>NC_089825.1:131753594-132403594 GCF_035046505.1 Tiliqua scincoides | reverse complement strand
CTGTATAAAGCCTGTTTATTGCTGGGACCAAGGCAAGGCAGCAAGGAGGCCATTTGCCTCAGATCATGCACGAGTGTAGCTAGATGCACCTAGCTTTTTCTACTCAGTTCAAGCAATACATTTGACAGGCAAAAGTCCAGTAAATTTCCATCCCTGCCACACTCAAATACACCCTTCACTCCTCCTGTTGGTTTTTGCTTTGGCAAGATAATGCAGACCAGTTCTGTCTGGTCTTCAAGGACTAAGGCACTAGAGGGTCAAGCACTGGGTCAGGGGTGGCTCACAGTTTCTTACTAACAATCGTTTTAGGACCAGAGTCATAAGAACATCAGAATAACCCCACTGGATCAGGCCCCAGAGAGCACACAAATGCCCCAGAGAGCACCCCAGATAACAAGAGACCTGCATCCTAGTGCCCTCCCTTGCATCTGACATAGCCCATTTCTAAAATCAGGAGGTTCCACATACACATCGTGTCTTATAACCCATCAGAACTGATGTCAGAACTGATGTCAAAATGGCGGTACTTTGGAGTTTAGTGAGAGCAATTGGCTCACAGCATCACGTGGAAGCACACAACTTCTTGCTTAGGAACAGTGTCTTACTTAACTGAGTTAAGTGACATGCAGACAGACAACCTGCATGCTAAAAAAAACACAGCTGGGATAGACAAGAGAAGTGTATGCACTTGTTTCAGATACAGGTGCCAGATGCAAGGGAGGGCACCAGGATGCAGGTCTCTTGTTGTCTTGTGTGCTCTCTGGGGAATTTGGTGGGCCACTGTGAGATACAGGAAGCTGGACTCTGTGGGCCTATGGCCTGATCCAGTGGGGTTCTTCTTTGTTCTTAGGTGTTTCAACTCAGTTTCAGTAGGGAAGAAAACTCAAGAGGGCACCTTCAGCAGGTCTTTTGGTGAAGGCCTTGTGGGTTACGTCGGTTCCAAAGACAGCAAGAACATCTTTTTACCTGGCAGAAGGACTGTGGAAACACCCCTGAAATAAAGTGATAGATGGGAGTGGAACTTTACATTGCAATGACAATATGGACAAATGGACATTCAATGATACCGACATTAGCCGGAGTAGGAGTAGGGCTCCTACTAAAGTCACTGGAGTAGGGCTGTTTTGTTTTGGAAAGTGGAAGTCCTCCATCTTTCCAGTTTTCGTAGGGACAATATAAGCTGATTCACTAAACAACCGATTAGTGAAATAAACATTCTGAGAGCTGAGATGGGAAGTACATACATATCAGTAAAGGGCAAGCATTGCTTCAGCCCTCACACTGAACCCTGTCATGTCTTTTCTTTTAATAAACAGCTTCTATTTCTTCTCTCCTGTTAAATAAACTAAACATGTACGTACAACTGATGATTTCCTATTGCCGGGAAAACAAGAGAAAATACTGTTTCTTGTCATTTCCATGGTTGCAATCCTATATACACATACCTGGCAGTGAGTGAAATTGAACTCAACAGGACTTGCTTGCTAAAGAGTCGATAAGCATGAAGATTGCACTGCAAATCTCCTTTTTGTGAGCCTCTCTGCTGGCATTTCTCCCACTGAATAATTTCTATTGGAAGCAACTTCCCTTTTTGCAAACTACCCTCCTGAATGCTTTCTTTACTTCCTCATTTCTGATGGTGTATATGAAAGGGTTCAGCATGGGGGCAACGACTGTGTTCAAGACAGCGACCTCCTTGTTGAAATGAAACGCAGAGCGCGCGTTTGGCCGGATGTACATAAACATAACAGCCCCGTATGTAATGGAGACCACAGTCAGGTGAGAGGTGCATGTAGAGAAGGCTTTCTTGCGGCCACTTGCTGAGGGAATACGCAGGACAGAACAGACGATGAAGATGTAGGACACCACAATCAGAAGAAGAGAGATAAGCACCATGGAGATGGCTGACAGCAACCGTATCAGTTCATGGAGGTGAGTGTTTGAGCAGGATAAACTTAGGACTGGCCCGATGTCACAGAAATAGTGGTCTATGACGTTGGAATTACAGAAAGGTAAAGTCCACAGCATGGCAGCTTGGATGAATATGACTACAAATCCTCCCAGCCAGGATCCGATGGCCAACTGGAAGCAGAGAGCTTTGGTCATGATGACTGGATAGCGCAGTGGATGGCATATCGCAATGTAGCGGTCAAAGGACATCACGGTGAGGACCACGAATTCAATGCCTCCAAAGAGAAAGATGAAAAGAATCTGAGCCATGCAACAATGGAAGCAAATGGTGGTCCTTGCACTGACAAATGTCTGCAGCAATGTGGAGACTGCAGTGGAGGTATAGCAGATCTCCAGAAAGGCCAGGTTGCACAAGAAGCCATACATGGGTGTTTGGAGCTTGGGATCCACAAAGACGATGAGGAGGATGAACCCATTTCCCAGCACGCTCAGACTGTACATCAAGAGAACCACTGAGAAGCAGAGGCTCCGTACGTGGTGAAGGGAAGGGAAGCCCAGAAGGATAAATTCCGTAACTGTGGAAGTATTCCTCACTTCCATGACTTCATAGAACCAACACAGGATGCGTTAGAGAAGATACAAGTTACTGATTTCCACTGAGAGTTACTGAGGGTTCAGGTGTGGACATTCAAAATCACTTGTGTTTGAGTCTTCTTTTTTAATCTGATAGGAAATTCGATAGAGAGGAACTTTAGCAGACATTCAAATCTTTGTCAATATCAATGACATAAAAGGCACTACTAGTAACAGCATATTATGGACAGATGGAAGGAAGATATTGGGGCTTCTTGTCTCTCATATAGCTAGAGGTGTTCTTACATGTTTTTATTATTTCATATTTTTCCATGGAGGAAAAGTGTTGAAAGAAATGTTATGTGGTTTTATTCAAGAGTGCATTTTAATAAAGTCTGCTAGTTAAAAGTGTACTAGATAGTAAATTTAAGTGGTATAGTGTCAGGAGATGCAGTCACAATCATTAACCATGCACTCCCCCAGTCCAGCCTATTATTGATTATTTATCTTTCACAGATTTGTTTTCTTGATTTTTTAAACAAAAATGTGAAGTGCAGAATATGGTCTTGGGTGTTTTTATTTCTGTTTTATAACTGAAAAATCACACCTGTACCTATAACATATGAAAAACCTCTAATCATACCCTGTATTTTATATATTCAGAATGAAGAAGGAACCTCATTAAACTAAGATGTATAGGCTTCTGCTTAGAAAATAAAATAAAAACAAAATCTGATCACAATAAAACTTGTCATGAAAAAAAAAATCAGTTATAAAAAATAATCTAATTTAGAAATGTGGCAATCTCGTGGAAATCCTGGAACCTCATGTCAGATTCTGAGTTGTGTTGTTTTGTTTTTTCTCAGTAATGCACAGAATGATGTTAATGTATAGAATGGTGCCACAACCTTTCTGTATAACCACAAAGGTACATTAGTGGGTGGACCTTCTATAGGCTGCAATGCATAAGAAAGGGACAGGGAGCTTGCTGGAACATATACTGAACGGCACCTGCTGAAACCACGGGGTAGTCTTTACAGTGCATATGCATTCAAACTTAGTAATGACTAACAAATTTTTGGGACTTACCTTCTATCATAACCTTTATTGGAATTAAAACAATAAAACAATAAATAACAGTACAATAATAACAATAACTGTTGAAATAAATAATAACAGTACAATAATTTTTGGGACTTAAATCAAGTCACTATTAACTTTCCTCACTGAATTCAGGGGAGCTTAGTGATGACTATGTGTCTGTGAATATAAACCCAATGTGTATTTCACTTTCATTTGAACCAAAGCCCATAAGCACAGAACAGATTTCCTCCCACTGATTTCACTGGTGCTGCTCTCCTAAACATACTTACTCAGAAGCAAATTCCTTGGAACATAAAGGGATTGAGATGGACTGCAAAATAAAATGTCACAGTTTAGGGCTTGTACCCTTTACGCTCCATTCTGAAGCTCCCCTCCTTGCTTGCAGTGCTACCAATGTCATCAGCACTGATGTTTGGGAAAAGGTTCATAGAAGAGACAAGAATGTTCCCTCTTATCCAGAGAAGCAACTAATAGAGAAAGGTCCGGATAGGGGATGTGGACATTACTCCCTTTGCATCTACTCAACATTGCCTTTCGAAGATTTTTCTGCTAGAGTGGAGCAATTATTTTCTCTCTTTTGGCAATATCTCCTGCAACTCCTATTTCCCAGAGGAACAGTTTCTAACGAAAGACTCCCAAATACATTGTAAACATTTGTTAAAACTCACAAAGGTATTTTTAGTACAATCAATCCTTCAAATGATCGTGAGTCGTCCCAGCAACTAGGAATGTCTTTACATTCTATTGAATGGCCTATCATCAAACTATGCACATAGTTTGATGGCCAGCCCCCATACTTCAGACCAGCCCCCAGATATGGTCAGAAAAGCTGTGACTCAGTGTCCAAACCTCAATAGGATTCGACTGTTCTTGTGGGCACTTTCAACCAGAAGCAGACCTAGTGCTGGTTAATTGGGGCAAATAACCCAGGTGCTGAGCCAGCATGCCTCTAGGACTGCACGGGAAGCCTCCCTGAGGCTCCCAACGTGGTCTGAAGCAGCACATTCAGCTTTCCGGAAGTGCAGTTTTAGACGGTGGGGAAGCCTCACAAGGCCTTCTCAGTTGGCTCTAAGGTCACGCAAGGCTCCATCATGCTTCAGAGGTAGGAGGCGGCTTCATGCGTGCGGGGCAGCATCTCTCGCAGCGGACGTCCTCGTGGACCTTTGCCGCAGTAGTGGTGAGGGGGATGTCCGCCACTGCTTTCAATGCACTTCCATTACGCCAAGGCGTTCTGAAGTGTGCAGTTTGTAAAGGGTAGCTCCAGCAGCTCCCAGATTTCATAGCAAACCGCAGTCCCCCCAGAATACATTGGGGGGATAGATTGGGCTAATATTATAATGCCATTGTACAAATCTATGGTAAGGCCACAGCTGGAGTATTGTGTCCAGTTCTGGTCGCCACATCTCAAAAGGATATAGTGGAAATGGAAAAGGTGCAAAAGAGAGCAACTAAGATGATTGCTGGGCTGGGGCACCTTCCTTATGAGGAAAGTCTATGGTGTTTGGGCCTCTTCAGCCTAGAAAAGAGAGGCCTGAGGGGGGACATGATTGAGACATACAAAATTATGCAGGGGATGGACAGAGTGGATAGGGAGATGCTCTTTACACTCTCACATAACACCAGAACCAGCGGACATCCACTAAAATTGAGTGTTGGAAGAGTTAGAACAGACAAGAGAAGATATTTCTTTACTCAGCATGTGGTTGGTGTGTGGAATTCCTTGCCACAGGATGTGGTGACAGCATCTGGCCTGGACGCCTTTAAAAGGGGATTGGACAAGTTTCTGGAGGAAAAATCCATTATGGGTTACAAGCCATGATGTGTATGCGCAACCTCCTGATTTTAGAAATGGGTTATGTCAGAATGCCAGATGCAAGGGAGGGCACCAGGATGAGGTCTCTTGTTATCTGGTGTGCTCCCTGGGGCATTTGGTGGGCCACTGTGAGATACAGGAAGCTGGACTAGATGGGCCTATGGCCTGATCCAGTGCGGCTGTTCTTATGTAAGTGCACTGAAAGTGGATTAAAGCTGTAGTGGAAATGCAGCCCAGGTCTTCTCCACAGCCACCAACCTGTATTAGCACAATTCAACCATCGGAAAGTGAAGCTTGCACCTTCAGAACAGAACTACCAGGCCCCAGTAGTAGGTCAACCAGTTCCTCAGATTTCCTAAACCCCAAGAGTCAACTCCACCCCTTCTTCTAGTTCAGGGCTTCCCAAAATTTTTAGCACCAAGACCCTCTTTTTCCCACCGGGAAAATCTATTGCGACCCACATAGCTTTACTGGACCGAAAAAAGGGATCTAGAAAGAAATAAGATTTTTTATTTATTAATAACAATAACAAATTATTAATTAATAATCATCAGGGTCTTGTGTGCCCAAGGTTGCTAGAGACGCTACATTTAGTGTGTCAATGTAAATATTTGCTACACTTTTCTAAGAAATAGACTGCAAAGACTGTTCCCCCAAACTGTGACAGTCATTCCAGGGTACCCGGAAGGCTGAATGGAGAGCAAGATGTGCATTTAGGAACTTCCAGGCTGGACAAAAGGCTGAAACTGGGTTCACACACGTTCTATTCTACACCATTTTAATGGTGATATTTTAATGTGGGTGTATGAGGATGACCTCAAACCACAGGTTAGCATTCCAGCCACAAGAGTGGCCACTCCATTCAGATTTGCTGCTGCTGTCATTTTCTTATCCAAGCTGGAGCGAGAACAGCCCAATGCTAACTTGCTATGGAACAGGCAGGACAAGTGGATATTTTAACCCTTACACTGCGCCATGTGCCAGCCAACCCATCTACTCAGATTTGCATCAGCCAATTCACTGGCGCAAAGCCGAGCAGCCTGTGTAAGGCCAATTGGAAAAGGAAGGGTTAGGATCCAATCCTGCCACCTCCCAGACCCACTTTACCCCCCACTCCGCCCCCCCCGTGCACCCAAAAATGTTCCCTCCCCACCTCGCTTCAGCTCTCCAGCCACCCTCTCCCACCCCACCTTGGCTGGCGCAAACAAACTTCATCCGGGTCCAGATCCACTGCTTGAAACAAGGTACAGACATGCTTTATGGCCCATTTGCAACACTCCTGGGCTGGCACAGGGGACTTGCACAGGCCAAAGTCCAGGGAAGGATTGCATTCTTCAACAACTGATGTATCGATTTGATTTATGAGCAACCATTTATTGATTTATTTTACAATATAAACCACTTTGAGAACTACTCCTGTTGAAAAGCGGTATGTAAATATTCATCGTCAATGTACATAGTAGTACTAGCAGTAAAATAAACTTTCTAAGATCTGTGTTGGAGAGGATGAGTAAATAATACTATAGAACAAGAATTGCTTGTGTTCTCGCCTGGACCCCTTCATTGTCATTTTTGAAATAAATAACTTAGGGCCCGATCCTATCCAAGTTTCCAGCACCGGTGCAGCTGCAATGCAGCCCCAAGGCAGAGGAGCAAATGTTCCCTTACCTTGAGGAGGCCTTGGTGAGTTCCTCCCCACGACTGGATGGAGCACATTTCCCATTGGCACGGCTGCAATGGCACTGGAAAATTGGATAAGATTGGGCCCTTATATTCCTTTCTCTGGTAAAATAAAGAAAACAAGTACATTCAACTGATGATTTCCTATTGGTCAAGAAGAGGAATGAAACTACTCTTTCTAGCCTTTTCTACAATCCAATACACATTCAATTGGAAGTCCCATTGATCTACGTGGGATTTACTACCTGTTGAAATGTGTTCAAATTACATTGTAAATCTCCTACTTGTGGTCCTGTCTACTGGCATTGCTCCCGCTGAATTACTTATCTTGGAAGCAACTTCCTTTTGTATAAACAGCCCTCCTGAATGCCTGCTTCACTTCCACATTCCTGATGGTGTATATAAAAGGGTTCAGCATGGGGGCGATGACTGTGTTCAAGACAGCGACTGCCTTGCTGAAATGAAATGAGGAGTGAGCATTATTTGGCCGCATGTACATAAACATAATAGCCCCGTAGGTAATGGAGACCACAGTCAGGTGAGAGGTGCAAGTGGAAAAAGCTTTCTGGCGGCCACTTGCAGAGGGAATGCGCAGGATTGTCGAGATGATGAAGATGTAGGACACCACAATCAGAAGAAGAGTGAAAAACGCAAAGAAGATGGCCGACAGCAACGCTATAAGTTCATGCCGGTGAGTGTCAGAGCAGGCTAAACTTAAGACTGGCCCAAAGTCACAGAAATAATGGTCTATGACATTGGAATCACAGAAAGGTAGAGTCCACAGCATGACAGCTTGGATGAATATCTCAATAGATCCTGTCAACCAGGATCCTATGCTCATTTGTACGCAGAGAGTTTTGGTCATGATAACTGGGTAGCGAAGGGGATGGCATATTGCGATGTAGCGGTCAAAGGCCATCACGGTAATAAGAAGGAGCTCAATGGTTCCAAGGGAAAAGATGAAAAAAAATTGAGCCATGCAGCATCGGTAGCAAATGGTGGTCTTTGCACTGACAAATGTCTGCAGCAATTTTGGGACCACGATGGAGGTATAGCAGATCTCCAGAAAGGCCAGGTTGCACAAGAAGCCATACATGGGTGTTTGGAGCTTGGGATCCACAAAGACGATGAGGAGGATGAACCCATTCCCCAGCATGCTTAGGCTGTACATCAAGAGAACCAGCAAGAAGGAGAGGCCCCGTACGTGGTGAAGGGAAGGGAAGCCCAAAAGGACAAATTCCGTAATTGCCGAGGTATTCCTCACTTCCATGACTTTATAGGACCAACACGGTATGTGTTGGAAAAGATACAAGCTACTAAGTCCCACTGTGAGCTTCTGAGTGCTCAGTTGTGGACATTAAACATAATTTGTGTTTGAGTCTTCTTATTAATCTGGTAGGAAAATAGAAAAAGAGCTTCAGCAGATATTCAAATCTTTGTCAATATAAATAACATAAAAGGCACTACTAGTAACAGTATATTGTGGACAGATGGAAGGAAGATATTGGGTCTTCTTGTCTCTCATATAGCTAGTGGTGTTCTTACATGTTTCACAAATTTCATTTTTTTCCATTGGAGAAAAAGTGCAGAAAGTGGTGCTACGTGATTTTATTCCAAAGGTGTATTGTTATAAAGTATAATAGTTAAAAGTGTACTCTTAATGTAAGTAGTATAGTGTCATCAAATACAGACAAAATCATTACCCATGCACCCCCTAGTGCAGCCCATTATTTATCATTTATATTTCACAGATCCTGTCATTTTGAGTTTTTTTTTTTTTTTTTTTTTTTTTTTACAAAAATGAGGAGTGAAGAATGAGGTATTAGGTGTTTTTATTTTGTTATCAGTAATCAAAAATAATCAAATACTGAGCTATGGAAATCCCATGGAACTCACGGAACCTCATGACAGATTCAGAATGTTCAGTGTCTCAACCATGTCCAGAATGATGCCAATGTATAAAATGGTGCAATGACCTCTTCATATAGCCAGAAAGGTGCATGAAGATTTAAGGAGCAGGACTTCGTAGGATGCTATGCATAAGAAACAGGAAAACCTAATCATCTAGATGGTACCTGCTGAAACCACCGGGAAGTTTTTAACAAACTGTTTCTATACAAACCTAGTCATGGCTAATATATTTTCAGGTCTTAAATCAAGTCACTATTAGCTTTCCTCACTGAATTCTGTGAATGTTAGTGATGGCTACATGTCTTTGAATAAAACCCAAAGTGTATTTCAATGTCCTTTTCTCCAAGCTCATAAACACAGAGCAAATTTCCTCCCGTTGATTTCACTGGCGCTGCTCTCCTAAAGGTACTTACTCAGATGCAAATTCTTTTGCAGTTTGAAGGGATTGAGGTTGACTGCAAAAATGCTTTCATGGACTGGGGCTCATATTTTTTAGACTCCGTTCAGATGCTTCACTTCTTGTTTCAGTGCTATAAACGTTGTCGACATTGGGAAGGAGGCTTCTTTGACATTCGGGAAGAGGTTCAGCACTCCAGACGGGGGATATGGACATGACCATCTTTCCATCTACTCCCCATGTTCTTTACAAGATTCTTCTGCTAGACTGAAACAATTATTTTCTGTCTTCTGGTAATACCTCCTGCAACTCCCATTTCCCAGAGGAACAGCATCTAACAAAGGACTCCCAGGCACTTTGAAAACATTCATTAAAATTTAGAAAGGGATGTTTACTACATTCAATCCTCCAAACACTGAAAGATCTAAAAGTGCAGATTGGTGGGTGGAATGGAATTGGGCCATGCCAGTACAGTTTGAATCTGAACCCCCACTCCTGACCCAATCAGCCTTACATGCACTGCGCAGATTTGAGTCTGCAAAATCACCAGCGAAATCACTGATGTAGATCCGAGTAGTCCCATAGGTGTGGCTGGGGCTTGATGTGAGGTAAGGGGAATAATATCCCGAGTTTCCCTCCAGCCAGCACCTACCTTAGTGCAGGCCATTTTGCCTGGATGTTCCAATCAAGTTAGGATAACTTTCTAAATGCCTAGCTATTTTTTAAAAGTGGAATAAATAAATTGCTTAGTTATATTTATAACACTTGCACAGAAGGGTGGGTGTGCACCGCTTGCCACAGCTTGCGGTCCCTTCATGACTTTTCCCATCTTGACATTACTGTAGCGCATGGCTGTATTGATAGAACACTGCAATAAACCAGTGTGACGTGACTACACAACAACTTTCTCAAGGTTTGCTTTGTGTGGTGTCTAACCAGTGTGCAGCAATGCAGTCAGCATCTATACAACGCTACAGAAAAAGAATATTGATGCAAACATTTCCGTTGGCGGCCATTTTGCCACAGCAGAACATGCGCCTGCTCTCAGAAAAGGCTATGCGCAACAGCTCCGCCCTCAAGAGGACTCGGCTGTTAGTGTGAATGAAACGAAATGTTTCTTCACAAAGACCCACCGTTCATCTGTAGAATTTGCAACCACAAGATGTGGTGACGGCAACCAGCTTGGAGGGGTTCAGAAGGGGATTAAACACATTTATGGCATTCAGGCTGGCCTATCACTGGCTACTGGTCATGCTGACTATGGCTGCCTCTGTTCTCAGTGGCAGTGTGCCTCCATATACCAGTTGCAGGAGTGTAACTATGAAAAAAGGACATACTCATTTCCTGCTTGTGGGCTTTGCAGAGGCAACTGACAGATAAGCAGATTATGTAGACAGAAGCTGGACTAGTCAGGCTTTGGCCATTTCCAACTGGGTCTTCTTAAACTTTTATGCTAATAAACCAACACTCATGCTTCATTCATTATGGGCGCAATCCAAATGCGCCCTTCGGACGACATAAATCCCTTGCCCCGGCCAAGGAGGGTCGCAAATGTGCCATAAGGCATGTTTGCATCTCCTTGAAAGGAAGTCGAGCCGGCACTCAAGAAGTGCTGGCCTGCGAAGGCTGACGCAAGCCTCCATGCTGGCTTCCTCTCTCAGACTTGCATTGGCCTGGCTGGGCCGACACAAGAAGAAAAGGTAGGCAGGGAGGAGATGAGGAGGAGGCGGGAGGGAGGCATTCCTGCGCAGGGGAGGGTGGTCCCGGGGCAGGTGGGCAGGGAGCGGGAGGCAGGGCTGGGATCCAGCATTTATGACAGATTCCAACCCCCGTTCCCGGGGAGAACGGAGCAGCTTCAATTCGCTCCACTCTGCTCAGACTTGCACCACCTCAAGAGGTGGTGCAAATCCGAGGATACGCATAGGCACCAGCAGCCCTAACCCAGAGGTAAGGGAAAATGTTTCCCCTTGCCTCTGGCTGAGCCGCTTGCGGCCACAATTCTGCACTGGATACAGCGCAAGCCTCTTGGCTTACCTGTTCCCGCGCAGAATAGGATGGCACCCAGAATTGTTATCTCATCTGTACTTGTATATTTATGTTCAGAATCATAGGGATTATACTGTGATCCTTGTATTGGCAACCTTCAGTCTCGAAAGACTATGGTATCGCGCTCTGAAAGGTGGTTCTGGCACAGCGTCTAGTGTGGCTGAAAAGGCCAATCCGGGAGTGACAATCCCTTCCACACCGGGAGCAAGTGCAGTCTGTCCCTGGTCTGTCTCCCTGGCTATGGGCCTTCCTTCTTTGCCTCTTAGCCTCAGACTGTTGGCAAAGTGTCTCTTCAAACTGGGAAAGGCCATGCTGCACAGCCTGCCTCCAAGCGGGCCGCTCAGAGGCCAGGGTTTCCCACTTGTTGAGGTCCATCCCTAAGGCCTTCAGATCCCTCTTGCAGATGTCCTTGTATCGCAGCTGTGGTCTACCTGTAGGGCGCTTTCCTTGCATGAGTTCTCCATAGAGGAGATCCTTTGGGATCCGGCCATCATCCATTCTCACGACATGACCAAGCCAACGCAGGCGTCTCTGTTTCAGCAGTGAATACATGCTAGGGATTCCAGCACGTTCCAGGACTGTGTTGTTTGGAACTTTGTCCTGCCAGGTGATGCCGAGGATGCGTCGGAGGCAGCGCATGTGGAAAGCGCTCAGTTTCCTCTCCTGTTGTGGGCGAAGAGTCCATGACTCGCTGCAGTACAGAAGTGTACTCAGGACGCAAGCTCTGTAGACCTGGATCTTGGTATGTTCCGTCAGCTTCTTGTTGGACCAGACTCTCTTTGTGAGTCTGGAAAACGTGGTAGCTGCTTTACCGATGCGCCTGTTTAGCTCGGCATCGAGAGAATGAGTGTCGGAGATCGTTGAGCCAAGGTACACAAAGTCATGGACAACCTCCAGTTCATGCTCAGAGATTGTAATGCAGGGAGGTGAGTCCACATCCTGAACCATGACCTGTGTTTTCTTCAGGCTGATTGTCAGTCCAAAATCTTGGCAGGCCTTGCTAAAACGATCCATGAGCTGCTGGAGATCTTTGGCAGAGTGGGTAGTGACAGCTGCATCGTCGGCAAAGAGGAAGTCACGCAGACATTTCAGCTGGACTTTGGATTTTGCTCTCAGTCTGGAGAGGTTGAAGAGCTTTCCGTCTGATCTGGTCCGGAGATAGATGCCTTCTGTTGCAGTTCCAAAGGCCTGCTTCAGCAGGACAGCGAAGAAAATCCCAAACAAGGTTGGTGCAAGAACACAGCCCTGCTTCACTCCGCTTCGGATGTCAAAAGGGTCTGATGTGGAGCCATCGAAGACAACAGTGCCCTTCATGTCCTTGTGGAAGGATCTGATGATGCTGAGGAGCCTGGGTGGACATCCAATCTTGGGGAGAATCTTGAAGAGGCCGTCTCTGCTGACCAGGTCGAAAGCCTTTGTGAGATCTATGAAGGCTATAAAGAGTGGCTGTCGTTGTTCCCTGCATTTCTCCTGCAGTTGTCTAAGGGAGAATACCATATCAGTGGTGGACCTGTTGGCTCGGAATCCACACTGCGATTCTGGATAGACGCTCTCTGCAAGTACCTGGAGCCTCTTTAGTACAACTCGGGCAAACAGCTTTCCTACAACGCTAAGGAGAGAGATGCCGCGGTAGTTGTTGCAGTCACCCCTGTCACCTTTGTTCTTGTACAGCGTGATGATGTTTGCATCCCTCATGTCTTGAGGTACTCCACCTTCTCTCCAGCAGAGACAGAGGATTTCATGCAGCTCAGTGACGATGATCTCTTTGCAGCATTTTAGGACTTCAGCAGGGATGCTGTCTTTTCCAGGTGCCTTGCCAAAGGCAAGGGAGTCCAGGGCCACGTGAAGTTCTTCTAGGGTTGGTTCACTGTCAAGCTCTTCCAGCACAGGCAGGCACTCAATGTTGTTCAGTGCTTCTTCGGTGACTACATTTTCTCTGGAATATAGCTCAGAGTAGTGCTGCACCCAGCGTTCCATTTGCTGCGCCCGATCCTGGATGACCTCGCCTGTGGCAGACTTCAGAGGGGCAATTTTCTTCTGTGTTGGACCTAGGGCCTGCTTGATACCATCATACATCCCCTTGATGTTGCCCGTGTCAGCTGCTATCTGTATCTCGGAACAGAGCTGGAGCCAGTAGTCGTTAGCACATCTCCTGGCAGTCTGTTGGACTTTGCTGCGAGCAGTTCGGAGGACCTGCAGGTTGCGCTCACTGGGACAGACCTTGTATGCTGCTTGAGCTCTCCTCTTTTCCTCAATGACTGGTGTCAACTCCTCAGAGTGGGCTTCAAACCAGTCTGCCGCCTTGTTGGTCTTCTTGCCGAATATGGACAAGGCGGTGTTGTAAACGGTATTCTTGAAATGTTCCCATCTGCTGGATGCGTTTGCGTCGGCCGGGCCTGGAAGAGATTCCTCAAGCGCTTGTGCAAATTCCTCCACTTTTCTCTGATCCCGGGTCTTGCTGGTATCAATGCGAGGTCTTCCTTCCTTTTTCGTGTGATACAGTCGCTTTGTTTGCAGTTTCACTCTGCTGCACACCAGGGAGTGGTCAGTGTCGCAGGCAGCACCATGATAACTGCGTGTGATCTTGATGCTGGGAAGGCTGGAGCGTCTGGTGAGGATCAGGTCGAGCTGGTGCCAGTGCTTTGATCTTGGATGTCTCCAAGAGACTCTATGTTGGGGCTTTGTGTTGAAGAATGTGTTGCTGACACAGAGACCGTGATGACAGCAAAACTCTAGCAGGCGTTGGCCATTTTCGTTCATCCTCCCAGTGCCAAACTGACCTAAGCAAGTGGGCCATGAACTGTTATCAGCACCAACTCTAGCATTGAAATCGCCGAGGATGAACAATGGCTCTTTTACAGGGATTTTCTTGACAGTGGTGGCCAGGTCATCATAGAATTTGTCTTTGGCTTCTGCTGGAGACGACAGAGTCGGTGCATAAGCACTGATGAGAGTGATAGGTCCTGCTGATGACTGGAGCTGCAGGGACAAAATTCTTTCACTTCCCACAGTAGGTGGGATGATGGATACTGTGATATCAATACTTAAAATAAAAATCTAAATTTAAGAATTGGGTTTAAATTTTCCAAACTCAGAACTACTCCTTCTCTTATAGTATTTTATGTTTTGTAGTCTCTCTCTCTCTCTCTTTTTGAGCAGTGGTGAGCGTCGTGCAAGATTCCATGAGTATTCCGGGGGGGGCAGTGTGATGGGGGGGCACCATGTCGTGGACCTGCCCCAGGGCACAGTGAAGGCAGCTCTTTTACTGCTTGCCATCACCACAGCACCTAGGCCAGATGAGAACCACTTACGCCTTGCAAGGAAGAAGAGGTGGCGGCCTGGGGGTGCTTCCAAGGGAGGGTCTCCTGACCAGCCCTCCAGCTCTGGCCGGCCCTGCTCAGGAGGCAGATGCTGCTCCTGCAGGTCCCTCCCTGGCCTGGGAACTGCGGTGCCCTCAGTTCAGTGTCCAGAGGTCCTGCCGCCCGACCCCCCCCCCCCAGACAGCCAGAGCTGCGGTGTCGGCTCTTGCCGGCAAGGGCGGCCTGTGGCCGGAGAGGGAGGTCAGATCAGCCCACTGCCAGGATGAAGAAGACCCACAATTAGTGGCTCAGAGCTTCAGAGGCCATCAAGGCCTTCTGGGACAGGTGGTTTGTGGAACTCCTTGCCACGGGATGTGGTGACGGCATCTGGCCTGGATGCCTTTCAAAGGGGATTCGTGTCCAGGTGTCTGGAGGAAAAATCCATTACAGGGTACAAGCCATGATGTGTATGCGCAACCTCCTGATTTTAGAAATGGGTTATGTCAGAATGCCAGATGCAAGGGAGGGCAACAGGATGAGGTCTCTTGTTATCTGGTGTGCTCCCTGGGGCATTTGGTGGGCCGCTGTGAGATACAGGAAGCTGGACTAGATGGGCCTTTGGCCTGATCCAGAGGGGCTCTTCTTATGTTCTTAAACTACAATTCCCAGGAAGCCTTGCAGGTCTCTTTTTATCTGGTGTGCTCCCTGGGGCATTTGGTGGGCCGCTGTGAGATACAGGAAGCTGGACTAGATGGGCCTATGGCCTGATCCAGCGGGGCTGTTCTTATGTTCTTATGTTCTTAATGACACTTGAGGGTGGGAGGGCCAACTGAACATGTAAAAATAGTGTGTGAATGCGCCGGGCAGAAGTCGGTTTAGCCAACGTGCTCCTAGTTCGGTTTCTGTTTTGCTATTTCTGACTAAAATACGTGCTGATGTAGGACCCAGTTCGATCCAGCTTTGCAGTGCTGCAGTGCAGCCCCAAGCTAAAGGAACACACAGTCCCTTACCTTGAGGAGAACACCATGACTGCCCCTCTGCTGAAAGACGCAGTGTACATCCCATGGGCATGCTTGCATCGGTGCTGCAAACTTGGATAGGATCAGGCCCTTAGTATGCTAAGCACTCCGACCTCAAGGGGGGGCAGTCAAAACTTTTCCTATCAGCATGACTAGGAAAGCATCACCTTGATTTATCTCCCCTGCTCCGCTGGACTTATCTTTGTGCTCTGTTTTTGTCTCCATGTGAAACGCTGTAGTTTTGATGGGACAAGTCGAGACATTTTTCCAGGTCCTTCCAGTGGTCTTTTTTTATATGGGGGCTGTTTTATATCAGGCCTTCTTCTTCTTCCTTAGGACAGGAGCAGGGTCTTGCTTAACTGAGGTACATGACACGAAGACAGGCAACCTGCACACTAGGGGAAAACAGCCGGAATAGGCAGGAGAGAGTGTGCACTTGTTTCAGATACAGGTGTTTTTTCAACTCTGTTTCAGTAGGGAACTCAAGAAGGCACCTTTGGCAGGTGTTTTGGCCAAGTCCTTGCAGGTTCCAAAGACTTTTTACTTTTATGTCAGTTCCAAAGACTTTTCACCTGACAGAAGGACTGTGGAAACACCTCTGTAGCACCTCTGATAGGTGGGAGTGGAACCTTCCATTGTAATGACAATATTGACAAATGGACATTCATTGTTACCCACATGAACATATTACTGTAGTAGGGCTGTTTTGTCTTGGAAAGGGGGAAGGTCTCCATCCTTCCGGTTTGCGTAGGGACAATAAAAGCTGATTCACTAAACTACTGATTAGTGAAATACACATTACTCCCATACCCGCAAATAAAGAGACCAGACTTCGGCTTCCATGAAAATGGGCCACTTTATTAAGTCTTACACTGCAGCAGGGCAATAAATTATAACAACCAATGTGTGGGACTATATGGGGGAAACGGTTCTAGCCGTCTGCCTCCTCATGTGATCTCATTGAGCATACCACCTGGCTCGGGGCCCCAGCTGTCAGTTGCCAGCTCAGGTCTTTCAATGCCACCCCCAAAGGGGGCAAGGCAGCCGGACTTCAGACCAGTCGACAGAGCCTCACCGGCCCGACAGTCCAGGCAACGGGTTCGCCTGCCTGCCTGCCTCCTGGAGCCGGACAGGCATCATGGGAGCGGTTCAGGCTCACCCCTCACCTTGCTGCCTTGGATGGACACCGAGCCAGATACCTACCTACCCAGCCCCGCACGTATCCTGCCCCACATGACTGAAAGTGACCGAACCCTTCTTGGACCTAAGGACTGCACCACCCATTGCCAGTCTGAGGCAGGCGAAAAAACAGTCAGGATGACTGCAAAAAATTCCTACCTGGCCCTTGAAAAGCGACCAGCTAATCCCAGACTGGTTAACAGGCGGGAGGGTGGGGTTGCCAGCTGGGAGCAAACTGAGCCCAGTTGGAGCACGCGATCCAGGCTGGCGCTCTGGCCCCGCCTCCCCCCAGCCGCAATAGCCAATCGTGGCTCAGCCTCAGCCTGGAGGCACGAGGCAGGGAGGGGGGTAATCGGCCGCTGGCGCCGAAGTGTCGCCAACGGCTGTTGGGAGAGCTGAGTTGGGAAGGACGAGTACATATTTTTATAGGTTATGCATTGCTTGCGTCCTCAACCTGAACCCTGTTGTGACCTTTCTTTCAATTAACAGCTTCTATTCCTCTGTCCTGCTAAATAAACAAATGCATACAACTGATGGTTTCCTATTGGTCAGGAAGAGGATAGAAATACTGTGTCTTGCAATTTCCACAGCTCCAAATCCTATATGCACTAACCTGGCAGAAAGTCCCATTCAACTCAATGGGACATCCTACTGAATCGATATGCGTTAGGATTGCATTGTGTATCTCCTATTTGTGGGCCTCTCTGCTGGCTTTGCTCACACCGAATAATTTCTCTTTGAAGCAACTTCCCTTTTTGTAAACGGCCCTCCTGAACGCCTGCTTCACTTCCACATTCCTGATGGTGTATATAAAAGGGTTCAGCATGGGGGCGATGACTGTGTTCAAGACAGCTACCGCCTTGCCGAAATGAAATGAGGAGTGCACGTTTGGCCGGATGTACATAAACATAATAGCCCCGTAGGTAATGGAGACCACAGTTAGGTGAGAGGTGCAAGTGGAGAAAGCTTTCTGGCGGCCACTTGCAGAGGGAATGCGCAGGACAGAAGAGATGATGAAGAGATAGGACACCACAATCAGAAGGAGAGTTATAAGCACAATGAAGATGGCCAACAGTAGTCCTAGGAGTTCAAGGTGGAGGGTTTCTGAGCAGGATAAACTTAAGACTGGCCCAATGTCACAGAAATAGTGATCTATGATGTTGGAATCACAGAAGGGTAAAGTCCAAACCATGACAGATTGGAAGAGTATTTCTACAAATCCTCCCAGCCAGGATCCTACGGCCAACTGGATGCAAAGAGCTTTGGTCATGATAACTGGATAGCGCAGTGGATGGCATATTGCAATGTAGCGGTCAAAGGACATCACGGTGAGGAGGAGGAGCTCAATGGTTCCAAAGGAAAAGATGAAGAAAAGTTGAGCCATGCAGCATTGGTAGGAAATGGTGGTCCTTTCACTGATAAATGTCTGCAGTAATTTGGGGACCACGGTGGAGGAATAGCAAATCTCCAGAAAGGCCAAGTTGCACAAGAATCCATACATCGGTGTGTGGAGTTTGGGATCCAAAAAGATGAGGAGGAGGATGAACCCATTTCCCAGCATGCTTAGACTGTACATCACAAGAACCACAGAGAAGCAGAGGCTCCGTACGTGGTGAAGAGAAGGGAAGCCCAGAAGAAGAAATCCCACAACTGTGGAACTATTCCTCACTTCCATGACTTCATAGGACCAGCTCAGTTATCAGGATGTATTACAGAAGATAAAAGACATTTAGTTCCATTCTGTGTTTTTGAGGACTCAGATGTGGACATATAAGATCATTTGTGTATCTTCTTTTTTTAATCTGGTAGGTAAAGGAAGACTGTTAGCAGACATTAATATCTTAGCTCATATAAGTGACTCAAAAGGCACTCTCATTGCACGTTATGGTCAGATAGAGGGAAGATGTCGGGGATTTTTGTTGGGAAGGAGGTCCCATTTTTTAAAATTGTTTTTGTTAGGACTTAAAAGAACGTTATATTTTCACCCTTGGCCTGCCTGGTCTGTGTTCACAGATAATTCAGTGGATTTTCATGTATCTTCATTCTATAGATGCTACTGTAGCATTGACTGTGGGCGGGAGGTCTGGTCTGGGGGTCTGGTTTACAGGGTTGAGCTGCTGTTATGCCTGAAGATATCATCTGAAGATCACCTGTTCAAGATCCCCGGAAGCCCCTTTAACAGCAAGACCTTGACAAGCTGAGCAGAGCTCTTTTGGGTGAGAGCCAATGAAGCTGGCTCTGAATCTCTTTGTGTGGGATGAGATGGCAGCCAGATTATGACCAGACTTTGAGAAGATCCACCTGGAATGTAATCAATTCTTGAAAGGTAGAACTTCTCTGTTCGTTGTAAAAACTCCTTCTGGGGTTTAGAGAAAGCCTGCCTATGTAAACCGACTTGAATAAAGCCAAAGGAGCAGCGCAATGACCAGAAAGGCGGTATATAAATATCTGTTGTTATTATTTTTAATTATTATTTGTCTATCTCATCTATAGCATGTGAAAAGCCTCAAATAATATCCTATACATTATATGCTCAGAACAAAGACGGAAGCTTCTTAAACTGAGATTGTTCAGATTTCTGATCAGAAACAAATCAAAACTTGATGAAGACAAGGTTTATCATGAGATATAAAAATATAAGTTATCAAGTTACTATTAACTTTCCTCAAGAAATTCAGGGATGAGCAGTGATGACTGCATTTTTGGGTGTGTGTGTGTGTGGTGTTTTTAAGTGCTTAAGCAGAAGCACACAGAAAGCCTTGGTGCGATGGCAATTGCGGGCAAACCCTCCCTTGTTGGCAAACCGACAGAGATGCTAGTTCCCAGGCTGAAGTGTGACAATAGCTGATACAGCACTCTGTGAAGAAGCACCCATTGTTCTCACTCCTGTATGAGATTCTAATGTGGCTTTATCTGAGAACTGAATGTAGCTGTTAATGTTGCAAGTACAATAAAAACACAGGAGGAGGCTAGTAGAATCAGCTTTTCTCTCTCTCTGCTTTTAATCTAAAAGTCTGTCTCTCGTCTCTTCCTTGGCTCCTTGATTCTTTCCTGCACTTATCCAGCAACCTAGCCCGGGGGCTTGGTTGCTCCCCCAAGGGTCACTGCAACATCTGGTGTCCGAGCAGGGACATCTAATCCTAGAACAGGACTTCTAATCCCAGAACAGGAACCTCTAATCCTAGAACAGCGACCCTCTGCAACAATCAGGTACAGTAGACAGGCTGCTTGTCCACTGGTGACCTCCCATTCATTGCTTTGACTTTCTGTTGCTCCAGGTTTCAAACCCTCAGAGTGCTTCTGCTTTAGCACTCTCCCTCAGGCAACAAGATACAGTCTTGTGTGTCTCCCAGGCAGCCTTGCGTTGCTACATTTGGGTTTATTCTGACTCTCTAACTTCTCACTGCACCTGTTCTTATAAGCATCCTGACTCTGAAGTCAAGTTGCTTCTCAACGCTATTGTAGCTATACCAGGCGCCCAGACGTGGGGCAGCCAAGTATAGCAAACAAGCTGCTTTACTCTTTCCTATATCAAGTAGCCTGTTTCAGGTTGCTTCCCATTCATTGCTTCACATGACCCTGAAAGAGGGGCCACGATAGCAGCTAGCTTACCCGCCTTGCACAGGTTACAGAGCTCATTCATCCTGACTTCAGGATCCAGGTAAGTATAGCATTGGTAAGTATGGGTATAAGCTTATCAATACCGAAGCAATGATTTACTGTTTCTCTTTAGCAAAGCTCAGCACCATGTTTCCTCCCAAAAGGTCACAGACTTAATTTGCCATCCAAACTTATGCTCTACAAGTAGAGCTGCAAACACAGTCAGAGGAAATAAACAGTGCTACAAGCCCTCTTCCACCAGACTATACATCAGCTTATATTTCTCTTTTTCCTCCTCTATACCAACCCAGCTAGAACAAGCAGCCATCCCATACAGAAACCATGGCTCAAAACACAATAGCATCAAAGAACTTAATAGCAGAGGAGTCTTTAAAGCTGTCCATAGTTCTCCCTGTAAAACAAGGTCAGAATGCCCAAAGGCAAACAGTCAAAAAACAGAAAGCTCTCCCCCATTCTGTGCCAAAAGAGATACAGATTACACTTAAAAACAGTTAGCATCACTAGCATAGATGCTGAAGAATTACAAAAAGGTACAACACATACATATCTTTTAGTTCCCTATGGTTGGAAGTTCCTAAGAACCCCTGCACAGAATACAGTATAGCTCAGTAATGTTCCAACCACTTAAAAAGAAAGCCAGAAGTATCATTAGCTAAGTTTTTTCCAAAAGCATGCTAAACAGCCCAAAGCATGTTAAATAGCCCAACTTCGTGTCAGCTAAGTGTAAATTAAGCCTTATAGCCATTTATCATATGGATTTTAATAGCAGGTTCCCAAGTAAATCCTTTTTTCCTACAGGACCTGCCTTAAATTTCACAACAGTTTAGTTTTTATATAGTACCAAAAAAAGTGCTAACACAAGCACTTTATTTGTAGTAAAGAGTATAAAGTGTTATTATTTCATGTTGTACCTGCAACACCTGAATTAAAAGTCCCCCAACAGTTAACTTTGGTGTAATTGCAACATTTAGAAGCAACATTTGTAACAATTGTTAAAGCCACTGTTTGACCACCTTAAAAAAGGTCAAAATCCTACAACACAGGCTATTTTCCCCCCCAAATGCTTAAATAGCTTTATTTTTTATCTAACCCCTCAAAAAATGTGTTCTGCTATCCAGAAGCCATCATTTCCCTTGTTAGAAAAAGTAGGGAGCAAGCAATAAGACTTCAAAGTCAAGAAGTCTTAACAATCACTCTACCCATTATAAAAAACAAAGAGTTAAGATTTTAAACTTGCCCAAGTAACACAGGCAAATCTCTCTTTAAAACCAGTTCTGATCCTCAAACTGCTACCGACAAGCTAAACTCACCCCTCCCTTTCAGTTTAGTTTGTAGTAGTTCCCTAACTTTTCAGTGTTTCTCATTTCACACACCTTTCAGAACAGCGACCATCAGCCAATTTACCCATCAGCAGCAGTTATCACAGCTTTAAAGTCAAACTAAACCTTATTCTGTTATTAGTCAGAGTTACACCTCTTTTTTCTAAGATGTTTATGTAAAGGTAATAACAAAGCTATTCAGGCTTTTAAAAAGTCTCCCTGTTCCCATAGCTTTGACTGATTCTATCCTGTTCCATCAGAAACCTTTTCTGATCCCAAGGCCCTTAAAGGCCCTTAAAAGACCTCCCTGAATTCACCAAGAAAATGATTTTCTGATCCCATTCTGCTGCATCAAAAAATTTCTCCTGATCCCATAGTTTAAATTCATCAAGAAAAAGATTTTTTGATCCCATTCTGTTTCATCAGAAATTGATTTTCTGGTCTCATTCTGTTCCATCAGAATCCCATAGTTTTAATCAAGCCCTTAAGGCCTTTCTGTTTTCATATACAAGTGACTAGCAGATAGTAATATTTTAAATTAGTTGTAGTGGTTTAACTATATCAGAAAAGTTTACACAAAGTTATTTCCAGTTCAAAGTTCAGATTCTCACAGAGAGTGCAAAAGATAGCAGTTTAGCAACAGTTATGTTGCATTTCAAAGGCCAAAGTAAGTCATACAATGGTTATGAGAAATGAAGTCGTTGTGATTAAAAGTGCAATGCCATTTGCTGACTGCAGAGAGTATGTGAATTGTATGTGTAAGATGGAACAACAGAATTGTTTCCAGTAAAAAATGTATGTGTTTCAAGGAGAGAACCCCACATTGTAATAACACACATACAAACTTTTCTCTTCTTCTTACTTCTGAATCTCACACACATACTCAATGCTTAGACATAAATCCCTTAAGATGTTGATGTGACTTCACTCACTCTCACTTCTAACTCTAACACTCTCTCAATGCTTAAAAATGTTCCCTTGAAACGCTGTGTTACAACCTTTTGCTAAATTCTAACTTTCACATTCATTCTCAATGCTTAGAAATAATCCCTTAAGATGTTTAAACTAAAGGCCTAAGAATAATCACCACTTCTGCCTGCTCAGTTTGTTTTCAAACCTAAGCATATCTCCTATAACATCTTAGACCTTGCAACACACATACACAGTGCATCTTACAATTTTTCTATTTAAATAATTACTAAAACGAGGGATATGAGATCATATTTAAGCGACACTTTACAAGGCTCAAGTCTCCCTGTCTTATTAAGTAAAACACTAAATGCAAATATAATGTGCTTTCACCCCCCATGTGCTTTTACAGATAATTGCCGGGCCCAGAGTAAAAGGGCAAGCTTCATTAATAACTTAGCAGCAAGATTCTGCTATTCTGTTTATTTTCACAGAAATGTTTTAAGTGTCAGCACAGTGCGTGAAGATGCGTGGCACTAAAGTTTCCTGAAGACATCCAGTGAACCAAGAACCCCTAATAAAAAGTTCAATGTTGTTGTTTTTATGTTTGTTTTTGCTTTTTATAATTGTGTTAAAAGATAGTCATTTAGCACCCCCCTTAAGGGAGTGCATAGTATGTAACCAAGTTTTTAAACTTTCCCAATGTTTGCATAGCTCATGATGCAATGTCTTATAATGTAAATGTAATTCATGGTGAAATCTCAATGTCTTTCACTGCACACTCTTTATGTGGTCAGTGGCAGCAATTTAACATGTGTAAAAATATTTAACAAACCTTGTATGCCCATTGGAATGTGTTCCATGATAAAAACGTTTCTTTTAATTATGCAAATGTGTTGTAACCACCACCTGTTGTTTTAATTGATTTATAATAATTTTGTTCACAACAAATGATTTTTAGAGAAAAAGGCGTTGCCTTTTCTCCCAACTGTAATTTTAGCATGTATTCATGAAGGTCTTTTTGTCTTATCCAATGTCCTTTTTGCATGGTGTCAAAATTTGTGTGTTATGACCCCACAATACCAACCTAAAGTCTTCTTGTTTGGCTAACAAAGCCTACACTGATTTCATGAAATGCTATCTCAAAATTTAAATAAACAAAAAGGGGGACAATGTGGTGTTTTTAAGTGCTTAAGCAGAAGCACACAGAAAGCCTTGGTGCGATGGCAATTGCGGGCAAACCCTCCCTTGTTGGCAAACCGACAGAGATGCTAGTTCCCAGGCTGAAGTGTGACAATAGCTGATACAGCACTCTGTGAAGAAGCACCCATTGTTCTCACCCCTGTATGAGATTCTAATGTGGCTTTATCTGAGAACTGAATGTAGCTGTTAATGTTGCAAGTACAATAAAAACACAGGAGGAGGCTAGTAGAATCAGCTTTTCTCTCTCTCTGCTTTTAATCTAAAAGTCTGTCTCTCGTCTCTTCCTTGGCTCCTTGATTCTTTCCTGCACTTATCCAGCAACCTAGCCCGGGGGCTTGGTTGCTCCCCCAAGGGTCACTGCAACAGGGGGGAACCCCTATGTGTATTTCATTGTCATTTTATCCAAAGCCCATAAACAAAGAACTGATTTCCTACCCCTGATTTCACTGGACCTGCTGTCCTAAATAGATGGGCAGCCAAATCCTAATGGGACTGTCTGTGCCACAATATAGGGGCAGCACAATGGCCTTTGCTATATCCGGCAAAAGCAAAGAGGCCACTGGAGGTCGCATCAAGGTTAGGGATCATTTATTCCCTTACCTTGGGTCGAGATCCAGCAGCCGCTATGTGCCCACTCTCATCCCTGCTAGCTACGTAATCCTTGTGTCACCAGGATGGGCAGATGTCATAACTGCAAAAGGGGACCAAGCATGTAGGACATCCAAGAAAAATGTAGGATGTGACAAAATCAAAGATAAAAACACTCATATATTGATTCCATGTGGGTAATTTCAACACTCTATTACAGATCACTAAATTTAAAATTATATTTCACATAATGTATTAGTATAATTTATTAATTACAGAAAGGCTATGCGCTGCCTGCAGGGGCTCTTTAACAGGGAAAAGGAGGACATTTAAGTTTTTTTCCAGGTCACAAGGATAAAACAGAGGGCATGCTCTGGAAAAAGAGGACAACTAGTTACCCTGCACGTAGCACTCTCAGGACAGAAAGGGAGGATAGTATCTGGTGGTTGTCTCAGTCCCAGTCCCCCTGCCAAGCTCAGTCAACCCACCTCCCACCACACTCCCCACCCAGTTTTGTCCCCTCCCAGCGTTCCTCTGTCCTTCCCCATTGCCTCTGCACCACTCAGGGGCATGCTCACCACTGACGCTCCTATGGCCTCTCCAACTGGTACACAGGCCAAGCATTCACCCACACAGGACTCCACGACGGCGCTTCCCTCTTCCTGACCCTTACAAAGTGCTTTACGGCACTTTTTCAATGGCCATCTCCTGGTAGCGCAAGCAAGACCTGTGCTACAGAATTGCAGGATCAGGCCTTACTGAGAAGCAAATTCTTTTGGCATTGGAAGGTACTGAAATTGACTGCAAAATAATCTTTCACAGGTTACAGCTCACATTCTTTAGGCTTCATTCTGATGCTCCACTTTTTGCCTGCAGTGCTATAAATATTGTTGACACTGAGAAAGAGGCTTCATTGACCTTTGGGTGCGTAGGAGAGCCATGTACGTTCCCTCTAATCCACAGAACCGAATAAAAGAAAACATGACTGCCTTTCCACCTACTCCACATGTTCTTAAGAAGTTTCTTCAGCTGGAATGAAGCAATTATGTTCTGTCTTCTGGTAATAGCTCCTGCAACTCCCATTCCCAGAGGAACATTTTCTAACAAAGATCTCTCAGGTACATTGAAAGTATTTGCAAAGGTATTTTAAATTCATTTAAACCTCCAAGCACTGAACGATCACAAATAGTACCTACAATTAGAAACGACCTTGCATTTTTAGACATTGGTCTGCCATCCAATTAAGTACAGGTCATGTTTATCTCGTGTGGGGCTACTGCTGGATTCCCATAAAGTCTGTATGTGTGTTGGGGGGTGGGAGCTTTACTGTGTGACCAGGAGTGCTAAGCCTTTCTCTCCACTCACCTGCCCTGATACTTCCTCATTCCACCTTTTTTGTTTCCCTCTCAATGTATTTTGACATCAGAAGACATCATACCAGTAGGGGAAAGCAGATTAATGGAGTGTATCACAGGCCTAGTGCAACTCGGAAGCAGCTTCCTAACAAGACTTTGTATGTGAAGCACTGAACATTCATTTGTGACCCACCATAGAGGATGAGGTGGGTTGTGGCGCTCAAAAGTTTGGGATCCACTGATCTAACACATAGAGGCTTCCTCCATAATGTTTAGTTTACTTTGCTGTGTCCGTAAAGGATACTTCTGGCATTTTCTATGTCTAAATTTTTGATTTCTAAATGATAAGCTTTGTAAAGTCGAATTAATAAATTGCTCTGTTTTATTTATAACACTTGCACAGGAGGTTGGGCATGGACAGATTGCCACAGCTTGTGGTCCTTCCCTTCTTGTCCTTACAGATGTGCATGGGTGCATTGATAGAACATTGCAATAAGCCAGTGTGATGTGACTGTACATAACAGCTGTAACAGTTCACTTGGTGTGTTGTCTTACCAGTGGATGCTTCCAATTCCGGCAGCAGTTTACCTCCATACATATACCATTTGCAGGACGGCAACAGTGGGAAAGGGATATGCTGTCATCTCCTGCTTGTGGGCTTTGTAGATGCAAATGATAGTTTTGATAGATGCTGGATTAGATGGATCTCTGACCTTTTCCAGCTGGGTCTTCTTAAATGGTTGGCAACCTTCAGTCTCGAAAGACTGTGGTATAAGCCTACAGCAGCCGGTATTCCCAGGCGGTCTCCCATCCAAGTACTAACCAGGCCTGACTCTGCTTAGCTTCCAAAATCAGACGAGATTGGGCATGTGCAGGGTAACAGTTGCTGTGGGTCTTCTTAAATTTTTAAGTTATTAAACTAATACTCAAGCCTCATTCTTTAAATTATCTCATTTGTATATTTGTGTTAGTCATCATAGGGACTCACTATCGACCATGGCGCCTTGGAACACAACCTCGATTGTTGGAAATAAGAAAGCAGAGAACGAATAAGCCATAAATAACCAGCAAATAATTGTGGATAAATAGTGGTCAGGAGCACAGCATGCCTTCCTGAAAACCACAGCTCTAATAGAAATGAGCACCCTTTTGGAGACTCTGCTAAGGTCTGAGTCTGGATAGTCCTGAGATGACATAACCAGGCTTGAAGAGAGGGGCAAAGCAGGCAAAATTCCCAGGGTTGGGGCTTCTGGGGGACTGGGACATTACAAAACAAACTACAGGTGTGTGCCACTTAACGACGGGGATACGTTCTCCAATCCCAGTTGTTATGTGATTAGGTTGTTAAGCGAACAACCCAATCTAGTGCCTTTGTTGTGTAAACAGACATTCCCTGCCAGACATTAGCTGGCAGCACAGACTAGTGGGGGCTGATTGCCTCCTCTTTGCATTAAGAGCCTTTTTTGTGTGTAAACAGACACTTTGCAGGAAGGCATTGGGAGACCTAACTGCCTCATTAAAACCCTCTTTGTTGTGCATTGTCCAACATGCTTTGCAGCCCGTCATTAAGCAGAAGGTTGTTAAGTGATGCACGCCTGTATAGAGTAAAAAACACATTTATTACAAAATTAATGAGGGTACCTCAGTCTCAGTCTATCAAGGGCTGTGTTTCCACTACAGCTTGAATCCACTTTCAAGTGCACTTCCATTACGCCAATGCGTTCTGGAGACTTTGGTTTCTGCTAAAGCTGTAGTGGAACTAAAGCCCAGGTCTGCTCCACTTATGTTACAACCTGTATTAGTACAATTCAAACACAGGAAAATGAAACTCATACCCTCTGACCGGAACTACTATCTGACAGGTGTGGAAACATGTCTGAAATAAAGAGATAGGTGGAAGCGGAACTTTACATGATAATGACAAGATGGACAAATGGACATTCATTGTTACCCACATTAACATGTTATTGGAGTAGGGCTCTTTTGTCTTAGAAATTGGAAAAGCCTCCATCCGTCCTGTAGTGAATATGTATAGTAACATTGAGTTTTCGTGAATGTGGCAACAGAGGGCACACCTGCTGTTGTGCAGAAGCGCTGGGTTTCTGAGCTTTCAGTGAAACATGACAACCATTTGGGTGGGAATACCCCCCTCCCCTCTCCCCCTCTCCTTCCCCCCCCTTCCTCCTTCTTTTCTCTCATCCAAGGAAGATCTTGGAAGTTTTTCTTTGTTATGGGAAACTAAAGGCAAGAGGCCCAGCGCAGGAGAGAACCAAGATGAGTCATAGCATTAGATAAGGCCTAGAAGCAAGGAATGTGTTTCTGCTTGGGAAAGTGTGTTTGATCAGTGGCTGAGAGCAACTCCAGCCTGGTTGTAGATTGTTTCATGAGAAAGTAATAAAAGCTTGGGCTGCCTCAGAAAAGCAGGTCGAGCCCTTTGCACTTAAGCTGACAACTGATCTCTGAGTCTTCATTGCTCGTGACTGCTACACGACTGCTACATGTGCACAGGAACAATAAAAGCAGATTCACTAAACAATTGATTCGTGAAATAAACATTCTGAGACTGAGTTGGGAAGGTTGAGGACATATGATTAGAGGTCAAACATTGCTTCAGTCCATGCCCTGAACCTTGCTGTGTCTTCTTTGTTAATTAACAGCTTCTATTCCTCTCTCCTGTTAAATAAAGTAAGCATGTACTTACAACTATGGTTTCCTACTGCCAGGAAGAGAGGAGAAAATACTTCTTCTTGTCATTTCAATGGCTGCAATCCTATATACACATTGAACTCAATGGAACTTCCTTGCTACAGAGTCGATTTGCATTAAGATTGCACAGTAAAGGCCCAATCCTGTCCAACATTCCAGCACTGGTGCAGCCACAATACAGCCCCAAGGTAAGGGAACAAATGATCCCATACCTCAAGGAGATGTCTGTGACTGCTGCCGCACTACAAGATGCAGTGCATGCCCCATTGGCACAGCTGCACCAGCGTTGGAAAATTGGATAAGATTGGGCCCTGAATCTCCTATTTGTGGGCCTCCATGATGGCATTGCTGCCACTGCGATCCAATACACATTTACATGGCCGTACCACTGAACTCAATGGGGCTTAGTACTGATCCAATATGCATTAAGATTGCACTGTAAAACTCCTACTTCTGGTCCTGTCTACTGCCATTGCTTCCACTGAATAACATCTCTTTGAAGCAAGTCCCCTTTTTGTAAATGGCCCTCCTGAAGGCTTGCTTGACTTCCACATTCCTAATGGTGTATATATAAGGGTTCAGCATGGGGGCAATGACTGAATTCAAGACAGCGACTGCCTTGCTGAAATGAAATGAGGAGTGCACATTTGGTCGGATGTACATAAACATAATAGCCCCGTAGGTAATGGAGACCACAGTCAGGTGGGAGGTGCAAGTGGAAAAAGCTTTCTGGCGGCCACTTGCAGAGGGAAAGCGCAGAATTGTGGAAATGATGAAGAGGTAGGACACCACAATCAGAAGGAGAGTTATAAGCACAATGAAGATGGCCAACAGTAGCCCTAGCTGTTCAAGGGGATGTGTGTCTGAGCAGGATAAACTTAAGATTGGCCCAAAGTCACATACATAGTGGTCTATGACGTTGGAATCACAGAAAGGTAAAGTCCACAGCATGATAGCTTGAAATAGTACCTCTACAAATCCTCCCAGCCAGGATCCAATGGCCAACCATATGCAGAAAGTTTTGGTCATGATAACTGGATAGCGAAGGGGAAGGCATATTGCAATGTAGCGGTCAAAGGACATCACGGTGAGGAGGAGGAGCTCAATGGATCCAAAGGAAAAGATGAAGAATATCTGAGCCATGCAACAATGGAAGCAAATGGTGGTCCTTGCAGTGACAAATGTCTGCAGCAATGTGGGGACTGCAGTGGAGGTATAGCAGATCTCCAGAAAGGCCAAGTTGCACAAGAAGCCGTACATGGGTGTTTGGAGTTTGGGATCCACAAAGGCGATGAGGAGGATGAACCCATTCCCAAGTACGCTCAGACTGTACATCACGAGAACCACAGAGAAACAGAGGCTCCGTACGTGGTGAAGAGAAGGGAAACCCAGAAGGATAAATTCCATAACTTCTGAAGTATTTTTCACTTCCATGACTTCAGAGGACCAACTGATAACTCTCAGGATGTATTAGAGAAGACAGAAGATAGTTCCAGTTAGAGTTTTTGAGGTCTCAATTTTGAAGATTTAAGATCACTCTTGTGCATGTATCTTCTTTTTTTAATCTGGTGGGAAAAGAAAGAAAAGAGCTTTAGCGGACATTCATATCTTTGTCAATATAGCTGAAAAGCCATTTTTGGTGACTGCAGAATATGGACAGATGGAAGGAAGATGTTAGGGACTCTTGTCTATCTCAAACTGTGGCATGTGAAAAGCCTCAGATCATACGCAAGACATTATACACTCAGAACTAAGAAGGAAAGTCCTTGAACTGAGATGGTTCAGATTTTCTGCTGAGAAGTTGTTTACAATGCGTTTCTATACAAGCTTCCTTCTGTCTATGAGATTTTTCAGGTCTTAAATCAAGTCACTAATAATTTTCCTCACTGAATTCAGTGGTGTGTGCTGATGACTGCATTTCTTTGGGGGGGAAAAACGCAGCGTGTTGTTCATTGTCAGTTTATCTCAAGCTCATAAACACGGAACTGATTTCCTTCCACCAATTCATTGAAGCTGCTATTCCAAACATATGGGCCGCTGAATCTGCCCATGCCTCGATACAGGGGTGCCAAAATGGCCGTTGCTGTACGCGGCATAGGCAAAGAGCCAGCTTGAGGTCTCGTCGAGGTAAGAGAACATTGGATGGGATCTGGTGGTGGCCTCTGCCTCCATCCCTGCCCTCCTGCCAGGCCCAGTCCTCCCACCACCCTCCCCACCCAGTTTTGTCCCCTACCCACCTTCTCCAGCCCTCCACCCACAGCAAAACACCTCTGCACCGCTCAGCAACACCCTCACCCCAAACGGCTTCCGGGGCCAAGCATCCACCCACACAGGACTTCACGGAAGTTCTTCCTGAGCCCCCAAAGTGATTTCTGGAACTTTTGTGGTTGCAGCACGTGCAAGACCAGTGCTACAGGACTGTAGGATCAGGCCTTACTCAGAAGCAAATTGGGCCTTACTCTTTAACATTTGAAGGGACTGAAATTGACTGCAAAATAAATTTTTACAGGTCACAGCTCACGTTCTTTAGGTGTCATTCTGATGCTCCGCTTCTTGCTTGCTTTTCGCTTGCTATAAATATGGTCGATATTGAGAAAGAGGCTTCACTGACCTTTGGGTTCATCGGAGAGACAAGTACATTCCCTCTTATGCACAGAAAGAACAAGCAGAAAAAGCTCCCGATGGGGGACATGAACATGACTGTCCTTCCACCTACTCCACATGTTCTTTAGAAGTTTCCTCTGCTGGAATGACGCAATTATTTTCTGTCTTCTGGCAATACCTCCTGCAACTCCTATTTCCCAGAGGAACACCTTCTAACAAAGATCTCACAGGTATATTGAAAATATTCACAAAGGTATTTTTAATTCATTTAAATCTCCAAACACCAAACAATCTCAAAGAGTACCTACAATTAGAAATGACTGCATTTTTAGACATTGGTCTGCCATCAAACTAAGTTCAGGTCATGTTTATCTCATGTGGGGCTACTGCTGGATTCCCATAAATCTGTATGTATGTTGGGGGGGGGAGCTTTAATGTGTGACTAGGAATGCTAAGCCTTTCTCTCCACTCACCTGCCCTGATACTGCCTCACTCCACCTTTTTTCCCCCTCTCAGTGTATTTTGGCATCAGAAGTGACTAGTAGGGGAAAGAAGATTTTTTGGGTTGATGACATTGGGATCATCATCTCGTCTATCCTGTGCATTCCTTAAGCAAGTGGTCGCTTCTGTCAGTCCGCTTCTCCAGGGGCTACATTGGCTGCCCATTCGTTTCTGGGCCCAATTCAAGGTGCTGGTTTTGACCTTTAAAGCCCTTTACTGCTCTGGGCCAGGGTATCTTAGGGACCGCCTACTCCCATACAATCTGGCTCTTCCTCTTAGGTCATCAGAGAAGGCCTTTTTTCAAGTGCCGCCGCCTAGGGAGCCACATGGGACGGCGGCAAGAAGTAGGGCCTTCTCAGTAGTGGCACCAACGCTATGGAACTCCCTTCCCCTTGACTTGAGAATGGCTCCCTCTCTTGAGACTTTTCGGCAAGGCCTGAAGACTCTTCTGTTTAAACAAGTCTTCTGAGTTCATGGCCTTTTTAATATCTTTTTAAACATCTTTTCTACATCTCTTAGTATTTTTTACAGGCCTGATTCCTATGATCTGCTGCTCTATGCTCCTTTTACCTGATTTTTTATCTGATTACTGTTTTTATGATATTTGTTAATATGTTAATGTTTTTATCTGTTTTTAATATTATGTTTTAATCTGTTTTTAACCTGTTGTAAGCCGCCCTGGGTCCCTTTGGGGAGAAGGGCGGGGTATAAATAAAGTTGTTTATTATTATTATTATTATTATTATTATTATTATAATGACATAGCAGGGTCCAGGCGAGGACACAAGCAATAATATGTACTCATCCTCTCCAAAACAGCTCTTGGAATGTTTATTTTATGGCTGCTACTACTCCTATTACATAGAACATCAACAAATATTTGCATATCACTTTTCAACAGGAGGGGTTCACAAAGTAATTTATTTTGTAAAATAAATCAATGAATGGTTGTTTACCAATCAGATCAATAAATTATTTGTCAAAGTGGGCAATCCTTACCTGGACTTTGGCCATCACAAGTCCCCTGCACCGGCCCAGGAGTGTTGCAAACATGCCATAAAGCATATCCGTGTCCCCTTACGACTGGTGGATCTGGACCCAGATAAAGTATGTTTGTGCCAGCCAAGGCAGGCGGGCACAGGAGGTGGGAAAGGTTGGTGGGAGGGTGGAACAGAGGTGGGAGGTAGCATTTTTGGGTGTGCGGTGGGCAGACTTGGAGGTGGATTGGGCCAGGGAGGGAGTGGGATTAACTGTGGCAGCACAGATCAAATTCTAACCCTCCCTAACCCAATTGGCTTTACCCAGGCTGACCGAATTTGCCCCATAGGGATGGCTGGCACATGTCACTGGGTAAGAGTTAAAATATCCACTCTGCCAGCCTGTTTCAATGCAAGTTGGGATGGAGTTATTAGTGAACCAGCATTTTCTGATCCTACAAAAAACTGGAGATCCCCTTCTCAAGACAGAACAGCCCTGCTCCAATGGCAGCTTAATGTGTGTAGCTATTAATATCTTACCATTTGTTCATACGATGTCATTACATTGTAAAATTTTAGTCCCACATGTCACTTGCTTTCAAAAGTGTTTGTCCTTCTGCTTTGTGGGGACAAATTTTCCTGCTTTGGATGGGACTGAATCAATCCACATTTTCCATGAGGCTTTTGGCAAAACACCTGAGCCCTTTTCCCTACTGAAACGGAATAGAAACACCTGTAACTGAAACAGGTAAATGCACAGTGGCGTAGTTAAGGGGGTGCAGGGGGTAGCAGCTGCACTGGACATCAAGCTTGGGGGGGGGCAACAAGCTGAGGTTGACACTAGTGACCAAAATTGTGAAAATCTTGGTATGTATGAATAATACTATCATGTCATATATCATTGGAAAGGTAATTTAATGCTGAACGCAATGAAGCAAACTGTATTGGAATATCTGTATTCTTTCAAAAGTTGTGGCCAATTAACTAGAAAATGAAAACACAACTGACTTGTGGAACAAAAAGTAGATTTGCTGAACTCCAAACTGACCTGTGAGACTGATTGTTCTGAGTGCCAATGAGATGTTATTATGATGCAACATGGAATCAATAAATTTTTATTTATTTACTTAATTAAATTTGATTTTGTCATGCGGGGGGGGGGGAGGCTACAAAATCTTCTTTGACTCCAGGTTGCAGATAGATGTCTTAGGTATGCCACTGACTGGAGGGAGGCAGCAGAGCAAGTGGGTGGTGAACTGCTGGGGGGAGGAGGTGGGTTCCTCCCAATTTTCACTTTTTAAAAAGCCTGCGTGTGATGTCACTTCCGGGGCAACATTTTGAGCTTGGCAACAGGCTACACGATCATTAGCTACGCCACACACTTCTCTGATCTCCCCTGGCCTCCATCCATCCCTTCCTGCTGTTTCTTTTGTGTCAGTATCCAGATTGAAAGCCCTTCAGGGCAGAGACTTGACTTTCACTCTATACAACACTGAATATACCCTGGTGCTTCTAAAAACGAATGAATGAACACTCCTTGATACTATCTCCTTGCAGCAACGTGGTTTTAAATGTCTTACGAAGAAAGAATTCTTAACCTAATTTTCTGTTGCGGATTCTCTATCATGGATGGTCCACCCAAGACAGACAGACACCCAAGACAGACAAGTGCTTCAGGTGATAGGCTGGAGTCGCACACCCCACAAGCGACTGCTGCCACTGCCTGCCTCTTATCTGGCCCTGTGGGGCTCAGCCTCTCTTTTGGTTTGCGCTAGGACAGGGGTGCTCAAACTTTCAACTTTAGGGATGCTGGACCTTTAACAAGTGTATCGAAGAGAGAATTGCAGCAGGTGCAACTTGTCATCCCACAGATGACAAGCTACACCTGCTGAAATTCTCTCTTCGATACACTTGTTAAAGGTCCAGCATCCCTAAAGTTGAAAGTTTGAGCACCCCTGCGCTAGGAACATAAGAAAAGCCCCAGTGGATCAGTTCATAGGCCCATCTAGCCCAGCTTCCTGGATATCACAGTGGCCCACCAGATGCCTCAGGAAGCACACAAGACAACAAGAGACCTGCTTCTTGGTACCACACCCTTGCACTTGGCATTCTGAGGTAGCCTAAAACCAGGAGGTTCCATGTTCCCATAATGGCCTGTATCCTGTGGTGGACTTTTCTTCTAGAAATCTATCCAACTCCCTTTTAAAGGCATCTAGGCCAGATGACATCACCATTTCCTATAGCAAGGAGTTCCACAAACTAATTACATGCTAGGTAAAGAAATATTTTCTTTTGTCTGTTTGTTGCAACAACTTTGGGAAGCAGACAAGGCTTAGAGCCTTGTGGCTTGATGGAGTGCAGGAGCAGATGCAGAAGCCATTAGAAGTTAGAGAGGCAGAATGAACACGGAGACAGGTTTTAAAGGGGGAGTGCTGAGAGAGAGAGAGAGAGAAAGCAGGGAAGCCCCCATGCCAACCTCTCTCCAGCCTTTTATTCACCCTCCTCCAACAATACAGAGCAAACTGATGTTACTTTCGGTTAGAGAGAACGCTAGCTAGCAACAACACATTCTTAAGTCTGACCGCTTCCTATCTCATCCTGTTGTTTACAGCACTGGGCTCAGACACTCAGCATAATACCAAGGCCAACAGCGTTTACTCTGCGCAGAAGCAGATGTGTCTGCTAGGTTGCCAAGTATGCTAAAACATTTCAAAGCCCAGCGCTTCTGCTCTACTACATCTGTTCTAACTCTCCCAACACTCAGTTTTAGTGGATGTCCCCTGGTTCCGGAGTTGTGCTGTTACCAAAAAGGGCTGTTATGTTTAAGGGAGTTATTAAATTACCCTTTTGGAAACTTTAGGACCATAGGCTGGATAGCAAGACAGCGTAAAGCAAAGAAATCCCTTGTTTAGCTTAAAGAGGAGACTGGGAGAAAGGTAACTTTCAATCAAAGGAAAAATGGTAAGTATATGTCTACTTGAATCCTAGTATTTGGATACAGTGTACCTAGCTTTAAGATGGCTGCATGTGCTATGTATTTGGTGTATCCGATAAGGAATCAGAAAAGGATAGGTTGTAGGGAAGGATTTTAGGGGTCCCTGGTCTGCCTAACCCTGCTTGCTAACTAAAGATGGGGGAAGAAGGGGAGAAATAGGTAGGATGGAAGGGAGAGAGTTTTAGACGCAAGATATATTTACCTGTCCTGGGGAGCAGTTGGATGGGAAAGAGTCTTAGGAAGGGCCTCTCCCTTGGGAAGGCAGCCAGAGAGAGACACCATGTGGCTGGAGCTTCCTCTTAAAGGGTTATGGCTGACCTAGAATGACCCGGAAGTATCCTACAGCTGTCCTAGATGTGCATGCTCAGTACACACAATGGTACATGTGGAGTATGTAAGAAAGACATGATGAACCGGAAGCCAACTTACCAGCCAGGCTGACCTTCTGGGGGAGGGAGGCAATTTGCATAAGGTGCTTAAGAGTGATAAAGCTACAACAAAAGAACAATAGACTTCTTCCTCCGAAGGTGCATGCTTGTTTTGCATAACGGTGATTGAATCAGGAGGCACAGTGATTAGGTTACAATGCATACAAGGAAGTGGGGGTTGTGTAATTCATGTGCTTGTAGCCTGACCAGGGCCTTTGGAAACATGTGCTGGGGGAGAAGTGGCCTGCTTGCTTGGTCTGTATGATCCAAAATAACATAATCAGATATAAAAATCACAACTTGGAAAAGGGGATTTTCACGTAACAGTGCAAGAGAGAAAAGAACATCCCTCTATCCACTTTACCCATCCCCTGCATAATTTTGTATGTCTCAATCATGTTCCCACTCAGGATCTTTTTTTCTAGATTAAAGAGCCCCAAATGCTGTACACTTTCCTTATAAGGGAGGTAACCCAGCCCAGTCATCATTTTGGTCACTCTCTTCTGCACCTTTTCCAGTCCCACCATGTCCTTTTTGAGATGTGGGGACCACAACTGAACGCAGTACTCCAAGTGTGACTCCATTCCAGCATCAATCCAAGGTCCACCATGCCAAGCCAGCACCCAGGATCAGTCACTCCTGCTCCCATGCCCTTTCCAACCCTTTCCCAGGAGTAAGTCCCTTTGTGTGCAATGGGGCTTACTTCCAGGAAAATGTGTATATTGGATTGCAGCTTAGGACTTTGTTGAACTTAGCTCTAAGTAGACATGCTTAGGAGGGTGGTGTAGATTGTGCTGAGAGCATTGTTAGAAACTGCTCCCATAGGAAAGCGCAGATGCTTGGAGGTTATCACCAGAAGGAACAAGATCATTATGCCACTCTCATTTAAGCAGCTTCTAAACAACAAGTGCAAACAGAAAGGATGTGAAGCTGGTATTACTAATTCATCACATGTTCTGTTGTTCTTTTATGTAGTCAGAGAAGGGAACAGGCACTTTCCCTTCTGCATTTCTAAGCTGTACTCAAGTCCTAACTTCAGATGTAGCACCACTAATATAATATGGGAAGAAAGACAGAAGAATTATTTATGCTCAATTTTTCAGTGTCTGATCTTCTGAATGGAACTCAGTGAACACAGTCCTGATCCTCACAAATTGATCGACACCAGAGGAATTTGCTTCCAAGTAAGTAGGCTTGGACAGACAAAAGAAAATATTTCTTTACTCAGTGTGTGGTTGGTCTGTGGAACTCCATGCAACAGGATGTGGTGACGGCATATGGCCTGGATGCCTTTAAAAGGCGATTGGACAAGTTTCTGGAGGAAAAATCCATTACGGGTTACAAGCCATGATATGTATATGCAACCTCCTGATTTTAGAAATGGTCTATGTCACATGCAAGGGAGGGCACCAGGATGAGGTCTCTTGTTGTCTGGTGTGCTCCCTGGGGCATTTGGTGGGCCGCTGTGAGATACAGGAAGCTGGACTAGATGGGCCTATGGCCTGATCCAGCAGGGCTGTTCTGAGGCTTAGGAGAGCTGCTGCACTGAATTCTTTTAAAAGGATTAGGCGCTGAATTGATGCTTTGAGGATAATGTGTGATTTTTAAGAATTATCGCTAAGACAAAAAAAAAAATTTTCTAAATCTTGCAGCAAAGCAAACTGTTTGATCTACCCATAAACAATCTCCTTATGAGCCAGACTATACCCTGAGCATGTAATTCAGAATTCAAATAATTCTTAGAGCACAATCCTATGCATACAGACTCAGAAGTAAGTCCCATTGTGTTGAATGGAACTTACTACCAGGTAAGCATGCATAGGACTGCAGCCTCGATCCTGTTGGTTTCCATGTCCTTAATACTCTCATAGCTAAATCCTATGCATATTTACTCAAAAGTAATTTCTACTGTATTCAATGGGGCTTACTCCAAGGAAAGTGTGTGTAGGATTGCAGCCTTACTTAAATAACTGGGATTTTCAAGGACAACTTCATACTCTATCTGAATTACTCTATAATGATCAGTGTTTAATTGTTGCCCAAACTGTGGGTTGGGACCTACCAGTGGGTTGCAAGCTGATTTTTGGTGTGTTGCAAAAGGTTTTTGAAGCAAACAAAACAACTGTACTTTTTTTGGTGGTTTCCGGTCTCTTTTATTCAGTATTCTAGTATTGTATTATTCTAGTATTCTATTTTTATTCAGTATTCAGTCTAGGGGAGCCTGGGCTTCGCGCACCTCCTGGACCTAGCGGCAGCCCCCTGTAAGTAAAAAAAAACACACCACCCCATTAGCAATTTCCCCCCTCCCTCACAAAGACTTACCTAAGGAGTTTTATTCCCGAGACGTTTGAGAATCCCTACCCTAAAGGTTTGGGGAAACAGTCCTTGAACTCCATTTCTAGGGAGGGTCTAGCAAATGTCTACACACATATACTGTACACACATGAGTCTAACAGCTTTGTGAGTACAGCTCTGATTATTAATAATCAATTATTATTAACAATAGATAAAAATATTATTTCTTTCTAGATCTTCTATTTTTGTCTAGTGGGTCATGCTAGATTGTTGTTTTAAAAAGTGGGTCCTGGTGCTAAAGTTTTTGGGAACCACTGATCTAGTTAAGCAATGTCCATTCATAATATGATAATATTAAGAATGCTGTTAAGAGTGATATGCCTGTTTTAAATTGTAACAGTTGTTAAAAGATAGATTTCTGGTGACTAGTGTTGTGCAGCAGATGAAAGAAGGCACAAAGTAGAACCAAAAATATGCCCGCATCTTTGTTCTGAAACCATGCTGCAAAGATAACATTTGTTATTTATCTGAATATCTTGCTTTCTAGATCACCTGATGCTTCTTTGACACCTTCTGATACCAATGAACACTTCAAAAGTAACTGAATTTGTCCTTTTGGGATTCCCCTCCCTTAACCACATTCGTGGCCTCTGCTTCTCAGTGATTCTGTTGATGTACAGTCTAAACATCCTGGGAAATGGATTCATCCTCATCATTGTCTTCCTGGATCAAAAGCTTCAAACCCCGATGTACGTCCTCTTGTGCAACCTGGCCGTTCTGGAGATCTCGTACACCACCACCGTGATCCCCAAATTACTGCAGACTTTCCTCACTGCAAGAACCACTATTTGCTATTGTTGCTGCATGACTCAGATTTTCTTTGTCTTCGCTTTTGGGGAGATAGAACTTCTCCTCCTGACCGCGATGGCCTTTGACCGCTACATTGCGATTTGCAAACCTCTTCGCTACCCAGTGATCATGACCAACACAGTCTGCATCCAGTTGGCTATGGGCGCCTGGTTGGGAGGATTTGTACATGTCTTCTTCCAAGCTTCCTTGGTCTGGACTTTGCCCTTCTGTGATCGCAATGTCATCAACCATTATTTCTGTGACATTGGACCCGTCTTAAGTCTAGCCTGCTCTGACACCTGCCTGCTTGAGTTTGTGGCATTGCTCTCTGCCACCTCCATTGTGGTCATCAGCCTCTTTCTGATTGTGCTGTCCTACATCTACATCATCCCTACCATATTGCGCATTCCTTCTGCTAGTGGGCAGAAGAAAGCATTCTCCACCTGCACCTCTCATCTCACTGTGGTCTCCATTTCGTATGGAGCCATTATTTTTATGTATATCCGGCCGAACGTGCACTCCTCCTTTCAATTCAGCAAGGTGGTGGCCCTCCTGAACACGGTCATTGCTCCTATGATGAACCCTTACATTTATACCATCAGGAATGTGGAAGTGAAGAAAGCCTTTAGGAGAGCAGTCGGTAAAAAAGGGGGTTCCCCTCAAAGAGAGGCTTTCCAATCAGATTCGTAGGCGGACCTGCAACCTTCTAATAAAGAAAATGCCAGAAAGAATAATTGAATATCCTTTCTTGAGCAGTGTGAAATTCCTAGTTCCATGTATGTTTTTGATTTCCTCTATGGAGCAGGTTTCTCAATGTGTGCTTCTTGGAGCCCTGGGGCTCCCCAAGACACTTGTTTGGAGTGTAAAGGGCTCCAAAAAGTTTGAGAGCTGCTGGTATAGAGGACCAGTGGGTAGTTCCATGAGAACGTTCAAGAAATGAATCTTGTCCCATTAGTAAAAAATGTATCTGAGCAGTTCCAACATAGTTGTACAGTTCCTTCTCCCCAAATATAGCGCAGAAGCAAGACCAGCAAGGAAGATGGTGGTAGCGTTACGTGAAAATCCCCTTTTGCCTTTTAGTTGTGATTTTCTCTATATCTGGTTATGTTACTAAAATATCATGCAGGCTAAACTTCTTCCAGCACACAGGCCACAATCAAGTCAAGTCACAAGCTCATGGTTACACAACCTCCACCTCCCTGTGGTCACACATTGTGGGAGGAAGTCTGGCATCTTCAATAATTGTTTAAGTGTCTCCTACATTACTGTATGTAATTGAGTATTACACTCAATTACTGTACACTGTATGTGTACTTGAGGTGGAGTACCTCAAGACATGAGGAATGCAAACATCATCACGCTGTACAAGAACAAAGGCGACAGGGGTGACTGCAACAACTACCGTGGCATCTCTCTCCTTAGCATTGTAGGAAAGTTGTTTGCCCAAGTTGCACTAAAGAGGCTCCAGGTACTTGCAGAGAGCGTTTATCCAGAATCACAGTGCGGATTCCGAGCCAACAGGTCCACCACTGATATGGTATTCTCCCTTAGACAACTGCAGGAAAAATGCAGGGAACAACAGCCACTCTTTATAGCCTTCATAGATCTCACGAAGGCCTTTGACTTGGTCAGCAGGGATGGCCTCTTCAAGATTCTCCCCAAGATTGGATGTCCACCCAGGCTCCTCAGCATCATCAGATCCTTCCACAAGGACATGAAGGGCACTGTTGTCTTCGATGGCTCCACATCAGACCCCTTTGACATTCGAAGCGGCGTGAAACAGGGCTGTGTTCTTGCACCAACCTTGTTTGGGATCTTCTTCGCTGTCCTGCTGAAGCATGCCTTTGGAACTGCAACAGAAGGCATCTATCTCCGGACCAGATCAGATGGAAAGCTCTTCAACCTCTCCAGACTGAGAGCAAAGTCCAAAGTCCAGCTGAAATGTCTGCGTGACTTCCTCTTTGCCGACGATGCAGCTGTCACTACCCACTCTGCCAAAGATCTCCAGCAGCTCATGGATCGTTTTAGCAAGGCCTGCCAAGATTTTGGACTGACAATCAGCCTAAAGAAAACGCAGGTCATGGTTCAGGATGTGGACTCACCTCCCTGCATTACAATCTCTGCGCATGAACTGGAGGTTGTCCATGACTTTGTGTACCTTGGCTCATCGATCTCCGACACTCTTTCTCTCGATACTGAGCTAAACAAACTCATTGGTAAAGCAGCTACCACGTTTTCGAGACTCACAAAGAGAGTCTGGTCCAACAAGAAGCTGACGGAACATACCAAGATCCAGGTCTACAGAGCTTGCGTCCTGAGTACACTTCTGTACTGCAGCGAATCATGGACTCTTCGCTCACAAAAGGAGAGGAAACTGAGCGCTTTCCACATGCGCTGCCTCCGACGCATTCTCGGCATCACCTGGCAGGACAAAGTTCCAAACAACACAGTCCTGGAACGTGCTGGAATCCCTAGCATGTATGCACTGCTGAAACAGAGACGCCTGCGTTGGCTCGGTCATGTCGTGAGAATGGATGATGGCCGGATCCCAAAGGATCTCCTCTATGAAGAACTCGTGCAAGGAAAGCGCCCTACAGGTAGACCACAGCTGTGATACAAGGACATCTGCAAGAGGGATCTGAAGGCCTTAGGAGTGGACCTCAACAAGTGGGAAACCCTGGCCTCTGAGCGGCCCGCTTGGAGGCAGGCTGTGCAGCATGGCCTTTCCCAGTTTGAAGAGACACTTGGCCAACAGTCTGAGGCAAAGAGGCAAAGAAGGAAGGCCCATAGCCAGGGAGACAGACCAGGGACAGACTGCACTTGCTCCCGGTGTGGAAGGGATTGTCACTCCCGGATTGGCCTTTTCAGCCACACTAGACGCTGTTCCAGAACCACCATTCAGAGCGCGATACCATAGTCTTTCGAGACTGAAGGTTGCCTACTACATTACTGTATTCATTGTACTGTTTTAACCCAATCACTGCTTAAGTACTGCATGCAAACTTGAACTGCCTTCTTGTGTTGCTGATTCATTGTATTGTTTAAGTCCCCCCATCAAGGAAGCCAGCCATAGACCCTACTGAATTTTGCTGATAACTGACATCCTGATACGCACTCCAGGCACAGTTTGTTCCTTTAGAAGACTTTGGGCACGATCCTAACCAACTTTCCAGCTCTGGCATAGCTGTGCCAGTGGGGCATGTGCTGCATTTTGCAGTTGGGGGGCAGTCATGGAGGCCTCCTCAAGGTAAGGCAATGTTTGTTCCCTTACCTCGGAGCGGCATTGCCCTTATGTCAGTGCTGGAAAGTTGGTTAGGATTGCGGCCAACGTTGTGTAATGTGTTTGCTTATAAAATGAGAAGCTCAGTTTTGTGCAATCTGCTTTGTATTGTATTGGCAACCTTCAGTCTCGAAAGACTATGGTATCGCGCTCTGAAAGGTGGTTCTGGCACAGCGTCTAGTGTGGCTGAAAAGGCCAATCCGGGAGTGACAATCCCTTCCACACCGGGAGCAAGTGCAGTCTGTCCCTGGTCTGTCTCCCTGGCTATGGGCCTTCCTTCTTTGCCTCTTAGCCTCAGACTGTTGGCAAAGTGTCTCTTCAAACTGGGAAAGGCCATGCTGCACAGCCTGCCTCCAAGCGGGCCGCTCAGAGGCCAGGGTTTCCCACTTGTTGAGGTCCATCCCTAAGGCCTTCAGATCCCTCTTGCAGATGTCCTTGTATCGCAGCTGTGGTCTACCTGTAGGGCGCTTTCCTTGCACGAGTTCTCCATAGAGGAGATCCTTTGGGATCCGGCCATCATCCATTCTCACGACATGACCAAGCCAACGCAGGCGTCTCTGTTTCAGCAGTGAATACATGCTAGGGATTCCAGCACGTTCCAGGACTGTGTTGTTAGGAACTTTGTCCTGCCAGGTGATGTCGAGGATGCGTCGGAGGCAGCGCATGTGGAAAGCGTTCAGTTTCCTCTCCTGTTGTGAGCGAAGAGTCCATGACTCGCTGCAGTACAGAAGTGTACTCAGGACGCAAGCTCTGTAGACCTGGATCTTGGTATGTTCCGTCAGCTTCTTGTTGGACCAGACTCTCTTTGTGAGTCTGGAAAACGTGGTAGCTGCTTTACCGATGCGCTTGTTTAGCTCGGTATCGAGAGAATGTGTGTCGGAGATCGTTGAGCCAAGGTACACAAAGTCATGGACAACCTCCAGTTCATGCGAAGAGATTGTAATGCAGGGAGGTGAGTCCACATCCTGAACCATGACCTGTGTTTTCTTCAGGCTGATTGTCAGTCCAAAATCTTGGCAGGCCTTGCTAAAACGATCCATGAGCTGCTGGAGATCTTTGGCAGAGTGGGTAGTGACAGCTGCATCGTCGGCAAAGAGGAAGTCACGCAGACATTTCAGCTGGACTTTGGATTTTGCTCTCAGTCTGGAGAGGTTGAAGAGCTTTCCGTCTGATCTGGTCCGGAGATAGATGCCTTCTGTTGCAGTTCCAAAGGCCTGCTTCAGCAGGACAGCGAAGAAAATCCCAAACAAGGTTGGTGCAAGAACACAGCCCTGCTTCACTCCGCTTCGGATGTCAAAAGGGTCTGATGTGGAGCCATCGAAGACAACAGTGCCCTTCATGTCCTTGTGGAAAGATCTGATGATGCTGAGGAGCCTGGGTGGACATCCAATCTTGGGGAGAATCTTGAAGAGGCCGTCTCTGCTGACCAGGTCGAAAGCCTTTGTGAGATCTATGAAGGCTATAAAGAGTGGCTGTCGTTGTTCCCTGCATTTCTCCTGCAGTTGTCTAAGGGAGAATACCATATCAGTGGTGGACCTGTTGGCTCGGAATCCACACTGCGATTCTGGATAGACGCTCTCTGCAAGTACCTGGAGCCTCTTTAGTACAACTCGGGCAAACAGCTTTCCTACGACGCTAAGGAGAGAGATGCCGCGGTAGTTGTTGCAGTCACCCCTGTCACCTTTGTTCTTGTACAGCGTGATGATGTTTGCATCCCTCATGTCTTGAGGTACTCCACCTTCTCTCCAGCAGAGACAGAGGATTTCATGCAGCTCAGTGACTATGATCTCTTTGCAGCATTTTAGGACTTCAGCAGGGATGCTGTCTTTTCCAGGTGCCTTGCCAAAGGCAAGAGAGTCCAGGGCCACGTGAAGTTCTTCTAGGGTTGGTTCACTGTCAAGCTCTTCCAGCACAGGCAGGCACTCAATGTTGTTCAGTGCTTCTTCGGTGACTACATTTTCTCTGGAATATAGCTCAGAGTAGTGCTGCACCCAGCGTTCCATCTGCTGCGCCCGATCCTGGATGACCTCGCCTGTGGCAGACTTCAGAGGGGCAATTTTCTTCTGTGTTGGACCTAGGGCCTGCTTGATACCATCATACATCCCCTTGATGTTGCCCGTGTCAGCTGCTATCTGTATCTCGGAACAGAGCTGGAGCCAGTAGTCGTTAGCACATCTCCTGGCAGTCTGTTGGACTTTGCTGCGAGCAGTTCGGAGGACCTGCAGGTTGCGCTCACTGGGACAGGCCTTGTATGCTGCTTGAGCTCTCCTCTTTTCCTCAATGACTGGTGTCAACTCCTCAGAGTGGGCTTCAAACCAGTCTGCCGCCTTGTTGGTCTTCTTGCCGAATATGGACAAGGCGGTGTTGTAAACGGTATTCTTGAAATGTTCCCATCTGTTGGATGCGTTTGCGTCGGCCGGGCCTGGAAGAGATTCCTCAAGCGCTTGTGCAAATTCCTCCACTTTTCTCTGATCCCGGGTCTTGTATAAGACCTTTGTCTTATATATAAGACATATATATATATTGTCTTATATATAAGACATATAAGACATATATATATATTGCCTTTGTATAAGACCTTTGTCTGCTTTGTATAACTAGATCTAAATGATGCAGCCACTTTTCCAAGTCCAGTTTGGTCAGTTCCTGAATGGTAGCCCAAATAGGAATGCTGTGGATGCCATCTTGAGTATCACAACAGAAGAACGATGGGATGTCAATGCAAGCACACACACAATCAGACCCAAAGATTACCAGGTCAAAGACTGTCCAGCATTTAGTACATACCAGGGCCCATAAGACGAGGGTTCAGGGGGTACATTGTACCTGGATCTGGAATAAAAAAGAAATAAACCAGTTTTCCTTGCCAAATCCACCTTTCAACGCAACCTTCTTTATTTCTGCACATCAATCGGGAAAGTGGGCTTAGAAGGGGGGCCTTCCTCCCTCCTTCTGCGACAGTGGGACAGCCGAAATGGACTCTCTGTGACCTTATGGTAGCTAAAAGACTGATACTGAAAAACTGGAAGGGTAAACGCCCCTCTTCTATTAGTCAATGGACTGAGGGTCTTTTGGCTTGTAAACTTTTGAGCAAATGGCTGGCAGATGACATCCATAAACTGATATATTTGTGGATATTTGGAAACTTTTCCTAAACGTATACATATAGCGAGTGAAATATGTGATGATATAAATTATATGTGAAATTTGTAATATAAATGGTTTAAATATCTTTATAATGTATGTCCTTTTTCCTCCTTGGTTCCTCTCCAACTTTTTTGGAAAGCAAATATATCTTACAGCCCAACATGGGAACAAGTGTTGCAATTGTCCCAACAGAAACATATCCTCATCCTGTCTTTTTCTCAAATGCTTGGAAAGTTAGATCTGTAAAAAAACAGAAACAAAATAAAAAAAACTTTGTTTCTTAATTAACATGATTAATTGGTAAGGGAGAAGTCTTAACTTCTTCAAAATCATTCCCATGAGAATTGTTCCAAACAAATGATTCCTTTGTCATGAGATATACTTGACAAAAGTTTATATTGTAATGTAATTAGAAGTTTAACAGCTCAAACAATCCCCAGTTCATTGGAGGCAATATATCTCATGAGAATTTCTTAGAACATAGATCTCCCAAGGTCTCCATTTCTTTACAGCAGCAATTTTCAAACTTTTTTTTGCATCTCACAACACACTGCGATGGTGCTAAAATGATCAAGGCATCTTTTTACCCCCCCCCCCAAATAAAAATAAAAAAAATTTGATAAGGCACACAGTACTGTTGGCCAGGGGCTCACATCCCCCAATGAACCTACCAATATTTGACTCCCCCCCAAACTCCTACAGCGTACCTGCAGACCTTTTGTGGCACACCAGTGTGCTGCGGAACAGTGGCTGAAAATCACTGTTCTAAAGGAATAAATTACCCATCCATCCTTTTTTAAAAGAAATTTTTACATTTCAGTGTATGTGCTAAAAACAGAGGGCGCATTCTCTTTGCACCTAAAAGTTGTTGGCTCTTCCAGCAGGACCCCAAACTTGTTCAGGTTATGGTAAAAACCAGTAATTCAAGATTACTGAGATTACTCTGAATGAATATTTCATTCAGAGTTATTTAATTTTCTCTGTGGCTGTCAAATGCTAATTCATATTTTTCCAATTATTTTTGAATTTACTTAAATCATCATCATCAAGACCCAGTTGTATACTAAGGCTACAATCCTATCCACACTTTCCTGGGAAAAAGGAAACCCCATTGACTATAATGGACTGACTTCTGAGTAGACATGCATAGGATTGGGCTCTAAAGCTGTTAACTCTTCGGTTGTCATCTTTCTATTGTTTCTATCTCCCCCCCCCTTCCATCACTCTTTCCTTTCCATCTAATAATTCAAGCTGCAGTATATATAATAATAGTAACCATGCTTGTTATGGATTTTTACTCTATTTTGCTTTAGAGAGTGAATTTTATAGGGAAAGGGTTTTCCTTTAAAGCGATAGGAATCAAGAGTACCTGGCACTGACTGCACTGGTGAACAGTGGCATAGCTAGAGGGGGTGCAAAGCACCCAGTTCTGCAGGGATCCCCACAGTGGCAGGCAAGCAGCCCCTCCCCTTCAGAGCCATTGCAGGTGGTGGCAGCAAAACAGAGGCATTCACCACTTGGGGTGACTTTCTACGGCATTCGCCTCCGTTTTGCGCCCAGTGCCCGGAATGGCTCCAAAGAGGAGGGGCCCCTTGCACAGCGGTGAGGCTCCTGAAAAACCTGGTGCTTAGGATTGGGTCCAGAGTCCCCTGTCATAGATGACAGGGGACTCTGGACCCAATCCTAAATGGGCCTAGCGCCGACGATGAACTCCATCACCAGTGCTGGATGTTACAAATGTGCTGTAAGGCATGTCTGTGGCACCCAGAGAGGAGGGGCCGCCAGTGCTGGGCCACGCCAGTCGCCGCTGAACCTCAGTGCCAACCAGCTGTATTTTTAGGGTGGGGAGATGCTGGCAGTGGACAGAATGGGGGGAGGAACCAGGGCGGGAAGGGGGTGGGACTGGCAGGATTGTCTGAGTCTGCCTGCAAAGCACGACATGGAGGTTCTCAAATCTGTGCCAGCAAAATAGTGGGGAATGGGCTTCCCCCAAGGAGACCTCCGATGGCCTCAGAGGTGCCACTGGAAGCAGCACTCACCATTTTGTCGCCGCTGCACCCAGCAGTGCTGCTGGGAATAGAATTGGGCTGCCCTACTTTTTTTATTCATTATTTTTTTCCAATTTCTATACCGCCCTTTCTCCAAGGACTTCGGGATGGTGTACATGATTCCCTCCCTCCTTCTTGTAGTTGCTAATTATTTATCCTGAGTAGGTATCAGTTGTACTCATTCTTAGATTCATTGGTGGACAGTGGACAGAGTTTTATATTTTCTGTGTCTTGTGGTCAATCACGAGCACATACAAACCATGCAAATTGCCCTGCATGCTTTTGCAGGAAAGTTATATATACATATGCCAGCAAATTAAAAAGGCAAACAAACAGGTGTTGCTATTTTTAAATCTTTCTCTTTATTAACAGCTTTCTGTTGTTCATGTCAGGCCGCAGCAGGATAATGTAGCATTTGGGGAAAAAGATACAACCCAAGAAGCCAGCACTGGAGGCCAAGATGGAGAAGCTCCCCACAGCCACCATGAACTTCCCTTTGGTGCTCAGGTGGGTTGGAACATATGATAGCGAAACACTACAAAAGATCAGCATGCTGAAAGTGATGAACTTGGCTTCATTGAAACTGTCTGGCAACTTCCTGGCCAAGAAGGCCACTGTGAAGCTGATAATGGAGAGGAGTTCCAGGTAGCCCAGGGACAGATAAAACATGGTGGTGGAACCGTCACTGCATTCTGCTATGATCTCTTTGGTCAGTGTCTTCATATCAAAATGTGGAAATGAGGGAGAGGTTCCAAGCCATATGGCACAAATTCCTACTTGGATAAGGGAGCAGGAAAGGACAATGGAGCTTGCCAGTCTTTTCCCCACCCACTTCCTCATGCGAGACCCTGGCTTGGTCGCCATGAAAGCTACAACCACAGTGACGGTTTTGGCCAAGACACAAGAAACAGCCACGGAGAAGAGGATGCCAAAAGCACATTGTCGGAGAAGGCAGATCAACACCCCAGGTTGTCCAACATAGAGAAAAGAGCAAAGGAAACAGAGCATGAGAGAGATGAGGAGAGTGTATGTGATATCCTGGTTGTTAGCTTTGACCATGGGGGTATCTTTGTTCTTGATAAGAATTGCGAGCACCAAGACTGTGATCAGGAAAAGAGAAACAGCAACCAAGACTACACTGATCCCTAAAAGTAAACTCAGTTTAAGAAATGTCCTTCTTGCTTCTGAGCATATAACGTACAGAGTATGCTTTGAGGATTTGCAAATCTTGCAACATCTTCCTTCTATCTGACCATAACCTTCAATGAGAGTGCCATTTGAGTCACTTATATCAGTTAAGATGTTAATATCTGCTAACATTCTTTCTTTTCCTACCAGATTAAAAAAATGAAGATACACAACTGATCCTGTATGTTCACACCTGAACCTTCAAAACTTGGAATAGAATTAAATATCTTCTATCCTGTAATACATCCTGATCACTGAGCTGATCCTATGAACTCATGGAAGTGAGGAATACCTCGGCAGTTACGGGATTTATCCTTCTGGGCTTCCCTTCACTTCACCACGTACGGGGCCTCTCCTTCTTGCTGGTTCTCTTGATGTACGGTCTGAGCATGCTGGGGAATGGGTTCATCCTCCTCATCGTCTTTGTGGATCCCAAGCTCCAAACACCCATGTATGGCTTCTTGTGCAATCTGGCCTTTCTGGAGATCTGCTATACCTCCACTGCAGTCCCCACATTGCTGCAGACATTTGCCACTGCAAGGACCACCATTTGCTTCCATTGCTGCATGGCTCAGATTCTTTTCATCTTTTCTTTTGGTGCCGTTGAGCTCCTCCTCCTCACCGTGATGTCCTTTGACCGCTACATTGCGATATGCCATCCACTACGCTATCCAGTCATCATGACCAAAACTCTCTGCATACGGTTGGCCATCGGATCCTGGCTGGGAGGATTTGTAGTCATATTCATCCAAGCTGCCATGCTGTGGACTTTACCTTTCTGTGATTCCAACGTCATAGACCACTATGTATGTGACATTGGGCCACTCTTAAGCTTAGCCTGCGCAGACACTCGCCACCTTGAACTGATAGGGTTACTGTCAGCCGTCTCCATTGTGCTTATCACTCTTCTTCTGATTGTGGTGTCCTACCTCTTCATCATCTCTTCTGTCCTGCACATTCCCTCTGCAAGTGGCCGCAAGAAAGCTTTCTCCACTTGCACCTCTCACCTGACTGTGGTCTCCATGACTTACGGGGCTATTATGTTTATGTACATTCGGCCAAATATACACTCCTCATTTCATTTCAGCAAAGCGGTCGCTGTCTTGAACACAGTCATCGCCCCCATGCTGAACCCTTTCATATACACCCTCAGGAATGTGGAAGTGAAGCAGGCATTCAGGAAGGCTGTTTACTAAAAGGGAAGTTGCCTCCAAGAGAAATTATTCATTGGGAAAAATGCCAGCAGAGAGACCCACAGATCTACAATGCAATTTTAATGCATATTGACTCAGTAGCAAGCATGTCCCGTTGAGTTCCATTTGACCTACTGCCAGGTATGTGTATATAGGATTGCAGTCATGGAAATGGCAAGGAACAGTATTTTCTCTTGTCTCCCTGGCAATAGGAAATCATCAGTTGTATGTACATGTTTAGTTTATTTGACAGGAGAGTGGAAATAAATGCTGTTTATTAAGAGACATGACAGTGTCCAGTGCGAGGACTCAAGCAATGTTTGCCCATTAATGATATGTTTGTACTCATCCTTCCCAACTCGGCTGTCAGGGTGTTTATTTCACCAATCAGTTGTTCAGTGAATCCACTTTTATTGTCCCTGCACAAACTGGAAGGAGGGAGACCTTACCACTTTCCAAGACAAAACAGCCCTACTCCAAGGACATGTTCATGTGGGTAACAATGAATGTCCATTTGGCCATCTTGTCATTGCAATGCAAAGTTCCACTCCCACCTATCTCTTTGTTTCAGAGGGGTTTCCACAGTCCTCCTACCAGGTAAAAAGATGTTCTTGCCGTCTTTGGAATTGACATAACCCACAAGGCCTTTGCCAAAAGACCTGCTGAAGGTGCCCTCTTGAGTCTACCGAAACTGAGTTGCAGCACCTGTATCTGAAACAAGCGCCTACACTTCTCCTGTCTATCTACCCCAGCTGTGTTTCTTTAGCGTGCAGGTTGCCTGTCTGGATGTCACATACCTCAGATAAGTAAAACTCTGTTCCTGTCTCCAGCAAGAACATGTGTGCTTCCACTCTTAGCAAGGAAAACAAAAAATCAAGGGCGAGGGGTCTATGGAAAAAATGCAGATTAGTGAAACTGCAGATACCAGATCCACGAACATGGTGGGGATGCCTGTATATGAATTTTTATTTCAGTTGTGAGCCACTTTGGGTGCCCTTTCTGGGGAAAAATGGTTGGCAACCTTCAGTCCCGAAAGACTATGGTATAAGCCTACAGCACCCGGTATTCCCAGGCGGTCTCCCATCCAAGTACTAACCAGGCCTGACCTTACCACTTTGGGTACTCTTTGGGTGGGTGGGGGAATAAATGGGTTATGAATCCAATAAATAAAGTAAATAATCTACCCTGCTGGCGGTTTACAGTTTTGACACATTTTCCATAAATGAAGCCCTAAAGGAATGTATGTTGGAGTCATAAGGCTGGGCAGCATTCGATGGGGATTAGAACTGGAGATAAGCAGGTTCATAGAGTGACCTTATGTGAATCTCTCTCTGTTCCATCTTAACCAAACTCAAAGGGTTGTTGTGAGACTAAAAAGCTATCCTGAGTCCTTGAAAATTCAGAATAAAAAGATATTATAGTCCTACAGACCTTGCTGTAGTTTTCTTGCTGTAGAAGTCAAGAACATCTAGCAGAGCTTCACCTCCTGCTCTTCTCCTGCTGTGGAAGCCTCTCCACAGCTTTTGCTACTGCCTGGCTCTCCATGGTCTAACATGTCTGATGTGAGCCCACCACCTCCATCCTCTTGTGAAATTTCAAGAAAGGAGAAGCCAGGCCTAATCTGTGCACCCACCCTTGCGTAGGTTCACAGAACAAAAATGACCCCACAATTATCTTGCACATGCCCAATCTCATCTGATCTTGGAAGCTAAGCAGGGTCAGGCCTGGTTAGTACTTGGATGGGAGACTTCCTGGGAATACTGGGTGCTGTAGGCTTATACCCTAGTCTTTCGAGACTGAAGGTTGCCAACCATTGCATTTGTGCAGCACTCCAGACTGAACAGGAAGTGTTCTGAGGTTTTTGACGTGGTCTTGAACAGTACTTCTGGTGTTATCAATAAAGCGGAACAATTCATCTGTTCCACTTTACAAACATAAGAACATAAGAACAGCCCCACTGCATCAGGCCATAGGCCCATCTAGTCCAGCTTCCTGTATCTCACAGCTGCCCAACAAATGCCCCAGGGAGCACACCAGATAACAAGAGACCTCATCCTGGTGCCCTCCCTTTCATCTGGCATTCTGACATAGACCATTTCTAAAATCAGGAGGTTGCACATGCACATCATGGCTTGTAACCCATAATGGATTTTTCCTCCAGAAACTTGTCCAATCCCCTTTTAAAGGCATCCAGGCCAGATGCCATCACCACATCCTGCGGCAAGGAGTTCCACAGACCAACCACATGCTGAGTAAAGAAATATTTTCTTTTGTCTGTCCTAACTCTCCCAACACTAAATTTTAGTGGATGACCCCTGGTTCTGGTGTTATGTGAGAGTGGAAAGAGCACTCTGTCCATCCCCTGCATAATTTTGTATGTCTCAATCATGTCCTCCCTCAGGCGCCTGTTTTCTAGGCTGAAGAGGCACAAATGCCATAGCCTTTCCTCATAAGGAAGGTGCCCCAGCCCAGTAATCATCTTAGTCGCTCTCATTTGCACCTTTTCCATTTCCACTATGACTTTCTTGAGATGCAGCGACCAGAACTGGACACAATACTCCAGGTGTGGCCTTACCATAGATTTGTACAATGGCATCATAATATTAGCCGTTTTGTTCTTAGTACCTTTTCTAATGATCCCAAGCATGGAATTGGCCTTCTTCACTGCCGCCGCACATTGGGTGGACACTTTCATCGACCTGTCCACCACCACCCCAAGATCTGTCTCCTGTCACAGACAGCTCAGAACCCATTAGCCTATATGTGAAGTTTTGATTTTTGTCCCAATGTGCATGACCTTACACATACTGCCATTGAAGCACATCTGCCATTTTGCTGCCCATTCTTCCAGTCTGGAGAGATCCTTCTGGAGCTCCTCACAATCACTTCTGGTCTTCACCACTCGGAAAAGTTTGGTGTCGTCTGCAAACTTAGCCACCTCCCTGCTCAACCCTGTCTCCAGGTCCCAGGACAGATCCTTGGGGCACACTGCTTTTCACTTCTCTCCATTGTGAAAATTGCCCATTGATACCCACTCTCTGCTTCCTGGACTCCAAACAGTTCTCAATGCATGAGAGGACCTGTCCTCTAATTCCCTGACTATGGAGTTTTTTCAGCAGCCTTTGGTGAGGGACCGTGTTGAACGCCTTCTGAAAGTCCAGATATATAATGTCCATGGGTTCTCCCACATCCACATGCCTGTTGACCTTTTCAAAGAATTCTATAAGGTTCGTGAGGCAAGACTTACCCTTACAGAAGCCATGCTGATTCTCCCTCAGCAAGGCCTGTTCACTTGGTCAACAAAGCTTGGTCACTTAGAAATGAAAAATTTAGACATGGAAAAAGTATAAAGCCTCCTTTATTGACACATAGAAGCTATCGAAACATTATGGAGGAAGCCCCTATGTGCTAGATCAGTGGTTCCTAAATCTGTGAGCTCCACACACCACTCCATGGTGGGTTGCGACCTGATGATCAGTGCTTCATGCACAAAATCTTTCTGGGAGTCCCTGGAGGCTGTCGCTGGGTTTCACCAGGCCTGCAATCTACTCCATTGGTCTCCATGGTTCCATAATGCCTCCTGGAAATGACCAGAAATCACTTACCCAAATCAGAAGTAAAGTGGAAGTATTGCTTCTGAGAGGTGTTCTGGGGCCATGAGTGCTGCAAGACCAGCAGGACCTGGTAGGTGACTCCTGGGTGTGCCCAGAAAGCCTTTGATCATGAGAATTTCTTAGAACTTAGATCTCCCAAGGTCTCCATTTCTCTGCAGCAGCAATTCCTCTATGACAGGGGACTCTGGACCCAATCCTAAGCACCAGGTTTTTCAGGGAGCCTCACCACTGTGCAAGGGGCCCCTCCTCTTTGGAGCCATTTGGGTGCAAAGAACGGAGGCAAATGCCATAGAAAGTCACCCCAAGTGGCAAATGCCTCTGTTTTGCTGCCACCACCTGCAATGGCTCTGAAGGGGAGGGGCTGCTGGCATGCCACTGTGTTTGGAGATTTAAATGAATTAAAAATACCTTTGTGAATATTTTCAATATACCTGCGAGATCTTTGTTAGAAGGTGTTCCTCTGGGAAATAGGAGTTGCAGGTGGTATTGCCAGAAGACAGAAAATAATTGCTTCATTCCAGCAGAGGAAACTTCTAAAGAACATGTGGAGTAGGTGGAAGGACAGTCATGTTCATGTCCCCCATCGGGAGCTTTTTCTGCTTGTTCTTTCTGTGCATAAGAGGGAACGTACTTGTCTCTCCGATGAACCCAAAGGTCAGTGAAGCCTCTTTCTCAATATCAACCATATTTATAGCAAGCAAAAAGCAAGCAAGAAGCGGAGCATCAGAATGACACCTAAAGAACGTGAGCTGTGACCTGTAAAAATTTATTTTGCAGTCAATTTCAATCCCTTCAAATGTTAAAGAGTAAGGCCCAACTTGCTTCTGAGTAAGGCCTGATCCTACAGTCCTGTAGCACTGGTCTTGCACGTGCTGCCAGGGGGGGGGAAGCCATCACAAAAGTGCCAGAAATCACTTTGGGGGCTCAGGAAAAACTGCCATGAAGGCCTGGGTGGGTGGATGCTTGGCCACTGCACCTGTCGGAGAGGCCCCGGAAGCGGTTTGGGGTGAGCGATGCAGAGGTGTTTTGCTGTGGGTGGAGGGCTGGAGAAGGTGGGTAGGGGACAAAACTGGGTGGGAGGGTGGTGGGAGGACTGGGCCTGGCAGGAGGGCAGGGATGGAGGCAGAGGCCACCACCAGATCCCATCCAATGTTCTCTTACCTCGACGAGACCTCAAGCTGCCTCTTTGCCTATGCTGCGTACAGCAACGGCCATTTTGGCACCCCTGTATCGTGGCATGGGCAGATTCAGTGGCCCATATGTTTGGAATAGCAGCTTCAATGAATTGGTGGAAGGAAATCAGTTCCGTGTTTATGAGCTTGGGATAAACTGACAATGAACAACACGCTGCGTTTTTCCCCCCAAAGAAATGCAGTCATCAGCACACACCACTGAATTCAGTGAAGAAAATTATTAGTGACTTGATTTAAGACCTGAAAAATCTCATAGTCAGAATGAAGCTTGTATAGAAACGCATTGTAAACAACTTCTCAGCAGAAAATCTGAACCATCTCAGTTCAAGGACTTTCCTTCTTAGTTCTGAGTGTATAATGTCTTGCGTATGATCTGAGGCTTTTCACATGCCACAGTTTGAGATAGACAAGAGTCCCCAACATCTTCCTTCCATCTGTCCATATTCTGCAGTCACCAAAAATGGCTTTTCAGCTATATTGACAAAGGTAGGAATGTCCGCTAAAGCTCTTTTCTTTCTTTTCCCACCAGATTAAAAAAGAAGATACATGCACAAGAGTGATCTTAAATCTCCACAAATGAGACTTCAGAAAATCTAACTGGAACTATCTTCTGTCTTCTCTAATACATCCTGAGAGTTATCAGTTGGTCCTCTGAAGTCATGGAAGTGAAAAATACTTCAGAAGTTATGGAATTTATCCTTCTGGGTTTCCCTTCTCTTCACCACGTACGGAGCCTCTGCTTCTCTGTGGTTCTCTTGATGTACAGTCTGAGCATTCTGGGAAATGGGTTCATCCTCCTCATCGTCTTTGTGGATCCCAAACTCCAAACACCCATGTATGGCTTCTTGTGCAACTTGGCCTTTCTGGAGATCTGCTATACCTCCACCGTGGTCCCCACATTGCTGCAGACATTTGTCACTGCAAGGACCACCATTTGCTTCCATTGTTGCATGGCTCAGATATTCTTCATCTTTTCCTTTGGATCCATTGAGCTCCTCCTCCTCACCGTGATGTCCTTTGACCGCTACATTGCAATATGCCTTCCCCTTCGCTATCCAGTTATCATGACCAAAATTTTCTGCGTACAGTTGGCCATTGGATCCTGGCTGGGAGGATTTGTAGAGGTACTATTTCAAGCTGTCATGCTATGGACTTTACCTTTCTGTGATTCCAATGTCATAGACCACTATGTATGTGACATTGGGCCAATCTTAAGTTTATCCTGCTCAGACACACATCCCCTTGAACAGCTAGGGCTACTGTTGGCCATCTTCATTGTGCTTATAACTCTCCTTCTGATTGTGGTGTCCTACCTCTTCATCATTTCCACAATTCTGCGCATTCCCTCTGCAAGTGGCCGCCAGAAAGCTTTCTCCACTTGCACCTCCCACCCGACTGTGGTCTCCATTACCTACGGGGCTATTATGTTTATGTACATCCGACCAAATGTGCACTCCTCATTTCATTTCAGCAAGGCAGTCGCTGTCTTGAATTCAGTCATTGCCCCCATGCTGAACCCTTATATATACACCATTAGGAATGTGGAAGTCAAGCAAGCCTTCAGGAGGGCCGTTTACAAAAAGGGGACTTGCTTCAAAGAGATGTTATTCAGTGGAAACAATGGCATTAGACAGGACCAGAAGTAGGAGTTTTACAGTGCAATCTTAATGCATATTGGATCAGTACTAAGCCCCATTGAGTTCAGTGGTACGGCCATGTAAATGTGTATTGGATCGCAGTGGCAGCAATGCCATCATGGAGGCCCACAAATAGGAGATTCAGGGCCCAATCTTATCCAATTTTCCAACGCTGGTGCAGCTGTGCCAATGGGGCATGCACTGCATCTTGTAGTGCGGCAGCAGTCACAGACATCTCCTTGAGGTATGGGAACATTTGTTCCCTTACCTTGGGGCTGTATTGTGGCTGCACCGGTGCTGGAAAGTTGGACAGGATTGGGCCTTTACTGTGCAATCTTAATGCAAATCGACTCTGTAGCAAGGAAGTTCCATTGAGTTCAATGTGTATATAGGATTGCAGCCATTGAAATGACAAGAAGAAGTATTTTCTCCTCTCTTCCTGGCAGTAGGAAACCATAGTTGTAAGTACATGCTTACTTTATTTAACAGGAGAGAGGAATAGAAGCTGTTAATTAACAAAGAAGACACAGCAAGGTTCAGGGCATGGACTCAAGCAATGTTTGACCTCTAATCATATGTCCTCAACCTTCCCAACTCAGTCTCAGAATGTTTATTTCACGAATCAATTGTTTAGTGAATCTGCTTTTATTGTTCCTGTGCACATGTAGCAGTCGTGTAGCAGTCACGAGCAATGAAGACTCAGAGATCAGTTGTCAGCTTAAGTGCAAAGGGCTCGACCTGCTTTTCTGAGGCAGCCCAAGCTTTTATTACTTTCTCATAAAACAATCTACAACCAGGCTGGAGTTGCTCTCAGCCACTGATCAAACACACTTTCCCAAGCAGAAACACATTCCTTGCTTCTAGGCCTTATCTAATGCTATGACTCATCTTGGTTCTCTCCTGCGCTGGGCATCTTGCCTTTAGTTTCCCATAACAAAGAAAAACTTCCAAGGTCTTCCTTGATGAGAGAAAAGAAGGAGGAAGGGGGGAAGGAGAGGGGGAGGGGGGTATTCCCACCCAAATGGTTGTCATGTTTCACTGAAAGCTCAGAAACCCACCGCTTCTGCACAACAGCAGGTGTGCCCTCTGTTGCCACATTCACGAAAACTCAATGTTACTATACATATTCACTACAGGACGGATGGAGGCTTTTCCAATTTCTAAGACAAAAGAGCCCTACTCCAATAACATGTTAATGTGGGTAACAATGAATGTCCATTTGTCCATCTTGTCATTATCATGTAAAGTTCCGCTTCCACCTATCTCTTTATTTCAGACATGTTTCCACACCTGTCAGATAGTAGTTCCGGTCAGAGGGTATAAGTTTCATTTTCCTGTGTTTGAATTGTACTAATACAGGTTGTAACATAAGTGGAGCAGACCTGGGCTTTAGTTCCACTACAGCTTTAGCAGAAACCAAAGTCTCCAGAACGCATTGGCGTAATGGAAGTGCACTTGAAAGTGGATTCAAGCTGTAGTGGAAACACAGCCCTTGATAGGCTGAGACTGAGGTACCCTCATTAATTTTGTAATAAATGTATTTTTTTACTCTATACAGGCGTGCATCACTTAACAACCTTCTGCTTAATGACGGGCTGCAAAGCATGTTGGACAATGCACAACAAAGAGGGTTTTAATGAGGCAGTCAGGTCTCCCAATGCCTTCCTGCAAAGTGTCTGTTTACACACAAAAAAGGCTCTTAATGCAAAGAGGAGGCAATCAGCCCCCACTAGTCTGTGCAGCCAGCTAGTGTCTGGCAGGGAATGTCTGTTTACACAACAAAGGCACTAGATTGGGTTGTTCGCTTAACAACCTAATCACATAACAACTGGGATTGGAGAACGTATCCCCGTCGTTAAGTGGCACACACCTGTAGTTTGTTTTGTAATGTCCCAGTCCCCCAGAAGCCCCAACGCTGGGAATTTTGCCTGCTTTGCCCCTCTCTTCAAGCCTGGTTGTGTCATCTCAGGACTATCCAGACTCAGACCTTAGCAGAGTCTCCAAAAGGGTGCTCATTTCTATTAGAGCTGTGGTTTTCAGGAAGGCATGCTGTGCTCCTGACCACTATTTATCCACAATTATTTGCTGGTTATTTATGGCTTATTCGTTCTCTGCTTTCTTATTTCCAACAATCGAGGTTGTGTTCCAAGGCGCCATGGTCGATAGTGAGTCCCTATGATGACTAACACAAATATACAAATGAGATAATTTAAAGAATGAGGCTTGAGTATTAGTTTAATAACTTAAAAATTTAAGAAGACCCACAGCAACTGTTACCCTGCACATGCCCAATCTCGTCTGATTTTGGAAGCTAAGCAGAGTCAGGCCTGGTTAGTACTTGGATGGGAGACCGCCTGGGAATATCGGCTGCTGTAGGCTTATACCACAGTCTTTCGAGACTGAAGGTTGCCAACCATTTAAGAAGACCCAGCTGGAAAAGGTCAAAGATCCATCTAATCCAGCATCTATCAAAACTATCATTTGCATCTACAAAGCCCACAAGCAGGAGATGACAGCATATCCCTTTCCCACTGTTGCCGTCCTGCAAATGGTATATGTATGGAGGTAAACTGCTGCCGGAATTGGAAGCAGCCATAGCCAGTACAACTAGTAGCCAGTGATAGTCCTGTCCTCCATGAATTTGCCTAATCCCCTTCTGAAACCATCCAAGCTAGTGGCCATCACCATGTCTTGTAGTAATGGTGGGCTGTGTTAAGATGCACTTCATTTCCGCCACTCTAACAGCCCAATCCACTGGTAAGACAACACACCAAGTGAACTGTTACAGCTGTTATGTACAGTCACATCACACTGGCTTATTGCAATGTTCTATCAATGCACCCATGCACATCTGTAAGGACAAGAAGGGAAGGACCACAAGCTGTGGCAATCTGTCCATGCCCAACCTCCTGTGCAAGTGTTATAAATAAAACAGAGCAATTTATTAATTCGACTTTACAAAGCTTATCATTTAGAAATCAAAAATTTAGACATAGAAAATGCCAGAAGTATCCTTTACGGACACAGCAAAGTAAACTAAACATTATGGATGAAGCCTCTATGTGTTAGATCAGTGGATCCCAAACTTTTGAGCGCCACAACCCACCTCATCCTCTATGGTGGGTCACAAATGAATGTTCAGTGCTTCACATACAAAGTCTTCTTAGGAAGCTGCTTCCGAGTTGCACTAGGCCTGTGATACACTCCATTAGTGTCTGTGGTTCCATAACACCTCCTGGAAGATTCCAAATAACAAGTATTCAAATCAGAAGTAAACCAGAAGTTGCTTCTGGGAGATGTTCTTGGACCTTGGATGCCACTGGAGTGGTTCACAGGACTAGCAAGATCTGGAAGTGACCCCTGGGGGCACTCAGAAAGCCTTTGCAGGTGAACAACTGAGCATCCGATTGCAACCCACCACACATTGGTTGGTAACCTTCAGTCTGGAAAGGAGGTCTCCCCTCCAAGGACTAACCAGGCCTGGCCCTGCTTAGCTTCCGAGATCAGATGAGATTGGGCATGTGCAAGTTAACAGCATATCAGGCCAGTGGATCGTGACTCACAATTTAGAAAACACTGGGTTAGATTGACGGTGATACTGTCTCTCCATGGTATTTAAGATCATTTAAAGTGCAATGTGCTTGGTGAGGAAGGGGTCAACTGAAACTTTCCCTTCCTGTAGTATTCTCACCTCCCCCCCCCAAAAAAAAAAAAAAAAAATCTGCTTTCCCCTACTGGTATGATGTCTTCTGATGTCAAAATACATTGAGAGGGAAACAAAAAAGGTGGAATGAGGAAGTATCAGGGCAGGTGAGTGGAGAGAAAGGCTTAGCACTCCTGGTCACACATTAAAGCTCCCACCCCCCAACACACATACAGACTTTATGGGAATCTAGCGGTAGCCCCACACGAGATAAACATGACCTGTACTTAATTGGATGGCAGACCAATGTCTAAAAATGCAAGGTCGTTTCTAATTGTAGGTACTATTTGTGATCGTTCAGTGCTTGGAGGTTTAAATGAATTTAAAATACCTTTGCAAATACTTTCAATGTACCTGAGAGATCTTTGTTAGAAGATGTTCCTCTGGGAATGGGAGTTGCAGGAGCTATTACCAGAAGACAGAACATAATTGCTTCATTCCAGCTGAAGAAACTTCTTAAGAACATGTGGAGTAGGTGGAAAGGCAGTCATGTTTTCTTTTATTCGGTTCTGTGGATTAGAGGGAACATACATGGCTCTCCTATGCACCCAAAGGTCAATGAAGCCTCTTTCTCAGTGTCAACAATATTTATAGCACTGCAGGCAAAAAGTGGAGCATCAGAATGAAGCCTAAAGAATGTGAGCTGTAACCTGTGAAAGATTATTTTGCAGTCAATTTCAGTACCTTCCAATGCCAAAAGAATTTGCTTCTCAGTAAGGCCTGATCCTGCAATTCTGTAGCACAGGTCTTGCTTGCGCTACCAGGAGATGGCCATTGAAAAAGTGCCGTAAAGCACTTTGTAAGGGTCAGGAAGAGGGAAGCGCCGTCGTGGAGTCCCGTGTGGGTGAATGCTTGGCTTGTGTACCAGTTGGAGAGGCCATAGGAGCGTCAGTGGTGAGCATGCCCCTGAGTGGTGCAGAGGCAATGGGGAAGGACAGAGGAACGCTGGGAGGGGACAAAACTGGGTGGGGAGTGTGGTGGGAGGTGGGTTGACTGAGCTTGGCAGGGGGACTGGGACTGAGACAACCACCAGATACTATCCTCCCTTTCTGTCCTGAGAGTGCTAAGTGCAGGGTAACTAGTTGTCCTCTTTTTCCAGAGCATGCCCTCTGTTTTATCCTTGTGACCTGGAAAAAAACTTAAATGTCCTCCTTTTCCCTGTTAAAGAGCCCCTGCAGGCAGCGCATAGCCTTTCTGTAATTAATAAATTATACTAATACATTATGTGAAATATAATTTTAAATTTAGTGATCTGTAATAGAGTGTTGACATTACCCACATGGAATCAATATATGAGTGTTTTTAGCTTTGATTTTGTCACATCCTACATTTTTCTTGGATGTCCTACATGCTTGGTCCCCTTTTGCAGTTATGATATCTGCCCATCCTGGTGACACAAGGATTACGTAGCTAGCAGGGATGAGAGTGGGCACATAGCGGCTGCTGGATCTCGACCCAAGGTAAGGGAATAAATGATCCCTAACCTTGATGCGACCTCCAGTGGCCTCTTTGCTTTTGCCGGATATAGCAAAGGCCATTGTGCTGCCCCTATATTGTGGCACAGACAGTCCCATTAGGATTTGGCTGCCCATCTATTTAGGACAGCAGGTCCAGTGAAATCAGGGGTAGGAAATCAGTTCTTTGTTTATGGGCTTTGGATAAAATGACAATGAAATACACATAGGGGTTCCCCCCTGTTGCAGTGACCCTTGGGGGAGCAACCAAGCCCCCGGGCTAGGTTGCTGGATAAGTGCAGGAAAGAATCAAGGAGCCAAGGAAGAGACGAGAGACAGACTTTTAGATTAAAAGCAGAGAGAGAGAAAAGCTGATTCTACTAGCCTCCTCCTGCGTTTTTATTGTACTTGCAACATTAACAGCTACATTCAGTTCTCAGATAAGGCCACATTAGAATCTCATACAGGGGTGAGAACAATGGGTGCTTCTTCACAGAGTGCTGTATCAGCTATTGTCACACTTCAGCCTGGGAACTAGCATCCCTGTCGGTTTGCCAACAAGGGAGGGTTTGCCCGCAATTGCCATCGCACCAAGGCTTTCTGTGTGCTTCTGCTTAAGCACTTAAAAACACCACATTGTCCCCCTTTTTATTTATTTAAATTTTGAGATAGCATTTCATGAAATCAGTGTAGGCTTTGTTAGCCAAACAAGAAGACTTTAGGTTGGTATTGTGGGGTCATAACACACAAATTTTGACACCATTCAAAAAGGACATTGGATAAGACAAAAAGACCTTCATGAATACATGCTAAAATTACAGTTGGGAGAAAAGGCAACGCCTTTTTCTCTAAAAATAATTTGTTGTGAACAAAATTATTATAAATCAATTAAAACAACAGGTGGTGGTTACAACACATTTGCATAATTAAAAGAAACGTTTTTATCATGGAACACATTCCAATGGGCATACAAGGTTTGTTAAATATTTTTACACATGTTAAATTGCTGCCACTGACCACATAAAGAGTGTGCAGTGAAAAACATTGAGATTTCACCATGAATTACATTTACATTATAAGACATTGCATCATGAGCTATGCAAACATTGGGAAAGTTTAAAAACTTGGTTACATACTATGCACTCCCTTAAGGGGGGTGCTAAATGACTATCTTTTAACACAATTATAAAAAGCAAAAACAAACATAAAAACAACAACACTGAACTTTTTATTAGGGGTTCTTGGTTCACTGGATGTCTTCAGGAAACTTTAGTGCCACGCATCTTCACGCACTGTGCTGACACTTAAAACATTTCTGTGAAAATAAACAGAATAGCAGAATCTTGCTGCTAAGTTATTAATGAAGCTTGCCCTTTTACTCTGGGCCCGGCAATTATCTGTAAAAGCACATGGGGGGTGAAAGCACATTATATTTGCATTTTGTGTTTTACTTAATAAGACAGGGAGACTTGAGCCTTGTAAAGTGTTGCTTAAATATGATCTCATATCCCTCGTTTTTTAATTATTTAAATAGAAAAATTGTAAGATGCACTGTGTATGTGTGTTGCAAGGTCTAAGATGTTATAGGAGATATGCTTAGGTTTGAAAACAAACTGAGCAGGCAGAAGTGGTGATAATTCTTAGGCCTTTAGTTTAAACATCTTAAGGGATTATTTCTAAGCATTGAGAATGAATGTGAAAGTTAGAATTTAGCAAAAGGTTGTAACACAGCGTTTCAAGGGAACATTTTTAAGCATTGAGAGAGTGTTAGAGTTAGAAGTGAGAGTGAGTGAAGTCACATCAACATCTTAAGGGATTTATGTCTAAGCATTGAGTATGTGTGTGAGATTCAGAAGTAAGAAGAAGAGAAAAGTTTGTATGTGTGTTATTACAATGTGGGGTTCTCTCCTTGAAACACATACATTTTTTACTGGAAACAATTCTGTTGTTCCATCTTACACATACAATTCACATACTCTCTGCAGTCAGCAAATGGCATTGCACTTTTAATCACAACGACTTCATTTCTCATAACCATTGTATGACTTACTTTGGCCTTTGAAATGCAACATAACTGTTGCTAAACTGCTATCTTTTGCACTCTCTGTGAGAATCTGAACTTTGAACTGGAAATAACTTTGTGTAAACTTTTCTGATATAGTTAAACCACTACAACTAATTTAAAATATTACTATCTGCTAGTCACTTGTATATGAAAACAGAAAGGCCTTAAGGGCTTGATTAAAACTATGGGATTCTGATGGAACAGAATGAGACCAGAAAATCAATTTCTGATGAAACAGAATGGGATCAAAAAATCTTTTTCTTGATGAATTTAAACTATGGGATCAGGAGAAATTTTTTGATGCAGCAGAATGGGATCAGAAAATCATTTTCTTGGTGAATTCAGGGAGGTCTTTTAAGGGCCTTTAAGGGCCTTGGGATCAGAAAAGGTTTCTGATGGAACAGGATAGAATCAGTCAAAGCTATGGGAACAGGGAGACTTTTTAAAAGCCTGAATAGCTTTGTTATTACCTTTACATAAACATCTTAGAAAAAAGAGGTGTAACTCTGACTAATAACAGAATAAGGTTTAGTTGGACTTTAAAGCTGTGATAACTGCTGCTGATGGGTAAATTGGCTGGTGGTCGCTGTTCTGAAAGGTGTGTGAAATGAGAAACACTGAAAAGTTAGGGAACTACTACAAACTAAACTGAAAGGGAGGGGTGAGTTTAGCTTGTTGGTAGCAGTTTGAGGATCAGAACTGGTTTTAAAGAGAGATTTGCCTGTGTTACTTGGGCAAGTTTAAAATCTTAACTCTTTGTTTTTTATAATGGGTAGAGTGATTTTTAAGACTTCTTGACTTTGAAGTCTTATTGCTTGCTCCCTACTTTTTCTAACAAGGGAAATGATGGCTTCTGGATAGCAGAACACATTTTTTGAGGGGTTAGATAAAAAATAAAGCTATTTAAGCATTTGGGGGGAAAATAGCCTGTGTTGTAGGATTTTGACCTTTTTTAAGGTGGTCAAACAGTGGCTTTAACAATTGTTACAAATGTTGCTTCTAAATGTTGCAATTACACCAAAGTTAACTGTTGGGGGACTTTTAATTCAGGTGTTGCAGGTACAACATGAAATAATAACACTTTATACTCTTTACTACAAATAAAGTGCTTGTGTTAGCACTTTTTTGGTACTATATAAAAACTAAACTGTTGTGAAATTTAAGGCAGGTCCTGTAGGAAAAAAGGATTTACTTGGGAACCTGCTATTAAAATCCATATGATAAATGGCTATAAGGTTTAATTTACACTTAGCTGACACGAAGTTGGGCTATTTAACATGCTTTGGGCTGTTTAGCATGCTTTTGGAAAAAACTTAGCTACTGATACTTCTGGCTTTCTTTTTAAGTGGTTGGAACATTACTGAGCTATACTGTATTCTGTGCAGGGGTTCTTAGGAACTTCCAACCATAGGGAACTAAAAGATATGTATGTGTTGTACCTTTTTGTAATTCTTCAGCATCTATGCTAGTGATGCTAACTGTTTTTAAGTGTAATCTGTACCTCTTTTGGCACAGAATGGGGGAGAGCTTTCTGTTTTTTGACTGTTTGCCTTTGGGCATTCTGACCTTGTTTTACAGGGAGAACTATGGACAGCTTTAAAGACTCCTCTGCTATTAAGTTTTTTGATGCTATTGTGTTTTGAGCCATGGTTTCTGTATGGGATGGCTGCTTGTTCTAGCTGGGTTGGTATAGAGGAGGAAAAAGAGAAATATAAGCTGATGTATAGTCTGGCGGAAGAGGGCTTGTAGCACTGTTTATTTCCTCTGACTGTGTTTGCAGCTCTACTTGTAGAGCATAAGTTTGGATGGCAAATTAAGTCTGTGACCTTTTGGGAGGAAACATGGTGCTGAGCTTTGCTAAAGAGAAACAGTAAATCATTGCTTCGATATTGATAAGCTTATACCCATACTTACCAATGCTATACTTACCTGGATCCTGAAGTCAGGATGAATGAGCTCTGTAACCTGTGCAAGGCGGGTAAGCTAGCTGCTATCATGCCCCCTCTTTCAGGGTCATGTGAAGCAATGAATGGGAAGCAACCTGAAACAGGCTACTTGATATAGGAAAGAGTAAAGCAGCTTGTTTGCTATACTTGGCTGGCCCCACGTCTGGGCGCCTGGTATAGCTACAATAGCGTTGAGAAGCAACTTGACTTCAGAGTCAGGATGCTTGTAAGAACAGGTGCAGTGAGAAGTTAGAGAGTCAGAATAAACCCAAATGTAGCAACGCAAGGCTGCCTGGGAGACACACAAGACTGTATCTTGTTGCCTGAGGGAGAGTGCTAAAGCAGAAGCACTCTGAGGGTTTGAAACCTGGAGCAACAGAAAGTCAAAGCAATGAATGGGAGGTCACCAGTGGACAAGCAGCCTGTCTACTGTACCTGATTGTTGCAGAGGGTCGCTGTTCTAGGATTAGAGGTTCCTGTTCTGGGATTAGAAGTCCTGTTCTAGGATTAGATGTCCCTGCTCGGACACCAGATGTTGCAGTGACCCTTGGGGGAGCAACCAAGCGCCCGGGCTAGGTTGCTGGATAAGTGCAGGAAAGAATCAAGGAGCCAAGGAAGAGACGAGAGACAGACTTTTAGATTAAAAGCAGAGAGAGAGAAAAGCTGATTCTACTAGCCTCCTCCTGCGTTTTTATTGTGCTTGCAACATTAACAGCTACATTCAGTTCTCAGATAAAGCCACATTAGAATCTCATACAGGGGTGAGAACAATGGGTGCTTCTTCACAGAGTGCTGTATCAGCTATTGTCACACTTCAGCCTGGGAACTAGCATCCCTGTCGGTTTGCCAACAAGGGAGGGTTTGCCCGCAATTGCCATCGCACCAAGGCTTTCTGTGTGCTTCTGCTTAAGCACTTAAAAACACCACACCCCCCCCAAATGCAGTCATCACTGCTCATCCCTGAATTTCTTGAGGAAAGTTAATAGTAACTTGATAACTTATATTTTTATATCTCATGATAAACCCTGTCTTCATCAAGTTTTGATTTGTTTCTGATCAGAAACCTAAACAATCTCAGTTTAAGAAGTTTAATCTCTGTCTTTGTTCTGAGCATATAATGTATAGGATATTATTTGAGGCTTTTCACATGCTATAGATGAGATAGACAAATAATAATTAAAAATAATAACAACAGATATTTATATACCGCCTTTCTGGTCATTGCGCTGCTCCTTTGGCTTTATTCAAGTCGGTTTACATAGGCAGGCTTTCTCTAAACCCCAGAAGGAGTTTTTACAACGAACAGAGAAGTTCTACCTTTCAAGAATTGATTACATTCCAGGTGGATCTTCTCAAAGTCTGGTCATAATCTGGCTGCCATCTCATCCCACACAAAGAGATTCAGAGCCAGCTTCATTGGCTCTCACCCAAAAGAGCTCTGCTCAGCTTGTCAAGGTCTTGCTGTTAAAGGGGCTTCCGGGGATCTTGAACAGGTGATCTTCAGATGATATCTTCAGGCATAACAGCAGCTCAACCCTGTAAACCAGACCCCCAGACCAGACCTCCCGCCCACAGTCAATGCTACAGTAGCATCTATAGAATGAAGATGCATGAAAATCCACTGAATTATCTGTGAACACAGACCAGGCAGGCCAAGGGTGAAAATATAACGTTCTTTTAAGTCCTAACAAAAACAATTTTAAAAAATGGGACCTCCTTCCCAACAAAAATCCCCGACATCTTCCCTCTATCTGACCATAACATGCAATGAGAGTGCCTTTTGAGTCACTTATATGAGCTAAGATATTAATGTCTGCTAACAGTCTTCCTTTACCTACCAGATTAAAAAAAGAAGATACACAAATGATCTTATATGTCCACATCTGAGTCCTCAAAAACACAGAATGGAACTAAATTTCTTTTATCTTCTGTAATACATCCTGATAACTGAGCTGGTCCTATGAAGTCATGGAAGTGAGGAATAGTTCCACAGTTGTGGGATTTCTTCTTCTGGGCTTCCCTTCTCTTCACCACGTACGGAGCCTCTGCTTCTCTGTGGTTCTTGTAATGTACAGTCTAAGCATGCTGGGAAATGGGTTCATCCTCCTCCTCATCTTTTTGGATCCCAAACTCCACACACCGATGTATGGATTCTTGTGCAACCTGGCCTTTCTGGAGATTTGCTATTCCTCCACCGTGGTCCCCAAATTACTGCAGACATTTATCAGTGAAAGGACCACCATTTCCTACCAATGCTGCATGGCTCAACTTTTCTTCATCTTTTCCTTTGGAACCATTGAGCTCCTCCTCCTCACCGTGATGTCCTTTGACCGCTACATTGCAATATGCCATCCACTGCGCTATTCAGTTATCATGACCAAAGCTCTTTGCATCCAGTTGGCCGTAGGATCCTGGCTGGGAGGATTTGTAGAAATACTCTTCCAATCTGTCATGGTTTGGACTTTACCCTTCTGTGATTCCAACATCATAGATCACTATTTCTGTGACATTGGGCCAGTCTTAAGTTTATCCTGCTCAGAAACCCTCCACCTTGAACTCCTAGGACTACTGTTGGCCATCTTCATTGTGCTTATAACTCTCCTTCTGATTGTGGTGTCCTATCTCTTCATCATCTCTTCTGTCCTGCGCATTCCCTCTGCAAGTGGCCGCCAGAAAGCTTTCTCCACTTGCACCTCTCACCTAACTGTGGTCTCCATTACCTACGGGGCTATTATGTTTATGTACATCCGGCCAAACATTCACTCCTCATTTCATTTCGGCAAGGCGGTAGCTGTCTTGAACACAGTCATCGCCCCCATGCTGAACCCTTTTATATACACCATCAGGAATGTGGAAGTGAAGCAGGCGTTCAGGAGGGCCGTTTACAAAAAGGGAAGTTGCTTCAAAGAGAAATTATTCGGTGTGAGCAAAGCCAGCAGAGAGGCCCACAAATAGGAGATACACAATGCAATCCTAACGCATATCGATTCAGTAGGATGTCCCATTGAGTTGAATGGGACTTTCTGCCAGGTTAGTGCATATAGGATTTGGAGCTGTGGAAATTGCAAGGCACAGTATTTCTATCCTCTTCCTGACCAATAGGAAACCATCAGTTGTATGCATTTGTTTATTTAGCAGGACAGAGGAATAGAAGCTGTTAATTGAAAGAAAGGTCACAACAGGGTTCAGGTTGAGGACGCAAGCAATGCATAACCTATAAAAATATGTACTCGTCCTTCCCAACTCAGCTCTCCCAACAGCTGTTGGCGACACTTCGGCGCCAGCGGCCGATTACCCCCCTCCCTGCCTCGTGCCTCCAGGCTGAGGCTGAGCCACGATTGGCTATTGCGGCTGGGGGAAGGCGGGGCCAGAGCGCCAGCCTGGATCGCGTGCTCCAACTGGGCTCAGTTTGCTCCCAGCTGGCAACCCCACCCTCCCGCCTGTTAACCAGTCTGGGATTAGCTGGTCGCTTTTCAAGGGCCAGGTAGGAATTTTTTGCAGTCATCCTGACTGTTTTTTCGCCTGCCTCAGACTGGCAATGGGTGGTGCAGTCCTTAGGTCCAAGAAGGGTTAGGTCACTTTCAGTCGTGTGGGGCAGGATACGTGCGGGGCTGGGTAGGTAGGTATCTGGCTCGGTGTCCATCCAAGGCAGCAAGGTGAGGGGTGAGCCTGAACCGCTCCCATGATGCCTGTCCGGCTCCAGGAGGCAGGCAGGCAGGCGAACCCGTTGCCTGGACTGTCGGGCCGGTGAGGCTCTGTCGACTGGTCTGAAGTCCGGCTGCCTTGCCCCCTTTGGGGGTGGCATTGAAAGACCTGAGCTGGCAACTGACAGCTGGGGCCCCGAGCCAGGTGGTATGCTCAATGAGATCACATGAGGAGGCAGACGGCTAGAACCGTTTCCCCCATATAGTCCCACACGTTGGTTGTTATAATTTATTGCCCTGCTGCAGTGTAAGACTTAATAAAGTGGCCCATTTTCATGGAAGCCGAAGTCTGGTCTCTTTATTTGCGGGTATGGGAGTAATGTGTATTTCACTAATCAGTAGTTTAGTGAATCAGCTTTTATTGTCCCTACGCAAACCGGAAGGATGGAGACCTTCCCCCTTTCCAAGACAAAACAGCCCTACTACAGTAATATGTTCATGTGGGTAACAATGAATGTCCATTTGTCAATATTGTCATTACAATGGAAGGTTCCACTCCCACCTATCAGAGGTGCTACAGAGGTGCTTCCACAGTCCTTCTGTCAGGTGAAAAGTCTTTGGAACTGACATAAAAGTAAAAAGTCTTTGGAACCTGCAAGGACTTGGCCAAAACACCTGCCAAAGGTGCCTTCTTGAGTTCCCTACTGAAACAGAGTTGAAAAAACACCTGTATCTGAAACAAGTGCGCACTCTCTCCTGCCTATCCTGGCTGTGTTCCCCTAGTATGCAGGTTGCCTGTCTTCGTGTCACGTACCTCAGTTAAGCAAGACCCTGCTCCTGTCCTAAGGAAGAAGAAGAAGAAGGCCTGATATAAAACAGCCCCCATATAAAAAAAGACCACTGGAAGGACCTGGAAAAATGTCTCGACTTGTCCCATCAAAACTACAGCGTTTCACATGGAGACACAAACAGAGCACAAAGATAAGTCCAGAGGAGCAGGGAAGATAAATCAAGGTGATGCTTTCCTAGTCATGCTGATAGGAAAAGTTTTGACCGCCCCCCTTAAGGTCGGAGTGTTTAGCATACTAAGGGCCTGATCCTATCCAAGTTTGCAGCACCGATGCAAACATGCCCATGGGATGTACACTGCATCTTTCAGCAGAGGGGCAGTCGTGGTGTTCTCCTCAAGGTAAGGGACTGTGTGTTCCTTTAGCTTGGGGCTGCACTGCAGCACTGCAAAGCTGGATCGAACTGGGTCCTACATCAGCACGTATTTTAGTCAGAAATAGCAAAACAACAGAAGCCGAACTAGGAGCACTTTGGCTAAACCGACTTCTGCCCTGTGCATTCACACAATATTTTTACATGTTCGGTCAACCCTCCCACCCTCAAGTGTCATTAAGAACATGAGAAGAGCTCTGCTGGATCAAGTCATAGGCCCATCTAGTCCAGCTTCCTGTCTTTCACAGTGGCTCACCAAATGCCCCATGGAGCACACTGGATAACAAGAGACCTGCAAGGCTTCCTGGGAATTGTAGTTAAGAACATAAGAACAGCCCCACTGGCTCAGGCCATAGGCCCATCTAGTCCAGCTTCCTGTATCTCACAGCGGCCCACCAAATGCCCCAGGAAGCACACCAGATAACAAGAGACCTCATCCTGGTGCCCTCCCTTGCATTGGCATTCTGACATAGCCCATTTCTAAAATCAGCAGGTTGCACATACACATCACGGCTTGTAACCTGTAATGGATTTTTCCTCCAGACACCTGTCCAATCCCCTTTTAAAGGCGTCCAGACCAGATGCCATCACCACATCCCATGGCAAGGAGTTCCACAGACCACCTGCCCCTTGATGGCCTCTGAAGCTCTGAGCCACTCGTTGTGGGTCTTCTCCATCTCTTGCAGGCAAGCCGACACCACAGCTCTGGCTGTCTGGGAGGGTTGGGCGACAGGACCGCTGGACACCGAGGTGAGGGCACCGCAGTTCCCAGGCAGGGAGGGACCTGCAGGCGCAGCACCTGCCTCCTGAGCAGGGCCGGCCAGAGCTGGAGGGCTGGTTGGGAGACCCTCCCTCGGAAGCACCCCCAGGCCACCACCTCTTCTTCCTTGCAAGGCGTAAGTGGTTCTCATCTGGCCTAGGTGCTGTGGTGATGGCAAGCAGTAAAAGAGCTGCCTTCATTGTGCCCTGGGGCAGGTCCATGACATGGTGCCCCCCTCCATCACACCGCCCCCCCCCCCCAAATACTCACTGAGTCTCTTACTATAAGAGAAGGAGCAGTTCTTGGTTCGGAAAATTTAAGCCCCATTCTTAAATTCAGATTTTTATTTTAAGTATTGATATCACAGTATAATCCCTATGATTCTGAACATAAATATTCAAGTACAGATGAGATAACAATTTTGGGTGCCATCCTATCCTGCGCTGGAACAGGTAAGCCAAGAGGCTTGCGCTGTATCAGTGCAGAATTGTGACCGCAAGCGGCTCAGCCAGAGGCAAGGGGAAACATTTTCCCTTAACCATAGTCTTTCGAGACTGAAGGTTGCCAACCAACTCTGGGTAAGGGCTGCTGGTGCCCTTGTGTATCCTTGGACTTGCACCACTTCTTGCGGTGGTGCAAGTCTGAGCAGAGTGGAGTGAATTGAAGCCGCTCCATTCTTCCCGGGAACGGGGGTTGGGATCTGTCATAACTGCTGGATCCCACCCCTGCCTCCCACCCACCTGCCCCAGGACCACCCTCCCCTGCACAGGAATGCCTCCCTCCCGCCTCCTCCTCATCTCCTCCCTGCCTACCTTTTCTTCTTGTGTCAGCCCAGCCAGGCCAACGCAAGTCTGAGAAAGGAAGCCAGCATGGAGGCTTGCGTCAGACTCCGCAGGCCAGCGCTTCGCAAGTGCCGGCTCGCCTTCCTTTCAAGGAAATGCAAACATGCCTTACGGCATGTTTGCGACCCTCCTGGGCCAGGGCAAGGGATTTGTGTCAGCCCAAGGGCAAATTTGGATTGCGCCCATAATGAATGAAGCATGAGTGTTGGTTTATTAACATAAGAATTTAAGAAGACCCAGTTGGAAATGGCCAAAGCCTGACTAGTCCAGCTTCTATCTACTTAATCTGCTTATCTGTCAGTTGCCTCTGCAAAGCCCACAAGCAGGAAATGAGAGTATGTCTTTTTCTCACGTTTATGCTCCTGCAACTGGTATATGGAGGCACACTGCCACTGAAAACGGAGGCAGCCATAGCCAGCATGACCAGTAGCCAGTGACAGGCCAGCCTGAATGCCATAAATGTGTTTAATCCCCTTCTGAACCCCTCCAAGCTGGTCGCCGTCACCACATCTTCCGGTTGCAAATTCCACAGATGAACGGTGGGTCTTTGTGAAGAAACATTTCGTTTCATCCACACTAACAGCCGAGTCCTCTTGAGGGCTGAGTTGTTGCGCATAGCCTTTTCTGAGAGCAGGCACATGTTCTACTGTGGCAAAGTGGCTGCTAATGGAAATGTTAATCTGCGCAGTGCACGTAAGGCTGATTGGGTCAGGAGTGGGGGTTCGAATCCAAACTGTACTGGCATGGCCCAATCCCATTCCACCCACCAACCTGCACTTTTGGATCTTTCGGTGCTTGGAGGATTGAATGTAGTAAACATCCCTTTATAAATTTTAATGAATGCTTTCAAAGTGTCTGGGAGTCCTTTGTTAGATGCTGTTCCTCTGGGAAATGGGAGTTGCAGGAGCTATTACCAGAAGACAGGAAATAATTGTTTCAGTCTAGCAGAAGAATCTTCTAAAGAACATGGGGGGTAGATGGAAAGATTGCCATGTTCATCTCCCCCGTCTGGAGCTCTGAACCTCTTCCCGAATGTCAATGGAGCCTCCTTCCCAATGTCAACAACATTTCTAGCACCGAAACAAGAAGTGAAGCATCTGAACGGAGTCTAAAAAATATGAGCCCCAGTCCATGAAAGCATTTTTGCAGTCAACCTCAATCCCTTCAAACTGCAAAAGAATTTGCATCTGAGTAAGTACGTTTAGGAGAGCAGCGCCAGTGAAATCAACGGGAGGAAATTTGTTCTGTGTTTATGGGCTGGGAGAAAAGAATATTGAAATACACATCGGGTTTTATTCAGACATGTAGCCATCACTAATGTTCACAGAATTCAGTGAGGAAAGCTAATAGTGACTTGATCTAAGACCTGAAAATATATTAGCCATGACTAGGTTTGTATAGAAACAGTTTGTTAAAAACTTCCCGGTCGTTTCAGCAGGTACCATTCAGTGCATGTTCCATCCAGATGATAAGGATTTCCTGTTTCTTATGCATAGCAGCTTACAGAAGTCCCGCTCGTTAAATCTTAATGTACCTTTCTGGCTATATGAAGAGGTCATTGCACCATTTCATACATTGGCATCATTCTGGACATGGTTGAGACACTGAATATTCCAAATCTGTCATGAGGTTCCATGAGTTTTACGGGATTTCCATATCTCAATATTTGATTATTTTTGATAACTGATATTTTATTTTTTCATGACAAGTTTCATCATGAACAGACTTTATTTTTTTATTTTAACTTTAACTTTCTTTTCTCTAGGCAGAAGCTTGTACAATCTTTAATGAGTTTTCTTCTTTGTTCTGGGTATATAATGTACAGAGTATGATTTCTCATATGCTATAGGTAGAGGTGTGATTTTTTTTCCAGTTATAACAAAATAAAACACCTAATATCTCATTCTTCACTCCTCATTTTTGTAAAAACAAACAAACAAACAAACAAACAAACAAACAAACAAACAAACAAACAAACTCTAAAAGACAGGATCTGTGAAAAATACCCCTGCTAATTGGGTAAGAGGCACTTTTTCAAGCGGGTGCTCCTATTTTTAGCAGAGGGAGAGTAACTGGCCCACCTCACCCCAGCACTGTCTGTTCTAGTGGCTGTCTGCTGGTATTCCGTTGCATCTTTTTAGGTTGTGAGCCCTTTTGGGACAAGGAGGCATTTAGTTATTTGATTTTTCTCTGTAAACCGCTTTGTGAACTTTTAGTTGAAAAGCGGTACATAAATACTGTTAATAATAATGTTAATAATAATAAATATAAATGATAAATAATGGGCTGGACGAGGGGGTGCATGGGTAATGATTTTGGCTGTATTTGATGACACTATACTACCTACATTAAGAGTACACTTTTAATTATTATACTTTATAAAAACACACCTTTGGAATAAAATGACATAACACCACTTTCTGCACTTTTCCTCCAATGGGGAAAAAATGAAATTTGTGAAACAATAAAAACATGTAAGAACACCTTTAGCTATATGAGAGACAAGAAGCCCCAATATCTTCCTTCCATCTTTCCATAATACGCTGTTACTAGTAGTGCCTTTTCTGTCATTTATATTGACAAAGATTTGAATGTCTGCTGAAGCTCTTCTCTTTCTATTTTCCTACCAGATTAAAAAAGAAGACTCAAACACAAGTGATTTTGAATGTCCACACCTGAACCCTCAGTAACTCTCAGTGGAAATCAGTATCTTGTATCTTCTCTAACACATCCTGTTTGGTCCTATGAAGCCATGGAAGTGAGGAATACTTCCACAGTTACGGAATTTGTCCTTCTGGGCTTCCCTTCTCTTCACCACGTACGGAGCCTCTGCTTCTCAGTGGTTCTTTTGATGTACAGTCTGAGCATTCTGGGAAATGGGTTCATCCTCCTCATCGTCTTTGTGGATCCCAAGCTCCAAACACCCATGTATGGCTTCTTGTGCAATCTGGCCACTCTGGAGATCTGCTATACCTCCACTGTGGTCCCCAAATTGCTGCAGACATTTGTTAGTGCAAGGACCACCATTTCCTACCAATGCTGTATGGCTCAGGTTCTTTTCATCTTTTCTTTTGGTGCCGTTGAGCTCCTCCTCCTCACCGTGATGTCCTTTGACCGCTACATTGCGATATGCCATCCACTGCGCTATCCAGTCATCATGACCAAAACTCTCTGCATCCAGTTGGCCATTGGATCCTGGTTGGGAGGATTTGTAGAGATACTCATTCAAGTTGTCATGATATGGACTTTACCTTTCTGTGATTCCAATGTCATAGACCACTATTTCTGTGACTTTGGGCCACTCTTAAGTTTATCCTGCTCAGACACTCAACACCTTGAACTGATAGGGCTGCTGTCAGCCATCTTCTTTGTGCTTTTCACTTTTCTTCTAATTGTGGTGTCCTACATCTTCATCATCTCCACGGTTCTGCGAATTGCCTCTGCAAGTGACCGCAAGAAAGCCTTTTCCACTTGCACCTCCCACCTGACTGTGGTCTCCATTACCTACGGGGCTATTATGTTTATGTACAGCCGACCAAACATGCACTCCTCATTTCATTTCAACAAGGCGGTCGCTGTCTTGAACTTAGTCATTGCCCCCATGCTGAACCCTTTCATATACACCATCAGGAATGTGGAAGTCAAGCAAGCATTCAGGAGGGCCATTTACAAAAAGGGGACTTGCTTCAAGGAGATGTTATTCAATGGAAGCAATAGGCAGTAGACAGGACCAGAAGTAGGAGTTTTACAGTGCAATCTTAATGCATTTTGGCTCAATACTAAGCCCCATTGAATTCAGTGGCATGGCAATGTAAATGTGTATTGGATTGCAGCCTTAGAAATGGCAAGAAAGAATAGTCTCCTTCCTCTTTTTGACCATAGGAAATCATAATTTGAATGTAATTTAGTTTATTTTACAGGAGAGAGGAATAGAAGTTATTACTATTATTATTATTATTATTATTATTATTATTATTATTATTATTATTATTATTTAATGACATAGCAGGGTCCAGGCGAGGACACAAGCAATAATATGTACTCATCCTCTCCATTACAGCTCTTGGAATGTTTATTTTATGGCTGCTACTACTCCTATTACATAGAACATCAACAAATATTTGCATATCACTTTTCAACAGGAGGGGTTCACAAAGTAATTTATTTTGTAAAATAAATCAATGAATGGTTGTTTACAAATCAGATCAATAAATTATTTGTCAATGTGGGCAATCCTTACCTGGACTTTGGGCATCACAAGTCCCCTGCACCGGCCCAGGAGTGTTGCAAACATGCCATAAACCATATTCGTGCCCCCTTACGACCGGTGGATCTGGTCCCAGATGAAGTATGTCTGTGCCAGCCAAGGCAGGCGGGCACAGGGGGTGGGAAAGGTTGGTGGGAGGGTGGAACAGAGGTGGGAGGTAGCATTTTTGGGTGTGCGGTAGGCAGAGAGACAAGAGACTTGCATTCTCTCTACAAGTGGCCGTCAGAAAGCTTTCTCCACTTGCACCTCTCACCTTACTGTGGTCTCCATTACATACGGGGCTCTTATGTTTATGTACATGTGGCCAAATAATGCGCACTCCTCATTTCATTTTAGCAAAGCAGTCGCCATCTTGAACACAGTCATCGCCCCCATGCTGAACCCTTTTATATACACCATCAGGAATGTGGAAGTGAAGCAGGCATTCAGGAGGGCTGTTTATACAAAAGGAAGTTGCTTCCAAGAGAAGTAATTTGCAGGAGCAATGCTAGTAGACAGACCACAAGTAGGAGATGTACAGTGTGTACAGGAGACTTACAGTGTGGATTTACAATTTGCAGGAGATTTACAGTGTAATCTGAACACACTTCAACAGGTAGTAAATCCCATGTAGGTCAATGGGACTTCCAAGTAAATGTGTATTGGATTGTAGAAATGGCTAGAAAGTAGTTTCATTCCTCTTCTTGACCTATAGGAAATAATCAATTGAATGTACTTGTTTTCTTTATTTTACCAAAGAAAGGAATATAAGAACCCAATCTTATCCAATTTTCCAGTGCCAATGGGAAATGTGCTGCATCCAGTGGTGGGGAGGCAGTCACCAAGGCCTCCTCAAGGTAAGGGAACATTTGTTCCTCTGCCTTGGGGCTGCATTGCAGCTGCACCTCCCCCCCCCCCCCCAAAAAAAAAAAAAAAAAAAAAAAGAACCTGCTTTCCCCTGGTGGTATGAGGTCACTTTTGGTGTCAACATACAAAGCAAGGGAAAGCAAGCAAAAGGGTGGAGTGACACAATATCAGGACAGGTTCGCAAGTGAGTGAGGAATCAGGTTTAGCATACTTGAAAACATATTAAAGCCTCCCCCCACTTTACGGAAATCCTATGGTAGCCCACTATATTGCACAGCTCTACCTCACTATGCTCCACAGTCTAATTTGTAATATGAGATAACATGTGCATAGTTTGATGGTAGGCCATTCAACAGAATGTAAAGACATTCCTAATTGCTGTGACGACTCACAATCATTTGAAGGACTGATTGTACTAAAAATACCTTTGTGAGTTTTAACAAATGTTTACGATGTATTTGGGAGTCCTTCATTAGAAACTGTCCCTCTGGGAAATAGGAGTTGCAGGAGATATTGCCAAAAGAGAGAAAATAATTGCTCCACTCTAGCAGAAAAATCTTCGAAAGGCAATGTTGCGTAGATGCCAAGGGAGTAATGTCCAGATCCCCCATCTGGACCTTTCTCTATTCGTTGCTTCTCTGGATAAGAGGGAACATACTTGTCTCTTCAAGGAACCTTTTCTCAAACATCAGTGCTGATGACATGGATAGCACTGCAAGCAAGGAGAGGAGCTTCAGAATGGAGCCGAAAGGATATGAGCCCTAAACTGTGACATTTTATTTTGCAGTCCATCTCAAACCCTTTAACTTCCAAGGAATTTGCTTCTGGGTAAGTATGTTTAGGAGAGCAGCACCAGTGAAATCAGTGGGAGAAAATCTGTTCTATGTTTATGGGCTTTGGTTCAAATGAAAGTGAACATAAGAACATAAGAACATAAGAACAGCCCCACTGGATCAGGCCATAGGCCCATCTAGTCCAGCTTCCTGTATCTCACAGCGGCCCACCAAATGCCCCAGGGAGCACACCAGATAACAAGAGACCTCATCCTGGTGCTCTCCCCTACATCTGGCATTCTGACTTAACCCATTCCTAAAATCAGGAGGTTGCGCATACACATCATGGCTTGTACCCCATAATGGATTTTTCCATTTCCAATGTGAAATACACATTGGATTTATATTCCAAGATACATCACTAAGCTCCCCTGAATTCAGTGAGGAAAGTTAATAGTGACTTGATTTAAGTCCCAAAAATTATTGTTCTATTATTATTTATTTTAACAGTTATTGTTATTATTGTACTGTTATTTATTGTTTTATTGTTTTAATTCCAGTAAAGGTTATGGTCAAAGGTAAGTCCCAAAAATTCATTAGTCATGACTAAGTTTGAATACATATGCATGTCAATGGTGCTCCAAAAATAGATCACACTTAGGGGTATCTGCAGGTGGAGTATAATTTATTCAACTTAGGCCACATGGGAATGCAGGGAAAGTATGTGATAATGCCAGAGAAATCTGCTAGAGAAGGGGACACAGTGCTGGATGAGGACAGTCTGGAGTACTTGGGCCAATGGGTGGAAATATCTTTGAGACTGAACCCTGTGACCACGAAGGTGAGGGTCTTTATGCACTCTTTAAGCATAGTAGTTGGCAACCTTCAGTCTCGAAAGACTATGGCATCGCGCTCTGAATGGTGGTTCTGGAACAGCGTCTAGTGTGACTGAAAAGGCCAATTCGGGAGTGACAATCCCTTCCACATTGGGAGCAAGTGCAGTCTGTCCCTGGTCTGTCTCCCTGGCTATGGGCCTTCCTTCTTTGCCTCTTAGCCTCAGTCTGTTGGCCAAGTGTCTCTTCAAACTAGGAAAGGCCATGCTGCACAGCCTGCCTCCAAGCTGGCCACTCAGAGGCCAGGGTTTCCCACTCGTGAAGGTCTACTCCTAAGGCCTTCCCCATCAAATGCCACCCAGCATTATGACTCAAACACATACGAGAAAACATATATATAGTTTGATAGTAGACCAATCTACGAAAATGCAAAGACATTTCTAATTGTTGGCACTGCTCAAAGTCTTCTGGAGGTTTAAATGTAGTAAAAATACCTTTCTCAATTTTAATGAATGTTGACAATGTATCTGGGTGACCTTTGTTAGAAACTGTTCCTCTGGGAAACAGGAGCTGCAGGAGATATTTCCAGAAGAGGGAACATGATTGCTCCACGCTAACGGAAGAAATTTCTCAAGGTACAGATGGAAAGCCAGTAATGTTCATATCCCACTTGTGAAACTTTCTCTGTTAGTGGATTCTGCGGATAAGAGAAAACAAACTTGTCTCTCCCATGAAGCCTCTTTCTCAATGTCAGTGATATTTATGGCGCTGCAAGGAAGAAGTGGTTCAGAATGATGCCTAAAGAACGCAAGCCCTAATCTGCGGAAGTTTATGTTGCAGTCAATCCCAATTCCTTCAAACTTCTAAGGAATTTGCATCTGAGTAAGTATGTTTAGGTGAGCAGCACCAGTGAATTCAGTGGGAGGAAATCTGTTCTGTGTTTATAGGCTTTCATAAAATGACAATGAAATAGACATTGGGTTTTATTTAAGACATGTAGTCGTCACTAACCTTCACTGAATTCAGTGAGGTAAGTTAATCGTGACTTGATTTAAGTGAAGAAAATTCCAGTCATGATTAAGAGCCCAATCCTACGGCCTGTAGTGCCAGGAGTATGCTCGTATCACTGGCTCTGGGTGTCATAAATGGGTTTTTTCCATAGGTCTTGTTGGTCAATTTAGGCAGGTGTCGTGTGGGTTTTGGGTAGGTAAGGTCATCTCGGGGTACACCGCAGGGTGATAAGGGCCGGGTGGACTCCACACTTGGTCATGCTGGCATTCCCGGCTGGGTGACGCAGGCTGGATGAACCTCGGCCTGGTGGCAAAGGTCCACTGTGGGTTCGCTCGGGTGGCCTGAGCTAGCCTGACACCCTGCCCCTTCGGAGTGACAATAAAGATGGTGGAAGGCTTGTACTGACGCTGCCCAGAGTCTGGTGTGGTCGCCCAAATCACTATAGGGGGAAGTAGACGGGCAGCTTTGTTTCCCCCATGTAGAACCCGCATGACTTATTTGTTAGGCCCTGTTGCAATCTGAAGTATATTTAAATAGTTAATAAAGTGGCCCTTTGTACCATATGCCCTTGCCTGTGTTTTTATTGGGGGGTGCTGGGTAAACACATTGTAAAAACTTCCGTTCAGGTGCCATTCAGTGTATGTTCCATCTAAGAGCAAGTTCACCTGTTTCTTTTCAGGCATTTCAGCCTATAGAAGTGCCACTCATTAGAACTTCATGGCAATATGTGTGTGTGTGTGTGTGTGTGTGTGTGTGTATGTATATATTTATATATATATGTACCATTTTATACACTGATATTCTGTGCATAGTTGAGAAGCAGAGCATTCAGAATCTGTCACAAGGGGGTGCTGGGTAAACACATTGTAAAAACTTCCGTTCAGGTGCCATTCAGTGTATGTTCCATCTAAGAGCAAGTTCACCTGTTTCTTTTCAGGCATTTTAGCCTATAGAAGTGCCACTCATTAGAACTTCATGGCAATGTGTGTGTGTGTGTGTGTGTGTATGTGTGTATATATATATGTACCATTTTATACACTGATATTCTGTGCATGGTTGAGAAGCAGAGCATTCAGAATCTGTCACAAGGTCCCATGATTTTCTTGGGAGTTCCATATCTCAACACTGGATTATTTTTGATAACTTTTATTATTATATTTCATGACAAGTTTTGCCTTGATCAGACTTTGTTCATTTGTTTGCTAATTTTATTTCAAGGCAGAAAGCTGTGCAATCTCAGTTTAAGAACTACCCTTCGTACGTAATTCTGCCGAGTATGATTTGAGGTTTTTCATATGCGATAGCTGAGATAGACAAAGCAAGTTATATTTCTAATGGCATAACTGGGCCTTGCTTTCTGGCAGCACAAGGCATTCTATTTAAAGTTATCTAAAATATGCATACATTTCTTTTCCTATATTCAAGGCTGAGTACAATTAAAAAATAAAAATGCAACAATAAAAACCTATATGTAAAATCAGATACAGAAAAACCATTAAAAGCAATTTAAGGTTACACAGTTAAAGGATGTGGATAAAAATATAAAATTAGCAACAGCATAAACACATGGCATAAAAACAGCAATTAAGGGTCCCTAAGAGGTTCCTCCTCCCTCCTCAAATGCCAAACAAAATAAATACATTTTTAGACACCAACCCCCGCCCTCCCCCCAAAAAAAAATTGTATAAAGACAGGGCTCATCTTAAATATCTCTGGAGTGGTATGTTGGTGGTGGGAACATGCTGTATGTGAATAAAAGGAATTTCTTGAGAATAATTTAATGTCAAAACCCAAAAATCTTCATTCCATTTGGCCATAGTCTGGTATTGTTTAGGATGCGTTTTGAGGGCCCAATTCTATCCAATTTTCCAGTGCTGGTGCAGTACTGCCAATGAGGTATGTACCTCATCCAGGGCTAGGGAGGCAGACAGAGGCCTCCTTAAGTATGGAAATATTTGTTCCCTTACCTCGAGGCTGCATGGCAGTTGCGCAAGTGCTGGAAAGTTGGATAGGATTGGGCCCTAAGTCATTTATATTCAAAGATATGAATGTCTGCTAACACCCTGCTCTTTATTTTCCTACCAGATTGGAAAAAAAAGACACACACAAGTGATCTTGAATGTTCACACCTGAAACCCCAAAAACTTGGGATGGAACTATCATCTATCTTCTCTAATACATCCTTATAACTGAGCCGGTCCTATGAACTCATGGAAGTGAGGAATACTTCCACAGTTACGGAATTTATCCTTCTGGGCTTCCCTTCTCTTCACCATGCGCGGAGCCTCTGCTTCTCAGTGGTTCTCTTGATGTACAGTCCGAGCATGCTGAGAAATGGGTTCATCCTCCTCATCATCTTTGTGGATCCCAAACTCCAAACACCCATGTACGGCTTCTTGTGCAACCTGGCCTTTTTGGAGATCTGCTATACCTCCGCCGCGGTCCCCACATTGCTGCAGACATTTGTCACTGCAAGGACCACCATTTCCTACCATTGCTGCATGGTTCAATTTTTCTTCATCTTTTCCCTTGGAACCATTGAGCTCCTCCTCCTCACCGTGATGTCCTTTGACCGCTACATTGCAATATGCCATCCCCTTCGCTATCCAGTTATCATGACCAAAACTCTCTGCTTCCAGTTGGCCATAGGATCCTGGTTGGGAGGATTTCTTGATATTATATTCCAAGGTGTCACAGTATGGACTCTACCTTTCTGTGATTCCAACATCATAGACCACTATTTCTGTGACTTTGGGCCACTCTTAAGTTTATCCTGCTCAGACACTCACCACCTTGAACTGCTAGCAATGCTGTCAGCCATCTTCTTTGTGCTTTTCACTTTTCTTCTGATTGTGGTGTCCTACATCTTCATCATCTCCACTGTCCTGCAAATTCCCTCTGCAAGTGGCCGCAAGAAAGCCTTTTCCACTTGCACCTCTCGTCTGACTGTGGTCTCCATGTTGTATGGGGCTATTATGTTTATGTACATGAGGCCAAATGCACACTCTTCATTTCATTTCAGCAAAGCGGTCCCTGTGTTGACTACAATCGTCACCCCCATGCTAAACCCTTTCATATATACTATCAGGAATGTTGAAGTGAAGCAAGCATTCAGGAGGGCAGTTTACAGAAAGGGAAGTTGCTTCAAAGAGAAGTTATTGAGTGTGAGCAATGCCAGCAGAGAGCATTAAATAAGAGGTTTGCAATGGAACCTTCATGCATACTGATGCAGTAGCAAGTCCCATTGAGTTCAATGGGACTTGCTGCTAGTTAAGTGTGTATAGGATCACAGCCTTAGAAATGGCAGGAAACAGTATTTTATGTCCTCTTTTTGACCAATAGGAAATCGCCAGTTGTGTGTACATGTTTAGTACATACCAAAAAATTAGTATTTTTAGTGACTTTCTTAGTAATTTTAGTATCTTTTTTTGTAACAAAGAAAAATAAAATAACATTTCAAATCAAATTCTAAACATGTTGCATTCATAAGCAGGTATGGGAGTTATCTATGGTTATCTATCTATGGATATCTATTTTAGTCTATAAACAACTCAAAAAGATCTGTTATGTTTTCTAACTTCAACTTGTAGTAAAATCATCAAATGTTATTTTATTTACAATATGAATGAAAATGGTATGTATATGTACATGTATATTGTTCTCAATGATTGTACTAGATCATTACAGCCCATGAAGGAGGAAGAGCTGCTTAAGATGGGAGGTACATCCCATCATATGCAGCTTTTTGTTTGTTTGAAATGTATCATTCATTTTCTTTTTTGGTTTGATGTTACTCTTCATTTGCTGCCTTTTTTAAGATAGTTATACCCTGGATATATTCTTAACACAAAAAACAATATTTATAAAGCATGTTTCGTAATTGTGCAGGCTTAATCAAAGCTTCAGGAGTCTCAAAGGGTTGTTGTGAGAATAAATGCCATCCTGAGTCCTTGAAAATTGAGAATAAAAAAGATGTCCCAAAGAGGTTTACATGCCACTAAGGATAAAAACCAAAGAACCAGTTTTCCTTCTTCTTTGGGCCAAAGACAAAAATGTGCCCCCCCGGCCGCCATCTTGTCTTCCTTGCATGGCGTAAGTGGTTCTCATCTGGCCTAGGTGCTGTGGTGATGGCAAGCAGAAACAGACCTGCCTTCATTGTGCCCTGGGGCAGGTCCACGACATGGTGCCCCCCTCCATCACACCGTCCCCCCCGGAATACTCATGGAATCTTGCACGACGCTCACCACTCCTCGAAGAGAGAGAGAGAGAGAGAGAGAGAGAGAGAGAGAGAGAGAGAGAGAGTTCTTGGTTTGGAAAATTATAGCCCAATACTTAAATTTAGATTTTTATTTTAAGTATTGATATCACAGTATAATCCCTATGATTCTGAACATAAATATACAAATACAGATGAGATAACAATTTAGGGTGCCATCCTATTCTGCGCTGGAACAGGTAAGCCAAGAGGCTTGCGCTGTATCCAGCGCAGAATTGTGGCCACAAGCGGCTCAGCCAGAGGCAAGGGGAAAGATTTCCCCTTTCCTCTGCGTAAGTGCTGCTGGTGCCTATGGCTCTCCTTGGACTTGCGCCACCTCTTGCTTTAAGCCGCTCCGTTCTCCCCAGGAACGGGGGTTAGGATCCGTCATAACTGCTGAATCCCAGCACTTCCTCCTGCTCCCCGCCCACCCTCCCTCGGGGCCGCCCACCTCCCACCCGTCCCCTGCGCAGGAATGCCTCCCTCCCCCTCCTCCTTGCCTCCCCCTGCCTACCTTTCATTCTTGCATCGGCGCAGACGGGCCGACACAAGCCTGAGAGAGGAAGCCAGCTCGGGGGTTTGTGTCAGCCTTCGCAGGCTGGCGCTTCTTGAGTGCTGGCCCAACTTCCTCTCAAGGAGGTGCAAACATGCCTTACGGCACATTTGCAACCCTCCTGGGCTGAGGCAAGGGATTTGTGTCAGCCGAAGGGTGCATTTGGATTGCGCCCATAATGAATGAAGCATGAGTGTTGGTTTATTAACATAAAAGTTTAAGAAGACCCAGTTGGAAATGACCAAAGCCTGACTAGTCCAGCTTCTGTCTACATAATCTGCTTATCTGTCAGTTGCCTCTGCAAAGCCCATAAGCAGGAAATGAGAGTATGTCCTTTTTTCACCGTTATGCTCCTGCAACTGGTATATAGCCGCCTTGGGTGCCCTTCGGGGAGAAAAGCAGAATATAAATCAAATAAATATGGAGGCACACTGCCACTGAAAACGGAGGCAGCCATAGCCAGCATGACTTGTAGCCAGTGATAGGCCTGCCTGAATGCCATAAATGTGTTTAATCCCCTTCTGAACCCCTCCAAGCTGGTCGCCGTCACCACATCTTGCGGTTGCAAATTCCACAGATGAATGGTGGGTCTTTGTGAAGAAACATTTCGTTTCATCCACACTAGCAGCCCAGTCCTCTTGAGGGCTGAGCTGTTGCGCATAGCCTTTTCTGAGAGCAGGCGCATGTTCTACTGTGGCAAAGTGGCTGCTGATGGAAATGTTAATCTGCGCAGTGCACGTAAGGCTGATTGGGTCAGGAGTGGGGGTTCGGATCCAAACTGTACTGGCATGGCCCAATCCCATTCCACCCACCAACCTGGACTTTTGGATCTTTCGGTGCTTGGAGGATTGAATGTAGTAAACATCCCTTTCTAAATTTTAGTGAATGCTTTCAAAGTGTCTGGGAGTCCTTTGTTAGATGCTGTTCCTCTGGGAAATGGGAGTTAAAGGAGCTATTACCAGAAGACAGGAAATAATTGTTTCAGTCTAGCAGAAGAATCTTCTAAAGAACATGGGGAGTAGATGGAAAGATTGTCATGTTCATATCACCCGTCTGGAGCTCTGAACCTCTTCCCAAATGTCAATGAAGCCTCCTTCCCAATGTCAACAACGTTTATAGCACCAAAACAAGAAGTGAAGCATCTGAACGTAGTCTAAAAAATATGAGCCCCAGTCCATGAAAGCATTTTTGCAGTCAACCTCAATCCCTTCAAACTGCAAAAGAATTTGCATCTGAGTAAGTACCTTTAGGAGAGCACCGCCAGTGAAATCAATGGGAGGAAATTTGTTCTGTGTTTATGAGCTTGGAGAAAATGACATTGAAATATGCATCGTATTTTATTCAAAGACATGTAGCCATCGCTAACGTTCACAGAATTCAGTGAGGAAAGCTAATAGTGACTTGATTAAAGACCTGAAAATATATTAGCCACGACGAGGTTTGTATAGAAACACTTTGTTAAAAACTTCCCAGTGGTTTCAACAGGTACCATTCAGTGCATGTTCCATCCAGATGATTAGGATTTCCTGTTTCTTATGCATAGCAGCTTACAGAAGTCCCGCTCGTTAAAACTTCATGTACCTTTCTGGCTATATGAAGAGGTCATTGCACCATTTCATACATTGGCATCATTCTGGACATGGTTGAGACACTGAATATTCCAAATCTGTCATGAGGTTCCATGAGTTTTACGGGATTTCCATATCTCAATATTTGATTATTTTTGATAACTGATATTTTATTTTTTCATGACAAGTTTCATCATGAACAGACTTTATTTTTTATATTTTAACTTTAACTTTCTTTTCTCTAGGCAGAAGCTTGTACAATCTTTAATGAGTTTTCTTCTTTGTTCTGGGTATATAATGTACAGAATATGATTTCTCATATGCTATAGGTAGAGGTGTGATTTTTTTTTTCCAATTATAACAAAGTAAAAACACCTAATACCTCATTCTTCACTCCTCATTTTTGTAAAAACAAACAAACAAAAAATAACTCAAAAGACAGGATCTGTGAAATATAAATAATGGGCTGGACGAGGGGGTGCATGGGTAATGATTTTGGCTGTATTTGATGACACTATACTACTTACATTAAGAGTACACTTATAACTATTATAGTTTATAAAAACACACCTTTGGAATAAAATGACATAACACCACTTTCTGCACTTTTCCTCCAATGGGAAAAAGTGAAATTTGTGAAACAATAAAAACATGTAAGAACACCTCTAGCTATATGAGAGACAAGAAGCCCCAATATCTTCCTTCCATCAGTCCATAATATGCTGTTACTAGTAGTGCCTTTTATGTCATTTATATTGACAAAGATTTGAATGTCTGCTGAAGCTCTTCTCTTTCTATTTTCCTACCAGATTAAAAAAGAAGACTCAAACACAAGTGATTTTGAATGTCCACACCTGAACCCTCAGTAACTCTCAGTGGAAATCAGTATCTTGTATCTTCTCTAACACATCCTGTGTTGGTCCTATGAAGCCATGGAAGTGAGGAATACTTCCACAGTTACGGAATTTGTCCTTCTGGGCTTCCCTTCTCTTCACCACGTACGGAGCCTCTGCTTCTCAGTGGTTCTCTTGATGTACAGTCTGAGCATTCTGGGAAATGGGTTCATCCTCTTCATCGTCTTTGTGGATCCCAAGCTCCAAACACCCATGTATGGCTTCTTGTGCAACCTGGCCTTTCTGGAGATCTGCTATACCTCCACTGCGGTCCTCACATTACTGCAGACATTTGTCATTGGAAGGACCACTATTTGCTATTGTTGCTGCATGGCTCAATCTTTTTTCATCTTTTGTCTTGGAACGATTGAGCTCCTCCTCCTCACCGTGATGTCCTTTGACCGCTACATTGCAATATGCCATCCCCTTCGCTATCCAGTTATCATGACCAAAGCTCTCTGCTTCCAGTTGGCCATAGGAGCCTGGTTGGCAGGATTTCTTGATATAATATTCCAAGGTGTCATAGTATGGAATCTACCTTACTGTGATTCCAATGTCATAGACCATTATTTCTGTGACTTTGGGCCACTCTTAAGTTTATCCTGCTCAGACACTCGCCACCTTGAACAGACAGGGCTGCTGTCAGCCATTGTCTTTGTGCTTTTCACTTTTCTTCTGATTGTGGTGTCCTACATCTTCATCATCTCCACGGTTCTGCGAATTGCCTCTGCAAGTGACCGCAAGAAAGCCTTTTCCACTTGCACCTCCCACCTGACTGTAGTCTCCATTACCTACGGGGCTATTATGTTTATGTACGTCCGACCAAACATGCACTCCTCATTTCATTTCAACAAGGTGGTCGCTGTCTTGAATTCAGTCATCGCCCCCATGCTGAACCCTTATATATACACCATCAGGAATGTGGAAGTCAAGCAAGCCTTCAGGAGGGCCGTTTACAAAAAGGGGACTTGCTTCAAGGAGATGTTATTCAGTGGAAGCAATGGCAGTAGACAGGACCAGAAGTAGGAGTTTTACAGTGCAATCTTAATGCATTTTGGCTCAGTTCTAAGCCCCACTGAATTCAGTGGCACGGCCATGTAAATGTGTATTGGATCACAGCCTTAGAAATGGCAAGAAAGAGTAGTCTCCTTCCTCTTTTTGACCATAGGAAATCATAATTTGAATGTACTTATTCAGTTTATTTTACAGGAGAGAGGAATAGAAGTTGTTGTTATTATTATTATTTTAATGACATAGCCGGGTCCAGGAAAGGACACAAGAAATAATATGTACTCATCCTCTCCAACACTGCTCTTGGAATGTTTATTTTATGGCTGGTACTACTCCTACTACATACAACATCAACAAATATTTATATACCACTTTTCAACAGGAGGGGTTCACAAAGTAATTTATTTTGTAAAATAAATCAATGAATGGTTGTTTACAAATCAGATCAATAAATTATTTGTCAAAGTGGGCAATCCTTACCTGGACTTTGGCCATCACAAGTCCCCTGCACCGGCCCAGGAGTGTTGCAAACATGCCATAAAGCATATTCGTGCCCGCTTACGACCGGTGGATCTGGACCCAGATGAAGTATGTTTGTGCCAGCCAAGGCAGGCGGGCACAGGGGGTGGGAAAGGTTGGTGGGAGGGTGGAACAGAGTAGGAGGTAGCATTTTTGGGTGTGCTTTGGGCAGATTTGATGGTGGATTGGGCCTGGGAGGGAGTGGGATTAACTGTGGCAGCACAGATCAAATTCTAACCCTCCCTAACCCCATTGGCTTTACCCAGGCTGACCGAATTTGCATCAGTGGATTTCCTGGCACAGATCTGAGAAGCCCCATAGGGATGGCTGGCAGGTGTCACTGGGTAAGAGTTAAAATATCCACTCTGCCTGCCTGTTCCAATGCAAGTTGGGATAGAGCTATTAGTGAACCAGCATTTTTTGATCCTACAAAAAACTGGAGATCCCCTTCTCAAGACAACAGCCCTGCTCCAATGGCAGCTTAATGTGTGTAGCAATTAATAGTAGTAGTAGTAGTAGCAATTAATATATTACCATTTGTTACCAATATTATAATGCCATTGTACAAATCAATGGTAAGGCCACACCTGGAGTATTGTGTCGAGTTCTGGTCGCGCATCTCAAAAAATGCATAATGAAAATGGAAAAGGTGCAAAAGAGAGCGACTAAGATGATTACAGGGCTGGGGCACCTTCCTTATGAGGAAAGGCTACGGCGTTTGGGCCTCTTCAGACTAGAAAAGAGGTGCCTGAGGGCGGACATGATTGAGACATACAAAATTATGCAGGGAATGGACAGAGTGGATAGGGAGATGCTCTTTACACTCTCACATAATACCAGAACCAGGGGACATCCACTAAAATTGAGTGTTGGGCAGGTTAGGACAGACAAAAGAAAATATTTCTTTACTCAGCGTGTGGTCAGTCTGTGGAACTCCATGCCGCAGGACGTGGTAACGGCGTCTAGCCTAGACGCCTTTAAAAGGGGCTTGGACAATTTTCTGGAGGAAAAATCCATTACGGGTTACAAGCCATGATGTGTATGTGCAACCTCCTGATTTTAGAAATGGGCTATGTCAGAATGCCAATGCAAGGGATGGCACCAGGATGAGGTCTCTTGTTATCAGGTGTGCTCCCTCGGGCATTTGGTGGGCCGCTGTGAGATACAGGAAGCTGGACTAGATGGGCCTATGGCCTGATCCAGTGGGGCTGTTCTTTGGCTTAGGAGAGCTGCTGTACTGAATTCTTTGAAAAGGATTAGGCACTGAATTGATGCTTTGAAGATAATGTGTGATTTTTAAGAATTGCCGTTAAGACAAAAATATTTTTTTTTCTAAATCTTGCAGCAAAGCGAACTGTTTGATCTATCCATAAACAATCTCCTTATGAGCCAGACTATACCTTCAGCATGTAATTCAGAATTCAAATAATTCTTAGAGCACAATCCTATGCATACAGACTCAGAAGTAAGTCCCATTGTGTTGAATGGGACTTACTACCAGGTAAGCATGCATAGGACTGCAGTCTTGATCCTGTTGGTTTCCAGGTCCTTAATACTCTCATAGCTAAATCCTATGCATATTTACTCAAAAGTAATTTCTATTGTATTCAAGAGGGCTTACTCCAAGGAAAGTGTGTAAAGGATTGCAGCCTTACTTAAATAACTGGGATTTTCAAGGACAACTTCATACTCTTTCTGAATTACTCTATCATGATCAGTGTTTAATTGTTGCCCAAACTGTGGGTTGGGACCTACCAGTGGGTTGCAAGCCGATTTTTGGTGTGTTGCGAAAGGTTTTTGAAGCAAACAAAACAACTGTTCTTTTTGGGTTGTTTCCGGTCTCTTTTTTTCAGTATTCTAAGTCTAGGGGAGCCTGGGCTTCGCGTACTTCCTGGACCTGGCGGCAGCCCCCTGTAAGTAAAAAAAAAACAAACCACCCCATTAGCAATTTCCCCCCTCCCTCACAAAGACTCCCCCAAGAAGTTTTATTCCCGAGAAGTTTGAGAACCCCTACTCGAAAGGTTTGGGGAAACAGTCCTTGAACTCCATTTCTAGGGAGGGTCTAGGAAATGTCTACACACATATACTGTACACACATGAGTCTAGCAGCCTTGTGAGTACAGCACTCTGATTATTATTAATAATCAATTAGTATTAATAGATAAAAATATTATTTCTATATCTTTTGTTTTTGTCTAGTGGGTTGTGATAGATTGTTGTTTTAAAAAGTGGGTCCTGGTGCTAAAAAGTTTGGGAACCACTGATCTAGTTTAAGCAATGTCCATTCATGATAGGGCAGGAGGTCTGGTCTAGAGGGTAGAGCCTCCATTTGCCTGAAGATTAACATCTACAAGGTCGCCAGTTTGAGGCCACCAGCACCGTGCGACCTTGAAGCAGCTGGCAAGCTGCAGCTGAGCTGTTCCAGCTGCTCGGAGCGTGGGAGGATGGAGGCCAGAATGTTAAACCAGATCGGAGTGTAACATCTTGATTGTGGTGGTTCTTGAAAGAGAGAACCTTCTTTCAATTTGTAAAAATCCCTGCGTGGATTTAATAAGCCTGCCTGTGTAAACCGCCTTGAATAAAGTCTTGAATAAAGACCAAGAAAGGCAGTATATAAATACTGTATATTATTATTATTGTATATTATATGATAATATTAAGAATGCTGTTAGAGTGAGATGCCTATTTTAAATTGTAACAGTTGTTAAAAGATAACTAGTGTTGGGCAGCAGATGAAAGAAGGCACAAAGTAGAACCAAAAATATGCCCGCATCTTTGTACTGAAATCATGCTGCAAAGATAACATTTGTTATTTATCTGAATATCTTGCTTTCTAGATCACCTGATGCTTCTTGGACACCTTCTGATACCGATGAACACTTCAACAGTAACTGAATTTGTCCTTTTGGGATTCCTCTACCTTAACCACATTTGTGGCCTCTGCTTCTTAGTGGTTCTGTTGATGTACAGTGTAAACATCCTGGGAAATGGATTCATCCTCATCATTGTCTTCCTGGATCGAAAGCTTCAAACCCCGATGTACGTCCCCTTGCGCAACCTGGCCATTCTGGAGATCTCGTACACCACCACCGTGATCCCCAAATTACTGCAGACATTCCTCACTGCAAGAACCACTATTTGCTATTGTTGCTGCATGACTCAGATTTTCTTTGTCGTCTCTTTTGGGGAGATCGAACTCCTCCTCCTGACCGCGATGGCCTTTGACCGCTACATTGCGATTTGCAAACCTGTTCGCTATCCAGCGATCATGACCAACACAGTCTGCATCCAGTTGGCTATGGGGGGCTGGTTGGGAGGATTTGTACATATCTTCTTCCAGGCTTCCTTGGTCTGGACTTTGCCCTTCTGTGATCCCAATGTCATCAACCACTATTTCTGTCACACTGGACCCGTCTTAAGTCTAGCCTGCTCTGACACCCGCCTGCTTGAGTTTGTGGCATTGCTCTCTGCCACCTCCATTGTGGTCATCAGCCTCTTTCTGATTGTGCTGTCCTACATCTACATCATCCCTACCATACTGCACATTCCTTCTGCTGCTGGGCAGAAGAAAGCATTCTCCACCTGCACCTCTCATCTCACTGTGGTCTCCATTTCGTACGGAGCCATTATTTTTTATGTATATCCGGCCGAACGTACACTCCTGCTTTCAATTCAGGAAGGTGGTGGCCCTCCTGAACACGGTCATTGCTCCTGTGATGAACCCTTACATTTATACCATCAGGAATGTGGAAGTGAAGAAAGCCTTTAGGAGAGCAGTCGGTAAAAAAGGGGGTTCCCCTCAAAGAGAGACTTTCCAATCAGATTCATAGGTGGAACTACAACCTTACAATATAGAAAATGCCAGAAAGAATAATTGAATATCCTTTCTTGAGCAGTGTGAAATTCCTAGTTCCATCTATGTTTTTGATTTCCTCTATGGAGCAGGTTTCTCAATGTGTGCTTCTTGGAGTCCTGGGGCTCCCCAAGACATTTGTTTGGAGTGTAAAGGGCTCCAAAAAGTTTGAGAGCTGCTGGTATAGAGGGCCAGTGGGTAGTTCCATGAGAACGTTCAAGAAATGAATCTTGTCCCATTAGTAAAAAATGTATCTGAGCAGTTCCAACATAGTTGTACAGTTCCTTCTCCCTAAATATAGTGCACAAGCAAGACCAACAAGGAAGATGGTGCTAGTGTTACGTGAAAATCCCCTTTTGCCTTTTAGTTGTGATTTTCTCTATATCTGGTTATGTTACTAAAATATCATGCAGACTAAACTTCTTCCAGCACACAGGCCACAATCAAGTCAAGTCACAAGCTCATGGTTACACAGCCTCCACCTCCCTGTGGTCACACATTGTGGGAGAAAGTCTGGCATCTTCAATAATTGTTTAAGTGTCTCTTACATTACTGTATTCATTGTATTGTTTTAACCCAATCACTGCTTAAGTACTGCATGCAAACTTGAACTGCCTTCTTGTGTTGCTGATTCATTGTATTGTTTAAGTTCCCCCAGCTAGGAAACCAGTCATAGACCCCACTGAATTTTGCTGATAACTGACATCCTGATACGCACTCCAAGCAGAGTTTGTCCCTTTAGAAGACTTTGGGCACAATCCTAACCAACTTTCCAGCACTGGCAAAGCTGTGCCAGTGGGGCATGTGCTGCATCCTGCAGTTGGGGGGCAGTCATGGAGGCCTCCTCAAGGTAAGGCAATGTTTGTTCCTTTACCTCGGAGCGGCATTGCCCTTATGTCAGTGCTGGAAAGTAGGTTAGGATTGCGGCCAACATTGTCTAATGTGTTTGCTTATAAAATGAGAAGCTCGGTTTAGTGCAATCTGCTTTGTATAACTAGATCTAAATGATGCAGCCGCTTCTCCAAGGCCTAGGTTTGGTCAGTTCCTGAATAGGAGCCCACCTAGGAATGCTATGGATGCCATCGAGTATCACGATAGAAGAATCATGGGGTATCAATGCAAGCACACACACAATCAGAACCAAAGATTAGCAGGTCAAAGACTGTCCAGCATATAGTACATACCAGGGCCCATAAGAGAGGGTTCAGGGGCTACATTGTACCTGGATCTGGAATAAAAAGGAAATAAACCAGTTTTCCTTGCCAAATCCACCTTTCAATGCAGCCTTCTTTATTTCTGCACATCACTCGGGGAAGGGGAGGTCTCCCTCCCTCCTTCTGCGACAGTGGGACAGTTGGAAAGGACTCTCTGTGACCTTATGGAAGCTAAAAGACTGATATTGAAAAACTGGAAGGGTAAACGCCCTCTTCTATTAGTCAATGGACTGAGGGTCTTTTGGCTTTGTAAACTTTTGAGCAAATGGCTGGCAGATGACATCTATAAACTGATATATTTGTGGATAATTGGAAACTTTTCCTAAACGTATACATATAGCGAGTGAAATATGTGACGATATATATTATATGTGAAATACGCAATATAAATTGTTTAAAAATCCTTATAATGTATGTCCTTTTTCCTCCTTGGTTCCTCTCCAACTTTTTTGGAAAGCAAATATATCTTACAGCCCAACATGGGAACAAGTGTTGCAATTGTCCCAACAGAAATGTATCCTCATCCTGTCTTTTTCTCAAATGCTTGGAAAGTTAGATCTGTAAAAAAAAAACCAAGAAAAAAAAACCACCTTTATGTTTCTTAATTAACATGATTAATTGGTAAGGGAGAAGTCTAACTTCTTCAAAATCATTCCCATGAGAATTGTTCCAAACAAATGATTCCTTTTTCAAGAGACATACTTGACAAAAGTTTACATTGTAATGTAATTAGAAGTTTAACAGCTCGAACAATCCCCAGGTCATTGGAGGCAATATATCTCATGAGAATTTCTTAGAACTTAGATCTCCCAAGGTCTCCATTTCTCTACAGCAGCAATTTTCAAACATTTTTGCATCTCACAACACACTGCGATGGTGCTAAAATGATCAAGGCATCTTTAAAAAAAAAAAAAAAAATTGATAAGGCACACAATACTGTTGGCCAGGGGCTCACATCCCCCAATGACCCTACCAATATTTGACTCCCCCCCAAACTCCCACAGCATACCTGCAGACCATTCACGGCACACCAGTGTGCTGTGGAACAGTGTCTGGAAATCACTGCTCTAATGGAATACATTACCCATCCATCCTTTTTAAAAGAAACTTTTACATTTCAGTGTATGTGCTAAAAACAGATGGTGCATTCTCTTTGCACCTAAAAGCTGTTGGCTCTTCCAGCAGGACCCCAAACTTGTTCAGGTTATGGTAAAAACCAGTAATTCAAGATGTAGACCGGAGACCATCAAAATGGGTGCCCTTGGAATTATTATGCTGCAGCGATCAATTTCAAAAAACCCTGGAACACCTCCTAGCATGGGTGCTGGCCCGGCGGTAAGCCTTGGAGACGTGCCTCATGGCACGTTTGCGACAGTGTGCTCCAGCGGAAAGCCAGAGAGCCGAACTCAGGATTGGGCTCAAAGGCTGCTTGCTATGAGATATTTAATCAATACAGTTCACGTACAGTTAATATTTCATTCAGAGTTATTTAATGATCTCTGTGGACGTCAAATGCTAATTCATCTTTTTCCAATTATTTTTGAATTTACTTAAATCATCATCATAAGGACCCAGTTATGGATACTAAGGCTACAATCCTATCCACACTTTCCTGGGAGTAAACCCCATGGACTATAATGGACTGACTTCTGAGTAGACATGCATAGGATTGGGCTCTAAAGCTGTTAACTCTTCGGTTGTCATCTCTGTTTCTATCTTTCCCCCCCTTCCATCAATCTTTCCTTTCCATCTAATAATTCAAGCTGCAGTATAATTTCATACACCAGATATATCATAATGGTAACCATGCTTGTTATTGGTTTTTACTCTATTTTGCTTCACAGAGTGAATTTTATAGGGAAAGGGTTTTCCTTTAAAGCTAAAGGAATCAAGAGTACCTGGCATTGACTGCAGTGTTGAACAGTGGCATAGCTAGAGGGGGTGCAAGCAGCCCCTCCCCTTCAGAGCCATTGCAGGTGGTGGCAGCAAAACAGAGGCATTTGCCACTTGAGGTGACTTTCTATGGCATTTGCCTCCGTTCTTTGCACCCAAATGGCTCCAAAGAGGAGGGGTCCCTTGCACAGCGGTGAGGCTCCTGAAAAACCTGGTGCTTAGGATTGGGTCCAGAGTCCCCTGTCATAGAAGACAGGAGACTCTGGACCCAATCTTAAATGGTCCTAGCACCGACGATGAACTCCATCACCAGTGCTGGATGTTACAAATGTGCTGTAAGGCATGTCTGTGGCACCCAGAGAGGAGGGGCCGCCAGTGCTGAGCCACGCCAGTCGCCACTGAGCCTCAGTGCCAACCAGCTGTATTTTTAGGGTGGGGAGATGCGGGCAGTGGACAGAATGGGGGGAGGAACCAGGGCGGGAGGGGGTGGGACTGGCAGGATTGTCTGAGTCTGCCTGCAAAGCACGACATGGAGGTTCCCAATTCTGTGCCAGCAAAATAGTGGGGAATGGGCTTCCCCCAAGGAGACCTCTGATGGCCTCAGAGGTGCCACTGGAAGCAGCACTCACCATTTTGTCGCCGCTGCACCCAGCAGTGCTGCTGGGAATAGAATTGAGCTGCCCTACTTTTTTTATTCGTTATTTTTTTTCAAATTTCTATACCGCCCTTTCTCCAAGGACTTCGGGATGGTGTACATGAGTCCCTCCCTCCTTCTTGTAGTTGCTAATTATTTATCCTGAGTAGGTATCAGTTGTACTCATTTTTAGATTCATTGGTGGACAGTGGACAGAGTTTTGTATTTTCTGTGTCTTGTGGTCAATCACGAGACACATACAAACCATGCAAATTGCCCTGCATGCTTTTGCAGGAAAGTTATATATACATATACCAGCAAATTAAAAAGGCAAACAAACAGGTGTTGCTATTTTTAAATCTTTCTCTTTATTAACAGCTTTCTGGTGTTCATGTCAGGCCGCAGCAGGATAATGTAGCATTTGGGGAAAAAGATACAACCCAAGAAGCCAGCACTGGAGGCCAAGTTGGAGAAGCTCCCCAAAGCCACCATGAACTTCCCTTTGGTGCTCAGGTGGGTTGGAACATATGATAGCGAAACACTACAAAAGATCAGCATGCTGAAAGTGATGAACTTGGCTTCATTGAAACTGTCTGGCAACTTCCTGGCCAAGAAGGCCACTGTGAAGCTCATAATGGAGAGGAGTCTCACGTAGCCCAGGGCCAGATAAAACATGGTGGTGGAACCGTCACTGCATTCTGCTATGATCTCTTTGGTCAGTGTCTTCATATCAAAATGTGGAAATGAGGGAGAGGTTCCAAGCCAGATGGCACAAATTCCTACTTGGATAAGGGAGCAGGAAAGGACAATGGAGCTTGCCAGTCTTTTCCCCACCCACTTCCTCATGCGAGACCCTGGCTTTGTCGCCATGAAAGCTACAACCACAGTGACGGTTTTGGCCAAGACACAAGAAACAGCCACGGAGAAGATGATGTCAAAAGCACATTGTCGGAGAAGGCAGATCAACACCCCAGGTTGTCCAACATAGAGAAAAGAGCAAAGGAATCAGAGCATGAGAGAGATGAGGAGAGTGTAGGTGATATCCCAGTTGTTAGCTTTGACTATGGGGGTATCTTTGTTCTTGATAAGAATTGCGAGCACCAAGACTGAGATCAGGAAAAGAGAAACGGCAACCAAGGCTACACTGATCCCTAAAACGTCTTCGTAAGACAGAAAACTTAACACTTTAGGGATGCATCCATCTCGGCCCTTGCTTGGATATTGATCTTCTGGGCATTCAAAACAGTTGGTTGTGTCTGGAAAACAAGGTTGAATATCACAAGCCAGTTCATAAATGTTTTACGACCACCTCCTGCAACGGCCTTGGAAGCAGGAATCTCTTCTCATACTGATCTTTCTCCTGCCAATTCTGCATTTGGAACAGGTAACGCATGTTAGCTCTGCTGCAGAATAGTCTGAGAGTTCAGTTCTATCCTTCCCCCTCCCACTGATGCAGCCACAAGAAAAAGGCTGGCACTCAGTGGTGTAGCTGGAGGGGGTGAAAAGCACTAAGCACTGTCCTCGTGAAGGATGAACCCTTCTCCCTTCAGAGCATCGGGATCCACACTTCCAACTTTCACATTAAGGAAGGAGTTGTTTGGAAACAGGAGGAGGTTCAGAATGTCAAACCCAGTGTCTATTTCCCTCTTCTCATTGAAAGAGATGCTTTCTCCAGCAGAGTTGTTAAAAGAAACGCCTTGAAGAAATGGGTGGAGCTGTTGAAAACAGAAGGGAAAAAAATGAAGGTGTGATGAGAGAGAACAACGTACCGGACATCCCGTGAAGTGCTCAGGGCTTCATGGATGTGTCTCTATGTGAGTTACATTCCTGGAATGGCTCCTAGAGGTAAAGGGAGGCCACTTGCACGCTGCTGTGGGGCTCCCTGCAAAACTTAGTGCTTTGCACCCGTCTAGCTACGGCACTGTGCGAAGGCACTATGCCCAGGCCCCAAACCATGCATTCCCCTCCTGGGAGTCTACACAGCCCAGCCCTGTGGGATAGTCTGAGAAAAGATGGCCACGTTTAGGAACCAGGTAGAAGTTTTTGCTCTCAGCCTGATGGGCAGTTGGTAGGTAGTTTTTTTTTTTTCCAAACCCAAACTGTCTTTGAGGTGTGGTGTTTTAGCCAGGGTGGCCACTACCAGCAGGTAGAGTGCAAGATGGGGAGTGAGATTAGGGATCTGGTGTGCCTAAGATCAGCAAGAAAGAGGGGAAGGGGAACCCTGTGTAAGGGAACAAGAATCAATCTCAAGAGGCTGTCTGGCTCAGTGACGCAGGCTGGCGACTTCTCCAGCTTGACCTGCAAACTTCATCTCAAAGACTCTCGGACTTGGAATGGGCAGAGCAATTCTGTCACCTTGACCATCATTCCAGGGGTTGGTGAAAACCTGGGGTTGGCTTGAGGCAACCTGGGGTTGAAGTCATGGTGCTAACTCTCACAAAGGAAGCCAAAGTTGCATCTGCCTCCTTCATGTAGGTGCCCACGTTTAAGGGGAAAGAGTTTCATCTAGATAGGACAGTGGTTCCCAAACTGTGGGTCAGGATCCACTGGTGGGTCAAGACCTGATTTATTGTGTGTGTTTGGGGGGGGAGACCTTTCCTGGACATATGTGTCACATACTGTCCACAGAGAGAGAGAGAGAGAGAGAGAGAGAGAGAGAGAGAGAGAGGGCTCAATCCTATCCAACTTTCCAGAGCCAATGAAGCCTTAGTGCGCCCCCCCACAAAATAGGAACAAATGTCCCCTTAACCAGAGGGGCCTCCATAATTGCCCTCCCACTGCAGGATGCAGTGTGCATCCCATTGGTACAGCTGCATTGGTGCTGAAATTTGGATACGATTGGGCCCTAAGCTGGTACACAATTCACATGTTGATCCTAGATAAGAAGATGCATGTTGTTGAAAAAAATGTGTGTATTTATCTCCAGATATTTCATTGTGAAGACAATACCTGCCAAGGCTGGAGATCTAGAAGGTCATGGCGTCTACTCCACAGCATTGCCCTGGGCTTGGATCTGGTTGAGTATATGGCATCCAAGGCGTATGCCACAGCATAGACAGCATTGTAGATTCCATAGCTGTGGCCAGTCATGTGCATTTCAAACACAGTCATAGGAAGGTTCTCCAGCTTCTCCTCCAGAGTACATGTTTCGCCATCTTTTGCAGGCACACTGGTACTTTGAAATGAGCAGATGAACGCTTGCTCCCAGAATTCTTTCAAGAAACCATTTCTATGGGTCCAGTATTGCCTGGCATTCTGAAGGTATGCCTGAAAACCTGCAGGTTCCTTGGTTTCTTAAGGTAATGATTCCTTCAAATCTTCCAAAATTCCAGAACCTTGCCATGACAATGGTGGCCAAATCAATCTGGGCTGTCAAAATGTACATCTTTCCAACAGATACATTTTCCTCGTACTCAGGATCCATTTGCACCATTAGTGAGACCAGTCACACAAGGATCGTGGTGTCACCGTAGATGATATACACTCGGACTTGCTTATCCAGGAGAGGTTGATACTTATGTTCAAGCCTTTGCCGGTCCTCATTCCAGGCAGGGAACCGGGCTTGTTTTGGGATTCTTTGTGAGAAGGCAGAACATATTTGATTCAGAGACAGCAAAGGCTCAAAAGCCTGTAGGAATCTATCTCCGTTGTCGTCGTCCATGACCAACAGCCCAACCCATCTCCAACCAAAGTACTGTAATAGAAAGAGAATCCCCCTAACCTGGTGGTCTTCATTGGAGACTGTGCGATAAAAGGAAGGGAATTGGGTTCCATCATTTTCGGCTGGGGCAAATGAACCATAGGTGAGCTAAAAAGAAAGATACTTGTATTTTTTTTTTTATTTGACTAGAAGTGCAATTCTTGTATACCTGCTCAGAACTAAGCTCAATCCATTTGGATGAGGTTTACTCCCAGGTAAGCATACATACAAAGAATATCTGTATACATGTATAACTCAGTGGCTTTTTACGCTATTAAATTTTAGTGAAATGAAATTCTGAATGCAATTGCTATCTTTAAGTACAATTAACAGATCCTTGCCATGAGCATCCTACAACCCAGATGCCAATACCAGGAAGATAACTGGAGTAAACTGGAGAAGAATACAAGTTTGATAGTTGCACATACTTAAGTATAGCTATTGTAGGACATTGGCTGTAAGGACAATGTTTACATATGATGCAGCTTTGGGAGATAGTAAGGAAACCTGATACATGCAAGACTGCTAAATGCTAGAATGTGCTAGGCTTCATGCCACATTGTGCGTTTCCTCCATGGTTTGAAGCTATTCTCCATTTGATTTTGCTTTTCATATAAGGCTTTGATCTCCCCTCGTCCCTCTCCATCTTTCTGAACAAAAGCCACTCAGAATAGAAGAGTGAGACAGCCTGAGATTGATCTGCAACACCCAGGTCTTACCTGTGGGATCTTGTAAAGACTCAAGATGTCTGCCATGTAGAAGGAGATATCAGAGCTTAGTCCCCCAACGACAGCTATCAGGTTTTGCTGGAGGCCACATTTGTAGTTGGGGATGAATCTATGGGATTTGAAGAGCAGGTTCAGCAGGGTTCGATAAGTCAACTTCACATTATTGTAGCTGTCATAGATGTGAAATCCCAGTGTGACGTTAGGCAAAATCTTGGGGTTCGTGTTGATCTCATTGACAGCAAATGCCAAGGCCAGGGAATGCTGGTAGAACTTTGTTATCACTCTACAAATGTAATTCTTTGTTTATTCACAAACATATTCTATGTTTTGAAGCCATAACAAATTTTTTAAAAAAATCAGTTTAAATTGGGTGTCTTGTTTTCTAATGTTTCATTTTCTCCCACAAACATGATGTCATTTCCTATGCTAAACATTATCTTCAGATTATAAGGCTAGAAGCATTCTCTACTCAGTAACTCAATCCACATCCCATAATATTCTCCTTTTCACCAGCACATGATATCTGGAAGATATTGGCAAGGCCCATTTCCAATTCTGTTGTCTTTTTTTTCTGTCTTTTTTTTTTGGGGGGGGGGATTTATATAGTCAGATTTTGCTATTTTGTGAAGGTGACTTTTTTTAAAGATCCCCCCCCCAAAAAAAAAAAAAATCTCAGATTTTTGTTTACCACATTATTGTCCTGCTTGAAAGTTATGGTGCTGCTGTGAAATTCAGCACAATTCAGAGATAGAGACAGAGAGCGACACTCAGAGCTCTTCTGGGGGAAGAAGAATGAAGTCCAGGTCAGTGGTTATCAGTTAAAAGCATGAGAATCATAAACGGTCAATGACCAAGAAAAATAGGGGTGTTCCTCCCATTCCTGTTAGCTGGGAATTCTGTTTCCTGCCTCTCAAATTCTTAGGTTTCAAAGTGTGTTTGACTCAGAAAAATCTTACATAGGAAGATCATAACCTACATCCAGAAGCGGATTTTCCCGAAAGGAATTTCCATTCAACAGAGAAATTATGTGGGACACCATTCCACCAATGACAAAGTCGCCTGGATAGTCCCATTTGTGCGGAACAGGGGAGGGATGAGACGCAGGGCACTGGGTGTTCTCCACTTTGCACTCCTTGATAAGCAGCAGAAACAGCAGTGCCAGTATTCTCAACACTGTGGCAGCCATGCTTCTCTAGAGGGGAGACTCTCTTCTATCTGTAGGCATGAACAAGCTCAATTAGATGGCAGTCAACCCTGCCCATGTGCTGCCTAAAGAGAATCACATTAGTCTTGTCTGGTGCATCTACAAGATTATCAAAATGTTCTCTAAAGGACAGCCGAGGTACACCAATTTGAAATCAAACTATATGGTAAAAGGGGGAACCTGTCACAGTTCCAACTGGCAGAGTCCTGCCATTTTTCAACTCTCATTGCAGCTCTCCATGACTCAAACAGAGGGGTTTATAAACACTTCCAGTCGTGCTTATAGATTCTTTTTTTCTTGGTCTGGAAATTTTCTGGAATTGGGCCAGGAAAAGAAATGACAATCGTTGAGATAATTGCAGGAGAGATAATCTGCCAAGTGTCATCTCTGATGTGCATCACTGGGGGTAAAAACAAGTTTTATTTTTATAGTTGTTCTGGAATACACTAAGGAAGAGGTGAGAGTTCAGTCTTGGAGAATATCTGCAGGCAGCTGTAAAGGAGAGGCTTACCATAAATGAATATTGTGCATGAAATATACATGGCAGCTGCCAGGGTCTGCTTGGGGAAAGGGGACATTCATCCCCTTTCAGCCCAACACAGAGCATAGGATCTGGTGCAGCAGGGCTCCACCAGTCCCACTCCCCTCTGGCCCTGGTTCTACCCCCATCCCCCTTCTCCTGCCTTTTCCTACCTTAGAATGCCTCACCTCCCACCCAAAAACCCCGCACCACCAGCCAGCAGTGCATCTTACCGTGGGCGCTTCCCTGCTAAGGGTTGGCCTACCAGGGCCGGGCCCAGCTCCATTTGGTGCCAGCCAAGTGCTGGTGCTCCTTGCTCTCCCAGTGCCCCAAAATGTGCTTTGTGGCATGTTTACTGCACACAGCACCAGTGCTGGAGGTCAGCGCTGGGAGAGTTTAGGATTTGGCCCTTCACCCCGTGGCTTGCACACCTGTTCAGGGGGGAAAAAATCCAGTCGCTGGTGGGTCTGCTGCAGGTGACGATGGCCAAACAAGAAATACTGTCTTGGGAACATGCAGGTTGTGCCAGGGCACCGTTTACTAGAACTCTTATTCAGTTGCGCAAGTGTCATCAAGTTGGAGACTGATTTGTTGAGTGAACTATACTGTTAAATATTTGAACTAGTAAATACAGTTACTGGGGGGGGGTGACACTAACCGTTGTGATGCCGCTGCATTTAGGCTCTGCATATGATATTGTAATTTATTCTTTACAAACTGGTATAGGAGGAGGTCCATCGTGGGGGTGACACAAAGCGCTCTTGCACCAGGTGATGCTGTTACAGGGTGTCCCCAGATGTTGCAAGGTTCAAAAGCAAACTCAGTAAGCAAGAGTGGTGATCGGTTCCAAGCCTTTATTCCATAACCAACATCTCAAGGGATTCCTTTCCAAGCATTGAGAGTGAATGTGAGAGTCAGAACGTGGGAAGTTGAGAAGAAGCAGAAAAAAGTGAAGTGTTTTCCCAGTCTGAATCCCTCTCTTTTATTACAGTTTTGAGTTCCCTCTTGAGACACGTCCATTTCTCATTGGCTCAGGATTGGTGAGCCTCAAGTCACCAGTTGTTCAAATTAGGCCATTTCATACATCCATCATATACAATTTACAGATTTTGAGCAGCCAGTAGGTGATACTGCAACTTCCCTTTTGTTCAAAACTGACCATTTGGCCTTATCTCTCAATCATCTTCATGACTTTCTCTTTCCCACTTTTTGTAGCCAAAGCAATGCAACTTACTTGCCGTTGAAAAAAGTTTGCGGGCTCAGCTAAGAAGAAATTGCTGCCCTATGCTTTTTCTCTGGGAACCTGACCTTTGAACTGTGTTTCTTCTTTACTAAACCCTTTTAATGAAGTCAGACCACTAAAACTCACTTAAAATAATTTATATGTTAGTTACACTTGTTAAGACACCAAAACTGGGTTTAAAATATTGAAAAAGAAAGAAAAATCAATAACTAAGCTGCCTCGCATTCTTCTGTGATACAGCTATGTGATTTGCTGTAAATACTAGCCCATATGCATATAAGGTTTTCCAGCAACACTTTTCTGTGTTTGAAAAGGAAAAATACAGATTTTAAAAATCCAAACCCTATTGTTTTTCTCTTCTTCTAAGAAGTTGCAAATGAAGCCTGTTACACTAGTGCCTTTGTTCAAATGTATCCGTGATCAGAACTTCTGCTGTGCCAAGAACAATTGACTTGCCGCCAAGTTCTTGCCAAACGGCTTGACTTTTCAGCAGACAATTTTTTCTTTCTCCTTCCAGCTTTCACAGACCAGAGACCGACCAGAACAATGCTGCTTAAGCTTCAGGTGAGCATTCCTGTTAAACTTATAACATAACCTGACAGGCCTTCCATCAATGCAATCCATATTGACGTCTCTGGTTCACCTCCCAGGGCCCAATCAGCACAGGTGCTGCAACTCCAAATGGCTACCAATGGATCCTGTGCAAAATCTGAGCAGGTTGGAGGTGTTATGCAGGGCCGAAAGAGACCACTGACACCAAACTAAGTTTAAGGCTTTTATTAGGAGGAACAGAACCTGAACCAAACAAATCAAAGTGACCTTGTCCCAAATTCCCTGAGGACCTCAGGCAGGCAGGCAAGCTCAAGGCAGCAGGACTTGAGGCAAAGGCTGGATGGTTGTTCCCTGGTTCTCAGCTCCAGCAAGAGGCTTTAGCTCCTTCTCTGCAGAACTTCCCTGGTGCTCCCTCAGGTCTTTGCTGGTGCAGCCCCTTTTATAGCCTCAGTTCCTCTGCACACAGCAGCCTCTACCTTTCCTCCACTGGTACTGCAGCCTTCTCTCCGGCAGCAGTTTTCCATTTGGTCCTCCAACTCTCAAGGGCTTGTTACAAGGTAATCCGTTCACTTTCCTCAACAGTGAGCCCATTGGCTCAAACAAAACTTGATAATGATTGGCTCAGACAAACTCAGACTGACTGTCAATTGGCTCATGAAGGGCACAGGCTACGATCTCCTCAGGCCAATTGGTCAGGAAGAGGAGAGAAAATACCATGTTCTGCAATTACAACATCTCTCTCCATGTGCAACCTCGCCCTAGGGACTACATTTCCCAGTGTGCCCCTCGCCCTGGGTGTCCTGGGATTGGTCAAGGCTGGAGGAGAGGAGAAGAGCGCGGAGGTGCTGCATCTCATCCGCACAGGGCGCCCTCCTGGCAGGCTTCAAACTGGGAGGGAAGCCTGACCTAGAAAGAGCAGTGAAGCACTTTCCTCCCCTTGGGAAAGAGGGAGCCCATTCTGCTCTTGGGGGAGGGGTGTCCAAATGCCCCAGCCTGCATCCCTCCATCATGCCTGGGGGGAATAGGGTTGGCATCTGCATGTTGGAGTGTATGTGTGTGAGCAGCCCCCATCTACTTTGGGGGTGGATTGTAATTTTGCTGGGTGTGGCTGCAATTCTATCCACACTTTTCTGGGAGTAAGCCCCATTGACTCAAATGGGACTTACTTCTGAGTAGACCTACATAGGCATGGGGTCTGTGTCAGGTTAACCAAGGATCTTCACCTTTCTCTTTTTCCTCCCCCTTCAAAAAAGGGAAAAAAAGCCACTCTTGATGGCTTTGTCTCCAAAAATTGATTAAAAAATAAAAACACCCATTCCTTTTCTCCTGCCTCCTTTTTTTGGGGGGGGGGGGGAGGTGTTACTTCCCATGTTAGTTGCTATTATAAGACAAAAGGCACATCCTAGCTAGGTCTACTCAGAAGTAAGTCCTATTGTGTTCAATGGGACTTACTCCCAGGAAAGTGAGGTTAGGATTGCAGTTAAACAGTCTCTGGGTCTCAGTTTGCAATCAGCAGATACACACAAAACAAAGTCTTCTCCTCCCCCAGCAAATTCATCACTTCCCCCTCCCTTTCCAAAACCTTCCAGGTGTGCTTCTAACAAACCCAGGACACAATTCTAACCAGATCTACTCAGAAGTAAGTCCTATTTTGTTCAATGGGCCTTACTCTCAGGTAAGTGGGCTGGAGGTCTGGTCTAGCGGGTAGGGCCTCCATTTGTCTGAAGATAACATCTGCAGGTCACCAGTTCAAGGCCACCGGCACGTGCGACCTTGAAGCAGCTGAAAAGCTGAGCCGAGTAATTCCATCTGCACTGAGCGTGGGAGGATGGAGGCCAGAATGTTGCAACCAGATCAGAAAGAAACATCTGAATGTTGTGGTTTCTTGAAAGATAGAACTTTCTTTCAAATTGTAAAAATCCCTATGGGGATTTAGTTAGCCTGCCTATGTAAACCGCCTTGAATAAAGTCCGAGGAGAAATCTGACGGCCAAGAAAGGCGACATAGAAATACCTGTATTGTTATTATTATTTTTATTAGGATTGCAGACTCAGAGTGCCGGCAGCTTTTTTTTGTTTCTAGTGTATAATTATAACACCATCTCCATTTTGGGGGTAACTTAGGTGAGGTGTTTTAATGGGGAGCCGTGGCCAATGGCCACAAGGATCAGGGGAGCTGCGGGCTGGAAAAGTTTGAGAACCACTGCTATACACCATACATGGCCGAAAGTCCCATTCAACTCAATGGGACATCCTTCTGAGTAGATCTGCGTTAGGTTTGCATTGTAAATCTCCTATGTATGGGCCTCTCTGCTGGCATTGCTGCCACTGAATAATTTTTCTTGGAAGCAAATTCCCTTTGTGTAAACAGCCCTCCTGAAGGCCTGCTTCACTTCCGCATTCCTGATGGTGTATATGAAAGGGTTCAGCGTGGGGGCGATGAGTGTGTTCAAGAGGGCAACCGCTTTGGTGAAATGAAATGAGGAGCGCGCATTTGGCCGGATGTACATAACCATAATTGCCCCGTAGGTAATGGAGACCACAGTCAGGTGAGAGGTGCAAGTGGAGAAAGCTTTCTGGCGGCCACTTGCAGAGGGAATGCGCAGGATTGTCGAGATTATGTAGATGTAGGACACCACAATCAGGAGAAGAGTGATAAGCACAAGGAAGGAGCCCAACAGCAGCCCGACCAGTTCAAGGAGGTGAGTGTCAGAGCAGGATAAACTTAAGACTGGCCCGATGTCACAGAAATAATGGTCTATGACATTGGAATCACAGAAAGGTAAAGTCCATACAGTGATACCTTGAAAAAGTAAATCCAGAAATCCTCCTAGCCAGGATCCGATGGCCAACTGGAAGCAGAGAGCTTTGGTCATGATAACTGGATAGCGAAGGGGATGGCATATCGCAATGTAGCGGTCAAAGGACATCACGGTGAGGAGGAGGAGCTCGATCATTCCAAGGCAAAAGATGAAAAAAGATTGAGCCATGCAGCAACGGTAGGAAATGGTGGTCCTTGCACTGACAAATGTCTGCAGTAATTTGGGGACCACAGTGGAGGAATAGCAGATCTCCAGAAAGGCCAAGTTGCACAAGAAGCCATACATGGGTGTTTGGAGCCTGGGATCCACAAAGACGAGGAGGAGGATGAATCCATTCCCCAGCATGCTCAGACTGTACATCAAGAGAACCACTGAGAAGCAGAGGCTCCGTACGTGGTAAAGAGAAGGGAAGCCCAGAAGGACAAATTCTGTAACTGCCGAAGTATTCCTCACTTCCATGAGTTCATAGGATCAGCTCTGTTATCAGGATGTATTACAGGACAGAAGATATTTAATTTTATTCCAAAGTTTTGAAGGTTCAGGTGTGAACATACAGGATCAGTTGTGTATCTTTTTTTTTTTAATCTGGTAGGAAAAGAGAGAATGTTAGCAGATATTAGCATCTTAGCTGATATAAGTGACTCAAAAGGCACTCTCATTGCAGGTTATGGTCAGATAGAAGGAAGATGTTGCAAGATTTGCAAATCCTCAAAGCATACTCTGTACGTTATATGCTCAGAAGCAAGAAGGAAATTTCTTAAACTGAGATCGTTCAGATTTTTGATCAGAAAGAAAACAAATGCGATGAAGACAGAATTTGCTATGAAATATAAAATATCCAACTTATCAAAACTCATCCAATTTAGACATTTGGAAGTCCTATGGAACTCATGGGACTTCATGGCAGATTCTGAAAGTTCAGGTTCTCAACCACAGACAAAATGATGTTAACGTATAGAAAGGTGCAACAACCTCTCCATATAGCCTCTCCATATAGCCAGAAAGGTAGCTGAAGTTTTAATGGGTGGACATTCTGCAGGGTGTGATGCATAAGGAAGCAACTATAGAACCTGCTCATCTAGATGAAACATACACTGCATGGTACCCGCTGAAATCACCGGAAGTTTTTTACAATATGTTTCTTTACAAAATTTGTCAAGTCTATGGAATTTTCAGGACTTCAATGAGGACTTCATTTTCATCACAAGTTACTATTTACTTTCCTCACTGGATTCAGTGATGAGCAGTGAGACTGTATTTCTTGGGGGGGGGACCCCTATGTGTATTTAATTGTCATTTTATCCAAAGCCCAACAACGCAGAACTGATTTCCTTCCACCTATTTCACTGGAGCTGCTGCCCTAAACATTTGGACAGCTGAATCCTAACGGGACTTCCTATGCCATGATACAGGGATGCCAAATGGCCGTTGCTATACCCGGCGTATGCAAAGAGGCAGCTGGAGGTCACATTGAGGTAAGGGATCATTTGCTCCCTTACCCTGTGTTGAGCTCCAGCCGCTGCTACTCTGATCCATGCTAGCTACATAAATCCTTGCGTAGAGCTCTCAGGGTCAATAGGGGGGGATAAGATCTGGTGGTGGCCTCTGCCTCAGTCCTCACCTCCTGCCAGGCCCAGCCTGCTCTTGCCACCACCACCAACACGTTGTTTTGTCCTCTGCCCACTTTCTCTTGCCCTCCCCCAACACCAGAAGACCTCCATGCCACTCAGCAGCACACTCACCATCAGTGGCTTCCAGGTCCCTCTGACTGGCGCAGAGGCTGTGAATCCACCCATACCGGCCTCCACACTGGTGACTTCCTCATCCTGACCCCTGCAAAATGCTTTCTAGCACTTCTGCGATGGCTGTCTCCCTGGCAGCACATGTAAGACCGGTGCTGCAGAACTGTAGGATCGGGCCTTACTCAGAAGCAAATTCCTACAGCTCACATTTTTTCGGCGTCATTCTGACAGTCCACTTCTTGCTTGCGGTGCTATAAATTATGCTGACATTGAGAAAGAGGCTTCATTGACCTTTGAGTGCACTGGAGAGCCATGTACTTTCCCTCTTATCCACAGAACCAAAAAAAAAGAAAAGGCTCCAAATGGGGGATGTGAACATCACTGTCCTCCCATCTACTCCACACGTTCTTTAGAAGATTCTTCTGCGGTGAAGCAATTATTTTCTGTCTTCTGGTAATACCTCCTGCAACTCCCATTTCCCAGAGGAACATCTAACAAAGGTCTCCCAGGTGCACTGAAAACATTCACAACAATATTTTTAATACATTCAAAACTCCAAGCACTGAAAGTTCTTGACTAGTACCAATAATGAGAAATGTCTTTGCACTTTTATGGATTGGTTTACCGTCAAACTGTGTACATGACCTGTTTATCTGGTATTATGACCTACCCTGTGGGGCTACCATTGGATTCCCATCAAGTCTGTAAGCGTGTTGGGGGCAGGGCGCTTTAATGTGTGACCAGGTATTATTATTATTATTAATAATAATAATAATAATAATAATAATAATAATAATAATAATAATAATAATAAACAACTTTATTTGTATCCCGCCCTTCTTCCTAAATGGGACCCAGGGCGGCTAACAACATGTAAAAAAAACAGATTTAAAAAACATAAATTAGCACAAATGGCAGATAAAAACATATTAAAAACACATTAACAGAGACCATAAAAACAGTAGTCAGATTAAAAGACAGAATAAAAAGAGCACAAAAGAGCAAGTCACAGAGGAATCAGGCCTGTAAAAAACTAAGAGATGTATAAAAAAATGTTAAGAAGGCCAAAAAATCAGAAGGCTTGTATAAACAGCAGTGTCTTCAGGCCTAGCCGAAACGTCTCAAGAGAGGGAGCTATTCTCAAGTCAAGGGGAAGGAAGTTCCATAATGTTGGTGCCACTACTGAGAAGGCCCTGTTTCTTGCAGCTGCCTCCCGGACCTCCTTGGGTGGCAGCACTTGTAAAAAGGCCTTCTCTGATGACCTGAGAGGGCGAGCCGGATTGTGTGGAAGTAGGTGATCTCTAAGATACCCTGACCCTGAGCAGTATAGGGCTTTAAAGGTCACAACCAGCACCTTGAATTGGGCCTGGAAACGAATGGGCAGCCAATGTAGCCCCCGGAGAAGCGGACTGACAGAGTCAAACCGCCTAGCTCCAGTGACCACACGGGCTGCCGCATTCTGCACTAATTGCAGTTTCCGAACTGTCTTCAGGGGCAGCCCCACATAGAGCGTGTTACAATAATCTAACCTCGATGTCACCGTGGCATGGATCACCGTGGCCAGGTCTTCACGATCCAAGTATGGCCGCAACTGGTGCACCAGCCGAAACTGAGCGAAGGCCCCCCTAGCCACAGCCGCCACCTGGTAATCCAGGAGCAGCTGCAAGTCCAGGAGGACCCCCAAGCTGCGGACCTGCTCCTTCAGAGGGAGTGCAACCCCATTCAGAGCAAGCTGATAATCCAGCACCTGCATCGAGGATTTCCGAACCAGGAGAGCCTCTGTCTTATCCGGATTTAATTTCAGCTTGTTAGCCCCCATCCAGATCCTCACTGCTTCCAGACAGCGCTCCAGGCCCTCAACCGCCACCCTGGAGTCTGGAGAAAAGGAGAGAGAGAGCTGGGTGTCATCAGCATATTGATGGCACCTCATTCCAAACCCCCGGATGACCTCTCCCAGCGGTTTCATGTAGATATTAAATAGCACGGGGGACAGAATTGAACCCTGCGGCACCCCGCACCTCAAAGGCCAAAGTGTCGAACAGGCATCCCTCAGCACCACCATCTGGGACCGACCCTCCAAGTAGGAGCGGAACCACCGCAAAACAGTGCCTCCAACTCCCAACTCGGCCAATCGGCCCAGAAGGATACCATGGTCGATGGTATCGAAAGCCGCCGAGAGGTCCAGCAGGACCAACAGGGACGCACTCCCCCTGTCCAGTCCCCGGCATAGGTCATCCACCAACGCGATCAAGGCAGTTTTTGTTCCGAAGCCCGGCCTGAAACCAGATTGAAAAGGATCCAGATAATCCGCTTCATCCAAGACCCTCTGGAGTTGGGCCACCACCACCCGCTCAATGACCTTGCCCAGAAACGGGATGTTGGAGACTGGCCAGTAGTTATTCAACACAGTGGAATCCAGGGAGGGCTTTTTCAGGAGGGGGCAAACCACCGCCCGCTTCAAGGCAAGTGGCAACGTCCCCTCCACCAAGGAAGAATTGACCACCCTCCCCGTCCACTCAGCCAGTCCCCCCAGGCAGCTCTAATCAGCCAAGCTGGGCAAGGGTCAAACAGGCAGGCAGACGGCCTCACACTCCAAAGGAGTCTGTCCACATCCTCAGGCTGCACAAGCTGAAAAGAATCCCACAACACTGGACAAGCAGTTGCCAAGGGGACATCATCAGACATTGTCAATATGGCATCCAAGTCACAACGAATACGATCGATTTGTATGCTAAGCCTTTCTCTCCACTTACCTGTGAGTCTGCCCTGACACTGCCTCATTCCACTTTTTTTGTATTCCTCTCAGTGTATTTTGACACCAGAAGTGAGCTCACTCCTGTAGGGGAAAGCAGGTTTTTTTGAGGGGGGGTAGAGGGTGGAGGGAAGGTTCAGCTGACCCCTTTCTGATCAGGCATGTTGCACTTTAACTGATCACCCATTCCATAGGGAGACAATATCATCCTCAATCTAACACAACATTTCCACAGCTGTGGGTCATGACCCACCATCAAATCATGACCCAATGTGCAGTGGATCTTGATCTGATATTCCATACTTTGCCAGAAAAAGCTTTCCTGGAGTTCCTAGGGGCCAATTCCAGGTCCCATCAGGCCTGAGGCCCACTCCATTTGCCTCTGTGGGTCTAGAGCACATCTCGGAAGCTACTTCTGGTTTTCACCTATGGTTTCCTGTCACTTCTGGGAGCTGTTCTAGACCCACAGAGGCTAATGGAGGGGTCCACAGGTCCAGCTCATCCCGGAAGCAGCCTCCAGGGGCTCCTGGAAAGTCTTTGTGAGCAAAGCATTGAGCACTGGGTTGTGATCCACCATGGAGGACGAGGTGGGTCACAGTGCTCAAATGTTTGGGAACCACTGTTCTCATAGGGACTTCCTTCATAATGTTTAGTTCGCTTTCAGTTGTCAGTAATGGTTGCTTCTGCCGTTTTTCACCTCTACATTTATCTCTAGATAAAGTGACTTCTAAATGACTGAGGTTTGTTTCTAAAGTGGAACCAACGAAACGTTCTATTTATTTATAATACTTGCGAAGCAAAGAATGCTAGACATTGAGGCACAAAACCTCTTTGAACTTGCTTCTAGAATTTGCTCCCCTCTTAATTTCTCCATCCCGCTAAAGTATGGGCAAATGTCTCCTTATCTGAGTATTCTGATCAACCCCTCTGAACGTCGTGCAGTCTCCTTGGCAAGATTCAATGCGTTTCCATCCAAGGTCACAGAAGGCAGATATAGGCAAATACCATATAAAGAACGCCTCTGCCCTTGTAATTTGGGAAATGTTGAATCAATCATACACATCCTTTTTTATTGTCCTCGGCACACTAGATCCCGCCACACTTACATGACTCCACTTCTCGGCAATATGAATGGGCTTTCGGATGAGGCAAAACTGAAGTGTCTCCTAAATGACTGCTCACCAGATGTGCTAGAGGGAATTTCTAAATTTTTACTTTTGGCGATTTCCAAGCCTTCTTAATGTAATTTGTCAAAAATGTTGATATTTTATGTTGAACTGTAAATGTTTTATTAGTAATTTTAGTATCTTAACTCCGTTTTTGATAAACGGGATTAGGACTAATTATGTTTGTTTTTATGATTTCTCTATCTATGCCTAATAAAGGTTTGTTCATTCATTCATTCATTCATTCATTCATTCATAATACTTGCGCAGAAGGCTGGGCATGCAGAGTTTGCCACAGCTTGTGGCCCTTTCCCCTGCTATACATTACTGATGCACATGGGTGCATTGGTAGAACACTACAATAAGCCAATCTGATGTATTTGTGCATAACTGTATTGAGTTTTGCTTTGTGTGCTTGCCTTACCAATGTGCAAGAATGCAGTCAACTTCAATACAACAATGCAAAAGAAGAACATTATTGCAAATATATCTACAATCGTGAGCTGGTTCAAACAATATTGATGTGTTTATGGAGCACACACCTCCTAGCCCCTCTCCTGCTGTCTTGGGGGGTTAGGTCATTTTTTTTTAGTCATGTGGGGGTCAGTATAACTGAACCATTCCCTACGCCAGGGGTGTCCAAACATTTTGGCAGGAGGGCCACATCATCTCTCTGACACTGTGTCAGGGGCCAGGGAAAAAAAGAATTAATTTACATTTAAAATTTGAATAAATTTACATAAATGAATTTATTAAAAACGGAACTTATATGAATAAATGAAGGTCTTGCAGTAGCTCAAGGCCTATAAAAGGCCTTGCACAAAGCAAGGTCAGCCTTTCCTTCGCTGCCACTGTTGCATCACAGCAAGTGAAACAGTAAGTAGTGGAGGGAGCCCTCATCCCACAGTTCAGGTGAGAGGTTGAACAGTCGTCCTCATGCTAAAAGCAGTTGTGTCGGGCCAGCAGGGGCTCCAGCAAGTATCCAGAGGGCCAGAGACTCATTGAAGACTGGTGGCTCCCCGCGGGCCGGATTGGGAACCCCTGAGGGCCGCAAGTGGCCCCCGGGCCGGGGTTTGGGCACCCCTGCCCTACGCGGACTGAGCGACCTACTTCTAATCATTAGCCCCATCCCATGTGATTAAATAAAAACGTCCCAAATTTTCTTGGATGTAAGGGGAGGGTTCAAGACATGCATAATCCATGAGCAGAGACATGGGCCGTTCAGGTAGGTAAGGTGGGCTGAACTGGCTCATGATCAAGATTTCTTTCTTGCAGTGTTTTATTTTGTAATCAATGCCCACATGAACTTTGGTCACGAAGAGCAGGAAAAAAAAATGCAAAGGAACCAAACACTGTGACAAAATCTGCACGCTTAAGATCTAGTACGATTATTAAGGATACTGAAATGAAAAGTGGAACACAGGGCAAAATAATCCTATGGAGACTTCATTTTCAAAGTCTTCTCCCTGTCTCTCAACCCTTGAACCAGGGGTCACAGAAGGAAACTGAGTGGTAGGAGATTAGTCCCCCTATGCCATCCTTTCCTGTCCTCACTTGTGCAGCTGTGCCCCAAATGGGCATGGTGAATCCAGAGGTGCGGCAAATCAGGAGGCTTTGGAGATGAAAGGGGATTTAAATCTTGATACATCTCCATAAGCCTCCCACACCACAATGGGTCACCTTGGACTTATTCCAGTGCAGACACTGGTGCACTGGTGCAATGAGAGAAAGGAGGAAGTTATCATTTGTTTAGTGCAGGCTTGTTTTCTTGCCAAGATATGGAATGCTTTTCAAAATGTGGGGTGTCGCAGAAAGCCTGTATACCAGCCTTGCTGCAGGATGCTGCAGGAAGCACCAATCTCCTACAGGCCACAATGGCATGACTAGGAAAGCAAAGGCATTTTCTCACAGCTCACAGTGACTGATTTCCCTGTTCCACAGGACAATCCACTTCCTCTCTCTTGTCCAAACAGGAGAGCAGTCCAGATGCAGCCACTGCAGCCTCTAGACAACCTGCGTGTGACTGCCTGCTTGAGCTAATTTAGCCCTCTTGGCCAGATCTAGCACAAGCCTAGAGAGAGGCTGCGCCCAATAGGATCGGGTAAGGGCACAATCCTAACCCCTTATGTCAGTGCTTTCCAGCACTGGGGTAAGGGCAATGCAGCTCTGAGGTCAGGGAACAAACATTCCCTTACTTTGAGGAGGCCTCCGTAAATGACACCCAACTGCAGGATGCAGCACATGCCCCATTGGCACCGCTATGCAAGTGCTGGAAAGCGCTGACATAAGGATTGTGCCCTAAGTGGCAGGCAGCGCACTCCAGCGCATCACCTAAAGCACTTGCTTCTCTGTGGAGCATCCGTGATACAGAATCCACAACAGAAAATTAAGACTCTTTGTACTGTACACAGGTCAAGGATTCTCCTTCCTTTAGAAGACATTTAGAGTCAAGTTCTTGCCAGGAGGTAGTAGAGCCTCAAGCTTGGACGTACAATGCCAATATCATGATTTATTCATTTTTAGCGGCTTCAAGGTACATTCAGGATTGCATAGAATGAAAGGCAGGTCTCTGACACAAGAGGACAAGAGGAGAGAAGGGATGGAGGCTGGGGAAGACAGAAGTGTGTATGAACTTTTTCAGTTACAAGTGCTTCAAATCACTTTCAGTAGGGAAGAGGGCACCTTTGGCAGGTGTTTTGATCAAAGCCTTGTGATAAACGTGAGTTATATCCCTTCCAAACAGAACCGGAACATGTTCTTTCCTATCCCGAGCAGGTGGAAGGACAGTGGAAAGACTGAAAGCGAGCAATCTGTGGGAATGGAATTTACATTGTGATTACATGGGAAAGTAGTTATATGATTACATGGGCAAGTAGTAATTCCAAGTTATGGAATTCTCTCCCCTTTGAATTGAGGACAGCCTCCTTGCTATTAACTTTCACGAAGACTTTTTTTTTATTTAGGAAAGACTTTGAGATCTTATAATGGCTGCTTTTACTAATCAGTGTTTTTTTACTGTGCGTTTTTATTGCTGACTGCAGTGTATTTTATATTGTTTGTTTTTTAATGTTTTTATAATTTTATCTGTATCGTATGTTGTGTTTTAATACACTGATTGTTAACAGCCTTCGGGGAGAAAGGCGGAGTATAAATCAAATAAATTAATAAATTTAATAATAATAATAATAATAATAATAATAATAATAATAATAGTTACCCACATTACGACATCATGGGATCAAGGCTGTTCTATCAAAAAAAGTGGGACTCCTTGATTCCACTTTTCATAGAGACAATAAAAACTGATTCACTAAAAAATTAATTCGTGAAATAAACATTCTGAGAGCTGAGTTGGGGTGGATAAGTACATATTATAGGACAAGTACTGCTTCAGTCCACACCTGATCCCTTCTTGTCTTTTAATTTACAGCTTCCATTCCTCTCAAATAAACTAAACGTATGTACAACTGATGATTTCGTATTGTCAGTAAAATACAGTTTCTTGCAATTTCCATGGCTGCAATCCTATATACAGGTACCTGGCAGTAAGACCAATGGAACTCAATGGGACTTGCTACTGAGCCAATATGCATGAAGATTGCATGGTGTATCTCTTATTTGTGGGCCTCTTTACTGACATTGCTCCCACTGAATAACTACTCTTTAAAGCAAATCCCCTTTTCTTAAACTACCCTCCTGAATGCTTGCTTTACTTCCACGTTCCTTAGGGTGTATATGAAAGGGTTCAGCATAGGGGCGACGACTGTGTTCAAGAGGGCAACCACCTTGCTGAAATGAAATGAGGAGTGCACATTTGGTCTCATGTACATAAACATAACAGCCCCATATGTAATGGAGACCACAGTCAGGTGAGAGGTGCAGGTGGAGAAAGCTTTCTTGCGGCCACTTGCAGAGGGAATGCGCAGGACAGAAGAGATGATGAAGATGTAGGACACCACAATCAGAAGAAGAGTGATAAGCACAATGGAGATGGCCAACAGCAGCCCTATCAGTTCAAGGTGTTGAGTGTCTGAGCAGGATAAACTTAAGACTGGCCCGATATCACAGAAATAATGGTCTATAATGTTAGAATCACAGAAAGGTAAAGTCCATAGCATGACACCTTGAAATAGTACCTCTACAAATCCTCCCAGCCAGGCTCCTGTGGCCAACTGGATGCAAAGAGCTTTGGTCATGATAACTGGATAGCGCAGTGGATGGCATATCGCAATGTAGCGGTCAAAGGACATCACGGTGAGGAGGAGGAGCTCAATGGTTCCAAAGGAAAAGATGAAGAATATCTGAGCCATGCAACAATGGAAGCAAATGGTGGTCCTTGCAGTGACAAATGTCTGCAGCAATGTGGAGACCGCAGTGGAGGTATAGCAGATCTCCAGAATGGCCAGGTTGCACAAGAAGCCATACATGGGTGTTTGGAGCTTGGGATCCACAAAGACGATGAGGAGGATGAACCCATTTCCCAGAATGCTCAGACTGTACATCAAGAGAACCACTGAGAAGCAGAGGCTCCGTATGTGGTGAAGAGAAGGGAAGCCCAGAAGGATAAATTCTGTAACTGTGGAAGTATTCCTCACTTCCATGACTTCATAAGACCAGCTCAGTTATCAGGATGTGTTAGAAAAGATAGATCCATTTAGACTTTTTGAGGAATCAGGTGTGAACATATACAAACTCTCGTGCATGTATCTTATTTTTTTTTTTTAATCTGGTAGGAAAAGGAAGAAAAGAATGTTAGTTAGCTGATATCAATATCTTAGCTGATATAAGTGATTTAAAATGCATTCAGATTGCAGATTATGGACAGATGGAAGGAAGATGTTGGGGATTTTTGTCTATCTCATCTACAGCATTTGCAAACCCTCAAATCATACTCTATATATTATATGCTCAGAACCAAGCAGGAGACTTCTTAAACAGAAATTGTTCAGGTTTCTCATCAGAAAGAAAACAAATCAAAACGTGGTGAAAGCAGGATTTGTCGTGAAAAATAAAAACATAAGTTATCACAAATTATCAAATTTAAGGATTTGCAACTCTCATGGGCCTTCATGACAGATTCTGAGTGTTCATTTTCTCAACCACAAAGAGAATGATGTCAATGTAGCAACTTCTCCATATAGCCAGAACCTCTCCATATAGCCTCTCCATCTAGCCAGAAAGGTAGCTGAAGTTTTAATAGATTGGTACTCTGCAGGCTACAGTGCGTAAGGAAGAGACAGTAGAACTTGCTCATCTACCTGTAAAGTGCCCTAAACAGTACCTGCAGAAACCACTGGAAGTTTTTTTTTTTTCAGTGTGCTTCTATACAATCTTTGTTATTAGTATGGAATTTTCAGGAATTAAATTAGGTCACTCTCCTCACAAGTTCACTATTAACTTTCCTCACTAAATTCAGTGATAAGCAGTGATGACTGCGTTTCTTTTTGGGGGGGACGACCCCTATGTGCGTTTCATTGTCATTTTATTCAAAGCCCATATGCCAAGAACTGATTTCCTTCCACTGATTTCACTGGAGCTGCTGTCCCAAACAAATGGGCAGCCGAATCCTAATGGGAGTGCCTATGCCTCAGTCCCCACCCACCTGCCAGGCCCAGTCTGCCCACCTCCAACCACCCTCCCCGTACAGTTTTGTCCCCTGCCTGCTTTTCCCTGCCCTCCCCAACAGCTGAACGACTACACGCCACTCTGCAAGACCCTCACCTCCAATGGCTCCTGGGACCTCTCTGACTCACATAGAGGCCAAGCACCCAACCACATTGGCCTCTGCCCCAGTGCCTCCTACTTTCTGACCCCTGCAAAGTGCTTTACAGCACTTTTGCGATGGCTGTCTCCTTTGCAGCACGTGCAAGACTGGTGTGACAATACTGTAGGATTGATTGGGCCTCACTCAGAATCCTTTGACATTGTTGGGATTGAAATGGACTCCAAAAGAAACTTTCAAAGGTTACAGCTCACATTCTTTAGGTGTCATTCTTGCTTGTGCCACTTCTTGCTTGCAGTGCTATAAATATTGTTGACATTGAGAAAGAGTCTTCATTGACATTTGGGTGCATAGGAGAGCCATGTACATTCCCTCTTGTCCACAGAACCAAATAAAAGAAAAAGCTCCATATGGGAGATATGAACATGACTGCCTTTCCATCTACTCCACATGTTCTTTAGAAGATTCTTCAGCTGGAATGAAGCAGTGCTATAAATATTGTTGACAATGAGAAAGAGGCTTCATTGACCTTTGAGTGCACTGGAGAGCCATGTACTTTCCCTCCTGTCCACAGAACCAAATAAAAGAAAAAGCTCCAGATGGGGCATATGAACATGACTGTCTTTCCATCTACTCCACATGTTCTTTAGAAGACACTTCTGCTAGACTGAAGCAATTATTTTCTCCCTTCTGGTAATACCTCCTGCAACTCCCAATTCCCAGAGGAACATCTTCTAACAAATGTCTTCCAGGTTCATTGAAAACATTCACAAAGGTATTTTTAATACATTCAAACCTCCAAGCACCTGAAGATCTTGAAAAAAATACCCAAAAAGTACAATTAAAAAGTACTGAAAAGTTCTCCAAAAGTCTTTGCATTTTTATGGATTAATCTACTATGCAACTATGTACATTTTATCTTGTATTATGACCTGTGAACTGTGGGGCTGCTGTTGGATTCCCATAAAGTCTGTATGTGTGTTGGGGAGGGGGCTTTAATGTACAATTACAGCCTAAACCTTTTTCCTCAATCACCTGTGAAACTGCCATGATACTGACTCATTCCAGCTTTTTTCTTTCCTTCTCAGTGTATTTGAACATCAGAAGTGACCTCATACATGTAGAGGAAAGCAGGTTGTTTTTTTTTTTTGGGGGGGGGGGTGGGTTAGCTCCAGGAAGAGAAAGTTTCAGTTGACTCCTTCCTCACTGGGCATGTTTCACTTTAAATGACCAACCACTCCATGGGGAGGCAGTATCATTCTCAACCTAACCCAGAGTTTCCCAAACTATGGGTTGCGACCCACCAGTGGGTCAGGACCCAATGTGTGGTGGGTCATGATCCGATGCTCAATATGTCATCTGAAAAGACTTTCTGACCAATTCAGGGTCTCATCAATGGCTTGTGAACCATTCCATTTGCCTCAGTTGGTCCAGAACACCTCCCGGAAGCTACTTCTGGTTTGCGCCTGCAATTTCCTGTCTTTTCTGGGAGGTGTTCAAGACCTGTTGTGGCCAATGGAGTGAGTCACAGGCCCAGTACGACCTGGAAATAGCCTCCAGGAGCTCCCAGAAAGTTTGACCATGCTCGGCCGGCAGTAGGACTCGCAAATGTGCCCTAAGGCACGTTTGCGACAGTGCACCCCGGTAGTGAGCAGGCACACCAAGTCCAGGATTGGGCTCTAAGTCAACAACATGATTTTCAGGATTGTACTACTGCTGGGATGAGAGGCTTTCTTTCTTTCTTTTTTTTAAAAACTCACCAGCTTCCAGAACTATCATCCTGGGGAGCCCACAGCAGGGCTTTGCACACCTTCAAATGTTTAAAAATAGAACAAAAAATGGGCAATTCTAGTTTTTGTTGCAAAACCAGAATTGCCCATTTCCCCTAATTTTAAAATTTGGAGGCATGGGAAGACCGGCTGAGGGCTCCCCAGACATCCTGGACCGCCCCCCCCCCAGGACAATGACACTGGAGCCTGATCAGTATAGTATTGGCAACCTTCAGTCTCAAAAGACTCTGGTATCGCGCTCTGAAAGGTGGTTCTGGCACAGCATCTAGTGTGGCTGAAAAGGCCAATCCGGGAGTGACAATCCCTTCCACACCGGGAGCAAGTGCAGTCTGTCCCTGGTCTGTCTCCCTGGCTATGGGCCTTCCTTCTTTGCCTCTTAGCCTCAGACTGTTGGCCATGTGTCTCTTCAAACTGGGAAAGGCCACGCTGCACAGCCTGCCTCCAAGCGGGCCGCTCAGAGGCCAGGGTTTCCCACCTGTTGAGGTCCACTCCTAAGGCCTTCAGATCCCTCTTGCAGATGTCCTTGTATCGCAGCTGTGGTCTACCTGTAGGGCGCTTTCCTTGCACGAGTTCTCCATAGAGGAGATCCTTTGGGATCCGGCCATCATCCATTCTCACAACATGACCAAGCCAACACAGGCGTCTCTGTTTCAGCAGTGCATACATGCTAGGGATTCCAGCACGTTCCAGGACTGTAAAAAAAATAAAAAAAATATAACCCACCCATCCCAGGCAGCAACCCAAAACTGGGGACTGCGTTGCTGCCTTCCCCCTTCCCCCTCACCTTAAACTAAGAGACAGGGATGGGACTTGCATGGCTTAGGCATCGTGATGCCCCAGTTTGGGAAGCCCTGCTACAAGCGCTTGAACTCAATGGGATTTACTACTGAGTCATATGCGTAAGATGCTGTAGGGTCCGAATCCTATCCAAATTTCCAGTACCAATGGAGCCACAATGCAGGCATGAGATAAGGGAACAAGCACCTTGAGGAGGCCTTTGTGATTGTTCCAGAACCACAGGATGTAACACCTGTCCAGCAGGCACAGCTACATTGGTACTGGAAAGTTGGCTAGGATTGGGCAATATCTGAGGGCCTCTCAACTGGCATTTCTTCCACTGAGTAATTCTTTGAAGTGACTTCCTTTTGTGTAAACGGCCCTCCTGAATGCCTGCTTCACTTCCACATTCCTGAGGGTGTATATGAAAGGGTTCAGCATGGGGGCGACGACTGTGTTCAAGACAGCGACCGCCTTGCCGAAATGAAATGAGGAGTGCACGTTTGGCCGGATGTACATAAACATAATAGCCCCGTAAGTAATGGAGACCACAGTCAGGTGAGAGGTGCAAGTGGAGAAAGCTTTCTGGCGGCCACTTGCAGAGGGAATGCGCAGGACAGAAGAGATGATGAAGAGATAGGACACCACAATCAGAAGAAGAGTGATAAGCACAATGGAGACAGCTGACAGTAACCCTATCAGTTCAAGGTGGCGAGTGTCCGAGCAGGCTAAGCTTAAGACTGGCCCGATGTCACAGAAATAGTGGTCTATGACGTTGGAGTCACAGAAAGGTAAAGTCCACAGTATGACAGCTTGGATGAGTATCTCTACAAATCCTCCCAACCAGGATCCGATGGCCAACCTTATGCAGAGAGTTTTGGTCATGATGACTGGATAGCGCAGTGGATGGCATATCGCAATGTAGCGGTCAAAGGACATCACGGTGAGGAGGAGGAGCTCAACGGCACCAAAAGAAAAGATGAAAAGAATCTGAGCCATGCAACAATGGAAGCAAATGGTGGTCCTTGTAGTGACAAAAGTCTGCAGCAATGTGGAGACCGCAGTGGAGGTATAGCAGATCTCCAGAAAGGCCAAGTTGCACAAGAAGCCATACATGGGTGTTTGGAGTTTGGGATCCACAAAGACGATGAGGAGGATGAACCCATTCCCAAGTACGCTCAGACTGTACATCAAGAGAACCACCGAGAAGCAGAGGCTCCACGCATGGTGAAGAGAAGGGAAGCCCAGAAGGATAAATTCTGTAACTGCAGAAGTATTCCCCACTTCCATTAGTTCAGAGAACCAGATCAGGATGTATTAGAGAAGATACTCAGTTCCATTTTTTAGCATTTGTGGGCTTAGATGTGAACATTCAAGATCACTGTTGTGATCTTTTTTTCCCTGCTTTGTTAATCTGGTAGGAAAAGAAAGAGAAGGGCATTAGCAGACATTCATATCTTTGTCAATATCCATAACTCAAAAGTCATTCTTAGTGATAGCACATTATGGATATGTGGAAGGGTTCAGGATTCTTGTCAATCACATAGCATGCGAAATGCCTTAAATCATATTCTATACATTGTACACTCAGAACTAAGAGGGAAACTTCTTATACTGAGAGTCTACATTTTTCTGCCTAGAAATGAATGAAAGGAACTGCTCAAGACAACCATTGTTATAAAATATAAGTTGTTTTTAAATATTGCAGTTTTGAGATATGGAAATCCCATGGAACTCATAGGTTCTTATGAAAGATTTTGAATGTTCTGTTTCTCAACCATGTCCAGAATGATATCAATGTAAAAAAAAAATGTGCATCAACCACTTCGGATAGATAGAAAGGTATATGAAGTTTAATGGGTCAGCCTTCCACAGGCTGCAGTGAATAAGACAGAGAGAGGGAACATGCTATCTTGATTGAATGTACCTGCTGAAACCACTGGGAAGTTTTAATAAAGTGTTTCCATTATTATTATTATTATTATTATTATTATTAACAGTATTTATATACCGCTTTTCAACTAAAAGTTCACAGAGCGGTTTACAGAGAAAAATCAAATAACTAAATGGCTCCCTGTCCCAAAAGGGCTCACAATCTAAAAAGATGCCAAGGAATACCAGCAGACAGCCACTAGAACAGACAGTGCTGGGGTGAGGTGGGCCAGTTACTCTCCCCCTGCTAAAAAAAGGAGCACCCACTTGAAAAAGTGCCTCTTACCCAATTAGCAGGGGTTAGCATAGTCACAACTATGGAATTTTCAATACTTATTGACCTTCCTCACTGAATTCAGTGATGCGTACTGATGACTACATATCGTTGAATAAAACCCAGAGTGTATCTCATTGTCATTTTATCCAAAGTCCATAAACACAGAACAGATTTTCTCCCATTGATTTCACTGGCTAAACATACTTACTTAGAAGCAAATTACTTTGCAGTTTGAAGGGATTGCGGTTGATTGCAAAATAAACTTTCATGGATTAGGGCTCTTTTCTGATGCTCCACTTCTTGCTTTCAATGCTATCTGTGTCGTTGACATAGAGAAAGAGGCTTCATTGACCTTTGGAGTCATAGTACATTTTCAAGTACATTCGCTCTTAGCCACAGAATCGATTAACAGAAAACAGCTCCAGATGGGGGATATGAACATTACTCTTTCAGTCTCCTCCACATGTTCTTTAGAAGCTTCTTCTGCTGTACTGAACAATTATTTTCTCTCTTCTGGTACTACTTCCTGCAACACCTGTTTCCCAGAGGTACAGCTTCTAAAAAAAGTCTCCCGGATGTATTGAAAACACTCATTCATTAAAACTCAGAAAAGTATTTTTAGTAAATGCAAATCTCCAATCACCAAAAGTTCTCTAGTAGTAGTACTTACAATTAGAAATCTCTTTACATTTTTACAGATTGGTCTTCCATCAGACTAAGTACATGTACTATGGACCAGACCAGTGATTTTCAACCACTGTGCCTTGTCAGGACCCAATCCTATCCAGTTTTCCAGCAATGGTGCAGCCGCAATGCAGCCCCAAAGTAAATGAACAAATGTTCCCATACCACAAGGGGGCCTCTGTGACTGCTGCCCCACCACAAGATGCATGCATGCCCCATTGGCACAGCTGCACCGGCACTGGAAAATTGGATAGGATTGGGCCCTCAATTGTTAAAAAACGGATGGTGTGCCTTGAAAATGTTACCACCTTGTCAGTGCAGTGGCATAGTTAATGATAGCGTAACACAGTGCCAAGCTCAACATGATGCCCTGGAAGTCAGTGCACTATGAGATGAAAAAGCTTGAAAATCTTTTTCAAGGAAGGAGAGGAAACTGAACGCTTTCCACATGCACTGCCTCCGATGCATCCTCGGCATCACCTGGCAGGACAAAGTTCCAAACAACACAGTCCTGGAACGAGCTGGAATCCCTAGCATGTATACACTGCTGAAACAGAGATGCCTGCATTGGCTCGGACATGTCGTGAGAATGGATGATGGCCAGATCCCAAAGGATCTCCTCTATGGTGAACTTGTGCAAGGAAAGCGCCCTACAGGTAGACCACAGCTGCGATACAAGGACATCTGCAAGAGGGGTCTGAAGGCCTTAGGAGTGGACCTCAACAAGTAGGAAACCCTGGCCACTGAGCAGCCCGCTTGGAGGCAGGCTGTGCAGCATGGCCTTTCCCAGTTGGAAGAGACACTTGGCCAACAGACTGAGGCAAAGAGGCAAAGAAGGAAGGCCCATAGCCAGGGAGACAGACCAGGGACAGACTGCACTTGCTCCCGGTGTGGAAGGGACTGTCACTCCCGAATCGGCCTTTTCAGCCACACTAGACGCTGTTCCAGAACCACCTTTCAGAGCGCGATACCAGAGTCTTTCGAGACTGAAGGTTGTCAACATGATGATGAGATGAAAAAGCTTGAAAATCACTGAATTCGACTGGTGGGGAATGGTAAGGCAAAGCTGTGTACATTTGGGGGGGGGGGTTCAATATAGGAAAAGAAAGTTTCAGCTGACCCCTTCCTGGCCAGACATATTGCCCTTTAAATAACCACCAATTTCATGGGGAGCCTGTATCATTCTCAATAAAACACAAGTGGCCTTGCCTCCATAATGTTTAGTATGCTTCTAGAACTCTAGATTACTCAATTTTTAAATGACCCAGCTTTGTTTCCAAAGTAGAACAAAACAAATGGCTCTGTTTTGTTTATAACACTTGCCCAGAAAACTGGGCATGCACCGGTTGTGATCATTGGGGTGAAGACCATTTTCATCTTCACTTAGAACTGCCATGTAAGGAAGAAGAGGCAATAGCCAGGAGTCACACTTATGTCTCTGGCCCCGAAAGGGAAACAAACTAGTCCTGGAGTTGTCATCCATAATGGTGTGGAAACCACTTTGAGATGCTTCAGCCCCAACAGTAGTATGCAAATAAGTAAGGAGATAAATGTGAGGTCATTTAATTTGTGGGCCTCCCTGCGCAAGGGTGGGTGCACAGTTTAGGTGTGGCATCTCCTCTCTTGAAGTGTGACAAGAGTAGGGAAATGGTGGGGCTCTCACCAGATGTTTTAGACCAGGAGTTTCAAACCTAAAGCCTTTGGACCGGATTCTGCCCCCAGAAGCTCTTTATCTGGCCCCCGTGACAATTGGTCTTTCCAAGAGCCAACCTTGCAGCAGTGCCACTGAGCTGCAAAGTGAAGGCTCAGCAGAAGCAGCACTGTTGAAAAGCTGGCCACGCTCTCCCATATCTTGAAAATATGATCAAGCTTTGTATATTTTCTCTTCTGTCACTTGTAGCTGATGAGTTCCTACTCAAGCAGGAAGTGCTTGTTTTTGGCCATCATCTGCTTAATGTCATCACTTCCTCCTTATTGATGTTACTTTCGGCCCTTAGCAGGTTCCATGAATGCTATTTGGCCCACTGTATGAAACGGGTTTGACACCGCTGTGTCAGTCCTTGGGGAGTTATCCTGTAGTAGAGGTGGTGGAGGGGAGTTCCACATCTAGAGAAGAGCAGGGGGTGAAGCTGGGAGAGAACTACAGCAAGATCTGGAGGGCTATAATATCTTTTTATTCTGAATTTCCAAGGACTCAGAATGGCATTTTATTCTCACAGCAAATCTTTGAGGTTGGTTGGGATGGAATGGAGAGGGACTCACACAAGGTCATCCTAAGAACCTCCAGCAGAGCAAAGATTTGCACCCTAGTATCTCAAATACTGTTCCGCAGTCCAGGTATCATGCTATCCTGCCTTATGTTTTGAAGTGGCCCCATATAATAAACTTAATAATAATAATAATAATAATAATAATAAACTTTATTTGTATCCCACCCTTCTCCCTACAAGGGACCCTAATATAATACTTTGGGGCTTCATTAATGGACAAAGAGACAAAATGGTAGACTATCCACATGGTAGATGATTTACAAGGTCAGTCATCCTGCCTAACACACCGCTCATATGGTCTTCATCATATTACCCAGACATGATAACCATGAAGCCTTGATTAAGCCTTGCAATTCTGACATATGCTTTATAAATATTGTTTTTGTGTTAAAAAAAATCCAGCAGATTAACCCTTTAAAAACACACCAGATGAAGAATAACAGCAAACTAAGAAAGAAAGAAAGAAAGAAAGAAAGAAAGAAAGAAAGAAAGAAAGAGAGAGAGAGAGAGAGAGATTCTACAAAAGCGAAGAGCTGCTTAAAATTGGATGTAGTTTCTCTTCCTCCTTCATAGACTGTAATGATCTGTTACAATAGCTAAGAAAAAATACATACATACACATCATGATTTTAAGTAAAATAACAGTTGATGATTTTATTACAATTTGAAGGATGCATCCAAGCATGGAGCAGGTCAGAAAACACAGCAAGTTCTTTGGGTGTTATATATTTATATAAATAAAAGCCATAGGTATCTCCCATCTTTGGTGCAACGTATTTGGAATTTGACAGTACAAAAACATTTCAAAACAGTACAAAAACATTGCTATCTAAATCTACCAATGCTATCTAAACAGATACAATGCTATCTAAATCTACCAATGCTATCTAAACAGATACAATGGAATTCTACTTTGCCTGCATACCCCAAACAAGACATGAAACTAGTAGCTTGGATTACAAATAGCCACACTTTCATTTTAATACATATAATTTGGAGCAAGGCCTAACTCTCTTGAACCCCACCCCCTTTTTAGTTCGGACTCCCTACTTCATGGAGATGGCTAGATACTGTCTATTCCCCCACCTGACCAAAAAGTTGATCATTAGTGACAATCTATGCTTATCTACTTCAACTTCGGAAAGGGGGTCAAGGACATCCTGGATTGCAATCCTCTTCCTAAATTGAGTAGCCTTTGGGGTTGACCTTACAATCCTTGCTCAAGGGCTTCCCAGCCAGCATTCCCCTTTTGGACAGTATCTAGAGCAGCAATTTTCAACCACTGTGCCATTGCCCATTGGTGTGCCACGAATGGTCCCCCGGTGAGCTACGGGAATTTGGGAAAGGATCATTTACTAGTAGGGCCATTGGGGGATGTGAGACCCCCATTGGCTGCACAGTGTGCCTTGTCAATTGTCAAAGAACTGATGGTGCACCTTGTCCAGTCTAGTGCCTTGCCAGTGTGCGGTAAGATGAAAAAAATCACTGATTGAGAGATTGGTCCAAGGACCCCCTTGATCAATTCACTTCAGGGTACACATCGCTTCCTATCTTTAACCCCTGTGCAAAACTTTACCTATTAGTTCTGACTGTCTTGGCTAAAGCACCATACCCTCTCAGATAGTTTGGAGTAGGCTAAACAAAAACTAAAAGCTCAACCATGGGCCAATCAGGTGAAGAAGAAAAATATCATACTCGGCTCCTAAAACAGATAAGATAACCCTGATTGGAAGACTGGGTAAAGGGGGTGTGGCCAATTTCCAGCCTAAAGTCACTGAGTTGAATATGGTGCTCTGACTCTTGGCCAATGGTCTGGCTTAACCCCATTGCCTTGCATTGTGCATGGGAGAATGGGCTAAAATGCCTGACCTGCCAGATTCCTTGAGGTAATGGCAGTGTCCTAACGTTGAAAATCTTCCACTGTCCTCAAGTTTGTTTCTTTACCTAGCCCTTAGCCAGCATCTAAGCTCTGTGTAAAGTAGGCCCTTTTACATATGGGAAAGGCTAAAGGTACGAGTGAATGCCCAGGACCACCTGAGTTCATAGCCACAGTGGGACTTGAAATCAATTAACTCATTTACTACACCATGATGCTGTCATAATAATATCTCCCCACACTGCCTGCTAACAGATATTTGTCGATTATCAAATCACACCTCCAGGGTTGATCTGGGAAAAGCAGCACACATATTTTGACTGATCAATCCCTATTCCTCAGTTTATACATCTCCAGGTGGGAAGTTAAGAGCATAAGATGAGTCCTGCTGGATCAGGCCAGAGGGCCATCTAGTCCAGCTTCTTGTATCTCACAGTGGCCCGTCAGATGCCTCTTAGAGTACCCAAGACAACAAGATACCTGTATACTGTAACTACTTCCCTTGCATCTGGCATTCATTGAGGAGTTTCATTAGAACTAACCAAAAATATGTGACACATAATCCTGTTTTATGTCTATATTTACCATTTGTTGTCCTCAAATATTTTATTCCTGGTGAATGCCTTTTTCAGGGCATCCTTCACTTCCTTGTTTCTTAGTGTGTATATAAAAGGGTTCAGCAGCGGAGTGACCAACGTGTTCAGAAGAGACACTACTTTGTTCATATTCAGTGATGCATGACCTGTTGGCCTGACATATATAAAGATGATGGCCCCATAAAGCATGACGACAACCACTAAGTGAGCAATACAGGTAGAAAAAGCTTTCTGCCTCCCAGAAGCGGATGGGATTCTCATGACGGTGGAGATGATGAAGATGTAGGAAACCACCGTCAGAAGAGAATTGCTGAACACCACAACAGTGGCAACGATGAAGACCATCCACTCAATGGGGCGAGTGTCAGTGCAAGCCAGCTTTAGGAGCGGTCCGACGTCACAGTAGAAGTGGTTGATGATGTTAGGCCCGCAAAACGGTAACCGGAAAACCAAAATAGTCTGTATCAAGACGGTCATCAGGCCACCAAACCATGAACCACAAGCCAGCTGAATGCAGACCTTGTTGCTCATGATGGTGTGGTAATGGAGAGGGTGGCAAATTGCCATGTAGCGGTCGTAAGCCATGGCAGTGAGAAGGAAAAATTCAGTGGCTCCGAGGAAAAAGTGGGAGAAAGCTTGAGCTTTGCAACCAGCTAGGCTGATTGATTTCTTGACCGCGAGCAAATTGACCAGAAGTTTGGGGATCGTAGAAGAAACATAGATTATGCCTAAGAATGAGAGGTTGCCCAGAAAGAAATACATTGGCTTGTGGAGAGTCGCATCACAAACCACAGTGGCCACAATGACAACATTCCCAGTGACGGTCAAGATGTAGATCACCAAGACACCCACAAACACGAGAACTCTCACCTTTTGGATGCTAGGGAACCCCAGCAAAATGAATTCAGCCACAACTGTGTGATTTTCCATTACCACCTGCAGGAGAACAGAAGAACAGTCATTCTAGGCACAAGGGCTCAGTGGTGCCAGTCGATGTGGGGCAGGAGGTGGGTCCTTGTGCCCCTGCTGCATCTGATCATCTAGGGGACCATGGGAGCCTGAAAGTGCCCGCAGGCAGCCTAAGCCAACAAACCGCTCATAATACTCCATTTAAGCTCAGCGATTTTCAGCTAGTGTTGGTGTGCTACAAAAGGTCAGCAGCTGTGCCACAAGGGATTGTGGCATTGTGGATGAAAATTGACGAAAAAGTCTTCCAGGTTCTGGTGCTCTGTTTCTGGGGAAACTGCCTGTACTAACAAATTGACTGTCCCTCTTCCAGAGGGATCGTGCCACAGGACCCATATGAGTGTCCTGGAAGCTGAAAGAGGAACAGAGAATGCATTACTACAGACAGTTGCCCTAGAAACAGAGTCATAGAATCTGGACAAGTCTCTGGGGAGCCAAACGTGACATCACAAGAGGCACAGATCGTACAGAAGTCTATAGTCAGTGTGCCATGAAAAGCAAAAGGTTGAAAACTGCTGATTCTAGTTTATTATTCTATTATCCACACAAGCAGGATGCAATGATAGCATCTACCACCTCAACCAAAGTGCATTAGAAAGCTAATCCTACTCACCCACAAATGTATCTTATGCATTTTTAAGTCCTGCCATACAAACCTTATTCACCTTAACCAGGGCAGAGCCAAGGAGGTCACAGTCCTAGCCCACCACTTTCAATTTTGCTTTCTTTCTCAAGTTTTGGAACACAATCTTCTTTTTCCTGAGACCTTGGAAAGCTTCTGTCCTTGGAGCAGAAAAAAACTAGTCCAGCGGTTCCCAAACAGTGGGTCTGTAGCCCACTAGTGGGTCATGACCCCATTTTTGGTGGGTTGTGACACTGACAAGGCAGATTAGGCTATGTGCATCAAGGGTTAAACAACCTGCAGCTGGGGGGGGGGGGAGAAAGCACTGCTGCCCAATCACCATTACAGCCACAGAGACTTGAGTGGTTGTTAAAGTGAAACATTTATTATGTTCAGTTAATTCAGTGCCAGGCAAATGTATATGCTCAGTTGTACAGGCACCCATGTGTACTAATCCTTTTTTTGTTTGTTGGAACAAACATTTCTTGGTCAGGTGAAGGGGCCAAGTAGTTCACCTTTTTATCATAGAGGCCAGCCTGGTGTCTTGCAAAGCTCACAAACAAAGCATGAGTACAATAGTTCAGTATTGTCTTCTCAGGAACAAGTAGTGAGTGATATACTGCCCCTGAAGATGGAGATTACATTGCTGCACCCTGGCTATTAGCTCTTGAAAACCTCTCCTAGTTCAGAAACTTGTCTAATATAACACCTTCTCAGCTATGTTGTATTTCATGTGCTGAAGTGTTGTGATGATCTTGTGGGTGAACAATACATACTACTTGATTGTGTACTGAAAATGTAAAAACATCCAATGTGGTGTGACAAAGGAAGTAGAGGTTACTCACATGTTGTAAGTGTCTAGACTGCATCCTGGTGTGGCCACCTGCTGTATTTTTCCATCTCAAGCCCAACATGTTTTAGGTTTGTTCCACCACCTCATATTTTCAAACCACTCATGCAGGCAGACGGTGAGGAATGATGATGATAATGAAGCTGGAGATCATTTTAGCCATCTCACCTCTAGTCTTGTAAAGTACAGATAAAAAGAAATGAAAACCCTCTAATTTCTAATTGTCATATTGATGCACTTCGCTTGCTGCCCTGTAATAACGCTGTGGTTTCTTATCGCAGGTGCGGAGGAACATTTTTTTTTTTTAATTATGGAAACAATTATTTCAGTCTTTCCTAATAATTCCATCAGGGAGATGAAGTCACGAGAGAGAGAAAGAGAGAGAGAGAGAGAGAGAGAGCTTTTCTTGTCAAAAGTTTCAATTAAAAAAAAAACCAACAAAACACCACCTGCTAAACCACATAAAAAAATGACAAAAAAAAAAAACCTCATGAAACACTTTTGAAGGACTTGGAGATCTTATGGGGTTAAAATAGGCCTTGTGGTTCATCAGAAATACTGTACCATGTAGAAATGTGTGATGTTCAAGTGTTATATACAAGAGTATTCCAAGACGCTTGTAGGAGCATCTGGGCAGGAGGTCTGGTCTAGAGGGTAGAGCCTCCATCTGCCTGAAGATAACATCCACAAGGTCGCCAGTTCGAGGCCACCGGCACCATACGACCTTGGAGCAGCTGACAAGCTGAAGCCGAGCAATTCCATCTGCTCTGAGCGTGGGAGGATGGAGGCCAGGATGTGAAACCAGATCAGATAGAAACACCTGAATGTTGTGGTTCTTGAAAGAAAGAACCTTCTTTCAAATTGTAAAAATCTCTATTTAATAAGGGATTTAAATAAAGCCTGCCTATGTAAACCACCTTGAATAAAGTCTTGAATAAAGACCAAGAAAGGCGGTATATAAATACCTGTTGTTGTTATTGTTGTTATTATTATTATTATTATTATTATTATTATTATTATTATTATTATTATTATTATTATTATTATTATTGTACTGTCCTGTTCCTTCTTCAACCAAGGAGCAAACATCCGGTTTGTGTTTTAAAGGAACATGACCAGCCCCTTGGGTGGCTGCCTGCTTCCTTGATGCTCAAACGCAAAATGCATTTTATCATAAAGAAGCACAGCAAGTGATTATTAATATGTATCTTTTTTATTACACATTAAAAAATAATAATCTTGTCCTTATTAAATTCCACCCCTTGTATTTAAAAAAAGAATCACATCCTTATTATATCCTCTTTCCTGCCATCATAAGAACATCAGAACAGCCCCACTGGATCAGGCCATAGGCCCATCTAGTCCTGCTTCCTGTATCTCACAGCAGCTCACCAAATGCCCCAGGGAGCACACCAGACAACAAGAAGACCTGCAAGGCTTCCTGGGAATTGTAGTTAAGAACATAAGAACAGCCCCGCTGGATCAGGCCAAAGGCCCATCTAGTCCAGCTTCCTGTATCTCACAGCAGCTCACCAAATGCCCCAGGGAGCACACCAGATAACAAGAGACCTGCATGCTGGTGTCCTCCCTTGCATTGGCATTCTGACGTAGCCCATTTCTAAAATCAGGGGTTGCACATGCACATCATGGCTTGTAACCCATAATGGACTTTTTCTCCAGAAATGTGTCCAATTCCCTTTTAAAGGCATCTAGGCCCAATGCCATCATCACATCTTGTGGCAAGGAGTTCCACAGACCAACTACACACTGAGTAAAGAAATACACTCAATTTTAGTGGATGTCCCCTGGTTCTGGTGTTATGTGAGAGTGTAAAGAGCATCTCTCTATCCACTTTATCCTTCCCATGCATAATTTTGTATGTCTCAGGCATGTCCCCCTTCAGGCGCCTCTTTTCCAGGCTGAAGAGGCCCAAACGCCATAGCCTTTCCTCATAAGGAAGGTGCCCCAGCCCAGCAATCATCCTAGTTGCCCTCTTTTGCACCTTTTCCATTTCCACTATGTCTTTTTTGAGATGTGGCGACCAGAACTGGACACAATACTCCAGGTGTGGCCTTACCATCGATTTGTACAACGGCATTATAATATTAGCCGTTTTGTTCTCAATACCTTTCCTAATGATCCCAAGCATAGAACTGGTCTTCTTCACCGCCGCCGCACATTGGGTGGACACTTTCATTGAACTGTTTAGCCCATTTCTAAAATCAGGAGGTTGCACATACACATCATCGTATTGGCAACCTTCAGTCTCGAAAGACTATGGTATCGCGCTCTGAAAGGTGGTTCTGGCACAGCGTCTAGTGTGGCTGAAAAGGCCAATCTGGGAGTGACAATCCCTTCCACACCGGGAGCAAGTGCAGTCTGTCCCTGGTCTGTCTCCCTGCCTATGGGCCTTCCTTCTTTGCCTCTTAGCCTCAGACTGTTGGCAAAGTGTCTCTTCAAACTGGGAAAGGCCATGCTGCACAGCCTGCCTCCAAGCGGGCCGCTCAGAGGCCAGGGTTTCCCACTTGTTGAGGTCCATCCCTAAGGCCTTCAGATCCCTCTTGCAGATGTCCTTGTATCGCAGCTGTGGTCTACCTGTAGGGCGCTTTCCTTGCACGAGTTCTCCATAGAGGAGATCCTTTGGGATCCGGCCATCATCCATTCTCACGACATGACCGAGCCAACGCAGGCGTCTCTGTTTCAGCAGTGAATACATGCTAGGGATTCCAGCACGTTCCAGGACTGTGTTGTTTGGAACTTTGTCCTGCCAGGTGATGCCGAGGATGCGTCGGAGGCAGCGCATGTGGCGTCGGAGGCAGCGCATGTGGAAAGCGCTCAGTTTCCTCTCCTGTTGTGAGCGATGATGTTGTGAGCGATGATGTGACACATCATCATCATCATAATACAACTTGCATTGGATTACTCCTCTGACTTTATTCAAGGCGGTTTACATAGGCAGGCGTTTCTAAATCCCTCAAGGGGATTTTTACAATCATAGAGGTTCTCTCTTTCAAGAACCAACATTTCAGATGGATCTTCCTAGTTTGGTCTCACTTCTGGCCTCCAGTTCCCCCATTGGCTGACAAGCAGCTCCATCTCTCACACGGAGGGCAGCCAAGATGCTTCTTGCTCACACCAAGAGCAGGTGGAATCACTCAGCTCAGCTTGTCAGCTACTTCAAGTTCTCTCCATTCTCAGCCGTTCAGGGAGCTGTCAGTGTCCTCGAACTGGCGACCTTCTGATGTTATCTTCAGGCTAAGGGAGGCTCTACCCTCTAGACCAGACCTCCTGCCCTTGGCTTGTAACCCATAATTGATTTTTCCTCCAGAAACTTGTCCAATCCCCTTTTCCAAAGAGATGAAGGAAATGCTTGTGTTGAACTCCCCTTTTATCTTTGCAACACACTTGGGACTTAGGTCAGGATAAAGATAAGTTCTGTATAGATGCTTTTCCCCCATGCTGAACACAGGGAGAAATCATCCCTTGATTGCCACTCAGGAATGTTCCTTCTCCTTTTCCAAGAACCCAGTCCGATCCAACTTTGCAGCACTGATGCAGCCATGACAATGGAGGATGTGCTACATCTTGTGGGGGGAGGGCAGTGACAGAGGACCCCTGAAGGTCCTCTGGGGGCTGCATTATGGCTGCATCGGTACTGTAAAATTGGATAGGACTGGGACCCTAATCATGGAAGGAAAGTCAGGATGGTGTAGTAGTTCAGGAATCAGACTTTGACCTGGAAATTTCAGATTCAAGTCCCTGCTCATCCATGAAGCTTCCTGGGTGACTTTGTTCCAGTCATTATCTCTCGTCCTCAACTACCTCACAGAGCTGTTGTGAGTACAAAGGGAGGGAAGGAACCATATGCACTGCCCTAAGCTCCTTGGAGGAAGGGTTGTATACAAATGTGGAAAACAGAGGTTGACCTGACCTCTCACATGTGATCCCTATGTTATTTTCAAACAGTAAATCAATTAAATGGCATGATTTAATATGTTGTTGTTTATTACTTTATTTATCAGTAGTACAATTTGTTATTTATTCAATGATTGATGTAATGATAGTATTTAATTAATCTATAACTGATTAATCATATATAACTGATACAGTAATTTTTAAATACCCTTTGTAAAGTAATCTGTGAGAGGAAGGATTTGGGCATTCCTACTTCCAAAGCTTAGGAAAAAGTGAAGGCACACCAAAAGTAAGCCCCAGCAACTATTACCCTGCACATGTCCGATCTCGTAAGCTAAGAAGAGTCAGGCCTGGTTAGCACTTGGATGGGAGACTGCCTGGAAATACCGGGTGCTGTAGGCTTAGACCATAGTCTTTCGAGACTGAAGGTTGCCAACCACCAAGTGTAAGGTGTACACAATAATATTCTTCATTGCACAAAGAGGGTTCAGTTCACAAAGTACCATCCAAACCAGTCGTTAACAGGAATCATATCAAATAAGATATTCTCAGTAAAACAATTTTTTAATACTTGTGATTCTCCTCAAAGCTTCTTTGACATCTTTGTTCCTCAGAGTGTAAATGAATGGGTTCAGAAGAGGAGTTATCACTGTATTCAGCACAGAAACCACCTTGTTGACCTCCAGGGAAGAGTTAGCTTTGGGCTTCACGTACATGAACATGACTGTCCCGTACTGTATGGAAACAACTGTAAGGTGAGCAGCACAGGTCGAAAAAGCCTTCTGCCGTCCAGAAGAGGAAGGGATGCGTAAGATGGTGGATATGATGAAGATATAGGATACTGCAGTGAAGGAGAAGGAGCTGAACAGGAGTAAGGCAGATCCCACTAGCACAATCTGCTCAAGCAGATGTGTGTCAGCGCAAACCAAGGTTAGCATTGGGGTTACATCACAGTAGAAATGGTTAATCAGATTGGGACCACAAAAGGGGAGTTGGCAAATCAGGATGGTCTGAACAATGACGGTGAAAAATCCACCAAGCCATGATCCCGTGGCCATCTGGAGGCAAAGCCTACGGTTCATGATGAAGCCATAATGCAAGGGGTTGCAGATGGCCGTGTAGCGATCAAAGGACATGGCCGCCAGAAGGAAGAACTCCGTGGCCCCCAGTAAGAAATGGAAAAAGGCTTGCGCGATGCAACAGTAGAAGCAAATGACTCTCCTCTCTGCCAGAAAGTTGGCCAACATCTTGGGCGATAAGGTGGTGACGTAAAAGATCTCAAGGAAGGAGAAGTTCCCCAGGAAGAAGTACATGGGGTTGTGAAGATGGCTATCCCAGATGATAATGAAGACAATCAGGATGTTTCCAGCAACAGTGAGGATGTACATAAGCAAAACAGGCACAAAGATATACTTCTGGAGCTCTCCAGACCCTGGGAACCCTTGGAGAATAAACTCAGTGATGGTAGTCTGATTTATCTGGAGCATTTCTAGAAGAGATCCTGGCTTCTGTCTCTCTTCTTTCACTGCCAGGAGGGGAAAAAATGAGAAGAAAGAAAGAAAATTGGTCATACCAAGACATATTTGACTTCAATTCTATTGTAACTGCCCAAGTAGGCTCAAATACCCCATCAGTATCCATCAAAGTTCTATTAGATAAAAACTAATATAATGTACAAAACCTCCAATTAGGCTTTTTTCAAATAAAAGAATATATTAGGAAGGAAATGCAACCTTGGGGATTGCATTTCTGGGTGCAAAGGGCAAATGCCATTTTTTAAACAAACAAAATGGAGGATTTTGTCTTCATTTGTCCCCTGTAGACTTTGATTCTACTTTTCTGTCCATTTTCCTTTCAGTGATTAGCTACCTTCCTTCCTAAACCTTATTGCTTCACCTTCTGTGCTGCATTTTGGTTGACCTTCCATAAGTTGATGTGGCACCCCTAACACCACTGCCAGCCCAGTTCTATGTTGCAGCAGCCTGGGTAAGAGAGGAGGTCCCCTATTTAGCCAGCACAGAGTAAAGCAGACCCATGTTGGGTCAGAAAGTCCAATGCAGGGCTCTGGATCTGGTGAAGCAAAGCTCTATCAGTCCTGCCCCCCCTTCCTCCCCTGTCCCACCTTCCCCTCAACCTCCCCTCACCCCAGAATGCTTCCCTCCTGCCTCGATTTACCACTCCACCGCCCCGTACTCTCCTGGTGATCTGGGTGGAGTACGACTGGCGTCTGTGCTGAGCCAACACATGCACTGAGCCAGTGGTGAGCGTCACAGATGTGCCTTACAGATGTGTCTGTAACACTCAGTGCTGGCCCAATAGGATTGGGCCCTGAGTCCCTTCACTCTAGAACTGCAATCCTAGTCACAGACACATTTCTAAGGAAGCCTTACTGAATTCAGAGGAATGGGCTTCCAAGTAAAGATGAACAGGACTAGGGTGCAGAACAACAGCTTGTTCTACAGACATCATCTCAGCAAACTTCACAACAGCTCTTTAACGTAGGCTAGAGTGGTTATTCACACATCACAGGTGAAGGGTTAAGAGATCTAAGCTTGCTTATTGCCCCCAAGCGAATTCATGCTTGAAGTCGTATTTGAACCAGCTACGTGGGGGGCTTTCTGTAGATAGACAACAGGCAACATAAAAGGGGGAAGAGACATAGGGCACAATCCTAACCAGGTCTACTCAGAAGTAAGTCATCTTTTGTTCAGTGGGGCTTACTCTCTGGAAAGTGTGGTTGCAGCCTTTGGCAGATAGATTGCTAGTTTCTATTAGGGGAAAGGAAATGAAAACTGAAATGTCTTTCTGAAAGATCTGATAGAAACCACACAACCACAAGTTAACTTTCCCATGAAAATGAGAGACAGGCTTTCGGCTGCTTGCTGTCTGTCCAGGTAAAGACATATGTTAGTAGAAAATAAGACTTAAGATTCATATACTTACCAGCATATAAGTTCTGTTAACCTCAGTAGGGCTTATTTCTGAATAGACCTACAGAGAGTTGCGCTCTTATTTTGCTCATGAAACCTTGACACTTATCTACACTTAAAACTTAACTTGTGAGTGATTAAGGTGCATCTCCAATTTAAGAAAAAAAAAAATAATGCCATACCCTGAAAGAAAGTATACAAATTCACCTTCTTATTTTCCATATTTTAAAACAGCACACCACATCCAACTGCAGCAACAAAACTGAGTGAAGTCCACTCTAAAGCAAGAAGGAAAAAAGACATATGATATACTCTTTTAATAAAGAGATTTAAAATGAAAATTCTGGATAAATGGATAGATTGGAACCCAGACTACATTCAGGAAAGAAATATCCAGTGTGAATTCTTCATGCTTGCCCTAGCAGCTAAATTAAAACACTGCAAATGAAACATCCTTATCTGACTGCTGGATTTTTTTTTTAAACAAATAATTGTGCACATCAGGGTTAAAGAAGCAAATAATAATATCCTTTGGGGACCTCATTAAGGCAACATACTTTACAGGGTGCTTTTTCATTCCTTCTCCTAAGGTCTAGGTCCATGAAACTACATGCGCTTGCTCATGAGTAAGCTGCACTGAACACAGTGAGAATTACTTCCAAGTAGACATGCATAGACTTGCACCATAGGTTTGGTAAGCTAATGCACTGCCTGATTACAGAAGTGTCTGCAGTGGTGCAAAGAAAATGAATGTTGACTCTTCATCATACACAAAACAAGGTAGGGCCTTCTAGTCTTCACAGACACACAGACACAGACCCCAGATGTCAGAATAGCAAAGGCAGAGACCAGATGTTTGCAAGACACACAGGTTGAGAGCACAATCCAATACATAGCTTGCGCCAGCTCAACAGGCTCCCGAGTGTCACAAATGTGCCATAAAGCACATTTGTGGTGACTTGAGGGCAGGCTGCGCAAGAAGAAGAATGTGCACTGGATTGTTCTAGCCGTATCACTTCCCTGAGTCACCAGGATAAGGTAGGTTTATGGTGGCCCAGGGAGGCCAGCGCAGGGTTGGGAGAGGATGGCAGGAGGATGGAATGGGGGTATTTTGGGTTGGGGAAGGGCGGGTCAGTGGGCGAACCAGGTCTGGTAGAGGGGTGGGACTGGTCTCCAACACTTAGGCTGGATGCTAACCCCCCCTCCTGAGCATCCTGGCGTTACACTGGGGTGCTTGGGTCTGCACCAGCGATTGGCACACATTCGAGCAGCCCCATTGAGGTGGCTGCTGCATGACAGGGGGTAAGGGGAAATAAATCCCCTTACGTAGAGTTGCATGGGATCCGCTTCCAACCCTGTGCGGGATACAGTGCAGGCCAGCTGGCCTGCCTGTTACAGCTCAGGAGAGGATTGGGCTGAGAGGCTGCAATCCTATGGATGCTTTCCTGGGAGTAAGCCTCATCTGACTAAGTGGAACTTACTTCTGAGTAAACGTGCATAGGATTGCACTGGAAATCAGATTCTGTACATGAGTAAAAACTGGTCCTAGCGTACCAGAAATTAAGAACTGATCATATGAGTGCCGCTGTTCTTGCCCATGACCACTAGAGTGCGCCAGCATGTAAAGGATATGAGATGGATTCTTCCACACTGATGTTGACACACAGCTGTTGGCATGAAGAAGACACCACACTTCTTTGTTATTTTGTGGTCCAAACCAGTATTATGTAAAAGAGGGAACACTGCAGCTTGTGATCAAAGTGTTTCAGGGCTGTGAAAGCTTGTTCCCAAATTCCCCTTTCGACAGGTACTGGTCTCTTACTTACTGAGGGTCTCTTACTGAGGGTACTTACCCTCAGATCATAGGACCACAATGACAGATGGCTGAAGCCTGTCTTGAGGCAAGCTGTTAACCTCTGTTCCCTATACTGCTTTGCTAACTAAACCATAATGCCATGCACTTTAAGACCACTGCAGGGAGATGCTGTTCAGGAGGACAAACTGCTCCAGTTGATGGAAACTGGAGAGACACGTAAATTGCTCAAATTTGCCCCTGAGCCTGAAATTAGAGAACTTCTGCCTGCATCTATTCAAGACCAGGGTGACCAGATACAATGGAGGAGAAACCTTTAACCGGTGTATAGAAGAGGGAATTTTGGCCGGTGTAGCTTTTTAAAACTCTTCCGTATTGAGCTGCACCTGCCAAAATGTCCTCTTCTAAACAGTGGTTAAAGCTAAAGGCACTGTGTCCTCCATTGTATCTGGTCACCCTGTTCAAGACACAAGATTTACTTTCTCCTTCTTAACTAATTATTCTAATTCCAGACTTGTGATAAGAACAGCTTCCCTTGTCGTGCAGCCTGTATATGAGTATGAATCAACCTAGTGGCCTGATTCTTATGAAACCCTGCCCTACAGTTTAGCATTACAGGATACAACAACATACTTATTAAATCTGTAATGCTCTTTAAAAAAAAAAATTCAAATCTTTCTTAAAAATTTTATTGCTGCCTCCTTTGGATTCTGCAACTTGGAAGCGATTCCAGTATCCGTATGCAAATACAAAATGCACATTTCCTCTTCAGAAAGACTTTATAGCCAAACTTCCTCCTGCAGGATCTCATCATCCTTTTCTCTTAGCCAAAGGAAGCCATGTTTATGTGGCCATGCTTTCTCCTGTGGGCAGCCATGGTAGCAGGTAAGACAACATCCAGAGATGGATGCCTTCAGCATCCTAATTTATGAGCTTCACAGTCCAAGAATCCAAAGGAGCTGCGAAGACAAGGAAGACAAGAAGGCGATCAGAGAGGAGTTCAATATGACTGTGATCTCCTACACCTTCTTCTTCATTTGTCTCCTTTATGTTTTGTATTTTTAGAACAGCCTCTGGTAAGGAGCCACCAATGTTCCATTTATACTGGACAGAATCTGGTGGTTTGATTTCATTTACTAGGTAATTGTATAGCAAAAATGAAGAAAGGATCTCTGGCAACTGATAGCTTTCGCTGTGTAAAAGGTGGAAAGAGGTACAGAATAGGAAGCAGCTATCAAATGGAGCATGGTAAATGAACCGAAATGTATCACCAGTTCTTCTTGTTGATTCACAGGTGTCCACCCTGAAGATAAAGGGTCTGGAGAGTCAGTGAGACTGACTTGTACGGCATCTGGATATACATTTACCCAGCATGCTATGCAGTGGGTCAGACAGGCACCAGGGAAAGGACTGGAGTGGATCGGTTACATTACGACGAGACAGTTTGTGACAAGCTATGATAAGGCTCTTGAAGGTCGAGTCACCATCTCTGTGGACACCTCCATCAGCACCACTTACCTACAGCTGACCAATTTGAAGCCTGAAGACACAGCTGTATATTACTGTGCAAGAGGACACAGTGGTGAAAGCCACATTTTCGGGCACTCACAAAACCTCCAGGGAGGGGCTGAGGAACTTCTGGAAGTGAAAGTAAGAAGCAACTGCAAATACTGAAAGTAGTCAGCGCCTTGTAACTGCAGCTGGCTGGCTTGAAATGAACCACATTTGTAGCAGTACATAAACTCTCCAGAGAAGAGAGGAGGCATTTCTGCCTGGGGAATCAACAAGGAACATCCTCTGACCCAGAGGATGCCAGTTATCACAAAGTTGGAAATGAGCCAGACCTTCATCTATTCTGACCCCAACCCGTTTCAAAAGTCAGGACCTTTTATGCATCAGCCTTACCCCAACCTGTGCGGTCTGGACCACTTAAGATCAGAAAGACCACTTAAATGTGTCTAGAGAGGAAGTCACTGCAAAGGTGAGCTAGTCAAGTCAGAAGTGACAGGATACAAGTTTTAGCCAGGTCTCAAGGACAAGCTCTTCAGTATTTTTACTGTTCCCCCATGTGGTGTTCTGCCAGATTCCCAGTCCAAGCTCTGCTTGGAGAATTATGCCCACTTTTAGCTAATTAGCACCCCTTTTTTTTACCCAAGAATGGCCCTAGTTCCACCTTGCAGTCCTGCTGGACCCCACCTCCAGGATAGCTCGCCTGTTCAACCTGCAGAGGTCCTCTCTCCTGCCAGCAGCCTCCCGCCACTGCAGCAGCCCCTTGGTCCTCAGTAGGTCTTGTGCACAGCAACCACACACCAAACTCCAGTGTCTCCAGCAGTCTGTTCCAGCAGTCTCCAAAGTCCATTCACCCATCAATTCCTCCATCCATTAATCCAGTCACCCCTTCCTCAAGCTTTCCTCCTTCTGCTGCCCACAAACCCTTCCTGCCTCAGGTGCTCTTGCCTGAGGGCCCTATTGCCTTCAAGTGGCTGCAGCTGTGCAGCACACTCTGCTGGATGCCCAGGCCTTGCCCTTAAAGGGGCCACTGCTGACACCACACCCTACCTCCTTGGCAGATCTACCGAGATTCCAATACACATGGTGAGTCTTTCATGGCTGCAGATTGAGGAACAGGAGTATTGTTTTCACAGGTAGCCCAGTGAGACCCCATCACCTACTAAAAAAAAACCATTTGTGTATTTTATTTCTCCTCCAGTCACTGTTTTAAATGTTTTCTTCCTTCTCCCAAAAGCCTTCCTCCAATGTCTGTTGGGCGGACTTCTCAACCCAGAGTCTTCTTTGTGTCTCATTTGACTTTCCTGACCTACTTTGGTATATAGGCACCTCTCATTTTACCCAGGGGTTATATTCTTGTAAATCAGCATATTATCATGTATAAATTAGTTTTCGGTATTAATTTTCAACGCACGTTATTCAAAACTGTGTAAATCAAACCCCATGTAAAATGAGAGGTAGCTGTTTAGTCCTGCTTCTGCAACCCTCCAAGAAAGCACACCCTTAAAGAATCACATAGTTGACTCCTAACTGTTGAAAATATAAGAACATCAACACACATCAAACCTTGTCTGATGACAACTCGTATTGCTAACAATGCACCATCAAACCTCAGAGCAAAATAATTTGAATTGCTGAAACTCAGCTGAGCTCCCCCTCCGGATAATGGTCAATATGGCTCCTGAAGAGTTCATTGAGGCTCAACCACTCACAGAGATCCCCAATGCAAAAGTACATGTCTTTCTTCCAGTTCGATCATGTGGCCTGTTTCATTCTAAGGTCTCCCTGGGCTTGCCTTTGAAAAGACAATAGGAAATAGTGAAATGCAATCTGTGTGTGAAATGCAAATCCTTGTGTGAAAAATAGTGAGTGTTGCTTGCGGGCTAACTCCATCCACCCCATCTTTTCAAAGGAAAGTGTTGCTGGAATGCTTTTCCATAACATAACAGCATGCACCCAGATTAGGTAAATGGCAACATTTATGGGGAAAAGTGGAGAGTCTTTATCACATATGGAACACACACACACATAGACCAGCGCTGGGAAAACTTTCAACTTTGGGGATCCTGGACCTTTAACAATTGTATAGAAGAGGGAATTTCAGCAGGTGCAGCTTCTCATCTCATAGATGACAAGCTGCACCTGCTGAAATTCTCTCTCCTACATGATTATTAAAGGTACAGGGTCCCTAAAGTTAAAAGTTTGCCCATCCATGATATAGACCAGGGGTCTCTAAACTTTTGGGCCAAAGGGCTGCATCAAATATCTGGCACAATGTCAAGGGCCAGAAAAAAAAAAATATAAAATTTAAATAAATATATTAGAGATGGAACTTAGATGAATGACTGAAATGAATGCGCTCAAATGTCCAGGATTTCTCCAAGCACCAACACGGCTCAAGAAATAAAGCACACACACTTAAATGGACCCCCATTCCCCCACCCCACAAGCACAACTCTGGTTGTGTTGGTCAACTGGGCCAGAGGCTCTAAGGGGATCAGAGGCCGGATGGAGGCTCTCCACAGGCCACATCTGGCCCCCGGGCCGGGGTTTGGAGACCCCTGATATAGACCAAAGATTGCAACTTGGTGGCTGAGTGGGAATTTGAATTTGGATCCCCTGAAATCAAAACTTCCTCTCACGAATACAACTCCCCTTCATAAAGGCATCTTTACATTTTATTAAAATGAGTGGCATTTTTTTTTTCTTGCAGCTGTTCAAGGAATAAAATGACAAAATAAATAACTGCAAAAGGTTAAAGTAGTTTCATTCTCCTGATTCCCGGTTTAATAGATCAGACACTGATTATGATATTTCCTCTTTACTTATTAAACCTGTAACATTATTTTTTTAAAATAAATTCAAACTTTCATTAAAAATGTACTGCAGCCTTCCTCAAATTCTGCACTTTTGAAGCAACTGTGCTATCTGTATGCAAATTCAAAATGCACATTTCCTCTTCAGAAAGCCTTTAAAGACAAAATTCCTCCAGCAGGATCTCATTGCCCTTTCCTCTCAGCCAATGGAAGCCATGTCTATTTGGCCATGCCTTCTCCTGTGGGCAGCCACACTGGCAGGTAAGACAACACCCAGAGATGGATGCCTTCTATGGCCTGAGAGTCAGGGAAGCCTGATTTACAGGCCTGAGAGTCAAGGAAGCCACAGAGGCGGTGATGGACAATGAAGAAGAAAAAGAGGGTGATCACAGATTCAGGAGAGGTTCAATATGGCTTCAGTCTCCTAGACCTTGTTCTCCATGTGTACTCCCATATGGTCTTTTATGCTGAGTATTTTTAGAACAGTCTCCAGTAAAGAGCCACCAATATTTTTATACTGGGTAGAATCTGGTGGTTTGATTCCATTTACTCGGCAACTGTATAGCAAAGATGAAGAAGATCCCTGGCAACTAATAACTTAGGCTGTGTAAAAAGATGTAGAATAGGAACCAGTGATCACCATTGTCTAGCAATGGAGCAGGGTACCTGAACAAATATATCTGTTCTTATTGTTGATCCTTAGGTGTCCACTCCCAAGTCCGGTTTGTCCAGTCTGGTCCTGAAGTTAAAAGGCCTGGAGAGTCAGTGAGACTGAACTGTAAAGCATCTGGATATACGTTTACTGATTACAGTATGAACTGGGTCAAACAGGCACCAGGAAGAGGACTGGAGTGGGTCGGTCGTATTAGGACAGATAATTTTGAGACATTCTATGCTAAGGCTCTTGAAGGTCGAGTCACCATCACCGTGGACACCTCCATCAGCACCACTTATCTGCAGCTGGCCAGCATGAAGCCTGAAGACACAGCTGTATATTACTGTGCTAGAGGACACAGTGGTGAACAACATATTTGCAATCACTCATTAAACCTCCAGAGAAGTGTTGATGAACTTCTGGCAGGGAAAGTGAAAAGCAACTGCAAGTTATCAGCAGCTTGTATCTGCAGCTGTCTGACTTGAAATGAATCACATCTGTTGCCATCATAAACCCTCTGGGATTTTCACAGCATGATCACGCTAATTCCCTCCAGCACAAATACCCAAGAGGGAATCATGGAAGCAGGGCAAAGGGTGTCTGATATAAGAGCTGTCCGCAGGCCACATCCTGTTTCAGAAGTAATGTATCACCAACACCATGGTCATGGTTCTGCCACAGATCAAGGCTGAAGGTGGGAACCAGTCTCCATTCATGCCAGAGTGAAGGAACCACAAACACACCATGCTAAAGTCTACACCAGGGATGTCAAACTCATTCCATACAGAGGGCTGAAGTTAGCATTTATGTTGCCTGCTGAAGGCTGGAAGTGAACATAAGAAGAGCCCTGCTGGGTCTGGCCAAAGGCCCATCTAGTTCAGCTTCCTGTATCTCACACTGGCCCATCAAATGCCTCAGGCAGCATGCAAGACAACAGATACAACCTGCGTCCCAGTGCCCTCCCCTGCATCTGGCATTCTGAGGTAGCCCACTTCTACCTAGCTTGAACATACCTATCACGACTAGTAACCCGTGATGGACTTTTCCTCCAGAAATTTGTCGAAACCCCTCTTAAAGGCATCTAGGCAAGATGCCATCGCTACTTCCCGTGGCAAGGAGTTCCACAGACTAATTACATGATGGGTGATGCCATTAAGCAGAAACCGACATCATCAAGCAGGTGATGGCCAGAAAGAAGCAGTTTGTTCTCACATAGAAATTCATTAGCTGCAAATGACAGAAGAGAAAATGTGCAAATCTTGTTCATATTTTCAAGATATTAGAGAACCAATTATCAAGCTGGGAGAACCCAATTCTAATGGGGGCTGGATAAACTGCTTTCGGAAGCCGCATTTGGCCTGCAGGCCTTCTATTGGTCTATACCAGCTATTTCCAACCTTTTCCATCTCACGGCAAGGCCCATGAGAGGGATTTTAGCAGGGGGTACAAAGTTTCTTCTGGGCCCCTTCCCAAAGGGGAAGGGGGGCAATGGGGGCAGACAGAATGGGGGGCAAAATGGGGTGGGAGAGGGTGCTGACAGCCACAATAGTCTTTGGAGCTCAGGTCTACTAGTCTTCTTGATGCAGAGCCCAGGTCTACCTGACCATGCCGCATTAGCAGCTAGATAAAGTAATATGGAAAACCAAACACACTCCTAAGTCTCTCTAACATTTTTGAAATATAGAAAATGGATTGCAGACTATTAACATTATAGTATTTAGGCTCACACTAGAATGGATCGAAATGAACTTTTGCAGCAGTTGTAGCCCCACAGCTGGGTCCCTGAGCTTCTATACACTCCTTCATGGTTATGGGAACCACAAGACAAAGAGAGATTCCCAGATCCTATCACACATACTATTTTTGTCAGCAAAAGCCAGCATGATTTTAGTTGTGTCCAATAAGGCCCTAAAAATCCATTATTGGTGCACCACAGCCTCTGTTCTTTTTATGATCACTAGAGGGTACTAGCATTCAAGGAATAGATAGGAGGCTTGAAGAATGCAAAAAAATGCACTCAGTCACTGAGTTATGGCTTCTCTCCTTTGCCAAGCTGAATGTGCAATGCAAACACCTGCCCAAAAGTAAGAGCAGACCATTCCTTGTTTATAGACAGTCCAATGCAAATGATACTTCCTTTCATAGCTTTTATAAGATTAATCACCCAGTAGGGTTTATTTTTTCCCCTAGGAGACCTTCCTAGAGGTTCTTCCTCCTTGTACATCCTTACCATTCTTTGCTTCTAATCAGAGCTACACTACCATGCAGGTGACATTAAACCTGTGTCTACTGATGGGGATCTTCTTTGGTGAGTATACTGACCTGAGGATTCACGGTGGCTGGGGCATGACAATGTTCACAATTTATCATCTATATTTATGAAAAGGGTTAGCATTTTAGACCACTGGAGATCTGGCAGTTCCTCAACATCAGTGTGAATGGCTGTTTTCATCCCACCAAATGTGAAAAGAAATACAATAGATAGAGTTGAGGGACTATGTTGTCTCGGTGAACACCCTTATGGCTGGACTGTACACCAGCAAAATTGGTTTCTCTTGAATCTGTAGTTTTAATTGTAGAACCTCTTGATGCACTGAGGATCAAGCCTAGGAGCAAGATGTACATATGAAACTACAATACCTTATATTCTCTATCTCCATATTGTCTTCTTTAATTGGCAGTGACACCCCAATAGGGGTCCTTTCAGGTTCTACTTGGAGACATCAGGGGTAGAACATGAGATTATCTGCAGGTAAAGCAGGAATTGTACCACTGAGTTATGGTCCCCTCCCTAAAAGTTATAAATAATATAACTAGTATACATGAGGTTGAACACAATGATCTCCTAGTCGTCTTCAGCTGCTATAATTCTGTGAACATTATAACCTACATGATATGACTGCTGTTACATGATTAAGTGTGATGGATATAAAATTATTATATTCACAAGTCAAATACCATAACAAATGTCTTCGCTTTGTCTCCAGCTGCTGAGGCCCAGATCTCCATGATCCAGCCTTTTTCAGAAATTAAACAACCAGGAGAGACCTTGATTCTGTCTTGCAAATCTTCTTCTTCCTCTTTTGTGAAGTACTGGATTGAATGGACTCAGAAAATTGGCGACCAGGGACTCCAGTGGATCGGAGAAGTCAACCCAGCTGGCACTGGGACAAATATGCGTCGGGCTTTGCGGGAAAGAGTCACAATCTCCAGGGATAACTCAGCTAACACCTCTTCTTTGAAGATTAGAAACCTAGTGGCTGGTGACAGCGGCCTCTATTACTGTAGCACTCACAGTGAAACAGAGCCATACTCAAACCATGTTAATGACAGAAGAATATCAGCACCAAAATAGTCCATCAATGGACCTAAATAGACTAAAAATCTAAATCAGTATAAGGTAGTTTCATAGGCACATCTTGCACCTAGGTTGAATCCTCAGTCAATGGCACGGACACATCTGGATTCATCCAATCAAACACTAGAAATGCCTCTCTCTGTGCGGCCGTCTTGTGAGCCTGCCAAAGGAAGTGTTGGCTGATGTTTCAGCCTCATCCTCTGAACTCCACCTGTCAAACCGCAGGGGCTAAGCTAATGTTAAATAGCAGGAACAGAAGCCGGACTGGCCATAACCCAAAATGCTGTGCATTCAGTTTAAGTGCAAACGGGTTTTCTAACACTGCGGCTGCTTCATAAAATATTTTGATGAAATACGTTGAGAGCAAGCTGGGGTCACAGGGAGGCACCCATAAATCCAGATACAGTACATGTGGTCACCCTCCCCCCCCAAGGGACCAAGCTACAGCTTACAGGAAGACCTGTATTTCTCCCTCCCCCCACCATTTGGGAATTAATATACAGCTGCAATTTAGAGCGTAGGTGAATGGAGAAGTGCTCTTTGACCCTTTCCATTCCTTTTCTTTGTCTGCCCAGGGTGGCATGACCCAGAATGCCACCTGATGCATGGATCACTATCTCTGTGCTACAAAAACAAAACAAAAAACCTTTACCCTGCTCTTTACCCTGCTCTGTGAAAGTCAGAGGTGGGCTTCCAGGTTTCATGGAAGCATACAAGGAGCAGGATAATGAGGAGGGGGATTTGATTTCATTACTCAGTGTGTGGTTGGTCTGTGGAACTCCTTACCACAGGATGTGGTGATGGCATCTGGCCTGGACGCCTTTAAAAGGGAATTGGACAAGTTTCTGGAGGAAAGATCCATTACGGGTTACAAGCCATGATGCGTATGTGCCACCTCCTGATTTTAGAAATGGGCTATGTCAGAATGCCAGGTGCAAGGCAGGGCACCAGGATGAGGTCTCTTGTTATCTGGTGTGCTCCCTGGGGCATTTGGTGGGCCGCTGTGAGACACAGGAAGCTGAACTAGATGGGCCTATGGCCTGATCCAGTGGGGCTGTTCTTATGTTCTTAACTACAATTCCCAGGAGGCCTTGCAGGTCTCTTGTTATCTGGCGTGCTCCTTGGGGCATTTGGTGGGCCGCTGTGAGATACAGGAAGCTGGACTAGATGGGCCTATGGCCTGATCCAGTGGGGCTGTTCTTATGTTCTTATGATTCTCAGTACACTGAGCAGGAAGCAGAGTAGTACCACTTGGATTGGAAGCAGGTTGGAGGGAGGTGGTGGTGGCAGACTCTGGGTGAAAGGAACCCTGAATCCACTGTCACTTTGGACCCATCACTATCTGCCACTGATGCACTGGGTTTGCCAAAAAATTATTTCCCATGTATTCCATCTATTAGGGTGTGATATGGAGCTCTTGTGTCCTTTTTTTCTGTGAGAAAAGTAGATAGTGGGAACATGATTTGGAATTGGGGGGGAGTGATTCCCATTTGTATTGGCAACCTTCAGTCTCGAAAGACTATGGTATCGCGCTCTGAGAGGTGGTTCTGGCACAGCGTCTGGTGTGGCTGAAAAGGCCAATTCGGGAGTGACAATCCCTTCCAAACTGGGAGCAGGTGTAGTGTGTCCCTGGTCTGTCTCCCTGGCTATGGGCCTTCCTTCTTTGCCTCAGTCTGTTGGCCAAGTGTCTCTTCAAACTGGGAAAGGCCATGCTGCACTGCCTGCCTCCAAGCGGGCTGCTCAGAGGTCAAGGTTCCCCACCTGTTGAGGTCCATTCCTAATAATAATAATTCCTAATAATGATCCTATTAATGAATGATATTTATTCAATCAATCAATAAATACACCAAACTCCCATGGCACCTCTGCAGACCGTTCCCAGCACACCAGTGTGCCACGGTGCACTGGTTGAAAATCGCTGCGCTAGACTGTCGGGAGGGGTTTTGTTGCTTCCTCTGAAGGGATCTTTACCATTAGGCCGCTATGGTTGATTCAAATTTGGATATAGGTTGCACAAGAAAGGAAGCTGAAAGCCATTTTGTTCTTTCGTCCATGTTGTTCTGATGTGGACATCCCAGGAGCAAATTGCATATGAGTGGAAGAAGGTTAGAGAGGGCTGTGCAAGCTCTTAGCATCATTTTCCTTTGCTGTTCACTGATGTGTGGAAATATAAGAGGCTTATGCTGAGTATTTTTAGAACAGTCTCCAGTAAAGAGCCACCAATATTTTTATACTGGGTAGAATCTGGTGGTTTGATTCCATTTACTTGGCAATTGTATAGCAAAAATGAAGAAAGGATCCCTGGCATCTAATAACTTAGGCTGTGTAAAAAGTGGAAAGAGATGTAGAATAGGAACCAATGATCACCACTGTCTAGCAATGGAGCAGGGTACCTGAACAAATATATCACCTGTTCTTCTTGTTGATCCTCAGGTGTCCACTCCCAAGTCCGGTTTGTCCAGTCTGGTCCTGAAGTTAAAAGGCCTGGAGAGTCAGTGAGACTGAACTGTAAAGCATCTGGATATACGTTTACTGATTATAGTATGCACTGGATCAAACAGGCACCAGAAAAAGGACTGGAGTGGGTCGGTCTTATTAGGACAGATAATTTTAATACATTCTATGCTAAGGCTCTTGAAGGTCGAGTCACCATCACCGTGGACACCTCCATCAGCACCACTTATCTGCAGATGACTAGCTTGAAGCCTGAAGACACAGCTGTATATTACTGTGCAAGAGAACACAGTGGTGGAAGCCACATTTACAGGCACTCATAAAACCTCCAGGGAAGGGCTGATGAATTTCTGGAAGTGAAAGTAAGAAGCAACTGCTGAATTACTGATGTGGGAAAATCTTCAAATCACAGAGCTGAAAACGTGCCCTTTATTTCAACCGTGTAGCCATTTATTTCAACCCCCTGGGATGATACCCTCTGGAAACCTATGTGTGCTTACCTTTTACCTTGGAAAAGCTAAGCATACATGCAGTACTTTCTTTTTCCACAGCCAGATTATTTCATACATCAGCTCCCCTTCCCTACCAACAGTTATGCAGTTCAGACAAAAGAGAAAATCACCACCCATCCCTGATACAGAGGAAATAGAGGGCAGCCTACAATTGATGGGAGCTCAAGGAGGGCAGCGTATAGGCAGCTGTCTACAGTGTTCCCTCATCTGTGCTCCAGTGTTTGTGTTCAGGGACAACAGTCCCTCTCTCCCACCCAATATAATTGGCTAGGACTATTGGATTTATGGATCCAAGAAGGAATTTTTTTCTCCACCTAAGTGCCCATGGGGGAGGCATCTCCTTCTCCAAATAGTTGGAAAGGGCATGGTGTTTGTTTAGGTTAATTTAGTCAGAACTGACAGGGTATTGAGGAAGGTAGGGAATAAGTATTGGTATCAGTGAGCATCCTGAAGCTAGCAGATTGGACAAAGAGGACCTGATCCCAGATCAACTAATCCTAGGGGGTGTCATGGCTGGGGATGCTGGCTGGGGCCCCTTCAAACATAAGAACAGCCCCACTGGATCAGGTCACAGGCCCATCTAGTCCAGCTTCCTGTATCTCACAGTGGCCCACCAGATGCCCCAGGGAGCACACAAGACAGCAGGAGACCTGCATCCTGGTGCCCTCCCCTGCATCTGGCATTCTGACATAGCCCGTTTCTAGAATCAGGAGATTGCACATACACATCATGGCTTGTAACCCGTTGATACCAATATGCCCAGCTCACAATATGGAAATATCCCAAGATGCCCAGTTCACCCATAAGGCTTTTCTCTGACCAAAAGCCAGCATCTAAAATCCCTCTTAGAGAACAAGCTAGCTGTAGGTATGGGTTCACAAGAGTAAGACAGAAAGTCATAAACAAGAGCCATAAACAAATAAAAGGGATGCATAGAGTACCAGATCCTTTGTAATGGATATCTCTGTAAACCCACCCCAGTCAAGCACTAGACACCCCATTTGAGCTGCTGATTTAAGTGACTGGGTGGGTGACAAGCAGATCAGACAACTGGGGCTGAAGCCACAGGGAACTTCTCCTGGACAAACCCCGTTTGGGCAATTTTCTTCAGAATTATACCCTGTGATTTTGAGCAAGAGATGGTGTTGAACAGGATGTGTCCCAGGCAACAAACTATCTTTACCTGGCCATTGTCACACCACCCATTTGCTTGGTTGCAACAATCTCCCCCTTTTTAACATGAATGCAGCCAGAGTTAACTGCCCAGAATATGCAAAACCAAAAGCTCTCATTTCCCCTGTATATCCTCTTAAAAAAAAAAACTCCTCCTGACAAATTCTCCTGCATCTGCTACCCTCCTTTTTCAGACCTTCCATTCCAAGATTCACCATGTTGTGGTTTTTGCGTTTCTGTGTGTTGGTCAGTGGGTTGTCACGTAAGTCACAGCACTTTAACGTCATCTGCTTTTGAGAGCAAATTGTCATAAGGTACTCAGAATATAATAAAAGACTCTCCCCGGAAACCCACATTTCATCCAATGTTGTTTTGTTTCTAATTCACATTACGGAACTGTGTGTTCTCTCCTCAGGGACCAGTCCACAGATTGTCCTCACCCAGTCAGGCCCAGAACTGAAAAAACCTGGAGAGTCCACCACACTGACTTGTACTGTGAGTGGATTTTCTCTTAGCAGTTTTGGCATTCACTGGGTCCGTCAGTCTCCGGGGAAAGCCCTAGAATGGCTGCTTTATTATTCGTCATCATCGAGCAATCGCTACTCTCCAACCATCCAAGGGCGATTCTCTGCCTCCAAGGACAGCTCCAGTTTCTATCTGCAAATGAACGGTCTGAAGCAAGAAGACACTGCTGTTTATTGCTGTGCTGGAGCAGGAACCCACAGCGGTGGAAGCAGAACATGAGCTGAGACAAAAAGCTATGACCTAAGACAGGAAGTAAGACAGAGTTTGCCCGAGAGCAAAGACGTGCTCTTCTCCAGTTCTCCCTTGTTTAAAAGGATGTTGGCAAAGGAGAAGTTTCCTCAGAATTATGCCCCACGATTTTAACTGATGGGTGTTGTACAGGATGTGTTCTGTACAACACAAACAAGCTGCTTTGATCTGGCAGTTGTCTCAACACCAGTTCCTTGGCTGCCAATGAGTAACATACTGCCCTGACACCCGGGGCAGTAATGTCAGGATGTCATGCCCCAGGGCAGTGACATGACATTGCATGACAATGTGACATCATTTCTGGGTTCTCCACAGAGGAGGGGACCGGTGCATTAAGTGGCCAGGCTCTTCCAGGTTCTCCTCAGAGAAGTGCATAGAGCAGTGTTTCCCAAACTGGGGTCGGGAGCCCCTGGGTGGGTCACGAGCTAATTTCAGGTGGGTCCCCATTCATTTCAATATTTTATTTTTCATATATTAGATTTGATACGATCATGGTATGTGACTGCATCTGGAGACATGTTGCATATCTGTACTGTGCACAGGGCAGGAGGTCTGGTCTAGAGGGTAGAGCCTCCATTTGCCTGAAGATAACATCCACAAGGTTGCCGGTTCGAGGCCACCGGCACCGTGCGACCTTGAAGCCGCTGACAAGCTGAGCCGAGTTATTCCATCTGCTCTGAGCGTGGGAAGGATGGAGGCCAGAATGTGAAACCAGATCAGAGAGAAACACCTGAATGTTGTGGTTCTTGAAAGAAAGAACCTTCTTTCATTTGTAAAAATCCCTACGGGGATTTAATAAGCCTGCCTATGTAAACCGCCTTGAATAAAGTCTTGAATAAAGACCAAGAAAGGCGGTATATAAATACCTGTATTATTATTATTATTAACAGGCTACTATGTATGTGCTTTTCACAATGATAGTAAATGGGACTTATTCCTGGGTAAGTGTGGGTAGGATTGAAGCTTAGATTGTTAAAAATTTCCCTGCTTGGTGATGTCACTTCCAGTCATGAAATCACTTCCGGTGGGTCCTGACAGATTTTCATTCTAAAAAGTGGGTCCTGGTGCTAAAAGTTTGAGAACCACTGGCATAAAGACTACGAAGTGCAGTCAGTCTCTTCCGGTTTATCCCCGGAGTAGCCTAGTTCATGTACAGCCAGCGCATACTCCTCCAGGTAGAGACTGGAGGGGACTGCCTTTGCGCTGCAAGCCTCCAGAGGAGATTGAATGGCGTGGGGAAAGCCACCACAGTGTGCAGCTTCTCTGGAACTAGGGTGGAACTAGGGGCAGTCTTGTGACTCTGCTTGGTGGAGTGCCCAGGGAAGGTGTCATCAGGCTCCACCCTAGCTATGGCTCTTCTGGGCTGCAATGATCTCCACCTCTTTTAACATGGATGAAGCCAGCACTAACCGCCCGGAATATGCAAAACCAAAAGTTCTCATTTCCTCTGTAGAGCCTCTTTAAAAAGTCTCCTCTTGACAAGTCTCAAGTGCATCGGCTACCCCTCATTCCAGTGGGTTTTCAGGCCTTCCGTTCCATCACTCACAATGTTGTGGCTTTTGTATTTTTGTGTGTTCATCAGTGGATTGTCACGTAAGTCACTGCCCTGCAAAACTGCTCAGACTACAATAAAAGACTTTCCCTGGAAACAAACATTTCATCCAGTACTGTTTTCTTTTTAATTCACATGACTGAATTGTGTGTTTCTTTCTCTCTTCAGGGGCCAGTCCGCAGATTGTTCTCACTCAGTCAGGCCCAGAACTGAAAAAACCTGCAGAGGCCACCAGACTGACTTGCACTGTGAGTGGATTTGCTCTTAGCAGCTACACCATGCACTGGGTCCGGCAGTCTCCAGGGAAAGGACTAGAATGGCTGCTTTATTATTATTCATCATCTAGCAATGGATACTCCCCAACCATCCAAGGGCGATTCTCAGCCTCCAAGGACAGCTCCAATTTCTATCTGCAAATGAACAGCCTGAAGCAAGAAGACACAGCCATGTATTACTGTGCCAGAGAGACACAGTGGTGGAAACAGAATGTGAGCTAAGACAAAAAACTATTACCTAAGACAGAAAATAACTGTAGGTAGCACCAAAGAGCTTCAGACTGAGACAAGTGCATTGAACTGAACTCTTATGTTAAGTAGATACTAAATCCCTATGCTGGATTCTGATCACTACCCAAGACCAGCACAAATTCCATACTTGCAAAACTCCCTCTATAGACTTGTGGCATATTTACTTCTTGCTCTGCGAGATCTGGCATCAGCTGCCATTATGGTCTTTCAACTGCTAGCGCCACTATCCCAGCAATGATGTGAAATGTGTCACACGATGATGTCACTGTGTGATGCAAAATGTGTCACAAGGTGGCATCACTGCCATTCGCTTCCCGTTTCTGAGGCCTGACACAAGCATCTGAACAGTGGTAAGACGCGAGCATCTACACAGGGTGGGTGGGCTTTTTGTAGAGCAAGATTTTTGAGCCCTGCAGCTCTGCCTGCCATGTTGAATGACCTACTGCTGACTGGAGGCTTGTGCCATGGTCTCACTGCCAGGCAGTGGGTGACCCACAGTGCCCTGGCAAATGCCTTGTGATGCCCCAAGCAACACACAGATTGGGAACCACTGAATTTGGCCTTTCCCGAGGAGCTTGTTCTCATCCCTAAGAGCTACAGGGAGGTCTTTCCAGCTTACACAGCATGGAAGCCAAGCCAGCCAACTTTAATTTCCCAAATCCTATATTTTGGGGAGCAAGAGGTAAAATTATCATCAGTTTATTGCTCATCACAACATGGAACTTCTCTGATCTTTTATTTTATGTGTTTGATGCTGAAATAAAGCAAAACAACATCCAGCAGACTGTATGTTAATATCTTTAATCTTTAATATAATATTTAGCATCAGACCCTAAAGACTCTACAATCCTCTGGGTGCTGAACTTTCACTCTAAGTAATGTTAAGCAAATATTTTTATTAGTGGAAGAGTTGACGGGATTTTCTTTTTTTGAAACTTACTTGAGAGTTCTTAATTGGCGTGGGAGAGACAAGGGGCATCTTGGAAGGCATTACATAAACTCTAGACAACCTTAACTAGGTTCTCAATTAGCAGGTTAGAAACCAAGAACACCTTGGAAAGCTTCTCTAGGGAATCCTTGAGCTATGAACAAATGGGCCACACTTTGGGAAAAAATGGCCTCTACTGAACAAGGATAACGTCTAATGCTAACCCTATGACAACACTCCACTTCATCGTTCTGTGATTTCTAGAATGTGTAAGATATCGTCTATTACTTTGCAGATCTTTTAATTTAGGAGATGAAATATACACTTCCAACCTGAGAAGTCTCTTCTTCCTGTTCTACCTTTGTTCAAATACTTACCAAAGAAAACATAATGGTGGATATCGGAGAATGCATTTCATTGTGCTGATATTGCAAGGTATGTAAGGAGAAGAAATATTCCAAACTGTGTTCCCACTCAATTTTAAATTAAATTAAAATAAAATAAAAAGCGGTGCAAGTTGCTTACAAGATGACCTTGAAGGGAATAAACTGCATTTTTTCAATGAAATAACACACCTTCGGCCAGGCAGCCATAGTGCTGTGAGGTTTTGTTGCATCAAGCAGGACAAGACCTTATATGTTTTGCTTTGCAGAGTGTGAATTTAATTGAGTTCCTCAAAAATAAGCTGTGAGGTTTTTCAATCAGGTGGGAAAGAGAAATTTAACTTCTTTGCATACTGGAGGCACTGGAATCACAATGACTCATACTATAAAGAATAACTTCTCTTCTTAAAATGAGGACTGTATCACAAACTGCAAATCAGTAGAACAGTAATGAGTATCTAAACCAGTGATTTTCAACCTTTTTCATCTCATGGTACACTGAAAAATTGTCAAGGCACACCATCAATTTTTGATAATTGCCAAGGTACACCATGCTACCAGTCGGGGGCTCGCATCCCCTTTGGCCCGACTAATAAATGACCTTCTCCCAAATTCCTGTGGCACACCTGTGAACCACTCGCGGCACACCAATGTGCCATGGCACAGTGGTTAAAATGGCTGATCTAAACATTCCAAGTGAGGTTAGAGCATTTGTACATAAAAAGCACTGATAGACATAATGTTGAATGCATTGTTTCCTTTGTGTTTATTTCTTAAGGAAGGAGATGGAGGTAGGCAACATGACATTAATCGGAGAATTTATTCTTCTGGGATTTCCTGAACTGCACGGAATGAGAATGGTGTTCTTCGCTGTCGTCCTTCTGTTGTATCTCATTGCTGTTTCAGGCAACTGTTTAATCCTCACCGTTGTCTTCCTGGAACCCAAACTCCACATGCCCATGTATTTCTTCCTCAGCAGCTTTTCAGTGGGTGAATTCTGCGGTACCACGGTGGTGGTGCCCAAGATGCTGACCAATATCCTCTTGGACCAAAACACCATCTGCTTCACATGCTGCATGACACAAGTTTTTGTGACCTTCTTCATCGGAGCGACCCAGTTCATCAACCTCACGGTGATGTCTTTTGACCGATACACCGCCATTTGCAAGCCTTTTCTATACAACAGCATGATGACCAATGGACTCTGCTTACACCTGACATTGCTGGCTTGGGTTGGAGGGTTCATCCTCATATTTTGTCAGTCCGTAGTCGTGTGGATGTACCCATACTGTGGATACAACGTCATTGATCACTTTTTCTGTGACGTTGGCCCTATTTTGAAAGTGGCCTGTGCTGACACAACTCTGGTGGAGTTAATTGGCTTTTTTTATGGTATCATTATCATGTGGGGTTCATTTATCTCTTCACTGGTTTCCTACGCATGCATTATCTATGCCATAATTCAGATCCCCTCCATCACTGGGAGGTCCAAGGCATTTTCCACCTGTTCCTCTCATCTCACGGTTGTTTGCATCTTCTACTCGGCTATGTTTTTCATGTACTTGAAGCCTTCCACCCAAGGTGACAGCCATATCAACAAAGTCGTGTACCTCGTCACCATCGTGGTGTTGCCGGCTCTGAGCCCTTTCATCTTCACCCTCCGAAATAAAGACTTCCAAGTGGCTCTGCACAAGGTCATGAGCAAAAGGAACCACAATCCCTTTTCTTTTGCAACCCAGTTACTGAAGCACTGCTCATCACAATCATAGTGACTGTGCCTTCAATAATCTCTTCATTTACACAGTGAGAAGACTTCAGAGATCCAGTGAGCTAAAGGACACACTGTTAAGTGTTTGCTGTAGTCTTTGTGGGAATTAGAAGCAAAATGCACGTTAATCCTTACTCTCAGTCAAAATACCAACATAAACCCCAAAGTCATGGCAAGTCAGATGCTGGTGCCTCTCTCTGATGCCCCTATTCTCTTTGCCTGAAATATTCATATACTAACAGTGCAAGTCTATGCATGCCTGCTCAAAAGTTGGCCCCATTGAGATTAATAGGAACATTGTATATAGGACTGCAGCCCCCAGGAACATTGTATATAGGACTGCAGCCTAAGGGGCATGCGATATTGCAATTAGTTTTCAGTTCAGTTCAGAGTTCTTCACTGCATGCTTTAAAAGTGAGTTTTCACATTTTTTTCCTTCATATAAAAATTTTGGACAGTTTTTTTTTTAATGTGGTGTGAATGTCAAATAAACAATATTCATCCTCTTACCTCTCTGTCTTTAGACCCCGTATTTCCCTGCTTGCAATCCTTCCTCTGCAAAGTGTGCCATTTTAGTAATGCCAAAAAAATCATGTCTTCAATCACTCCCTGCAAATCCTTCTTTGCTCCCCCTATACATGGGTCTCCTGGTTGGAAGAGAGTCCCATGCATAGGGCAGTGGGATAGCTATAGGGGTGGAAAGCACTAAGATTTGTAGGGAGCCTCACGGCAGTGTGCAAGTGGCCCCAGCCCCTCCTCTTTGGAGCCATTCAAAGCAGGGGGAGCAAAATGGAAGCAAATGCCTCCATTTTGCTCCCCTGCCCGAAATGGCTCCGAAGGGGAGGGGCGCTTGCACGCTATGGTGAGACTGCAAAACTCAGTACTTTGCACCACCCCCTTAGCTATACCACTGCATAGGGGTAGCAAATAAGGACAACACTTTTACACTGTTACCCCCGCCCCATTCAAATTACATCTTCTTATTCACCATACCCATTTCTGCCAATGTCAATCCAAAGAATCACTTAAAAACAACATGATACTGAGCTAATAATAATAATAATAATAATAATAATAATAATAATAATAATAATAATAATAATAATAAAAACAGGTATTTATATACCGCCTTTCTTGGTCTTTATTCAATACTTTATTCAAGGCGGTTTACATAGGCAGGCTTTATTTAAATCCCTTATTAAATAGGGATTTTTACAATTTGAAAGAAGGTTCTTTCTTTCAAGAACCACTACATTCAGGTGTTTCATTCCGATCTGGCTTCACATTCTGGCCTCCTTCCTCCCACGCTCAGAGCAGATGGAATAGTTCGGCTTCAGCTTGTCAGCTGCTTCAAGGTCGCACGGTGCCGGTGGCCTCGAACTGGCGACCTTGTGGATGTTATCTTCAGGCAGATGGAGGCTCTGCCCTCTAGACCAGACCTCCTGCCCTGATACCTGATACAGACCTCCTGATACAGAGGCAAAGACCTCTGATACAGACCTGATATTTCAGGCAAAGACCTCCTGATACAGACCTCCTGCCCTGTACCTGATACAGGTACAGTGGCTTTTCCCTGGCTGAAGTTAAGAGACCAGGCACCTAAAGATGCCTCTTTGCTCATATATCAGAAGATCAACTGGCTTCAAGACACTCTTCAAAGATGTTCCATGTGCAGTCACACCACACGGCAGAGTGGCATTGTTGCCTCAGATTGTGCGCATTTCCTAGCGTACTAGAGCGGGAGAGACAGATTTATCTGACCGATGCGGCACAACTTATGGCAATTCTCTTCTTAAAGCACCACTCAAATGAACAGGGGCTTTCTGAGAACAAATGTTTGTATTTGTGCTTATGTCCCTAGTAAAAGACCTACAGAAGGGAGAAATTCAAGGAGGTAGCAAAATGGAAGGATTACGGGGCATGGATGTTGCCAGAGTGATGACAGTGGCAGTGATTTTCCCCCTCCACTTCCTTGCCTCAATGGCCAGTTTTCCACATGTGAGGACGGTGGGCGAGGAGGGAATAACCAGCAAGCATGGTAGTACGGGAACCAGAGTTAGCAGGCACAATCCCATTCTCCCAACCCATTCATTCACATTATGAGGGTTGGTGTCTGAATAGGTCTGCCATCTTCCTTCAAAGCTCGCCTTCATCTTAGAAGCCCTTGAGTGAACTCCTTAGAGCCCAATCCTATTCTCTGCCATGCTACAGCATTGAGCTGCCCTGAGGGGCATGTTGCATGCTATGGCAGGGGGTGATCAGACAGTCAGTGGGAGGTGTGTATTTTTTTTTTTTAGGAGACCCTATGGGTCGCCTCAACCTATGCCAGTCGTTTTGCTGGTATGAGTCCAAGAGGGGACTGTGGGTGTTCTAAAGCAGGGAAAGGGGGATTGGATCCTGGCACAAGTGAAGTACAGCCCTTCCCCCACCACTGGTTCCCTTCCCCTCCATGTCCATGGATACTTGTCTGGGTTGGCACAGCCTGGATTCTGTGGAGCTGCAACTATTTTGTAGCAGTGGCTCCAGCTTGGTCTTTTTGACCATTGCTGGTCCTTTTGCAACAGCAGAACACTCATAAAAGGCCCATATGATGGAGAAGTGAGTCCTCCCCCCATAGTTGAAACCAAGGCTACAAAGGTATATACGCTTTTGTAATTATATATGCTGATGAATTAGCTCCTGCTAACCTTCACAATTTCAATACGTGTTTTCTTATCCCAACTCCAGAGTGGTCTCTAAGGGCCAGCTATGTTCTGTCTCATGCACAGCCCTGACATCTATGCATTCCTTCAGGAAGAATTTGAGTCCCTGTGGAAGACAACGTCCAGCCACTCCTGCTTCCTCCTCCTCTCTGCTAGCTATGCCTACGTCTGAGACTGCATCACCATGAAATAGGAACCACAATGGTTTCCTCCCAAACAAACACTCAGGACAAGATCCTAGAGCCAGTTTTGATTGATGACCTCATGCCAATCAACAGAACAGCAAATCTATGGTATTAACTTTAAACCAGTGTTTCTCAACTAGTGTTGTGGGTATCACCAGTGGTACTTGAGGTAGTGTTTGGTGGTACTCTTGGTACCCCTGGACACCCACCACCTGGTGTCCAGCAAGACCAAGAGCACGATGCAACAAACAGCCATAGGAGGATCAGCTCAGTGGGCAGAATCCCAAAGCCTGCTTTTCCATGCTCAAAAAAGCCCTCCCGTCCACCCTGAGCCTCTTACTGGTCCTACTCCCAGAAGTAACTGGCAATGATGACACTGCTAGCTACTTTCTGTGGTACTTAAAATAGGTGGGCCATGTGAGTGGCAGAGTACAAACATTGAGAAATACTGCTTTAAACCATTTCTGCCCAGTGCTGCATATACGCAACAGCAATCAAATGTGTACAACTGTGGGCCAGGCAAAAATGGGTTAACTATGCTACATACTGGTTCTGGAGGTTCAGGGAATGGCCTGAAATAGCTGCTTTATTACCGTTCACAATCTAGGTGGCAGTTACTCTCCAACCATCCAACGGTGATTCTCTTCTTCCAAGGACAGCACCGTCTACAAATGGATGGCATGAAGCCAGAAGGCATGACTGTATATTACTGTGCTGGACGGACCAATGGGAGATATTGTAGGATGTGAGCTCATACCAAAACATATATGGCTGTCCCACACCTTTTACATCTAATACAGCCTCCATATCTTGATCTCCTTGGACTTGGGCCACTCAATATGCCTACACTTATTTCATTGACCTTGATTGCGTCCTCCAAATAAGCACTAAGTCCTGGCTTTGATAAGGTCCTGGACAAGAAGACTTCTGTAGGACTTCCAAGTTCCACTGAGTCCTTCGACAGTGGCAGACTTACCCCGAACCACTCTGTCTGGGGCAAAGGTCTGAGATGCAGTCCCCCCAGGAGATGCCGTCCCCCACGCGCAAAGCCATTCTTACCTTTCTAGTGCGCAATGGAGCCTTGTGCGACCCTTGGTCTAAGGATTGCGCAAGGCTCCGTTGTGCACTAGAAAAGTAGGGACAGCTTTGCCCATGGAGGGCTGCATCTCCCGGAGGGGGGGGTGACATCTCAGACCTTTGCCCCTGAGCGGTTTTAACGCTTCTCCGTGGTCTTAACATGCATTTCCGGAAAAATGGAAGTGCAGTTTTTGACTGTGTCAGGAGCCTCAATGAGGCTTCCAGCACAGTCCTAGAGGCGTACAGACTTAGCACCTGGGGCATTTGCCCCTTTTGCCCAGCACTAGGTCCGCTGCTGTTCTTAGACAAGTTCTTGATCATGCAGAAGGTGCCCTCCCTCAACAGACACCCTGTGCATTTTACATAGATGAAGTTATGCAAATAGTGAGGTAGTTAATGCTTTAAAGAACTTCTTTTCCCTTCCTTTCAAGGCCAGTTGACTTGCAAAGTCACCCACACTTCACTCTTCCTGGCTAGGCTATCAGCTCAGCCTCCAGTTATCTGTCAAACCATCCAATAAAATGTTGCTTTGGTTCCATTTGATTTTCATTCTTTCAGCCTTCAGAGGTATTTCTTCTCTGCGGTTCTATGATGACTGAAACTTCTCAGGGCTATTATAATTAATATCAATAAGTCATATGACCTGTCTCTCCTCCTAGGTGTCCAATCGGCTGCTCCTGTGTACGTATCTGGAGGGAATTTGAACACACCTGGAGCTCGCATGTTGAACTTGCATGTACAATGTTAGGGACTGAGATAGAATACTACTGGATGGATTGGGTCCGTCAAGCTCCTGGGGACGATCTGGAATGGGTCTCAAGGATACACGGGAGCACCACATACTACAGTGATCCTGTTAAAGGCCGATTCACAGTTTCCATGGATAGTTCAAGAAGGAGGATTCATCTAGATATGCGAAACCTGAAAGTGGGGGACTCTGCCAAGTATTACTGCTTAAAAGAGAAGCCCAGTGAGGGAAAGCTTACACAAAACCCACGCTGAGGTCAGCAAGGAGAATGCGGTTTCATTCTGATGGAGAAGCTGCTGGATTCTTGTGGGGGTTCATTGAGCAAAGGAGGATGTTGATATATAGGACCTGAAACCTCAAGCAGGAAACAGACAGGAAATTTAGCAGGAAACTAACTTACCCCAGCTAAAGCCACAGCAGCCAATGGGGCTACCTGGATCTGTGCCACCTCAAGTGGCCGGTGAGGGCTTACCTTTTGCTCCAGCCTGCGGGGCTTGGGCCAGCCTGTGGAGGCTGGTGCACGTTCGTGTGCCAGCCTCCCTCCTCCTGAGTTGTTGTAGAAGTGGCTTTTGGGCATTTTGTGACACCCCTTGGCTGGCGCAAGGGACTTTCGCCACCCAACGGTGACTTTGGGATTGTGCCCTATTCAGATGTCCTTTCCTCAAGACATTTTTTTTTTTTTTCATTGCTCTGTTTCTTTGAGAAGATGATAATGGAATTTCACTGAGATCTCTCTTGGATGCATGTGGGGGCAGTGATTTTTACTGCCTGAAATGGGAATTGGACAAGGAGAAGAAGAGCCATAACTAGGGAGGAACCTAAGGGGCACCTTCCCTGGGCACTATGCCAAAGGGGGTGCATGACTGCCCCTCAGGTGGGCTTGTTGTGGAGAAAGTGCTGGCAGCTTTGCGCCTCCTTTCTCCTGTGGAGGCTCCTCTTCAAGAAGGGAGAAGGAACAGAGGACACAAAGCCACTGCAGCAAGTGTCCCTCCACCAGGGAGACTTTCATTAAGAGTGCGGTGTGCAATCAAAGCCACATTCAACTTGTCTTTCTGGGTTTCTAGAATGTACACATAATACAGCTGATTTTTACCCAGAAGACTTTTTTTCAGAATGTATACATGAGGGATTTACTGTTCCAGGGCACAAGGGTCCCCCCCCCCACCATTGGTTGGATGTTTGCTGAAGAAAATATTACAGAGAGTTCTCCTTGCTCCTGATATTGCTGGGTATGTACCTTTATAGGTTTACTGAAGAAGAAGGAAACTGAGCTCCAGTTCCATTATTGTTTGAATTCAAGATCAGCTTTCCCCCCGAAATGTTTGCAATACAAAACAAGGCAGAATACGATTCCCAAACAAATTAGCAATTCCTGGGTGCTGGTGGAAGCCTCCCATTGCTCCCTATGTGTGTTGGACAAGCGATTCCCTCCCAGACTCATCTCCCAATCCTGGGCATGTCTCCGCAGAAGTAAGTCCCATTATAGTCAATGGGACTTACTCCCAGGTAAGTGTGGATAAGATTGAAGCCTCAGCCCCCAAACTGAAATACAGGGGTAACTATACTTATTTGTCCTACATGGTTGATGTACATATTGCATCAAGTTGATACATGTGAAGCACCTTTGACTCTCAAAAGGTGCCATAAAAGTAGTGCAATCTTGAAACGCTAAGCTTTAGCACTGTCTTACGGCACAATCCTCTGCATGTCTACTCAGAAGTAAGTCCCATTGGAGTAAGCTTATTCCCAGGAAAGTGTGCATAGAATTGCAGCCTTGTTTGATTTAAATGGTGCTTATTAAAGATTTACCTTCACTGGTTCCAACCCAATGCCGTTATTTTTATTCCATGGAATTGGAATCTTCTAATGTACACTAAAGGGGTGCCCTTTTCTAAAGTAAGATGGCCTCGTTGTGATTTTTCTTTCAGATGGATATAATGTGTCAGTTTGGCTGATGTTATATACTTATACAATTTTATTTTCCCATTCTGGAGTGCTTGGTACACTTTTCAATCTCAAGCACTTAACATGTGCTGCACTTTCCCTACGTCAGTGGTTCCCAAACTGTGGGTCGGGTCCCATTGGTGGGTTGCGACATGAATTTTGGTGGGTCCCATAGGAGCCAAGCAGAGCTCCCAATGAAAACACAGATGATTGAAGGATCAGATAACTAACTGCCTTAAGACTTCTTAAAAATCAGATAGCTATTAACTGCCCTTCCAAACAGCTACTGCAGTTTACAAGCATTTGTAAATATAGGGAGATAAATGTTGGAGCAACTTTTTTCTGGTTATTATTACATGTAAATAAATAAAAGAGGATTTATTTCTAGATTTTTTTTAAGTCTTGTAAACCTAGGCGGGTCCCAATAGAGTGTCATTTTAAAAAGTGAGTCCCAGCGGTAAAGAGTTTGAGAGCCACTGCTTTATGGACATCATTTCCCAGTAACCGATTTGAAGGTTCATTTATAAAGAATACAATAGGATCACATTCTAAGATCTTTTATTCATTCTCAAACTGGTATCCAAAACTGAAACCTAAAACAAAAGGAATGTATTTTCCAAAAGTGACTTGACCGTGGTGATGGTCAGAAAGATTAATTTTTGCAGAGGGAAGAACAGTATGAAAGAAAAGTGATTAATATTCATCCATCCACATACAACAACATACAGAATGAACCAAAGAGCATAAACATATCTGGACACTGGAATGATCTTTAATGTGATATATAATTACAGAGGTGAAACTGACTGCTATGTCAAATTACATATTCCAAATGATAAATATGAACCCCTCCATAGCTCATATTATTTCCATCTTTTTCTCTTTCTCCTTTTATTTTCTTGGTTGTTTCTTCTGTGATCATTGGTCATTTTGTCCCTGTAATTCTAGAGTCATATCTATAGTTGCATAAAATCAGTGTTTAAAAATTTGGAAAAGCAATAAATAAAATATCCATTTCTTTTCAAGGAATGAAGGAGATGGAGACAGGCAACAATACACTGATCACCGAATTTATCCTTTTGGGATTTCCTGAACTTCATGGAATTAGGCTGATATTTTTTGCCATCGTTCTTCTAATGTACCTCCTTTCAGTCGCTGGCAACAGCGCAATCATCACGGTCGTCTCCCTGGAACCCAAACTCCACATGCCCATGTATTTCTTCCTCAGCAACTTTTCATTCGGCGAGCTCTGTAGCACCACAGCGGTGGTGCCAAAGATGCTGACCAATATCCTCTTGGACCAAAACACCATTTGCTTCAGATGTTGCATGTTCCAAGTCTTTGTCATTTTCTCAATGGGAGCCACCCAATTCATCAACCTCACCATCATGTCTTTTGACCGTTACGTAGCCATTTGCAAACCTTTTACGTATAACACCAAGATGACCAATGAACTCTGCTTCCACCTGGCAGCTCTGGCTTGGGCTGTGGGATTTACATCTACACTGTGTCAGGCCATTGTTTTGTGGACTTATACGTACTGTGGACACAATATCATTGACCACATCTGCTGTGACTTTGGACCTATTCTGAAACTGGCTTGTGCAGACACAACTGTGATGGAACTCATTGGTCTCTTTTCTGGTGCCATTCTGATGTGGGGTTCATTTATCTTTTCACTGGTGTCCTATGGCAGCATTATATACACCATAGTTCAGATCCCAGCAGTCAGTGGGCGCTCCAAGGCTTTTTCCACCTGTTCTTCTCATCTCACAATAGTTTGTATCTTCTATGGGGCAATGTTTTTTATGTACATGAGACTGTCAACCCAAGCTGACAGCCACATCAACAAAGTGGTGTTCTTGGTGGTTATTGTTGTGTTGCCTGCCCTAAGCCCCTTCATCTTCACAATCCGGAACAATGACTTCAAAGCAGCTGCAAACAAAGTCATGTGCAGATGGAGCCACAACTCCCTCTCTGCTGTCATTAAATTAATGAAGCAACGGTCCTTGCAAAAAGGTGGACCCTGTCATCAATAATCACTGCATAGTCAAAAGACTTCAGAGAAGCACTAATCTGAGGGATATATTGTCATGTCTTTCTAGGCTATTACAAGCTCCTTCCACATGCCTAGTAGTTGGCAACCTTCAGTCTCGAAAGACTATGGTATCGCGCTCTGAAAGGTGGTTCTGGAACAGCGTCTAGTGTGGCTGAAAAGGCCAATTCGGGAGTGACAATCCCTTCCACACTGGGAGCAAGTGCAGTCTGTCCCTGGCCTGTCTCCCTGGCTATGGGCCTTCCTTCTTTGCCTCTTTGCCTCAGACTGTTGGCCAAGTGTCTCTTCAAACTGGGAAAGGCCATGTTGCACAGCCTGCCTCCAAGCGGGCCGCTCAGAGACCAGGGTTTCCCACTTGTTGAGGTCCACTCCTAAGGCCTTCAGATCCCTCTTGCAGATGTCCTTGTATCGCAGCTGTGGTCTACCTGTAGGGCACTTTCCTTGCACGAGTTCTCCATAGAGGAGATCCTTTGGGATCCGGCCATCATCCATTCTCATGACTTGACCGAGCCAACGCAGGCATCTCTGTTTCAGTAGTGCATACATGCTAGGGATTCCAGCATGTTCCAGGACTGTGTTGTTTGGAACTTTGTCCTGCCAGGTGATGCCGAGAATACGTCGGAGGCAGCGCATGTGGAAAGCATTCAGTTTCCTCTCCTGTTGTGAGTGACGAGTCCATGACTCGCTGCAGTACAGAAGTGTACTCAGAACGCAAGCTCTGTAGACCTGGATCTTGGTATGTTCCATCAGATTCTTGTTGGACCAGACTCTCTTTGTGAGTCTGGAAAACGTGGTAGCTGCTTTACCGATGCGTTTGTTTAGCTCGGTATCGAGAGAAAGAGTGTCGGATATCGTTGAGCCAAGGTACACAAAGTCATGGACAACCTCCAGTTCATGTGCAGAGATTGTAATGCAGGGAGGTGAGTCCACATCCTGAATCATGACCTGTGTTTTCTTCAGGCTGATTGCCAGTCCAAAATCTTGGCAGGCCTTGCTAAAACGATCCATGAGCTGCTGGAGATCTTTGGCAGAGTGGGTAGTGATAGCTGCATCGTCGGCAAAGAGGAAGTCACGCAGACATTTCAGCTGGACTTTGGACTTTGCTCTCAGTCTGGAGAGGTTGAAGAGCTTTCCATCTGATCTGGTCAGGAGATAGATGCCTTCTGTTGTAGTTCCAAAGGCCTGCTTCAGCAGGACAGCGAAGAAGATCCCAAACAAGGTTGGTGCAAGAACACAGCCCTGCTTCACGCCACTTTGGATGTCAAAGGGGTCTGATGTGGAGCCATCAAAGACAACAGTGCCCTTCATGTCCTTATGGAAGGATCTGATGATGCTGAGGAGCCTGGGTGGACATCCAATCTTGGGGAGAATCTTGAAGAGGCCATCCCTGCTGACCAGGTCGAAAGCCTTTGTGAGATCTATGAAGGCTATAAAGAGTGGCTGTCATTGTTCCCTGCATTTCTCCTGCAGTTGTCTAAGGGAGAATATCATATCAGTGGTGGACCTGTTGGCTCGGAATCCGCACTGTGATTCTGGATAAACGCTCTCTGCAAGTACCTGGAGCCTCTTTAGTGCAACTCGGGCAAACAACTTTCCTACAACGCTAAGGAGAGAGATGCCATGATAGTTGTTGCAGTCACCCCTGTCGCCTTTGTTCTTGTACAGCGTGATGATGTTTGCATCCCTCATGTCTTTAGATATTTGATTTTCTCTGTAAACCGCTTTGTAAACTTTTTGTTGAAAAGCGGTATATAAATACTGTTGTTGTTGTTGTTGTTGTCTTGAGGTACTCCACCTTCTCTCCAGCAGAGACAAAGGATTTCATGCAGCTCAGTGATGATGATCTCTTTGTAGCACTTTAGGACCTCAGCAGGGATGCTGTCTTTTCCAGGTGCCTTGCCAAAGGCAAGGGAGTCCAGGGCCACGTGAAGTTCTTCTAGGGTTGGTTCACTGTCAAGCTCCTCCAGCACAGGCAGGCACTCAATGTTGTTCAGCGCTTCTTCGGTGACTACATTTTCTCTGGAATATAGCTCAGAGTAGTGCTGCACCCAGCGTTCCATCTGCTGCGCCCGATCCTGGATGACCTCGCCTGCAGCAGACTTCAGAGGGGCAATTTTCTTCTGTGTTGGACCTAGGGCCTGCTTGATACCATCGTACATCCCCATGTACATCCCCATGTACATGTACATCCCCATGTACATCGTACATCCACATGCCTACTATGGCATATATTCACATGGGATTTTCCGACAAGTAGACAAATATAACTGCACAATTTGTTGAGAGTTAGAGTCTTGTTTACTGTTCTTATTCAGGCAGTGCCATTCATTTTCATGGTGCTTTACAAGGAGTGAGAGACCTTATCCCTGCCCTGGGGGCTTGCAATCTAGATCGTGACACAAGGGTGAAAACAGAAGAAAGGAGGGGGAATGGGGGGTGGAGATAAAGAGGGAAGCATACATGATTGTTTCAGTTACATGCACTTAAGTTTCTGATTCACTGTTTTAAGTTTGTTTTTTACTTTCACAGGGAGAGCATTCGGCACAGTTATGTGCAGTTTGGATTGAGGGGGGGCAGGGAGAAGGTCTCATTGAGACCAGCCAATTATCTCTGGGAAGATGACATCCTCTTATTTTCCTTCCTCTTCAGTCAAGGGGGAGAATATAAGAATATAAGAAATGTCTGGATGGATCAGGCCTAAGGACCATCTGGTCCAGCATTCTGTTTCCCACAGTGGCCCATCAGCTGCCTCGGGCAAGCCAAATTCACAGGCTTCTGTGCCACCATTGCTCCTCCGCAACTTCTATTCAGCAGATATTGCCACTGGATCTGGCTAGGAAAGAAGATGGGAGGGAGGGAGGAAAAGTGGGGGCAGGTTTTCGATATGGGCATACTTTGCACTTGCAGGAGGTCTTTTGTGGGTGGAGCTGTCTGTGTGTGGTGCAAGAACAGGAGCTACTGAGCCCACTGTGGTAGCAAGTCAAACAAGCAATGGATTGTGGATGAGGAAAATGAAAATGGAAAGGGCAGAGGTCACAGAGGAGAGAACAGGGAGAAAAAAGTGCTCTTGAAAAAGTGCGTATATTGGTTTTACCATTGGAGCCATTCATGGCAGCAAGAGGATTTGCAAATGGCTCTGACTGCGAGGGGGAGGGGCAGCTTGAAGGGCACACTGAAGCGCCACGCAAAACTTAGCGCTGTGCCCCCCCATAGCTATGCTACTGGGAAATGATCATGAGATTTGCAAGGAGCAGTTTCCTAAGAGCAGTTAGGAAGGTGGCATAATGCTGGCTGAAAAAGATGGGGTGGGGGGGAATGGCGAGAAGTTGATACAATGAAAACATGCACATGCCCAATCTTGTCTGATCTTGGAAGCTAAGCAGGGTCAGGCCTGGTTAGTACTTGGATGGGAGACCGCCTGGGAATACCGGTGCTGTAGGCTTATACCATGATCTTGGAAGCTAAGCAGGGTCAGGCCTGGTTAGTACTTGGATGGGAGACCGCCTGGGAATACCGGTGCTGTAGGCTTCTACCATGATCTCGGAAGCTAAGCAGGGTCAGGCCTGGTTAGTACTTGGATGGGAGACCGCCTGGGAATACCGGGTGCTGTAGGCTTCTACCATGATCTGGGAAGCTAAGCAGAGTCAGGCCTGGTTAGTACTTGGATGGGAGACCGCCTGGGAATACCGGTGCTGTAGGCTTATACCATGATCTTGGAAGCTAAGCAGGGTCAGGACTGGTTAGTACTTGGATGGGAGACCGCCTGGGAATACCGGGTGCTGTAGGCTTATACCGTGATCTGGGAAGCTAAGCAGGGTCAGGCCTGGTTAGTACTTGGATGGGAGACCGCCTGGGAATACCGGTGCTGTAGGCTTATACCATGATCTTGGAAGCTAAGCAGGGTCAGGACTGGTTAGTACTTGGATGGGAGACCGCCTGGGAATACCGGGTGCTGTAGGCTTATACCGTGATCTGGGAAGCTAAGCAGGGTCAGGCCTGGTTAGTACTTGGATGGGAGACCGCCTGGGAATACCGGTGCTGTAGGCTTATACCATGATCTTGGAAGCTAAGCAGGGTCAGGACTGGTTAGTACTTGGATGGGAGACCGCCTGGGAATACCGGGTGCTGTAGGCTTATACCGTGATCTGGGAAGCTAAGCAGGGTCAGGCCTGGTTAGTACTTGGATGGGAGACCGCCTGGGAATACTGGGTGCTGTAGGCTTATACCATGATCTGGGAAGCTAAGCAGGGTCAGGCCTGGTTAGTACTTGGATGGGAGACTGCCAGGGAATACCGGGTGCTGTAGGCTTATACTATGATCTGGGAAGCTAAGCAGGGTCAGGCCTGGTTAGTACTTGGATGGGAGACCGCCTGGGAATACTGGGTGCTGTAGGCTTATACCATGATCTGGGAAGCTAAGCAGGGTCAGGCCTGGTTAGTACTTGGATGGGAGACTGCCAGGGAATACCGGGTGCTGTAGGCTTATACCATGATCTGGGAAGCTAAGCAGGGTCAGGCCTGGTTAGTACTTGGATGGGAGACCGCCTGGGAATACCGGGTGCTGTAGGCTTATACCATTGTCTTTCGAGACTGAAGGTTGCCAACCAGATTGAGTAGAAGGATGTTCTTAACGTGCAGTTCACTGAGTGGAGCAGCTTAGACATAAATGGCCATAAAAAATTGGCTCCATGTACAGGCAAGAACTGAAGGAAGTCATATTCCTTGACATGATGAAGTCATACCCCAGTCAGACCTTTTTATACAGCCAAATTGTGATGGATGGATGTGCAGACTGAAATCGTGGGCTTACGACTCTCATGCTTGGTGTCTAACAGATTAAACATCAAATCTGCATACTGAATGGTCTCTTACATCATCATAGATACATAGATGATAGAATATTCATCTCAAGCAAGGTGTTGCTTAACTGGCCAGTCACTCAACAGAGAGAACCTTGAATCATCATTCGCGGTGCCCAGTCACGGTGGCACCATTGCTTGAGTCTTCCGGGCACTGCCATCTTGAATCAAGTGAGATCTCATGAGATTGCATGAAGGCTTACATGGTCTTGTACAATTCAAGATAGCGGTGCTCAGGAGAGCCGGTAAGAAGAGGCTACTGAGGACATTTAGTGGTGCCCCTTTGAGTTCACTGCAGTGCCTTTGGGCACACAGTTTGGGAATCACTGCCAGAAAGTTTGGAGCACGTGTACCTGTATGAAGCAATTCTCAGACCAAACCACTCTTCCCATAACAATGCAGAGCTGTCCATCAGATGCTCTCAATTTATTAATTAGAAAACCAAATTTCAGGATTTTGTGTAATGTGTAACTTGGTGGTCTTCAGAACCTTAAAGGCTTCGCGATTCTTTAAATCCTGGATGGGAATATCTATAAAAATATTTAGGCTTTTTCTTTTTTTTTTTTTTTTGCTATTTGAACAGTTGACTTTTTTAAAACCCACACAACACTTTCTGCAACTTTAATTAGTGATCTCAACTGGCATGGGAGAAGCCACAGAAGTCTTGAGAGACATTCCCTGTGAGATCCTTTAAGCATTAAAAATAATTGAACAAAAAAAAATAAATCATGAAACAAGAATGAATCTAATACTAAAATGATAATCAATAGCACAGTCATTTATCATTCCCATGACAGTCAAATAGTTGTTTGTACTCTGAAGAACTTTTACATGGCAAAAATACATCTCCAGCCTTATAGGATAGCTTTATTTCCATTTAGTTTAGTCAAATGCAATATCATGTGACTGCTAGAGTGTGTTCCTTCTTCCAGAGCTTGACGGTACGTAATGTCTTAAAGTATCTGCGTGACTGAATTATATTGCTAATGAGTTTCAGTTCAATTGTTCCAACTGAAGCATTCAGCTTCTGCATTTGCAAATACAAATAAAAGCAGAATAGAAAAATATAATTAGTTCTTTCTGTATAGGGGCTGCTTGTGGGAATGAACAGAAAAGAAATGGAGCCATGAAGTTTTCTCAGGGCCCAATCCTATCCAACTTTCCAGCACCGATGAACCGCAACACAGACCCAGGGAAAGAGAAGAAATGGACCCTTACCTTTAGGGGGAATCCGTGACAGCCCTCCCACCACAGGATGCAACGCACACCCCCTTGGCATGGCTGCATCAGCACTGGAAAGTTGGATAGGATTGGACCTAAGTGAAATAGAATAGCTGTCAGCCTCCAGCTAGCTGTCAGTGGTTCTCCATTCATAGTGGTGGGTTCTCCAAACATGATAAATGCGCAAATTAAGTTACATGATTTTTGTCCAGCTGAAGTAAACAGCTCTTTCCAGCAATAGGGGGTGGGGGGAGAGTGGAATTCCTAACACATTTGAAATATCAGGCATTTATAACGCTCTCCTCCATTCAGGATTCTCTGACTTCAGATCATCAGAGAATGAAAAAAGTGTTTAGACATGCAAAGAAGTTACGAGACTGTATATAAAAGAGAATTTATTTCCTAAAAGTGGTTTGACTGTTTTTCATGATTGAGATTTTATTTTATTTTTTTTATTTTGAAGAGGTAATCACAGGATGTCGCAAAATAGAACATTTATCCACTTCTCTGAACCACTGTGCAAACAAACATGTATCTGAAGATGTGGATATGAACTGTTGTCGTCAAATATATCGTTCTTGGAAGGAAGGAAGGAAGGAAGGAAGGAAGGAAGGAAGGAGATGGAGGTGAGCAATGTTACCTCAATCACTGAGTTCATACTTTTGGGATTCCCTGAATTTCATGCTACGAGAATAGCATTTTTTACTGTCGTTCTTCTGATGTACCTTCTTTCCGTTGCAGGCAACTGTGTGATAATCACAGTTGTCTTCCTGGAACCCAAACTCCACCTCCCCATGTATTTCTTCCTCAGCAATTTCTCCTTGGGTGAGCTCTGTAGCACTACAATAGTAGTGCCCAAGATGCTGACCAATATCCTCCTGGACCAAAACACCATCTGCTTCACCTGTTGCATGATGCAGTTTTTTTTAATGTTCTCCGTGGGAGCCACCCAGTTCATCAGCCTCACCGTCATGTCTTTTGACCGTTACGCTGCTATTTGCAAACCGTTTCTCTACAATACCATGATGACGGATTCGCTCTGCTTCCGGTTGGCGTTGCTGACTTGGGTCGGAGGGTTCACCGTCGTATTAGGTCAGGCTGTTGTTTTGTGGACTTACCCATACTGTGGACACAATGTCATCGATCATTTCTTTTGCGACATTGGACCTATTTTGAAGTTAGCTTGTGCTGATGTAAGTGTGATGGAGATGGTTGACTTCTTTTATGGTGTCATGATTATGTGGGGTTCATTTATCTTTTGCTTGGCTTCCTATGTTTGTATTATATACACCATCGTTCAGATCCCAGCAGTCAGTGGACGATCCAAGGCTTTTTCCACCTGTTCTTCTCATCTCACCATAGTTTGCATCTTCTATGCAACAATGTTTTCTATGTATCTGAGACCTCCAACCCAAGGGGACAGCCGGATCAACAAAATGGTGGACCTCATCACTGTGGTTTTTTTGCCCACCCTGAGCCCTTTCATCCTGACAATCCGAAACAAAGACTTCAAGGCAGCTGTATACAAAGCTGTAAGCAGAAAGGGTTGCCTCCCACCCTCTGTTGTGATGAAATTAATACAACAATGGTTCTTGCAAAAATTCCTGGCCTGACCTCACTGGACTTTTTCATGCTTATAGACAGAAACACTTCGCTGAGCAAGACTTTTGGAAAGATTTGTATTGGCAACCTTCAGTCTCGAAAGACTATGGTATCGCGCTCTGAAAGGTGGTTCTGGCACAGCGTCTAGTGTGGCTGAAAAGGCCAATCCGGGAGTGACAATCCCTTCCACACCGGGAGCAAGTGCAGTCTGTCCCTGGTCTGTCTCCCTGGCTATGGGCCTTCCTTCTTTGCCTCTTAGCCTCAGACTGTTGGCAAAGTGTCTCTTCAAACTGGGAAAGGCCATGCTGCACAGCCTGCCTCCAAGCGGCCGCTCAGAGGCCAGGGTTTCCCACTTGTTGAGGAAAGATTACAAGGCAACATAAATACATGCATGATTTCCTGACCAAGGCACAAATAAAAAAATACTGTTCATGGAGATTCTGATTTAGCCTCTCTGATGCTCTTGATATCTTAATACCTTTTTCACTGATGGTCAGCTGGAAAACAGACACTCTGGGTGGCGTAGTGGTTCGGGAAGAGCCAGGTTCAAATTCCTGCTCAGCCACAATGAAGCTTCCTGGGTGACCTTGGACCAGTCACTATCTCTCAGCCTCACCTACTCCACAGGGTTCTTGTGAGGGGAAAAGGAAGGGAGGAACCATGTACGCCACCCTGAACTACTTTGAGGAAGAGCGTTATGAATATGTAAATAAACATATTATGTATTATATATAGTCCGGTTGCATGATTATGTAATATGGATGATTGGATGTACACTTAAGAGTTTTAATGCTCTGTATACTTGAATGTAATTTTCAGCTCATTACGAGATTGTTCATGCTTCGGAAGTCCTTTTTTCAGTGTGCATTAAAGATTGTTCTGTGGCATTTCATTCATTCAAAAGTCAAAGCCTGATGGGCATGGACAGTTGGTCAGTGCCCAACTTGGGTAGACTCACACAACCTTCCCTGCAGCTTTCACTGGTGACACTATCTAAATACATACCGTACTCACACACACAAAAAATGTTTCTAAAAAATCATCTCACAAGATACTCAGTTTTCAAAGGGTGTTGATCCTGATATGTCAATATGGTCTGACATTGCATCCAAGAACCATTGAGCCTTGAAGCAACCAATAGACAGATCTCTCCTGCTGCTTCCTTCATTTCCTGCCAGATGGTGCTTTATTGCTGTGAGTTTATTACCATGGCAGGATTGATTGTTGGCAACCTTCAGTCTCGAAAGACTATGGTATCGTGCTCTGAATGGTGGTTCTGGAACAGCGTCTAGTGTGGCTGAAAAGGCCGATTCGGGAGTGACAATCCCTTCCACATCGGGAGCAAGTGCAGTCTGTCCCTGGCCTGTCTCCCTGGCTATGGGCCTTCCTTGTTTGCCTCTTTGCCTCAGACTGTTGGCCAAGTGTCTCTTCAAACTGGGAAAGGCCATGGTGCACAGCCTACCTCCAAGCAGAATGCTCAGAGGCCAAGGTTTCCCATCCGTTGAGGTCCACTCCTAAGGCCTTCAGATCCCTCTTGCAGATGTCCTTGTATCGCAGCTGTGGTCTACCTGTAGGGCGCTTTCCTTGCACGAGTTCTCCATAGAGGAGATCCTTTGGGATCCAGCCATCATCCATTCTCACAACATGACCGAGCAGGATCAGCACATTGTTTTGTCCAGTGCAAGAACTTAGGAGGACAGCCTAGAACAGAGTTTTATTCTCATGGCAGGCAGGCCTCTGTGGTGCTCTCTATACTCTTCACCTCTTAACAATGTTGAGCTAGAAGGGGCAACAGTATAGAGGCAACAGTAGAAGGGGTAACAGCTGCAATACTGTGCAACTTCATATGTTCATCACCCAATTCTGAACTGAGCTGAAAAAGCATTTTCTCTAACACAGCTCATGATACAAAACCTCCACCACAGTAGAATAGGTAGAGGGGGGTCAAAGCACTAAGTTTTGCAGGCTCCTGAACTCACTGTGCAAGCGGCCGATCCCCTTCAGAGCCATTCCGAGTGGCTAGAGCAAAATGGAGGAGGCACCTGGAATGGCTCCGGAAGGGAGACAGAGGGGCTGCTTGCATGGTGCGTTCAGGAGCCTGCAAAACTTACTGCTGTGAACCCCCCTCTAGCTATCCTATTGCTCCACCAACCTACCCTGACTGCAAGATAAGGCAAAGAAGTGGGTTTAGAAAAGACTTTGCTGGCAGGGGCACTCATGTGCCATGATACCAGCATCTTGAAGAAACCACAAATCTAGAGACAATCTATAAAGGAAAATCTAGTTTTAATAGAAGCCTCACAAGTCTAGGGACTCCTCTGTTGATGGAAAAGGCAAGAACTGAACCCTAAGCTGAACGTCACAATGACGAATTTGAGACAGGGCTGCGGACAGAAAGTTTGAGACAGTTGCTTGTAAAAGTGTGTCACCATGTGAAGGACTTTCTAGTGTGTTCTTTTCAAAAGGGCAGTTATAAGTAGAGGACACAGAATTCAGGATCTCTGAAAGAATTCATTCCTCTTCAGGACCCAGGAGTTGATGCCAACCAGCTTGACTTTCCTTATGTTATATCCCCATTCTGTACTGGAACTGAGCTTAAGTATGTGAAACTGAATCACATCTCCTCCTCCTCCTCCTCCTCCTCCTCCTCCTACTACTACTACTACTACTACAACAGGAAGAATTTCAAAAGTATTCCTTTCAGGGGAATTATTAGGAATTTTTTGGTCTCTAAAATAACTCAGGTCCAACCTGCTACAGCTCCAATAACCCTCAGCCCTAGATATTCATTTCTGTGAATAAGCATTATGTTTTTTTTAAGCAAGTTTTTTTTTCAAACCACAATAAAAGGCCTAGACGCCTTTAAAAGGGGATTGGACGAGTTTCTGGAGGAAAAATCCATTACGGGGTACAAGCCATGATGTGTATGCGCAACCTCCTGATTTTAGGAATGGGTTAAGTCAGAATGCCAGATGTAGGGGAGAGCACCAGGATGAGGTCTCTTGTTATCTGGTGTGCTCCCTGGGGCATTTGGTGGGCCGCTGTGAGATACAGGAAGCTGGACTAGATGGGCCTATGGCCTGATCCAGTGGGGCTGTTCTTATGTTCTTATAAAAAGCCCCCCCCCCCCAAAAAAAAAAAAAAAAATTCTGCTCCTATGCCAGGTACTGCTGAGAACCTGTTCTGTATAGTCTAAGAGAAAAGTGACATGCAAATACTCATTTTAAGCTATATCAAGAAAGTGATTTTTGCAGGAGTATTTTACAGGATGTTTCGCCTCCATTGTGCTCCCACTGCCCAAAATGGCTGTGAAGGGGGGAAGGGGATGCTTGCATGGTGCGAAGAGGCTCCCTGCAAAACTTAGTGCTTTGCACCCCTTCTAGCTACGCCACTGCCAATATACATGTGGATACAAGAACCTCCATAGAATGAAAAGTAAATGTCATCTCATTTTCATAATATTTTCACGTCTACCCATTTATGTATTTATATCCAAGAACAGTTGTCCTGTCATGTTCTGTCTCCTCATCTGACCCATTCATGCCTGTATTTCCAGGCTCTCAGCTCATGAAATTAGCAATGTCTTTGCATTATGCAAATAACCTTTGAGGAGTCCAATATTTAAGGGGAAAAAAATACAGGAAGACAAAACTGCATTCAGAATAATTGTGGGATTCAGCGGCACATGAGATCTGGGAAGATGTCTCCAAGCATCCAAGTTCTGAAATCAATGATCTTGATGACTTTCCTAATGAGTTCCCCTGACTGTAAGGAAAGTTTGTATTGCCCCCTTTTTAGATAGCCCATTCGATCCTTTCCCATGCATTTTTTTTACTCTTACTATTGTCTTTATATATCCTGTTCCTGTGAACACAGATACTTCCTCGCAGGTTACCGAATCTGGAGGTGGCATCAAGAGACCAGGAGAACATCTTCGACTCACCTGTACAGTGTCATTATCTCTGGGGCTTGCCAGAATGAGCTGGCTTCGTCAAGCGTCAGGGAAGACATTGGAGTTTTTGGGAATCTTCTGGAGCCCTGGAACAAATTACTACAACAGTGCTTTCCAAAATCGGGTCAGCATCACAAGAGAGAGTACTCAGCAAGTGTTCTTAGAACTGCGCAGCTTGAAGCCTGAAGACTCTGCCTTGTATTACTGTGCGGGATGCACACTGATGCAAACCCATTCAACGGCTGCACTAAAAGTAGCCTTCCGGAAAAGAAAGCCATAAAAAACCCCAACCATCAGTCATGTCTGTACTTGTTTGCAACTGGAAATAGGACTGACTTTCTTCTTCCCAATTTGATTTTGCTTTCGGACTAACCTCCCATGTGATTTCATCTGCTATAATCCAGGCCTGGAGAGATATTTTTAATTATTATTGGTATTATTTAGAAGACATATATGATGCTTTCCAACAACAAAAAGTTTTCAAAGTAGTTTTCATAGCAATAAAAATGGGCAGCCGGTTGGGAATATTTGATGATCAGATACAGAAAGATTTTGAAATTTTATTTTTGTACATGACAACTGTGGCAAGGATATTGTAGGCCAAATATTGGAAGGTTCCAGAGGTCTCCTAGGGGAAACCAGAAATTTCCTAACTTGCGGTGTTGTGATGGTGTTGCAAAATGGTTTCCACATCATGCAAAATTTGACACAATCGCAAGAGACCATTCATGATTCTCGTGAGATCACACAAGTTTCTCATGCGATGGCGTGAGATTTGGTGTGATCTTGACCAGGTGAGCCGGAAAGAAGAGGTCACACAGCACCCCTATGAGTGTACCATGGTGCCCTGGGAACCACTGAGGTCAAGGGACATTTGTCCCCTTGCTCCTGGGTAAGCCCCTGCAGCTGTAATAGGTCAACTTGGACCTGCACCAGCGATATTGCAATCACAAAGGCCAGAATAAAAAAGACCTGGATAATCAACTCGTGAATTGTAAATGGATTTGATGTGTGTGCCTTTGCAATATGGTCTAGGTCAGTTCAGTTCAGTTCAGTAAGACCTTTATTGGCATAAAATACAGAGAAAGAACAGAACAAGACAGGAATGTACAAAGACAACACAACATAAGCAAAAACATCAGTCACTGCCCAGAGTCCCAGGGCTCTGTCTGGCTATTTCCCCAGATAAAAAGGAAGCAACATTATCCAGAATCTCAGGATCAGGAGTGGAAAGGAGAGACTGAAGCATGGTTGAATCCTCCCAGCCCTGCATCCTAGCTAGCAATGGACCTAGAAATTTCTTGCGTGACACAACATGTAGCGGGCAATAAAAAAGGTATGCATTAAAGTCTCAACGCAATCCCTACCACACTTGCATTTCCTCTCTAAGTAGGGGATACTGCTGAACCTGCCCGTTAACATGGCTGATGGAAGAGCGTTACACCTTGCCAGTGTGAAAGCTCTCCGGGCCTGTGGGCACACCAGGTGGTAAAAGAAGGAGGCCGGTTTCCCAAAACTGACTGGAATGTGAAGATGGAGTGGAGAACATGTGGTTCTGGTGGCACTAAACAGCTCTTGTTATGGTCTAGGTCATTGTTTCTCAAACTGTGGGGAAGGGACCCACTAGGTGGGTCGCGAGCCAATTTCAGGTGGGTCCCCATTCATTTCAATGTTTTATTTTTTAATATATTAGACTTGATGCTACCATGAGATGGGACTGCATTTGGGGGAATGTTACAGATCTGTACTTGTAACAAGCTACTCTGTATATTCTTTTAACAATGATAGTCAATGGGACTTATACCTGGATAAGTGTGGGTAGAATTGCAGCCTAGGACTGTGAAAAATGTTCCTGCTTGATGATGTCACTTCTGGTCATGACATCACTTCTGGTGGGTCCTGACAGATTCTCATTCTAAAAAGTGGGTCATACAGTGCTAAATGTGTGAGAACCACTGGTCTAGGTAAAGCTGTTCCTTGAAAATTGCAGTGGTGGTTTAGCTACTGGGAACCAGGACACCAAGGCGATTCTTCTGCAATCCCAAAGGGATTTACATTCTGCAAAGACAGCTCAAATTTATATTCTCAAATGTCACAAGGCACACGTTGCAAGGAAGCAAGAGACAAGATCAGTTTAGAACAGAATCTCCTGCTGGTGGTGCTCATGTTCCACGTCACTGGCAAGAAGGGCAAAATAATCAACTTCTAGAAACCAAAAATAGGATGGAAAAAAGAGAAGGAAGCTTCTATTGCTACAGGAAGCATCTGTCTAGGAACACTGCCCTGTGAAGACATGAAATGGGTTAACAGTGAAAGAACCAAATCCCTTAAGTAAACTTCAGCTGCTGACCTAAACCAGTGACGACGGTGGAAGTGTGGTGAAGATGATGACATCACAAATGGATTAAATTCTCATGCAAACCCTGTGAAAGCGCTTTCTTCCAAAATTCACCAGCTTATGATCATTTTCACCACATATGCATACATCTAATGGCCACGGAAGAAGAAGTATGACTGACACTGCATATTCTGTCCATCCTGAAGATTCCTTCAAAAACAAGGTCATAGATTCTTGACAGAAAAGTTTCTCGGGGGAAGTTATTCTCAATTACTATTACCTCCTGCCATTATTGAAGCTCATGAAGCTGCACCCAGGAGTTCTGTCAATCAATCTGTTTCTTGGACAACAAATGCATGATGATCTACACCATTCATCATTGCTGAGTATATAACAAGGGTACAGAATTTTGCTACATCATTGGCATGCTGAGGGAAGGAAATGATGTCGATCAGGAAAATAGAATAAGAGCATAAGAACATAAGAAGAGCCCTGCTGGATCAGGCCAAAGGCCCATCTAGTCCAACGTCCTGTATCTCACAGTGGCCCACCAAATGCCTCAGGGAGCACCCAAGACAACAAGAGACCTGCATCCTGGTACCTTCCCTTGCATCTGGCAATATGTCCTGGCAATATATAAAGATGGGTCCAACCACTGCCACTGGCCCTGGCTCCAAATGTGACCAAACTGGTTGTGTTCCCTCGAAATTAGACTGTAAGGTCCTCGAGGAAAAGCTATGCCTCTTTTTCATTATATCCACCTTAATGGAGCTGTGTAGATTACTGTACAAATAAACAAGAGGCAACCCATTAAAAAGCAGGCAGCAGGTCTAGAAGGCCTAGAATGTATGGACAATGGAATTGGGCCAACATTAATTACCCCCCAAACACCTCTCTCTCTCTCTCTCTCTCTCTCTCTCTCTCACACACACACACACACACACACACACACACACACACACACACACACACAGCCTCAGAACTGACGTGCAGATCTTTTCCTGGGAGCACCTATGACCCTTGAACACAATGATGCTCTCACTTTCCTTGTGACTTTTAGCTTGATCCATCTAAACCATCTCTTATATCATCTGATCTTGAGTATCATGCAAATCACTTTGTGATGTGGCCTTCTTTAAAGGGAAGTTACAACTGAAAGGTGAAGAATTCCGCTCCCTTTCTGGTCCTGGGAGTTGTGGGCAACCATTCCAGTCATGGAAATGAAGATCTTGCTCAGTTGTCTAATCATCTTCCTTGCATGTAAGAAAGCCTTCCCTTTCTCCCTTATTATTATCTGACGGTTTTATGTGCAATGATCTTTCGTTCTACTGTACATACGTATCTTCTCTTCGATGTAGGTCCTTTCTCACAGGTTATGCTTCGAGAATCTGGTGGGGGTCTGATTAGACCAGGGGAGAATCTACGATTAAGCTGTACAATAAAAGGTTATTCTATAACACGCTCCGGAGTGACCTGGGTACGCCAGGCCCCAGGAAAGGGACTGGACTGGGTCGGAGCGCTATGGAATAGTGGAAGCACTTATTACAACACTGCTTTTCAAAATCGGATCACGATAAGAAGAGATACCTCAACAAACCAGGAGTTTCTGCAACTGAATTCCCTGAAGCCTGAAGACACAGCCATTTATTATTGTACAATGCTCACAGTATGAGTGGGCAGCACAAAAACTGCAATTCCAGAAACCCAGTCCTGCTTCAGTTTATGTGCAGCTGTTGGGAGATGGACGCACATCAGAGACTTGCACTAGAGGGCCAGCTTGAAAAACCCGTCATCAGACATACATGTGTTTGGTTGGGTCCTGCAACCACACAGCGGGTCTCGGTCTGTTTCCAAAACCACAACTGCAGGTTACCCAACACTACCACACAACAATCTTATTGCAAAGTTGTAATATCTCAGGGGAGAAATATTTCTCCCATCTTAAGTCCCATACAGCAGAGAGGCAGGCATGTCCCATTAATGTTGTAGATGATGTTGCTCATATCAAGTGCGGGAGGGACCAGCAGATTCAGGGTGCCCCTCACCCTGTGTCTTCTCCCATCTCCCTCCAGCCCACACCATGAATGGAGCCACACTGATTCCAAACAAGGCCTGATCAGTAAATTTTTTAAAAATGTGATTTTGGGTAGATTCAATGCTAAACCCATTTCACAGAATGAGAAATAGCAACTGATCCGAAGTCAAGGCTATGTCAAGGACCTAATGGCACCCAGCTGTCTCTCGGAACACTCTGTCTTATGGGAAGCTTTGCCTCTTATAAGGGGGAGGATATAGAAGCAAAGAGGCTTCTAGGTTTCCAAATAAAATCTTCTCTGCGTAAGATTCAACCAAAAGACACAGTCCTGGAGCTCTCGTTCTGTTTGTACTCTGGAAAAAAATGTTTTTTGTCCTCTGAAAAAAAACAAACTTTTCAGAAGAGAGGACAGAGGAAAGGAACACATCATGTTTTGGCTGCATTTAGTTTTTGTGATAACAGCTTTAAAAGGTTATTTCCCCCCCCCCCTTATAAAAAAATGTCCTAGAGATTATGTATAGTAAGCTAAAACACACTTTTTGGAAACGAATTAATGGTTACTTTTTAACTCCCTCCCTCCTCTTTTTTTTTTTTTTTTTTTCCACTCCCAGGAGCTTGTTCTGCAGTCATCTCACCCAGTCCAGTCCAGAAATCAAAAGACCTTGAGAATCCACCCAGCTCAAATGCACCATCCGTGGGTTAAATATTGATAACCATTACATGAAGTGGGTGCAACAAGCCCCTGGCAAGGACCCAGAATGGCTGGTTTACTACAGGATCCCAAAATACCAGGGTTATGCGGCCACGATCCAACGGCACTTCACCCGCGCTGGCCTGATGTAACTGCTCCCAAGAAAAGTGACGGCCAACTTTTCAACCTCTCACATGAGCTGTGGGGCGAGGGCTCCCTCCACTACTTGCTGTTTCACATCTGTGACGCAGCAGCAGCAGCAAAGGAAAGGTTTTCCTTGCTTCCTGCAAGGTCTTTTAGAGGCCTTGAGCTATTGCAAGACATTCATTCTTTCATATAAGTTCCATCTCTAATATACTCATTTATGTAAATTTATTCAAATTTGAAATGAAAATTAATTCTTTTTTTCCCCCGGCCCCTGACACAGTGTCAGAGAGAAGATGTGGCCCTCCTGCCAAAAAGTTTGGACTCCCCTGGTCTAGGGTAAAAGTGTCTCTCTCTTCCTATCACCCAACCAAGGCCAGATTTCAGAAGGCCTCAATTGACCCTGTGAATTGTAAATGAATTTGATGTGAGGGCCGTTATGGGGGAATCCGGTTGAATCAAGTCCCTGAAAATTGCAGTGCTGGGTTAGCTACTGGGAACCAGGGCACCAAAGTTATTCTTCCACAGTCCAAAAATGATTCACAGCTTCCAAGGACAGCTCCAACTCACATTTTCAAATGTCATAAGAAACACATTGTGGAAGCCAGAGATGATTCCTGCAAAGGACGTTCTGCAAACTCTGTTTAGGAGAGAATCTCCTGGTGGTGGTGCTCGTGTTCCATGGCAATAAGAACAAAATAATCCACTTCTATAAACCACAAACAGGGCAGAAAATAAGAGACCGAAGCTCCTATTGTTACAGGAAGCATCTGCCCTGTAAAGAAATAAATTGTTGGTTGGCAACCTTTAGTCTCGAAAGACTATGGTATAAGCCTACAGCACCTGGTATTCTTAGGCGGTCTCCCATCCAAGTACTAACCAGGCCTGACCCTGCTGAGCTTCCAAGATCAGACAAGATCAGACATGTGAAGCTACCTTCTACATGCTAAAGAAATAAATCAAGTTAATACTAAAAAAATTGTTTAATGAACTTCTGTGTAGCTTTTTCTAGAATATGCTCACTGCTACTAAAGCTGCACTAATCTGATGATGAAGAAGATGAAGATGATGATGGATGGAATGGAGTAAATTCCCAGGCAAAGCCTGTGAATGTACTCTCTTTCAAAATCCAATAGCTTACTACCATTTCCACCTCATACACAGACATCAAACATCCAGTGAAATTCCTAGCTAGAAATAGGTTTGACTTCATATTTTCTGTGTATTCTGAAAATTCCTTCCACAATAAGGCCATAAGTTCATGACGCAAAGGTTTCACTGGGGAATGCCTTCTCAGTTAATATTGCCTTCTCCCGTTTAACATGACAGTTTTCTAGGAAAGAATGTCATCTTCCAAATGATTTTTTTGTTTTAATCTGTCCAAATTCCCACAAAGCACAATGATCTCACCCTACTGTCTCAATTTTGGGTAGTCTGCTTCAAAGAAAGAGAGCTTCAGAAGAGAGCTTCATGGCCATGCCTTCCTAGTAACATCTTGTTTGAGCCCATGCTCATGTGTTACATAAGTAGCCTTGTGGCATGATGCAAATGAGCACCTAGTGTGGGCTTCTTAAAGGCCAATCGGAGCTAGAGCAAACAGAATACGAGGCCCCGGAAAGAATTCACTTCCATATCAGTCCTGGACATTGTTGCAAACCTTCAGTGTCATGGAACTGAGCTGCCTGATCAGTTTCTTACTGATTTTAATTACATGTAAGAAAGAATCTCTTTCTCCCCTTAAATAGATGGCAGGTTGGATTCCATGGTGTTTTTTTATTTTATTTTTGTCCTTAAACCCACTTTTGCTGTGAGGTTCTGTCTTCCTTTCCTACCACGCAGGTGTTTCTTCACAGAGTCTCGTGGAGACTGGTGGTGGATTGAAAAAGCCTGGAGAGAACGTACAGCTGACCTGCACCTTCTCTGGCATTTCTCTATCAACCCATGCAGTCACCTGGTCCCGTCTGCCCCCGGGAAAGGGCCTGGAGTGGGCTGGAGGCTACTGGCCAGGTGGCAGCACTTATTATAACAGTGACCTCCGAAACCGGATCAGAGTCACAGCAACAGGAAACCAGGTATTCCTGCAAGTGGACAGCCTGAAGCCTGAAGACACGGCCGTGTATTATTGTTCAAGCTACACAATGAGGAAACCTCTTGAATGGCAGCACAAAAACTACAATACCAGAAATCCAGTTTTCAGTCATGCTTGAGTTAATGTGCAGCTGCTGGGGAAGTGGACACACTTCAGAGATGTGCACTCGGGAAAACCATCTCAGGGCCAGCCTGAAAGCTTCACTTCCTGGAAAATGTACATAAGGCATGCATGTGCTTGGTTGTCCCCTGCATCTGGAAACAGCACGACTCATAGATCATCATTAATGCTCACATATAACTTAACAGTGGAAAAAAATACTTCTCCAAGGTGGTCATGTTACAATATATCATTATAGTTATTGTAAAAGATTACATCATGTGCCTGCCATTTTTTAGTGTTCCCAAGATTCCGAGGTTAGTCATTAGTTAATTTTGTCACCACTGTATGGCCAGGGCTGTCCCAACATTTTGGCAGGAGGGCCACATCATCCCTCTGACGCTGTGTTGGGGGCCGGGAAAAAAAATAATTAATTTACATTTCAAATTTGAATAAACTGACATTAAATGAATCTATTAGAGATGGAACTTATATGAATTAGTGAAGGTCTCATGATAGCTCTGTATACCTGGATCTTGGTATGTTCTGTCAGCTTCTTGTTGGACCAGACTCTCTTTGTGAATCTGGAAAACGTGATAGCTGCTTTACCGATGCGTTTGTTTAGCTCGGTATTGAGAGAAAGAGTGTCGGAGATCCCAGTGTGCTCCCAGTGTGGAAGGGATTGTCACTCCCGAATTGGTCTTTTCAGCCACACACCAGAACCACCTTTCAGAGCGCAATGCCATAGTCTTTCGAGACGGAAGGTTGCCCTCAGCCTGCACCTCAGACCAGAGGTCAAAGAGTCGGCCCTTGCACTGAGAGTAGTCGCATTGGGCCAGTGTGGTCTCCAGCAAGGAGGTCCAGAGGCTCATTGGAGACTGAGGCTCCCCGTGGACCAGATTGGGGGTCCCCAAGGGCTGCAAATGGCCCCTCCTGCAAATGGACGGGGTTTGGGCACCTCTGCTGTATGGGATCAGACCTTCAGTACCCAAGGCCAACACAACTGTATCCATTGCTGATCAACCACCATGTGATGAATGCCCAATTTTCCAGTTGTTTTTTTTTTTTTTCTTATTTGTCCTTATTTTTGGACACCTCCAACAGTCCAGTCCTTCCAGGGCCGATGGTGCTGCCATCATAGTGACAGTGTGCAGGTTGGGGACACCATCGCAAATGGCTGACAGCCCAAGGCATGTGTCAATGGAGTACCTGACCCCACTGAAAATGGAAAGTCTGCAGAGGGCATTTCAGGGCATTCCAGTGGTGGATGGGGCAGACTGAGGTCAGCTGTGGGTATGCCAAGGGCAGAATGTGGGCATATATCTGTGGCAACAGGACCACTGGTATCCTATGCCCCGCTTCCGAGCCTCAACACAACCCCATGGTCCATTCAAACTTGTGCCAGCCAAATTCTGAGTGTGTGCCATGGCATGTCTTCATTTTTGTCCCATTTCTTTACCATCCAAATTTCCTTATGAGGAAAGGCTATGGCGTTTGGGCCTCTTCAGCCTAGAAAAGAGGCACCTGAGTGGGGACATGGTTGAGACATACAAAATTATGCATGGGAAGGATAAAGTGGATAGAGAGATGCTCTTTACACTCTCACATAACACCAGAACCAGGGGACATCCACTAAAATTGAGTGTTGGGAGGGTTAGGACAGACACAAGAAAATATTTCTTTACTCAGCGTGTGGTTGGTCTGTGGAACTCCTTGCCACAGGATGTGGTGACTGCATCTGGCCTGGATGCCTTGAAAAGGGGATTGGACAGGTCTCGGGCAGAAAAATCCATTACGGGTTACAAGCCATGATGTGCATGTGCAACCTCCTGATTTTAGAAATGGGCTATGTCAGAATGCCAGATGCAAGGGAGGGAACCAGGATGCAGGTCTCTTGTTATCTGGTGTGCTCCCTGGGGCATTTGGTGGGGCCACTGAGATACAGGAAGCTGGACTAGATGGCCTATGGCCTGATCCAGTGGGGCTGTTCTTATGTTCTTAAGTTCTTATGAATGCCCTGAAACCTGAAGACACAGCCGTGTATTACTGTGCGAGAGAGGGTCTCAGTGAGGAAACCTCCCTGAGTGGCAGCACAAAAAATACAATTCCAGAAACCCAGGCTTCTGTCACGCTTGAGTTCATGCGCAGCTGTTGGGGTGATCGGCACACTTCTGGGACACTTACTGAACAACGGTATCTCAGAGCCCACCTGAAACCTTCCCTTCCAGAAAACCAGGCATCAGTCATCCATGTGTTTTGTTGGATTTGGCCACTGTACACCCAGGCTCCATCTGTTTCCTAAACCACCACTGCATGTCACCCATCACCATTCACACAACAATATTACTGCAAAGCTAGAAATCAGCAGGCAATAACCAGTGGCTTAATATTTTCACAAGCCGGTAGCAAGGAAAAGCAGTGGCCAAGCAAATAACAATAACAGAATCTACAAACACTAAAGTTTTTGTGACACCCCCTCTGACACCCCCCCTCCTGGCCACACACAGACAACACTTTGTGTCACCGTACTTTAGCAGAGGTAGCTTTCTGTAGCATGGAAATAAGTTGTTTTAAACTTATTTAAACCTAAATGCCGTTTCAATAAACCATACTCTCTCTCTCTCTCTCTCTCTCTCTCTCTCTCTCTCTCTCTCTCTCTCTCTCTCTCTCTCTCTCTAACAAAAGATAGTAGAGGCAAAGCCAAATAGGAGGCAATGCTGTCCCACTGTTGATAGAGAGCCCCTCCACTGTTTGGTTTGTTATAGAAGATTTCTTCTGTGTCTTTCTTGGAACACACATACAACTACCACACAAAACAAACTATTAAACAGAAAAGTTCCACTGGGTACTATTACTCCAATAGGTAGCAGACATACAATGCCTCGGCAGTATTAAATCTCTGTTTTCTTGGTGTAATACTATATTAGATGCATTCAATGCGATATCTTTACACTAGATGTTATAGCAGGAACCAGGAAGCCCTGAGCACAATGGTGTCATTCTCCATGTGTTTACATTAAGCACAGCAAAACAGGTGCAGGAAAAGATGTGAGATTGCTACCTCTGGTGGCAGTCAGAGAGTCCTCGTCACATCTTGCATGAGCCCATGAGCGTGCCTTATGTTCTCAGCACTTGAGGCCTCATGCAAATGACTTTGTGAGGTGGAATTTCTTAAAGGGCAGTTATAGACCAAAGGTGCAGAAGTCAAGGTCCTTGTTAGCATTCGGCTCTCTTTTAGTTCCAGGCTGGCCATTCGAATGATGGAAACGAAGATCTTGATAAGTTTCCTATTCATCTTCCCTGCATGTAAGAAAAGTTTTCCATTTCTCTATTTTAGATTATCTGATGGGTTGTTTTTTTTTTATGCACTGTCCTCATTTGTTTTTGTTTTTCCATTTTTTTAATCGCAGGCATTTCCTCACAGATTACCCTTCAAGAATCTGGTGGGGGCGTCAAGAGACCAGGCGACAACCTGCAATTGACCTGTGCGGTGTCTGGATTTTCTGTAACCAGCTACGGAGTGAGCTGGGTCCGTCAGCCTCCTGGAAAGGGACTGGACTGGCTGGGAGTTATCTGGGGTGGTGGAAGCACTGACTACAACCCTGCTCTTCGAAATCGGATCAGTGTCACAAAAGACACCTCCAAAAACCAGGTGTCCCTTCAACTCAATAATCTGCAGCCTGAAGACACGGCCATGTATTACTGTGCGAGACACACACTGAGAAAACCCCCTTGAGTGGTAGCACAAAAACTACAGTTCAGGAAACAAAGGCTTCAGTGATGCTTGAGTTTGTGTGCAGCTGTTTGGGCAACGGACACACTTCAGAGACACTCATTGAAGGAAACCATCTCAGGGCCAGTCTGAAACCTTCCCTTCCCCAAAACCAGAAATCTGTCATGCTTCTGTGGGGTTGGATTCTGCTGCTGTAAAATGGGGCTCTGTCTGTTTCTTAAATCACAACTGCATGTCACCCCCACCATTCATATAGCAATACTATACTATTGCAAAGTTGGAAGGTAGCATGGGAAAAATAGTTTCCCATCATAAGTCCTATATAGTTGAGGGGCAGCGCTGCCTCATCAATGATGCCGGTGATGTTGCTCACGTCAAATGTTGAAGGGAATGGGAAATTCATTATTTCTTCCACCTCCCTCCAGCCCACCATGGATGGAGCCATATTGATCCCTTTCCCCTTCCACTCAAGGCCTGATTGGGAAACAAAAAATGTGGGTTTGGAGCATCTCATTGGACCAGAAAGCTCACCTGATTCCCCAGTGCGGCAAAATTGCAGGGATCACGTTTGGCCCCAGGAACATGGATTCAAGAGGTTGGGTTTGGGTAGCTTAAGCTTTCCACAGGATAAGGGAATGAAAGTTCCCTTAGCCTGAGGAGACCTCCATGACTCGCCCTCCCAACTACAGGAAGCAGCATATGCTCTGTTGGTGCAGCTTCATCAGTGGGTGTGTGAGTGTGTGTGTGGTTGGTTAGGATTGGGTTGATAGTGGATCTTAAGGGGGAAATAGCTATCAAACACTCCCCAAGTGTAACAAAGTTCTCTTCCTGTTCGTTGGTGATCTATTCAAGAGCTACATAGGATCAGACTTTGAGGTACCAGTTCTCTAGTCATGTAGTAGTTGACACCACCTTCTTTCCAAGTATCCCCCCCACACACACACACAAAATACAAGACACAAATCTCGGAAGAAAACACGGCCATGCTTTCTTTGAAATTATAGTGCTGGGTAGCAGTCAGCAGCTGCAGCAGGTCCTGATTAAACCCCACCCCTTTAGGTTGGGCACCTAACTAGGAGGAGACAGTTGGCCTGCCTGAGCGCTCCATTGGGTGAACCACCTTGACCATGAACTGGTGTTCACCTACAGGCTCCCCCAGCTTCTTCTCCAAACCCCTCCTGGAAAGGGGGTCTTGGAAGCGGAATTGCTCAACCCACCCTTCACTGGGTGACCACTAAGGTGCATGTCCCAATTCCATCCCAGCATCAAACCAGCCTGAAACCTCATCTGGGTGGCCTCTGAGGACCAACACTGGCTTTAACCTGGCCTGTTGCTTACCTATGGGCAAAAGAGATCCCTATTCCTTCTCCCTTTTCTGCACTATCTCTGTCGCTTAGAGCATGGCCAGCTTTGTTCCGCCCTCACCCACTCAGTGAGTTCCCACTTGTCAGGAACCGTTTGTCTCCTGACAGCTAGTTCCTGTCCACTGGCCATTCTGGGCTATTAGACTTGCAAAGGAAAGGTCAACCCGCAGCCTATAACAATGTAGGTATTCAGTACCCCCTCCTCACCCTACAATGAAAAATACTGTGAAGTTGTCTGGTTCAATTGCATCCCTGGAAACCATCTGGGCATAACTATAGTCTGTAGAATTATAGTATTCTGCTGGAATAATGGCAATGTTTTGCGATCCAGACTTTTTTGCTTCTAATTTAACCTAAATCTAGCCAGAAATTCACTCTCTCCTTGTCCCCTTCCCCCAAAACCAGACTCAAAGGTCCTATTGGAAGGCATCCAATAGAGTCAATGGATTCGCTTCTATCCCCATTTCAAGAGAATGAGAAAGAGTGACGGATCCCAAGTCAGGCTATTGAGGGGCACAGACCAGACTACACCTTGTTCAGGTCCAAATGTCCAGCTGATGGACCACTCTGCCCCACCCTCTTATGACTGAATGGAAAGATAAGCCCTGGCATGCAATCCAGGCAATCGCCTGGCATGAGACAGGGCAGGAGAGCCAAACTGCTTTCTCAGAGGGAAGGGAAATGTTGAGAAGCAGCCCGCAAAAACTTGAGACATACAAAATTATGCACAGGAAGGATAGAGTGGATAGAGAGATGCTCTTTACACTCTCACATAACACCAGAACCAGGGGACATCCACTAAAATCGAGTGTTGGGAGAGTTAGGACAGACAAAATTAATTTCTTTACTTAGCATGTGGTTGGTCTGTGGAACTCCTTGCCACGGGATGTGGTGATGGCATCTGGCCTGGATGCCTTTAAAAAGGGATTGGACACATTTCTGGAGGAAAAGTCCATTACGGGTCGAGGAAAAGCCATGATGTGCATGTGCAACCTCCTGATTTTAGAAATGGGTTAAGTCAGAATGCCAGATGCAAGGGAGGCACCAGGATGCAGGTCTCTTGTTATCTGGTGTGCTCTCTGGGGCATTTGGTGGGCCACTGTGACATACAGGAAGCTGAACTAGATGGGCCTATGGCCTGATCCAGCGGGGCTGTTCTTATGTTCTTAACATACTACCCTGGCAGAATAACTTCAGAAGTATTCAGAGAGAGAGAGAGAGAGAGAGAGAGAGAGAGAGAGAGAGAGAGAGAGAGAGTTGGGTTAAAGTGGAGGCAATGGAACCTGGGTCTCAAAACACTGCAATGATTCCAGCAGAATACTATAATTCTACATATAGTTAAGCCCAGATGGTTTGAAAGGTGCCATCTGACAGAGTTGTCTTTGGATTGTGGAGGGAAAGTGGGTTGGCTTGTATTAGAGTAAATAGTTTACTCCAGCAGGTAACAGATGTGCATCATCTAGGCAATACTACGATCACTCTTTTATCTATATTATAAGGTATTAGATTGATAGGGAAGTGTACTTAAGCTAGAAAGCATAACAGGGACCAGGAATCCTTGAGCACAATGGCTTCACTTTCCATGTGCTTTCACAAGACATTACAGGACAGATAAAGAGAGAAGATGTGAGGTGGCTACTCCAGGTGGCTGCTCTACATTTCTATTAACCTCCACTCTGAGCTCATGATTGCCTCTGATATTATGAGTTCCTGAGATTTCATGCAAATGACTTTGAGGGGTGGCCTTATTAAAAGGACTGACTAAGCCCCGCTCTGCTGGATCCTATGTTCTGTGTCAGGCTGAAAAACCTGAAATGGAGCTTCTCCATAATAGCCGGTGCAAACTGGGTGAGACCCACTGAGACCCCTGCGTCCTTACTCGGGGGAAGGGGAAAAGAAATGAGAGTTCTCATTCTAGCAGTTTGGAAAAGAATTCTCCCTTTACATCTTTCAGAAAATATGCTGGAGATTAGCCATACACAAATTTTGAGAATCTCTTTTAGGAACATAAGAAGAGCCCCACTGGATCAGGCCAAAGGACCATCTAGTCCATCTTCCTGTATCGCACAGTGGTCTACCAGATGCCTCAGGGAGCACATCTTTGATATTTAATGTGCAACTAATGGCCATAATTTGAGTCACACATATTTATCATGGATTTTTTCATTATTTCTCTCTCCCTCTCACTCAATCTGGAATTCAAAAGGCTTGGATAATCGAGGGAGCTCACTTGAACAATTTATGGATTTGATGTGTGGACCTTTATATGGTCTGGGTGAAGCAGGTCCTTGAAAACTACAGTGGTGGTTAGATACTGGGAAACCAGGCACCAAGGCTGTTCTTCCATATTCCCAGGGTCTTTCACAGTCTGCAAGGCCAGTTCCAACTCATATTTTCAAATGTCACAAGAATACGGAGCAAGGAAGCCAGAGACAAGGTCAGTTTAGGAGAGAATCTCCTGCTGGTGGTGCTCATGTTCCATGTCACTGGCAATAAGAACAAAATAATCCACTTCTAGAAACCACAAGTAGGGCAGAATATAAGAGAGGGAAGCTCATATTGCTACAGGAAGCATCTGCCAAGAAACTCTGCCCTGTGAAAAAAAGGGCTTCCAGAAAGCCACACATTGTTCATGGACATGTATGATTGCCTCATTAGGCTGGCAACAGTCTGTCAGTCTGTTTCCAAAACCAACAATGCAACAATGTCCTGCATAAAGCAGAACACATCATGACTGCACATGTATAAATTAGCTTTGGAAATATAGTTTTCAAGGTAGTGATGTTCACTGCCCTGCTTGCTGAACTGAGCATCCCCAACAATGAAAACCCTCTTTGTCCCAGCCTTTCAGAAAAGACATGTATTATTCACTCATGCGCACAGGTGCACAAGGTCTGAGTCTGTAGAACTGCATCTCCTCATTGCATTTTCTTTCCCTTCCAAATGGATTGGGCCCCCTCGATAAAATTAGTTAGACCCTTCGGGGCAGGGCTCTGCCACATTTTATGTTGTTCATTCGTATAATACCAGTGACACTCAAGAATGTGGGATGCATTATGGTTGGAGGTGTTTGTTTCCCCTACTACAGTAGGATTACAGCCCAAGTCTTACTAAACACAATGGGCTTACTTCTGAGTAAAATAAATAGCATCATTTTTAAAGACCTCTACTTATGGGATAAAAATTTGCAAGAGTGCAAATGTCTTTGGGCATGATCCTAACCTGGTCTACTCAAAAGTAAGTCCAATTTTGTTCAATGGGGCTTACTCTCAGGAAAGTGTGGTTATAATTGCAGCCTTCATTGTAGAACCCCTTGGGACCACCCAGATATATTTTACGGTTAATCGCCCAGAGGAGTCTATAATATATCCTCAGCCTGTCCCCACGATTGTTGCCTATGGAAATGGCTTATATTGAGAAATATATGCAAATAGTGGGTCTGTCCATGCATTAAACGTCACTCCTTGTCCGGCTCAGTGCTCAAGCTGAACCTGCAGAGGCAGCCCAGTGTTCCTATAGAGACTTTCCTCCACACCATCCAACAGAAATGCTCTTTTGGATTCTTTTAATGTTTTGTTTCTCAGTTTTCAAAGGTGATTTTTCTCTCTGGCTGTAATGCAACAATTAATAGTGCACATTAGAGAATCAATGTCAGTAAGACCTGTAACTTCTCTCCTTTCCTAGGCGTCGAATCAAACATTTCCCTGGTGGAATCTGGAGGGAGCCTGAAAAGGCCTGGAGAGTCCCTTCAACTGACATGCACCACAGCAGGATTCAGTATAGACAGCTACTGGATGCACTGGATCCGTCAGGTGCCTGGGGAGGGACCGGAGTGGGTCTCAGCGATCAATAAGGCCACCAAATATTACGGAGATCCTTTTAAAGGCCGATTCACGACGTCTATAGATAGTTCCAAAAGGCTGGTTTATCTGCACATGGGAAACCTGAAAGCTGAGGACACGGCCTCGTACTATTGTAGAAGAGACACAGCGTGACACAGTGAATCTGAACTTACACAAAAACCCCTCATGAGGACAGCAGAGGGGAAATTGCTGTGGTTTTCTATAGCTGGATAAGTTGGAAAAGGAAATTGAGAAAACAGACTGTCAATATAAGGCTTGTAAGTGTTGGGGCAGCATCTGACATTCTTTCCTGAGTGTTTGACTCTGTCTGTTACTGCATCCCATTATCCATGGAAATATTTCTACATTTCTACATTTCTAATAACCTCCACTCTGAGCTCATTATGCCTCTGATATTATGAACTCCTGAGATGTCATGCAAATGACTTTGAGGGGTGGCCTTATTAAAAGGAACATTCCAGGGTGAAGCTGCAGAAATCTCAGTGTTTGTTAGAATTCAGATCCCCGTCAAGTCCTAGGAGTTGTGACTAATCCTTCTCATCATGGATAGGAAGACTGTGATAAGTTTCCTACTCATCTTTCCTGCATGTAAAAAAGATTCAATTGCTCTCTTTTTAGATCATCTCATTTTGTATGCTGTTTTCTCATGTGCTTTTTGTTCCATCTTCTTTGGAACTGCAGGCATTTCCTCCAAGATTACCTTTCAAGAATCTGGTGGGGGCATCAAGAGGCCAGGCGACAACCTACAATTGACCTGTATGGTGTCTGGGTATTCTCTAACAAGCCACAGTATGCAATGGACCCGCCGCCCCCAGGAAAGGAGCTGGACTGGGTGGGAGGTATCTGGCGTGCTGGAGACACTTACTACAACCTTGCACTTCAAAGTCGGGCCACCATCAGAAGAGACACCTCAAAAAATCAGGCATTCCTGTACTTGAATGCCCTGAAACCTGAAGACACAGCCATGTATTACTGTTCGGGAGACACATTGAGAATCAGCACAGAAACTGCAATTACAAAAACACAGGCTGTGGTCATGCTTGATTTTGTGAACAGCTGCTGCAACCTCCTGGTTTTAGAAATGGGCTATGTCAGAATGCCAATGCAAGGGAGGGTACCAGGATGCAGGTCTCTTGTTATCTGGTGTGCTCCCTGGGGCATTTGGTGGGCCGCTGTGAGATACAGGAACCTGGACTAGATGGGCCTCTGGCCTGATCTAGTGGGGCTGTTCTTATGGAAGTGTCAGCAGGGGGCGTTCATGACTCATAATATGACAATGAAGTGAAATGAACCAGGAGTGGAAACCACAACTGAAAGCTGAAAGAGAAACCTGATATTAGTATATGAAACAGGTTTATAGGAGTGTCTCTCAGTGGAAACACTTGCTTTAAGGAATGAAAACTTAATATTAAATATCAATGTATAACATTAAACTAGCCATTTTTCTCTCCATCGCAGCTGCTTATAAACTCTCTTCAACCACTCTGACATATGAGGTGGATCCTTTGATTTCTAGCACATCACACTGACAATCTCTGCAGACACGAAGGCCTTTTTAGCACTCTGGTTAACTGTATCTCAGGATGAAGGCGGAGGAGAAGAAGCAAAAAGTAAATGGAGCTCACTAACTGATTGAATTCTGATTCAGTAGAATTGCTTTTTTCAAAAATCCATCAGCACACAATCATGGACATATCTTTAGATATTCTAGGTGGATCTAGGTAGTATCTAGGTAGGACCTAGACACAGTATGCAGTGTCTAGCTAGGACATATCTTAGATATTCTCTGTCAAGGAATGCTATGCAGTGAGTGAGAGAGATTGCAGGAGGTTAAATAGCATCTGGGCTGTGCAAGTACTTCCTATAATAGTGGTATCCAAAACAGTGGGATCGGAATTACAGCACAGAAATAGTTCCTTCAACACAATGGTCAGAAGTCATGTATTACAAGCTGAGATTCAGGGAAGAAAAGCCTTTCAGACATAAAGGTGATACAATCCCCCCCAACACATACATATTAACAGAAGGGAAAAAAGCAAAGTCAAATCTTCACTTTGACATCCACAGTACATATCAAATTTTGGACTGCTGCTAAAGTCAGAAGAGCAGGACCAGAATTTAAAAAAAAAGAAAAAAAAGAAGAAGAAAAAAGATGGCAACCCCATCCCTCAGTGGATTGATGGCTTTTTCCTTCATCACTGTTTGATCTGTAATAGGATACATTATGGTTAGAGGTGTTTGTTTCCCCTACTACAGTAGGATTACAGCCCAAGTCTTACTAAACACAATGGGCTTACTCCTGAGTAAAATAAATAGCATCATTTTCAAAGACCTCTATTTATGGGATAAAAATTTTCAAGAGTGTAAATGTCTCCGGGCACGATCCTAACCTGTTCTACTCAGAAGTAAATCCAATTTTGTTCAATGGGGCTTACTCTCAGGAAAGTGTGGTTAGGACTGCAGCCTTCATTGTAGAACCCCTTGGGACCACCCAGATTTGTTTTACGGTTAATCTCCCTAGTGAGTCTATAATATATCCTCAGCCTGTCCCCACGATTGTTGCCTATGGAAATGGCTTATATTGTGAAATATATACAAATAGTGGGTCGGTCCATACATTAAATGTCACTCCTTGTCCGGCTCAGTGCTCAAGCTGAACCTGCAGAGGCAGCCCAGTGTTCCTATAGAGACTTTCCTCCACACCATCCAACAGAAATGCTCTTTTGGATACTTTTAATGTTTTGTTTCTCAGTTTTCAAAGGTGATTTTTCTCTCTGGCTATAATGCAACAATTAATAGTGCACATTAGAGAATCAATGTCAGTAAGACCTGTAACTTCTCTCCTTTCCTAGGCGTCGAATCAAACATTTCCCTGGTGGCATCTGGAGGGAGTCTGAAAAGGCCTGGAGAGTCCCTTCAACTGACATGCACCACAGCAGGATTCAGTATAGACAGCAACTGGATGCATTGGATCCGTCAGGTGACTGGGAAGGGACCGGAGTGGGTCTCAGCGATCAATAAGGCCACCAAATATTACGGAGATCCTTTTAAAGGTTGATTCACAACGTCTATAGATAGTTCCAAAAGGCTGGTTTATCTGCACATGGGAAACCTGAAAGCTGAGGACACGGCCTCGTACTATTGTACAAGAGACACAGGGTGACACAGCGAATCTGAACTTACACAAAAACCCCTCATGAGGACAGCAGAGGGGAAATCCGCTGCGGTTTTCTATAGCTGGATAAACTGCAAAAGGAAATTGAGAAAACAGACTGTCAATATAAGGCTTGTAAGTGTTGGGGCAGCATCTGAGATTCTTTCCTGGGTGTTTGACTCTTGTCTGTTACTGCATCCCATTATCCATGGAAATAATAAAGGAATTGCTGTGACCTCTCATTTGTTCGAAACGGCTTCTGAAAGTAGAACTAACATATGCAAACTGCAAGAAAAGAGATTCCAGAGGTGGTGGGCTCTCCCCCACTAGAGATATTCAAGCCTCTTCCAATTCTATGGTTCGACACCCCTCCATTCAGACCTTATTTATTATTCTTATCAATGTAGCAAATAACATAAAACCCCGCCTACGCTAGTCACTCCTCATTTTCTTTGGCTATCTTAGTTTTTGCAGATGATATTGAAATTATGACCCACTCATTAACACTATCAGTAAGAATGCCTGATAGTTAATGCAAAAACAAAATCAAGCTTGGACAATCCACCAGGCTCATCTGTTCCACAGGAGGATCTGAGCTTAGCGGAAATTGTATAGGCTGCGTATGATGTTCTGCTGGAAAAGGGCTAACATGCCTTCTTGCTTCTTATTCATCCCCTGGTGCACACTGTTATTTCCCAGCCACCCAAGGGAGGCTTCCAAGGAGACCTTCAAATTCTACATACAAATTGATGACCATTTTCTATTTTGATTTGGTTGGAGACATCAAACAATTATTTGCAAGTCTTGGACACCAGTTTAGCTCCAACAGAGAAAAGAAAGAAAAGCTCAAAGGGGTTTTTAAGGTTTCTAGAGGCCCAGAGGCAAGTGGTGCTCCCAAGTCTTGGGAGAAATACAGCCCTATCTTTCTTCAAGAAGGATTCTTTTCCCAGCTCAGCATTTCTACATGAGCTTTTATTGGTGACCAGCAGCAACTGGGTGTGTTTCTAGGTGTTCAGAGTGCATGACTGCATTCATTGCTCCTTAGAAGCACCCTGGAAACCCCGAGAGAGATGATATCAGGCCACCTGTGTGCCGACACTAGACGCAAGGCGCAAGGGAAGAGAACCACAGCAGTTGCAGCTGTCCCTTCCTTAAGCAAGCTAGCTGGAGCTGGTGACACTAGCAGCGTCCATGATAGCATGCAAATGACCTCCTGGTGTGACCTCTTTAAAACGGTGGTTACAGGTTGAAGGTACAGAAGACCCAATGAATCAGTTCTCCTCTGGGTGTGGGAAGCTGTGGTCAGCCATCCAAGTGATGGATCCGAAGCTCTTGATCAGTTTCCTGCTGCTCTTCCCTGCATGTAAGAAAGGCTCTCGTTCTACCCATTATACAGAAGGCATCATTTATTCTTCTCTACATGCATCCTTTTTCTTTCCGTGTCTTCTTCTTCTGCCCTGTAGGTATTTCTTCACAGACTCTCACGGAAACTGGTGGTGGGGTGAAGACACCTGGAGCAACTCTCCAGGTGACCTGCACAGTGTCTGGATTTTCTCTGGCTAGCGACCACATTCACTGGGCCCGTCAACCCTCGAACCAAGCGCTGGAGTGGATTGCAAAGATCAGCAACAGTGGACGCAGCGACTATAAAAGCAGCCTTCGAAATCGGTTGAGCCTCACAAGAGACACCTCCAAAAACAAAGCGTTCCTGCAACTTACTGGTCTGAAGCCCGAAGACACGGCCGCGTATTACTGCATGAGAGAGCGACCCACAGTGAAGAAAACCCTCTCAGAGGGAGGACAAAAACTACCCTCCCAGAAATCCAGCTGCCGCCCATGTGCGTGTTAGTATACAGCAGCTGGAAGGAGAGCCTTCTGTCTTCCTGTCAATTCCCTCATGGGCTGGTACATGAAGACACAGAGGTGGCAAGATTCAGCCTTGCATCAAAAGCCAGAATTGCGAAAGTATTCCTCTGAAACAGTGAGCACCAAACCCTGGCCTGTGGGTCAGATCCAGTGCCCACTGCAATCCTTCCCCCAGGTGAATGGTTCTGCCAAGGATCGCCCCCAATCTTTGTGCCAGTCAGCCACTTCTGGGTTCCATCCCCCCAGCAGGCTTTGCTCCTGGATTTCAGGGCAGAAGCAGCTTTCCAGTGCAAAGGTTGGGGGCGATCCAAGGTGCGGAGAAGAGGCTCCCTGGTGCAAGGGTAAGCTCCATTCACATCGGGGAAATTTTCTGGCTTGCAGTGGTCTCCAGTTTGAAGACTGTCACTCTGAAACAAGGCTCCTCTTTGTATGCGACAGGCCTCAATCCCAACTACCTTTTCTACTAGCCAAATGCATTCTGCCTGCAGAGGTAGTGGCCTGGTCGTGGGAGTGACATAGAGTTGGCGTGCAAAACAAGAATACCAATGCACATAAGAACAGCCCCACTGGATCAGGCCAAAGGCCCATCTAGTCCAGCTTCCTGTATCTCACAGCAGCCCACCAAATGCCCCAGGGAGCACACCAGACAACAAGAAGACCTGCAAGGCATTCTGGGAATTGTAGTTAAGAACATAAGAACAGCCCCGCTGGATCAGGCCATAGGCCCATCTAGTCCAGCTTCCTGTATCTCACATCAGCCCACCAAATGCCCCAGGGAGCACACCAAATAACAAGAGACCTCATCCTGGTGCCCTCCCTTGCATCTGGCATTCTGACATAGCCCATTTCTAAAATCAGGAGGTTGCCCATACACATCATGGCTCGTAACCCGTAATGAATTTTCCCTCCAGAAACTTGTCCAATCCCCTTTTAAAGGTGTCCAGGCTAGACGCCATCACCACATCCTGTGGCAAGGAGTTCCACAGACCAACCACACGCTGAGTAAAGAAATATTTTCTTTTGTCTGTTCCAACTCTCCCAACACTCAATTTGAGTGGATGTCCCCTGGTTCTGGTGTTATGTGAGAGTGGAAAGAGCATCTCCCTCTCCACTCTGTCCATCCCCTGCATAATTTTGTATGTCTCAATCATGTCCCCCCTCAGGCATCTCTTTTCTAGGCTGAAGAGGCCCAAACGCCGTAGCCTTTCCTCATAAGGAAGGTGCCCCAGCCCCGTAATCATCTTAGTGGTTGACAACCTTGCACGCAAGACAGTGAGTGGACTACCCTGAAAGCAACATTAAGTTGGTGGTAGGGATTGACAGTGGGAAGAACAGGGAAGGGGAGGGGAGGAACAAGGGAGTCTGAGTGGGGGGGGCAGAATGGGAGAAGGAAGGGTGGATCCCGGTGGAATCTGCATGTGCCAGGATCCTCTTCCCACTCCTCTTCCCTTACCTTCCTCGGATATGCAGCAGCAAAATGTTGGATCCAAGGAGATCCATTTGTGTATCTCAGTCTTGCTGCAGTAGAAGGGAATGGAAGTTCCCTTACCTTGAGGAGACCTCTATAACTCCCCCACCCCCCATAGAATGAAGCACATGTTCTGTTGGTGCAGAAGACAAAGATTCTCCTTCTGTTCGTCTGTGATCTGGCCTAGGGCTACATGGGCTCAGGTTTGAGGATCTGTCTCTTAGCCACATACCAGCTGACACCACCTCTTCTGCTGGCTTACGTTTACTCTGACGTTCTGTGCATGACTTGGTATTTCCTAACCTGTGGGCTAACAAACTCAGGTTGCAGTCCTATCCACACTTACCTAGCTCCATTTATTATAATGGAGCTTTCTTCTGAGTAGACAGGCATAGGATTGGGCTCTCAGTGACACCTCATCCTTTAGGAACCATATCCTGAACATTACTTCCTGTCCATTGGCCTTTTGGGGGAATAACAAATGAAAGGCCTATCCACCGCCTATAATAATATCTTTGATATCAAATGATATATATCACATCAAATGATATTTAACATGGTGGTATTCAAAAATACCAAGATTTTAAAAATGTTGACCAGTAATGGTGTCACCCCCCCGAATGTGTCATCCAATGCAGTGTACACCCCCAATACTCCCCTAGCAATGCCACTGAGCTGACAGCTGACAACTCCTTCTGCGTTTGAAGCCCCACTTTCCCCAGGGAGGCTCACTTGGTTGGCACCCCAACCACTACAGCCCCCGCAACACAACCTTCGCAAGCCTCACAGAATCAGGACATGTAAATTTGGTCCCTAGTGCAGACTCACAAATGACCTACCACACCCCTGTTATCTTTCCTTTCAATGTCTATTGCTCAGTCACACCAAGAGCAGATTTAGGGTACAGTAGACAACATACTCCAGTGAGTAATGTGTGTCAGCTAGGAAATACTAAATCACTATTTTCCCTGAGTAGTAAAGTCCTAGACAGATATGCTACTAAACGATTAAGCTAGATGGCCCTAGAACACAGTTGCAACACTTTCACTTTCCATGTCTCACTTTTCAGGAAACAGGGCAGGGTGAATAAAGAGAGAAGATATGAGGTCGCCACTCCAAGTGGCAGCCCCAATTTCTTCATAACTTCTAACCTGAGCCCATGACCGTCTTCAATATTATGAACTCTTGAGGCGTCATGCAAATACTTTGAGGGGCGGCCTTATTAAAAGGGACGTTACAGGGAGATGTTGCGGAAATCTAGGTACTTGTCAGGATTCAGCTCCCTTTCAAATCCTGAGAGTTGTGGCTGACCCTTCGAATCATGGACATGAAGACCTTGATAAATGTTTTAACCATTTTCCCTTTGTGTAAGAAAATTTTTTATTTATCTCTTGTCATATCTTCTGGTGGTCTTGTATGCAGTTTCCTTGTTTATTTCTTATTCCATCTTATCTTTTGTTTAAATGCAGACATTTCCTCACAGATCACCCTGCGAGAATCTGGTGGGGGCATCAAGAGACCTGGCAACAACCTAAAATTGACCTGTACAGTGTCTGGATTTTCTCTAACAAGCTATAGTATGGACTGGCTCCGTCAGAGCCCAGGAAAAGGATTGGACTGGCTGGGAATTATCTGGGCTGATGGAAGAACTAGCTACAACCCTGCTCTTCGAAATCGAATCTCTATCACAAGAGACACCTCAAAGGTGTTCCTGCAGTTGAATGCACTACAGCCTGAGGACACAGCCATGTATTCCTGTGCAAAAGAAGGACACATTGAGAAACATCCCCTGAGTGGCAGCACAAAAACTGCCATTTTGGAAACTCATGCTTGAGTTGGGCAGGAGGTCTGGTCTAGAGGGTAGAGCCTCCGTCTGCCTGAAGATAACATCCACAAGGTCGCCAGTTCGAGGCCACCGGCACCGTGCGACCTTGGAGCAGCTGACAAGCTGAAGCCGAGCATCTGCTCTGAGCGGGAGAGGATGGAGGCCAGAATGTGAAGCCATATCGGAATGAAACACCTTGAATGTAGTGGTTCTTGAAAGAAAGAACCTTCTTTGAAATTGTAAAAATCCCTATTTAATAGGGATTTCATAAAGCCTGCCTATGTAAACCACCTTGAATAAAGACCAAGAAAGGCGGTATATAAATACCTGTTGTTGTTGTTGTTGTTGTTGTTGTTGTTGTTGTTGTTGTTATTATTATTATTATTATTATTATTATTATTATTATTATTATTATTTGCAAGCAGCTGCTGAATTAGAGAGGGATCACGTTCTGACTTCATTGTGTTTTAATGTATGATTGCTGAAGAGGCTCACAGCGAGGGGAAACCAGTCTGAGTGCCTGCAAAGAACCTTCTGCCAGTGAAGTTTAGGAAAAATCTCCTGGCGATGTTTATGTTCTGTGGCACTGGCAATAAGAGCAAAGTAACTGAAAAATCGTCCCCAGGAGAGGGAGAAGAAAAGGTCTGGCAGCGTCCTGGGAAAATGGTTGGACAATCATCATCTTTGTCATTATTAATCCAATATTGATTCCTCTCCAGGCATCCAGGGTGATTTTCTGCCTTCAAGAACACTTCCAAGTTCTACGCTCAAATGAGCAGCTTGAAGCAAGAAAAAATAGCTGTGTGTTATTGCAGAAGGAAAGACACACACACACACACACACACACACACACACACACACACACACACACACAGAGCAGTGCAAATGGACTGAGAGCACAGGTTAAGACAGGGAATGTCAACAGGTGGCACTTTTGTCCCATAATATTGGCAATTAGGCACTTAACAATTGGTGCCACTAAGAGTATGAATGCTCCCTGGTCACTGTTCTGATTCAGGAAGCAGTCACAGCGCACTCATAGTGGATGTGAGAATTTGCTGACTTCCCTGCCACCCCCACATGGCACATAAGAACATAAGAACAGCCCCACTGGATCAGGCCATAGGCCCATCTAGTCCAGCTTCCTGTATCTCACAGCGGCCCACCAAATGCCCCAGCGAGCACACCAGATAAAAAGAGACCTCATCCTGGTGCCCTCCCTTGCATCTGGCATTCTGACATAGCCCATTTCTAAAATCAGGAAGTTGTGCATACACATCATGGCTTGTACCCCGTAATGGATTTTTCCTCCAGAAACTTGTCCAATCCCCTTTTAAAGGCGTCCAGGCCAGATGCCGTCACCACATCCTGTGGCAAGGAGTTCCACAGACCAACCACACGCTGAGTAAAGAAATATTTTCTCTTGTCTGTTCTAACTCTCCCAATACTCAATTTTAGTGGATGTCCCCTGGTTCTGGTGTTATGTGAGAGTGTAAAGAGCATCTCCCTGTCCACTCTGTCCATCCCCTGCATAATTTTGTATGTCTCAATCATGTCCCCCCTCAGGCGTCTCTTTTCTAGGCTGAAGAGGCCCAAACACCGTAGCCTTTCCTCATAAGGAAGGTGCCCCAGCCCAGCAATCATCTTAGTCGCTCTCTTTTGCACCTTTTCCATTTCCACTATGTCTTTTTTGAGATGCGGCGACCAGAACTGGACACAATACTCCAGCTGTGGCCTTATCATCGATTTGTACAATGGCATTATATTATTAGCCGTTTTGTTCTAACATCCCTGCTAGGAAACAAGTACCAACACACAGTCAGGCAGTAGCCTGGCAAGAAGCAGGCAGGAGAAAAAACACTGCTTTCTTGGATGGAAGGGGCATGTTAAGAGGCAGAATGGTCAGCAAGAGGTAGCCAAACATTCTCTCCAGGCTGAACAACATTGCGTGTTTTGGGGGGAGAGTGAGAAAGAAGCCTGGAAAGGGGCTGTTGGGTGACACAGATCCACAGGACCACTGTGCCAACTGGAACCCAGGATCTGTGACACCCGTAGGTAGGTATGTAATAGCTGATAGATGGATATGTTGTCCTTGAACCCACAAAGGCAGCTTGAGGCTCGTTACCCAGACTGCTGGGCCCCAATTTAACACTCTGAGGGAAGGTATGGCTGAAAACAGCTTGTTTGTTGCTGGGACCAAGGCAAGGCAGCAAGGAGGCCAGTGGCCTCAGATCATGCACAAGTGTAGCTAGGCACACCCAGCTTTTTCTACTCAGTTCAAGCAATACATTCGACAGGCAAAAGTCCAGTAAATTTCCATCCCTGCCGCACTCACACACCCTTTACCCCTCCTGTTGGTTGTTGCTTTGGCAAGATAACGCAGACCAGCTCTGTCTGGTCTTCAAGGACTGCATCACTAGAGAGCCAGGCCCTGGGTCGGGGTGGCTCACAGCTTCTTGCTAACAATAGTTTTAGGACCAGAATCAGAACTGATGTTAAAATAGTGTACTTTGGCCAGAGTTTAGTGAGAGCTCTTTGCTCACAGCATCACTTTCCTCTTCCCTTACCTTCCCCAGTTCTATGCCAGCAAAATAATGGTGGCAGACCCAAGGAGACCCATTTATTCAGTTTTGATCCAATAGAAGGGAATGAACGTTCCCTTACCTTGAGGAGACCTCTGTTACTCCCCAATAATGCAGCACAACATGCTCTGTTAGTGCAGAAGACAAAGATTCTCCTCCTATTCGTCTGTGATCTGTCCTAGGGCTACACGGGATCAGGCTTTGAGGATCTGTCTCTCTAGCCCAGATTATCTCAAACTGTGGGTCAAGAGCCAATTTCAGGTGGGTCCACATTCATTTCAACATTTTATTTTTCATATATTAGACTTGATGCTACCATGATCTGTGAATGCATTTGGGGAAATGTTACAATCTGTCCTTTCAACAGGCTGCTATGCATATGCTTTTAACAATGATAGTCAATGGGACTTACTCCTAGCTAAGTGTGGGTAGGATTGCAGCCTAGGATTGTGAAAAGATTTTCTGCTTGATGATGTCACTTCCAGTCGTGACATCACTTCTGGTGGGACCTGACAGATTCTCATTCTAAAAAGTGGGTCCTTGTGCCTAATGTGTGAGAACCACTGGTCTAGCCACATGCCAGTTGACACCACCCCTTCTGCTAGCTTAAGATTACTCTGACACTCTATGCATGACTGACTGTATTCCACCCTCCCCCAATGGACTGACAAAACTTACCACACTTACCTAGGAGTAAGTCCCATTTACTATAATGGGATTTACTTTTGAGTAGACATGCGTAGGCTTGGGCTCTCTGTCTTCTCATCCTTTGAAACATTCTCTTGAGCGTTACTTCCTGTCCACTGGCCTTTCTGGGGAATAAGACTAAGAAAGGAAAGGTCTAACCCCTGCTAATTGGGTAAGAGTCACTTTTTCAAGTGGGTGCTCCTTTTTTTAGCAGGGGGAGAGTAACTGGCCCACCTCACCCCAGCACTGTCTGTTCTAGCGGCTGTCTGCTGGTATTCCTTGGCATCTTTTTAGATTGTGAGCCCTTTTGGAACAGGGGGACATTTAGTTATTTGATTTTTCTCTGTAAACCGCTTTGTGAACTTTTAGTTGAAAAGCGGTATATAATAATAATAATAATAATAATAATAATAATAATAATAATAATAATAATATCCACAGCCTATAATATTATCTTTGCAAAGCACCCTTTCTCTCACCACCCTGCAAATTATTGTCTGGGAAACTGACATTGTCTTATAGGATCGCAGTCCAGGAAACCAACTGGTCATAACTATGGTCTGTAGAATTATAGCATTCTGCTGGCACAATCACCAAGTTCCTTCACCCTCAGTTTCACCTGAATCTTGTCTGAAACTCTTGGTGGTCCTCCTATGCCTCTTTGTCCTCACCCCCAATCCCATGCTCAAAGGTCCCACTGGAAAGCATCCAGTAGAATCAAAGGATTCACTTATATTCCCATCTCACAGAGAAACACTGAGAGATGTTGAGTCAGTCTATAGATGTGCAGCAGTCTGACTGCATCCTAGTCAGGTCCAATTGCAATATATCTGATGGACCACTCTGTCTCATCTTGTTATGGAAAGCTTTGCCTCATATAAGGGGAGGATATGCAAAGAGGCTTATAGGCTTCCGAATAAAGCCACATCTTTTTTCTGCACAAGATTCACCCAAAAGACACATTCCTGGAGCTCTCATTCCATTTGTTCGCTGGAAAAGGGCTTTGCACAATTCAGCAAAGAGGAAAAAGGCACATCATGTTTTGGCTCTATTTAGTTTTTATGACAGAAGTTTTCAAAGGTGTTTTTTTTTTTTCCTTTGTCTTTCAAGAAATGCCCTGGAGGTTATCTACCAGCATACCCAAACACACTCTTTGGCAACCCATTGATTAATGATGAACCCCTTCTCTCCTCTTTTTTCTCACCCAGGAGCTTCTTCTGCAATCACCCTCACCCAGGCCAATCTAGAAATCAAAAGGCCTGGAGAATCCGTCCAGCTGAAATGCACCGTCAGTGGGTTTAATATTGACAACCGTTACATGGAGTGGGTGAGGCAGGCCCCCGGCAAGGACCCGGAGTGGCTGGTTCACTACAGGATCCCAATTTACAAGGCTTACGCGGCCACGATCCAAGGGCGCTTCACCGCCTCCAAGGACAGCTCCAACTTCTACCTGCAGATGAATGACCTGAAAGCAGAAGACTCAGCCGTGTATTACTGCTCGTCAGACAATGAAGCACTGTGATGGAAAGCCGGTCTGAGAGAGGGCAAAAACCCATCTCGGGAGCTGCTATGCTGCAGGTGGTGCTCATGTTCTGCTGTGCTGATAGCTAAGCAGGAGGACTTCCTACAAGGAACCACAACATGGAGAGAAGAGGAAATTCCAGTTTCCTGCAGGAAGCAGCTGCTTAACGCCCTTTTGAGGGCAAAGCACCCAAAAGGGATACAGAAAATTTGACACTTCATTCAACTATTTATTATCACTACCCTACTTCCCTTTCTGGAACAACTGCCTACATTTTCCAAGATGAGAAAGCAAATGCTTTGACATGGCCCCTATCCAGGCCAGGATCAGGCCTGGATTATGTGACGCCACCTCAAACTGAGTCAGACCTTTGATCCACTGTACTATCCACCTGGAGAAGAAGAGAACCAAAAGGAGCTCCAAGTGAAGACTCTCCCAATAGCGGACGCCGTTTTAAAGGAATTAAACTCAGGACCCTGTGAACGCAAATCACATCCTCCAATACTGATTTTGGCCCATCCACACATTATCCAAATGGTGTACACTTGAGGGGGCGCTGACATCGAGGCATCACTAGGGTCTGTGCCGCCTGGTACGAGAGCTCCTTTTGTCACCCCCCTGATGGACCTCCTTTCATACAGAATAAATTACGATATCATACGCTCAGCCTAGCATTTTGGTATTCGAGTTTTAGTATTAGTACTGAAACATGAAAATGAGAGCTGCCGTAATAATACCGCATTGGCTCATGGAACAATCAGTCTCATTGGTCATTAATAAGGTCCTCGATGGATATGCTACTAAATTATTAAGCTAGATGGCCCTGCAACACAATGGCATCACTTTCATTTTCTGTGTATTTTCAGGAGGCACGACAGGGCGGATGAAGACAGAAGATATGAGGTTGCTACTCCAAGTGGAAGCCCCAGTCTCTTCAAAACTTCTACCCTGAGCCTGTGATCATCTCTGCTATTATGGGTTCTGGAGACATCATGCAAATGACTTTGAGAGGTGGGCTTATTAAAAGTGAAGTCACAGGCCAAAGCTGCAGAAATCAAGGTCCTTGTTGGAACTCGGCTTCCTTTCCTGGAACTTGCGGCTGGCCCAATCATGAAGATCTTGATAAATTTCTTACTCATCTTCCCTGCATGTAAGAAAAGTTTCCATTACTCTCTTTTTAGATAATTGAATGCAATGTCCCAATCGGTTTCTTATTCCAACTTATTTTCAAATGCAGGCATTTTCTCACAGATAACCCTTCGAGAATCTGGTGGGGGCATCAAGAGGCCAGGTGACAACCTACAATTGACCTGCACGGTGTCTGGATTTTCTCTAACCAGCTACGGAGTGCACTGGGTCCGTCAGCCCCCCAGAAAGGGACTGGACTGGCTGGGATATATCTCGAGTGGTGGAAGCACTTACTACAACCCTGCTCTTCAAAACCGGATCAGCGTCACAAGAGACACCTCAAAAAGCCTGGTGTCCCTTCAACTCAATAGCCTGAAACCTGAAGACACGGCCATGTATTACTGTGCGAGAGACACAGTGAGAAAATTCCCTTGAGTGGCAGCACAAAAACTGCCATTGCAGAAACCCAGGCTTTGGTCATGCTTGAGTTTGTGTGCAGCTGCTGGGGAGATTGAGACACTTCAGAGGCATACACTGAAGTAAACCCTTCTGGGGTCCAGCCCCAAATCTTCCCTTGCAGAAAACCTAGTCACACACGTGCTTTGGTTGGCTCCTGCAGCTGGAAACAGGCTCCATCGGTCTGATTCCATAACCACAAACAAATGACAACCCACACCCTTCATATGACAGCAGTATTGCAGATATGGAAGTGAGAGCAGAAAGGGGAGGTCCTTGCCTGCAAGAACTATCAATGTATCAATTTCTGGTTCCACAATTTTTCATGTATTACTGCCACAAAGGCCTCACTTACCATGTGCTTTCAGGAGACATCAGAGGGAGGGGGCAGGGAGACGATATCTGGTTGCTTCTCCAAGCAGCGGCCCCCTTTTCTTCTTGATAACAAACAAAAGAAAATATTTCTTTACCTTGTGTGTAATTAGTCAGTGGAACTCCTTGCCAGCAGATGTGGTGATGGCATCTGGCCTGGATGCCTTTAAAAGAGAATTGGACATATCTATGGAGGACAAGCCTATCACAGGTTACAAACCATGATGGCTGCGTGCAACCTCCTGGTTTTCAAAGTAGGCTATCTCTGAATGTCAGTTGCAAAGGAGTGGCAACAGGTTGTAGGTATTTGTTGACTAGTGTGCTCCCCGAGGCATCTGTTGGGCCACTGTGAGATACAGGAAGCTGGACTAGGTGGGCCTTTGGCCTATTCTGTTCATAAGAACATAAGAAGAGCCCCGCTGGATCAGGTCAAAGGCCAATCTTGTTCAAGTTCCTGTATCTCACAGTCGCCCACCAAATACTTCAGGGAGCACACAAGACAACACGACACAAACTACATCCTGGTGCCCTCCTCTGCTTCTGGCATTCCAAGGTAGTCTGCTTCTAGAATCAGGAACTTGCACATACCTCTCATGACCTGTAACCTTTGATGAACTTTTCCTCCATAAATTTGTCCAATCCCCTCTTAAAGGCATCCAGGTGAGATGCCATCACAACTTCATGTGGCAAGGGGTTCCACAGACTAATTACATGCTTGGTAAAGAAATATTTTCTTTTGTCTGTCCTAATTCTCCCAACACTCAAATTTAGTGGAGGTCCCCTGGTTCTGGTGCTATATGAGAGGGGAAAAAAGCATCTCTCTATCCACTCTATCCATCTCCTGCATAACTTTGTATGTCTCCATCATGTTTCTCCTGAGGCATCTTTTTTCCAGACTGAAGAGCCCCAAACGCTGTAGCCTTTCTTGTAAGGGAAGTGCCTCCGTACAGTAAACATTTTGGTTGCTCTCTTTTGTACTTTTTTCCATTTCCACTGTATCATTGAGATGTGGTGCCCACATCTCAAAAAGATGTTCACAACTTCTGTTCACAACTTCTTCCCTGAGCCCATGATCATCTCTGATATTATGAGCTCCTGAGATGACATGTAAATGATTTTGAGGGGTGGATTTATTAAAAGGTTAGATGTCATTTCAGAAATCAAGGTCTTTGTTAGAATTCAGTTCCCTTTCGGCCTGGGAGTTGTGGCCACCCTTCCAGTCATGGATAGGAAGATTGTGATAAGTTTCCTACTCATCTTTCCTGCATGTAGGAAAAGTCTTCATTTCTCTATTTAGATAATCTGATGGTTTGGTATGCAGTGTCCTCATTTCTTTCTTATTACACCTTATTTTTAAATGCAGGTATTTCCGCACAGATAACGCTTCAAGAATCTGGTGGGGGTGTCAAGAGGCCAGGCGACAACTTCCAATTGACCAGTGCAGTGTCTGGGTTTTCTCTAAACAGCTACAGAGTGAACTGAGTCCGTCAGCCCCACAGAAGAGGACTGGAAAGACTGGGAGCTTTCTGGGCTAGTGGAAACACTAGCCACAACCCTGCTCTTTAAAATTGGATCAGCGTCACACTGGAATGAATGGTTGAATACCTGAATGGAAGTGGCTGAATACCTTGGAATGAAAAAGCCAGGTGTCCCTTCAACTCAATATTCTGAAGCCTGAAGGCACAGCCATGTATTTCTGTGCAAGAGGCACCCGGAACACTGAAGCGTTCCACTTTCCTTTGTATCATTGTTCCATCCCACTGAAATATATGTTGTTGTTGTTTGGCAACCTTCAGTCTCGAAAGACTATGGTATAAGCCCACAGCACCTGGTATTCCCGGGCGGTCTCCATTCCAAGTTCTACCCAGGCCTGACCCTGCTTAGCTTCTAAGATCAGACAAGATCAAACATGTGCTGGAGTTCAAGCCAGAGTTTCTCCTGGGGGCTGGGGATAAGAATAGGTGCTCAGTTTGGCTGTACTTGTCGTAAGAGGCGACTAAACAGCCACCGGGTAGATGGGACTCGTCAGCCTGGGAAGGCAGCTCATGTGAGAGAAGATCCCAAACCTCCACTGCCTTGTGGCTACATCCAGTTATGGAAGAGGCTTCAGGAGTCAACCTCGAGGCAAAATCCGGAGCCAGAGTCCCTGAGGCAGTTCATGGCTGAACACTGTCATGTTCTGGCAACTCCTGCAACGCCTCTGGAACCTACCGTATTGGCCTCTGCCTTTCCATTGGACCATTTCAGTGACATGGAGAGGGGGACTTGCTGCATGGAAAACAGTCTATCCTCCATTTCTACTTTACCCAGGCTTCGCGCACTGGAGAGGACACTCTGTTCCAGAACCACCATACCATAGTCTTCCGAGACTGAAGGATGCCAAAAACAACAACTGAAATATATGTGAAACAGAAATCGTCTATCTACTTGGAAATTTGAGCTAGGAGAGTATTTTAACTGATTTTCATGTTCAGCGACCAAAAATCTATACAGAACGGTTAACTTTGTTTTTGTAAAAAAAAAAAAAAAGTTAAAACTTATTGAACAGTGTAATTCCTTTTAAAGCGAATCTATGCAACTCCCATGCAATCCAGTGGAAATTCTTCCTTCCAAAATCCACCAGTTCACAATCAATGCACAGATCTCTGGATATTCTATTGCAAATAAGTGGGCTCATTCACCCCAGAAAATGGATTCTAGTGGACTGGAGGCACATGGATGGTGGAAGCACTTACCACAGCACTGGTGTGCAAAACTGGATCAGGCACATGGTAGCAGGAAGTCCAGTGGAACTGCAACTGAAGTGCCTGAAGCCATATATTGCAACTGAGGGTGAGGGACACGGAAGTAAAGGCTTTCAGAGATAGCTCAAAAACAGCCCTTTCTGGACTACCAGACATCAGCCATGTGTTTGTTCGCAGAGAAGCTGGAAGCAAAATCCACTTTCATCCTAATCTGCAGTGTGAAACACTGAAATTCTTGCCACATTCTTTGAAGACAATAAGATTCATAGTGTGTCATACTGACTCTGTTTTGGAATCAACTGCACACACACAGATACTTCAGAGTTCTTTAGCAATTGAAACTTTCTCTTGCATGTTAAACTTGGCTTAAATTATCACTTAATAAACCACACACTGACACACACACACACACACACACACACAAGTTAGCAAAGAAAAACAAGCAATGGCAAATATTCACTTTGAATCCACAGTACACATTTACATTTGCACTGCTCCTAAAGACAGAGGAGCAGGACCAGCAATCAAGATGGCAACCCTATCCCACTGTCAATTCCCCCACCCCATAACTGTCTGATCTGTTTTACTTAGAAACGTTTTGTTTTTTTGCCGATAATGAAATAACAAAATAATATAATGGAATAAAAACATAATGCACCAAATTCTGCGCTTTTCATTTTTGTAAACAAGGAAAAAACCCTGAGATTGCATAACAATAAAACCATTCTCTAACACCGCTACATTTGCTGTGGCACTTCTGCATGAAAGTGGTTGCATCTGCTGAAACTATGCCATCTAGATCACCTACCTAGTACACTTTTCAAGCTATTCTAGTTTATAATTTACAAAAGCAAAATGAAAAAGCAGACCTCTAGTTCTAGCAGGGGGTTTCTCTTTCTTTCTTGGAACACACATACAGCCAGCACACAAAACAGACTACTAAAGCAAAGCATTCCACTTGGTACTATTACTCCAGTATGTAACAGATATAAGGAACCTGAATAGCATTAAATTTGCCTTATCGCGCTGTGGTATTTCATGAAATACATTAGAAGCTATATGACTAGACAATATAGCAGGTGCCGGGAACCCCTGAGCACAATGGTGTCACTTTCCATGTGCTTTCACTAGACAGAATGGGGCAGGTGCAGGGAGGAGATGTGAGGTTAGTACTCCAGATGGAAGGCAGTGCACATGGTCTTTGTGACATCTCGCCTCAACTCGTGATCATCTCTTATGTTCTCAGTACTTGAGAAAACATGCAAATGACTCTGTGGGAGGAATTCCTTAAAGGGCAGTTGCAGTCCAAAGGTGCAGAAGTCCAGGTCAATGCTTGTTAGCATTCAGCTCCCTTTTAGTACCTGGAGGACTATTAGAATGATGGAAACAAAGATCTTGATAAGTTTCCTACTCATCTTTCCTGCATGTAAGAAGAGTCTTCTCCCTCTCTCTCTCTCTCTCTCTCTCTCTCTCTCTCTCTCTCTCTCTCTCTCTCTCTCTCTCTCTCTCTCTAGATGATCTGATGGTTTAGAATGCAAAGTTCTCATTGTTTCTTCTTCCATCTTATTTTTAAATGCAGGCATTTCCGCACAGGTAACCCTTCAAGAATCCGGAGGAGGCATCAAGAGGCCAGGCGACAACTTACAATTGACCTGTACAGTGTCTGGATTTTCTCTAACCAGCTATGAAGTGAGCTGGGTCCGTCAGCCCCCCGGAAAGGGACTGGACTGGCTGGGAGTTATCTGGAGTAATGGAGGCACTGCCTACAGCCCTACTCTTCGAAATCGGGTCAGCATCACAAAAGACACCTCAAAAAGCCAGGCATCCCTGCAACTGAATAGCCTGCAGCCTGAAGACACGGCCATGTATTACTGTGCAAGACACACACTGAGAAAATCCCCTTGAGTGGCAGCACAAAAACTGCCATTCCAGAAACCCAGGCTTTGGTCATGCTTGAGTTTGTGTGCAGCTGTGAGGGAGATGGGAGCACTTCAGAGACACTCACTGAAGATCACCCTCCCAAGGTCAGCCCTGAAGCTTCACTTAGCGGAAACATGCAGAAGGCAAGCATATTTTTGGTTGGTTCCTGCAGCTGGAAACAGGGGCTCTGTCTTTCTGTTTCCTAACCCACTGACAAATGACAGTCCCACACCGTTCATAGCACAACAGTATTGCAAACATGACAGTGATCGCAGAAAAGAGAGGTCCTTGCGTGCAAGAACTAGAGAGATACCACATTCGGACTTCACTTTGTTTTGATGTACTATTCTTTAAGAGACAATCAGCGCAAGCCAGCTTGAGTGCCCACAAAGTTCCTTCTGCAAGGGAAGTTCCAGAAGGAATCTCCTGTAGATGCTTATGTTCCGGGGATAATGGGAAGAAAGTGATTGATTGTGAGATGCCACCTCTAGGACAGAGAAGAAGAGTGAGATGCCTGGCAGCCTCCTGGGAAAGTTCTGGAAAGTTTGCCTTTTTCTTCATCATCATCATCATCATCAAATTTGATTTGATTTTCTGCCTTCAAGAACACCTCCCAACACCTTCTCCCAACAAATGAGCATCCTGAAGTCAGAAAATATGGCTCCATATTCTTGTAGGAGTCAAGACACACACACAGCAGTGCCAATGGAACCAGAGCTCAGGATAAGAAAGCCAATGTCAGCAGGGGGCACTCAGGTTCCATCATGCAGGCACTGAAGCCAAATGAAGCAGAAGCAGCAGCCACCATGACAAGTGAAAGCTGAAAGGGGATTTGAGGTTTCTAGTAACTCTTCTCTCATTCGCTCTCATTCATTCACTTTAGCGAATGAAAATATATTCATAAATGTCTTGGTTTTGCTGGAAAGGGTGAACCAGGCGCCCCGTGAAACATCGATGGACAAGCCAGGAGGTTCTTTCAAGACTTGTTTTCCAAACCAAACACATTACTTTCCTGTCCCTCTGACAACAATATTGTCTGTTCAGCAGTCACAGAGAAGAGAAGAAGGAACCACCAGGCACTGAGCAAGGAAATGCTTGGACTGGAAATCAGTCAGCTCCACCCCTGGGGGCTGGGGCTAAGAATAGGCCCTCAGTTTGGCTGTACTTGTCGTAAGAGGCGACTAAACAGCCACCGGGTAGATGGGACTCGTCAGCCTAGGAAGGCAGCTCATCTAAGAGAAGGAAACTCTGACCTCAAACCTCCACTGCCTTGTGGCTACATCCAGTTCTGGAAAAGGCTTCAGGAGTCAACCTCGAGGCAAAATCAGGAGCCGGAGTCCCTTAGGCAGTTCATGGCTGAACACAGTCACGTTCTGGCAACTCCTGCGTCGCCGCTGGAACCAACCGTATTGGCTTCTGCCTTTCCATTGGACCATTCCAGCGACGTGGAGAGGGGGGATTTGCTGCATGGGTAACAGCCTATCCTCCATACCTTCTTTACCCAGGCTTCGCGCACTGGAGAGGACACTCCAACTTCGCCATACGGCGTCGGCACAACACGGGAAGCAGCAGTTTACCGGTTATAAGTCTTTGCTCGATTGGCGTAGAGCATGACGCCAGGGGCTGCTTCCGACGGTGGGAGAGATCATTGCATCTCATTGGGCAGCTACCGCCCGCCTTAAGCTGGGCAGTCCCCAGCCAGTAAGGTGTTGCCTCGCCACGGTCCGTTAACCTCATGGGGTGCGTGGGGTTTAGGGTGAAAACCGACAAGCGGATCGACAACTCTGCACCATGCAACAGAAAACAGAAAACTACTGCCCTAAAGCTGGGCACCTGGAACGTTAGGACAATGACACCTGGCTTCTCTGATGACCTGCAAGAAATAGACGACGCATGCAAAACAGCTGTCATCGACATGGAGCTGAGCAGACTGCAGATGGACATCGTCGCCCTTCAAGAGACTAGGCTGCCAGATTCCGGATCTGTCAAGGAGAGAAATTTCTCATTTTTCTGGCAGGGAAAACCACCAAACGAAACCAGGGAACATGGCGTTGGCTTTGCGGTCAGAAATACCCTGCTGAAATCCATCATCCCACCTACTGTGGGAAGTGAAAGAATTTTGTCCCTGCAGCTCCAGTCATCAGCAGGACCTATCACTCTCATCAGTGCTTATGCACCGACTCTGTCGTCTCCAGCAGAAGCCAAAGACAAATTCTATGATGACCTGGCCACCACTGTCAAGAAAATCCCTGTAAAAGAACCATTGTTCATCCTCGGCGATTTCAATGCTAGAGTTGGTGCTGATAACAGTTCATGGCCCACTTGCTTAGGTCAGTTTGGCACTGGGAGGACCAAACACATTACTTTCCTGTCCCTCTGACAACAATATTGTCTGTTCAGCAGTCACGGAGAAGAGAAGAAGGAACCACCAGGCACTGAGCAAGGAAATGCTAGGACTGGAAATCAGTCAGCTCCACCCCCTGGATTTTAGACACTTCCAAGTTTGTCCAGAACATGTAAAGGCAAATACTCTCTGGTCCTTTTCAAAGGCTGACAACCAACTGCTTTCTGCCCTCTGCTATCACTGCAATGCATCCTCTAGCCCTCTAAGCCACTGTGCCGAATGCTATGGCTTATAAACTCCCAGCAGGTGGGTGCTTTCTGTTATATTTAAAAAGGAACTGCAAGGAAAGAGTAAGTATCTGCTTTGGTGATTAGTTGGTTGGTTGGTTTGGAGTAGGAAGTAGATGATCACTGGCTATGCCCTTCCAAAATTTTACAGAAGTTTGGATTTGTTTCTCTGCCCCCACTTCAATCTGTCCTCCCTGTTAAACTGAAAATGAGCTCATGAAGGAGTGAGTTGGGGGGGGTCAAGTAGTGGATAAATGCAACACCATGTCTGGTAGGCTGGAGGGAGGAAACAGCTGAATCAGAGCAAAGAGGACCAAGTCTGCCTCTCTCCTTCCACCTGCCAATTGCCATGGCTCACATCATTTGTGCTGTGGATGGGTCATTTTCCCCCCTCAGTTTTGGCTACTTGTACAACACTCTTCAACCACACTCACCCATCATGAGGTAGATTTTCTGATTTCCAGCATGCCACATTCATAATCTACACAAGCAAGGACTTTTCAGTAATCTCCATAGCTGCATCTGAGAATGTGGATGAAGTGTCTCTCTAATGGATCAAACTCCCATGCAAATCCAGTGGAAATTCTTCCTTCCAAAACGCACTGGCTCACAATCATCCCTTTCACATTTCTCTGGATATTTTCTATGCAGTGCAATGGGTTCATCCGCCCCAGAAAAGGGACTCCAGTGGACTAGAGGCACCTGGATGGTGGAAGCGCTTACCACAGCACTGGTGTCCAAAACTGGATCAGTCTCACAGCAGCAGGAAGTTTGGTATTTCTGCAACTGAATTGCCTGAAGCCATATATTACAACAGAGGGACACAGAAGCAAAGCCTTTTAGGACAGATCAAAATAAGCTCTTTCTGGATGACCAGACATCAGTCATGTGTTTGTGCTCAGAGAAGCCGGAAGCAAAATCCTGTTTCATCCTAATCTGCAGTTTCCTAATCTTGTCCCATTCTTTGAAGACAAAAAGATTCATAATGAGTCTGTTTTGGAATCAAGGAGGCGGAAGAGCTGGTCTCAACTTATAGCCACGTATCATATAGGGCTGCTCACATCTTGTCCAGTTTGGCCTCCAGAGAAGCAGACTTCTAGCACAGACATGACTCCCAAATGTGTTTGGCTCATTCATATCGGACATGTATAGTGATACATTTAAAGTAGCAACAGATTCTTAAAACACAAATGAGCTCACACACTCCCCCCCCCAGCCACCACCACACACCTCACCATAAGTTAGTAGCTGAAACTTTTTGTGGCATAGACATAAGAAAGGAGGAACTGGGTGTCACAGATCTTGGGGGCCAGTTGGCACACTTATCCTTGGATGGTGGCTGGAATGGACATGGCTTAAATCAGCACCAGTGAGTTAATATTTCTCTAACCAACAGTAAGGCAAGGTAGTGGGCGAGGAAAGAATAACACCACAATCTACAAGCACAAGTGTGTGAACTGAGACCCTGTACATACACAGATACTTCAGAGTTCTACAGCAACTGAAACTTTCTCTTCCATGTTAAACTTGGCCCAATCATCACTGAATAAATCACACACACACTCACACACTCACTCACTCACTCACTCACTCACACACACACACACACACACACACACACACACACACACACACACACACAGATTAGCAGAGGAAAAAAAGCAATGGCAAATATTCACTTTGACTCCACAGTCCACATTTACTTTTGCTCTGCTCCTAAAGACAGAGGAGCAGGACCAGCAAAAAAGATGGCAACCCTGTCCCACTGTCAACTGATGAATTTTTTTATCCATTTTTTATCACTTTCAACCCACCCTAATAACTCTGATTTGTTACATAGAGATTTTTTTGCCGATAATGAAATTACAAAATAAAATAATGAAATAAAAACACTTTACACCATTTTCTGCACTTCTCATTTTGGTAAACAAACAAACAAAAAACTGAGATGTGCATAAAAATAAAACCATTCTCTAACACCGCTACACTTGCTCTGGCACTTCTGCATGAAAGTGGTTGCATCTGCTGAAACTATACCATCTAGATCACCTACCTAGTACACTTTTCAAGCTATTCTAGTTTATAATTTACAAAAGCAAAATGAAAAAACAGACCTCTAGTTCTAGCAGGGGGTTTCTCTTTCTTTCTTGGAACACACATACAGCCAACACACAAAACAGACTACTAAACTGAAACTTTTCACTTGGTACTATTACTCCAGTATGTAACAGATATAAGGAACCTGAATAGCATTTAAGCCCTATTATCTCTCTGTGGTATTTTATGAAATCCATTAGAAGCTGTAAATCCATTGGAACCCCTGAGCACAATGGTGTCACTTTCCATGTGTTTTCACTAGACATAATGGTGCAGGGAGGAGATGTGAGGATGGAAGGCAGTGCACATCGTCTTTGAGACATCTCGCCTGAGCCCATGATCCTCTCTTATGTTCTCAGCACTTGAGACCTCATGCAAATGACTCTGTGGGAGGAATTCCTTAAAGGGCACTCGCAGACCAAAGGTGCAGAAGTCAAGGTCAATGCTTGTTAGCATTTGGCTCCCTTTTAGTACCTGGATGACTATTAGAATGATGGAAACAAAGATCTTGATAAGTTTCCTACTCATCTTTCCTGCATGTGAGAAAAGTCTTCTTTTTTTCCCCTCTCTCTTGCTGTGTTTAGATAATCTGATGGTTTAGAATGCAAAGTTCTCATTGTTTCTTCTTCCATCTTATTTTTAAATGCAGGCATTTCCTCACAGATAACCCTTCAAGAATCTGGTGGGGGCGTCAAGAGGCCAGCAGACAACTTACAATTGACCTGCACGGTGTCTGGATTTTCTCTAACCAGTTACGGAGTGCACTGGGTCCGTCAGCCCCCCGGAAAGGGACTAGAGTGGCTGGGATATATCGGGAGTGGTGGAGGCACTGCCTACAACCCTGCTCTTCGAAATCGCATCAGCATCAGAAGAGACACCTCAAAAAGCCAGGCATCCCTGCAACTGAATAGCCTGCAGCCTGTTGATACGGCCATGTATTACTGTGCGAGAGACACACTGAGAAAATCCCCTTGAGTGGCAGCACCAAAACTACAACTCCAGAAACCCAGGCTTCAGTCACGCTTGAGTTTGTGCACAGCTGTTGGGGAGATGGTCACACTTCAGAGACAGGAACTGGAGAAAACCTTTCCAGGGCCATTAGACATGCATGTGTTTCATTGGTTTCTAAGGCTGAAAAATGGGCTCTCTCAGTCTGTTTCCTGAAACACAAACGCAGGTCATCCCTCATCATCCATAGGACATCATTACTGAATATGAGTATATTAGATGTGCTGAAATATAACGCCAAGGCTGTGATCCTCAACATGTGCCACTATCACATCCCAATCCAACAAAAGGCTGAGATGCCTTTTAAGACAGCGGGACACTCTTCCACTTTTGTAAATGGCACTATTTGGATCGCAGTGGCCATTTTGAATACTGTAACAGCGCAATCCTATCCTGCACTGGAACCGGCAGGCCAAGAGGCCCGCGCTGTATCCAATGCAAGAACGGGCTTCAAATTGGCTAAGCCAGAGGCAAGGGGAATCTCTTCCCATTATCCCTGGGTATGCCACTGCAGCCCTAATGGGTCTCCTCAGACGTGCGCCACCTCCTGACTGCCTCCCTCCCGCCCCCTCCCCACCTCCTCCCTGAGTGCAATTGAGCTCAGTCGACGCAACTTATGTGATAGAAGCTGCTGTGGAAGCTGGACGCAGCCTCCGTGCGCTGGCATGGCTTCCTCCAGAGGAGGGGCAGATGTGCTTTACGGTACGTTTGCCACAGTACGTACCAACGTTTGCAAACCCACGAATGGCCTCTTGTATCTCGGAAGTCGGTGGTCTTTCTGAAGTTCTGTCTGGCACAGGATGAATGTTTGTCAGCATCCAAGTCTAATTTGCTGATACTCTGGACCCTGGTTACCTGGATGCCGAGAGGACCAAACCACGCAAGGCCGAGGAGACTGGTGCGACGGCCCTCGACAACCACCAGATCCAGGAGCCCCTCAAAGTCTTTATAACAAACCTGAAACTTACCCGCACCCTGAATGGGGATGCGGTTGCCCTGAAAATCTGTAAGCAAAAGTCCAATTGGCTCGAGGTTGGGGGCCTTTCTAGGGCAAAGGCACTGAAGAGTCTCTGCAAAAATAATGGAGAGCGCTGGTCCAGAGTCCACTTCCATTATGCAGGGAGACCCTTGAATTTCTACTGTCACATGAACCTTTTCCTTGGTTGGCAAACAGACGCTCTGAATGGGGTGTACTGAAGTCCTGTAGAGATCCCTGAAGAATTTTGATCCTGCATAACTCGCATACATAACATGAATAATATGCAGTTGGCCCTAAGAGGGAAACTGGATCTGAACCTGAGGCCCACAGGAAGGCTGGAGAGCTGCACTCACCTCTATCTTGCTGTGCAGGAGGAACAGGCAGGCTGAGCTCAGGAGCGAAGAGCCCCACAAGCAGGAGGAAAGTGCTGGATGGCCTGGTTGGGTTCCACAGGGTTGTCTGAGCCCAGCAGCCGGGGCAGGTTATAGAGTGTTCCAGGATGAGTTTGGGGTGGGGGTTTGCCAGAAATTGCCTACGTGGCGCCACCCAGACAGGGCTGACAAGACATTGCCAAAGCATTCTGGTGGTCTTGTTGGTTTGTGCCGTCAAAATGCTTAATGAGGCCACTGAGTGAGGTGGGAAGCCCAACATGACACGTCCCTTTCTTTCGTTGGCACTGGCCTTCCCTGTAAAGAACACCCACAAACTGCTGCTCAGGACACCTTGATAATATTCAGCTTTCATGAGGCACAAAGCGAAGGTCCAAAATGAAACACTCTGCTCAGTGACGAAACCTGACCTCAGGCCCCAGGATTGGTGTGGGACTTACCTCCTTACCTGCCTTCCTGGAGATTCACAGAGATGCTAGAACAGGTCCAGGTGTGCTGAGGGGTCTGGCCTTGGCTGGGGGGTCCTCACTAACCATCCATTCCTGCTCAGGTACTGCGTGGGAAAACTGGAACCCTTTGACGGCATCTGAGGCAGGTTGAGCTAAGTCAAAGGTTCTGCAATCAGGGGACACACCATGGCTGTCATCTCAGGTATACAAAAACCCATGTCAGGCCCATATTCACTCCAAGTTGGATAGGTCTGGGCCCTTAGAGTGTCATATTATTCATTTGCAAGCTGCAGAGTCATTCAAGGAAGGCTCTTCTGCAGAGCAAAGGTCCACCCCTCCTGGTCCAGACCAAAGGTCTATGAATGGCCAATGCCTGCTCCAAATGCGTCAACACAGATCTCACTTGTGCTGAGTGGTGTCACATCAGACTTCCTATATTTGTCCCATGACCGAATGTTCCTCCTTCAGTCTTCCCCCCCATCTCAATGGCGTAGCTGGAGGGAGTGCAAAGCACTATGTTTTGCAGAATGCAAGGGGCGTACGCCTCTGTTTTGCTCCCCACATGGAATGGCTCCAAAGGGTAGTGGGAGGGCCACTTGCACACTGTGGTGTGGCTCCCTTCAAAACTTAGGGCTTTGCACCCCCTCTGGCTATGCCACTACTCCACCTGTCCCCCTGAGGAGAAAGAGAAATGGTGCACTGCATCCTGGATGGTTTTTGTCCATTTTATAGTCATGGTTTTAATTGATCCAGAATATTTTTCTCTTTCTGTTGCTGAGGGTTCAGAGTGTCCCTATAAGTGTGATATGCAAATCTGCTAACTAAAGAAAGGGACAACACACATGCATATTCCTGGTTCCCTGTTAGGGTCTTATTTCAAAAAGAATGGCATACCTCACTCCCACTTGTACTCCATCGGGGCCAGAGATTTATTATCCTGTTCTCATAATACATACGTGGATGGGTGGGAAGCAGCCAGAATACCTTCCAATCTGCAATGTCCTTTCTTTCCCATCATGGCTTCTGACTTTACAGACATGACAAACAAGGGATTTCATTATTGCTTATGTGAACAATTCATCTTTGCACCTTTCCCACACGCCCTGGGACAGAGCATTCAGGAACCTGCCAATTGAATAATTCAGTGTGCCTGGAGCTGGGGTTTGCCACATCTTTATTCATTCTGGTGCCTAAACAAATGTTCCGAGGAGGCCTCTGTGACTGCCCCTCCAACTGCAGGATGCAACTCACACCGTTTGAACAGCTGAATAGGATTGGGCCCTCTGTCTCTTTCTTAAGGGATTTTCTGCAATATGCTGGTTTGTAATCTAGTTTTAGATCTCTGTTCCAACAGAGTTGTGTAATTCACTCACAGCCCAAATCTGAGCTACCTGACGCACAGGGCTTCTGAGGTGTCAAAAAATGGCTGCTGCAGCATCCTAAACATGCCAGGCAGACAGTAGTGACTCCTTGGGGGAAGTAGCCCCACAATGGGACTGCTCAATTCTGTGGTGGCTCTTTGGCCAGCTCTTTAGGGAGCACAGAATCAAGGAGTCCTATGTTGGGCCACGCAACCCATGATTTCCTATCATTGTTACAAGAACATACATAGGAGCTTGTTAAAAGTACAGGTCTGTCACATTTTCCCAAATGCAGTCACTTGCCATGATAGCATCAAGTCTATTATGTTAAAAATAAAATATTGAAATGAATGGGGACCCACCTGAAATTGACTTGTGACCCACCTAGTGGGTCCTGACCCACAATTGGAGAAACACTGGCCTAGCCTTTCTCCTCATTTCATGCCAGCCCCTAGTTGTGTCTTCAGACAGTGCACTTGGTGCCTGCACCCATAGTTTAATTTCACATAACACGGGCACAAGGATTTGTCTTCCTGCCCACCCCATGAGAGATGTTCTTTGGCTGCAATCCTAACCTCATTTTCCTGGGAGTAAGTCCCATTGAACACAGCAGAACCTACTTCTGAGTAGACCTGGTTCAGATTGTGCCCTTTGTCACTAACTGCAAGGCAAACCTGTGTTTTGCCTTTGCTGCTTTCACTGGAAGTCCTTGGAGGGGTCTGGGCTTTGCACCCCCTCTGGCTATGCCACTACTCCATCTGTCCCCCTGAGGAGAAAGAGAAATGGTGCACTGCATCCTAGATGGTTTTTGTCCATTTTATAGTCATGGTTTTAATTGATCCAGAATATTTTTTCCCTTTTTGTTGCTGAGGGTTCAGAGTGTCCCTATGGCCATAAGGGTGATATGCAAACGTGCTAACTAAAGAAAGGGACAACACACATGGATATTCCTGGTTCCCTGTGGGGTCTTACTTAAAAAAGAATGGCATACCTCATGCGCATTTGTGCTGCATCTTCCCATCGGGGCCAGAGATTTTATTATCCTGTTCTCATAATACACCTGACATGTTTAGGAATACATTTAAAACACAATCTAAAAACATAAACGTGCTCACACCACCCCTCTAACCATCACCACCCACCTCACCCTATGTAAGCAGTTGAAACTTTCTCTGGCATCAAAATAAGAAAGGAGGAACTGGGTGCCACAGAGACTGGGGCCAGTTGGCACACTCATCCTTGGACGGTGGCGGAATGAACATGGCTCAATTCAGCACTAGTGAGTTAATTGCTCTGTAAACAAGAGCAAGGCGTGGTAGTGGGCAAGGAAAGAAAAGCACCACAAACACAAGGTAGGGGGCAAGGAAAGTACAACAATCTAGCAGCATACATGTGTGACCCGACACACCGCACACACTTCAGCTCTCTCAAGCAACCGACACTTTTTCTGCCATGTATGTAAGTCATGTTAAACTTCACCTAAATAATGAATGAATAGCCCCCCACCCACCCACACAGATTGAGAGAGAGTGATTGAGAGAGAGAGAGAGAGAGAGAGAGGTTAATGGAGGTAGATAAGGAATGGCAAATATACACACGCACGCGCACGCACACACACGCACACAAGTTAGCAGAAAAAAATGGCAAAGATTCTCTTCAAATCCACAGTCCGCATTTACTTTTCAACTGCGACAAAAGACAGAAGAGCAGGACAAGCAAAAAAGATGGCAACCCTGTCCCACTGCCACTTGTTGAATTCCTCCCTCCCATAACAGTCCGATCTGTTATAGTCTTTTTCCTTTTTCTTTTTTGTAGTAAGGAAATAATGAAATAAAAACACATAACACTGCTTTCTGCACTTCTCCTTTATGTCAACAAATGAAATCTGCAAAAAAACAGCAGGTGCTTCTTTTTTACTTTCTTAGAACACACAATCAGCCAACACACAAAACAAATTACTAAACAGACACGTTACACTTGGTGCTGTTTCTCCAGCAGGTAACAGAGAAACAGAACCCAAGCAGCATTGCATCCCTATTATCCCTCTGTAATACCGTATTAGATACATTCAAAGCAGTATGAGTAGAAAATATCGCAGGGGCCGGGAACCCCTGAGAACAATGGTGTCACTTCCCATGTACTGCAAAGAGATATAATGAGACAGGTGCAGGGAGAAGATGTGGGGTTGCTACTCCAGGTGGCAGCCACACAGTCTTTGTGACATCTCACATGAGTCCATAATCACCTCTTATGTATGTCTTTTCAGCTCTTTTCAGCACTTGAGACGTCATGCAAATGACTTCCTTGAGTGGACTTCCTTAAAGGGCAGTTATAGACCAAAGCTGCAGAAGTCACAGTCCTGGTTAGCAATCAGCTTCTTTTCAGGTCCTGGTTGACCCTTCCAGTCATGGAAACAAAGATCTTGATAAGTTTCCTTCTCATCTTCCCTGCCTGTAAGAAAAGTTTCTTTTCTCTCATTTTGGATAATCTGATGGTGTTGTATTCAGTATTCTCATTTGTTTCTTCTTCCATCTTATCTTGAAATGCAGGCATTTCCTCACAGGTAACCCTTCGAGAATCTGGTGGAGGTGTCAAGAGGCCAGGCGACAACTTACAATTGAGCTGTAAGGTGTCTGGATTTTCTCTAACCAGCTCCGGCTACGGAGTGAGCTGGGTCCGTCAGCCTCCCGGAAAGGGACTGGACTGGCTGGGAAGCATCTGGTACGATGGAGATACTGACTACAACCCTGCTCTTCGAAATCGGATCAGCATCACAAGAGACACCTCAAAAAGCCAGGCATCCCTGCAACTGAATAGCCTGCAGCCTGAAGACACCGCCATGTATTACTGTGCGAGACACACACTGAGAAAATCCCCTTGAGTGGCAGCACAATAACTACAACTCCAGAAACCCAGGCTTCAGTCACGCTTGAGTTTGTGCACAGCTGTTGGGGAGATGGTCACACTTCAGAGACAGGCACTGGAGAAAACCCCCTCAGGGCCATTAGACATGCGTGTGTTTTATTGGTTTCTAAGGCTGCAAATGGGCTCTCTTAGTCTGTTTCCTAAAACACAAACGCATGTCATCCCTCATCATCCGTAGGACATCATTACTGAATAAGTGTAAATTAGATGCGGTGAATTATCCCCCCAAGGCTGAGATCCTCAACATGTGCCACTATCACATCCCAGTCCAATCTAGGGCTGTGTACAGCAGCGGGTCTCTGTTTTGCAGTCACAAATGGCCGTCTTTGGAGCGTAAATGGCCCTTTGGGATCAATCTTGTAAGTGTGCTAAATTTCCATTTTGGAGCCCCTGACTCAAAGAGTGACAGTGACAGAGGCCTGCCTGCCACTGCCCACAGCCTCTGGCAGTGAAGAGAAGCCGGCAGTGGGAGCCGGGGAGGGGAAGACACGGGGAGTTCTGGGGTCGAGTGTGGAAGATGGGAGGCAGAACAGGGTTGGGAAGGGGTGGGACCTGACAGCACTGGGGTCTGTCTGATTGGGACCCCATGCCCTCTGACCTCTGCTTTACTCTCTTCAGACCTGTGCCAGCAAAATAACTGGCACTGATCTGAGGAGATGCTATTGGGCAGTGGTGCTTACCTTGGGGTAAGGTAACAAGGAGGCCCCCGGAGGTGCCACCCCCAAAGGACTCGGCATGCGCTCTATTAAAGAGCTGCAACTGTGGTGGGGATTTAATTGGGAGTGGGCTGTAAGTAAAATGAACCCAAAGTGAGGGTCCGCTGTGATGTTTGAATAAACCACACACACACACACACACACACACACACACACACACACACACACACACACACAGAGGTGGGACTTTGACATCTACAGTCCACATCTTAAGTAGCAACATTTTAAGTAGCAACAGATTCTTAAAACACAAATGAGCTCACGCACTTCCCCCCCCTCCCCAGCCACCACCACACACCTCACCATAAGTTAGCAGATGAAACTTTCTGTGGCATAGACATAAGGAAGGAGGAACTGGGTGTCACAGATCTTGGGGGCCAGTTGGCACACTTGTCCTTGGATGGTGACTGGAAAGGACATGGCTTAAATCAGCACCAGTGAGTTAATATTTCTCTAACCAACAGTAAGGCAAGGTAGTGGGTGAGGAAAGAATAACACCACAATCTACAAGCGCAAGTGTGTGAACTGAGACCCTGCACAAACACAGATACTTCAGAGTTCTTCAGCAACTGAAACTTTCTCTTCCATGTTAAACTTGGCCCAATCATCACTTAATAAATCACACACACACACACTCACTCACTCACTCACTCACTCACTCACTCACTCACTCACTCACTCACTCACACACACACACACACACACACACACAGAGATTAGCAGAGGATAAAAAGCAATGGAAAATATTCACTTTGACTTCATAGTCCAGATTTACTTTTGCTCTGCTCCTAAAGACAGAGGAGCAGGACCAGCAAAAAAGATGGCAACCCTGTCCCACTGTCAACTGATGAATTTTTTCATCAATTTTTTATCACTTTCAACCCACCCTAATAACTCTGATTTGTTACATAGAGATTTTTTTTGCCGATAATGAAATTACAAAATAAAATAATGAAATAAAAACACTTTACACCATTTTCTGCACTTCTCAATTTTGTAAACAAACAAACAAACAAAAAACTGAGATCTGCATAAAAATAAAACCATTCTCTAACACTGCTACATTTGCTCTGGCACTTCTGCATGAAAGTGGTTGCATCTGCTGAAACTATACCATCTAGATCACCTACCTAGTACACTTTTCAAGCTATTCTAGTTTATAACTATACTTTACAAAAAAACAAAAAAGCAGACCTCTAGTTCTAGCAGGGGGCTTCTCTTTCTTTCTTGGAACACACATACAGCCAACACACAAAACAGACTACTAAAGCAAAACATTCCACTTGGTACTATTACTCCAGTCGGTAGCAGATATAACAAACCTAAACAGCATTTAAGCCCTATTATGTCTCTGTAGTATTTTATGAAATCCATTAGAAGCTGGAAATCCATTGGAACCCCTAAGCACAATGGTGTCACTTTCCATGTGTTTTCACTCGACATAATGGTGCAGGTGCAGGGAGGAGATGTGAGGATGGAAGGCAATGCACATCACCTTGAGACATCTCGACTGAGCCCCTGAGCATCTCTTATGTTCTCAGCACTTGAGACCTCATGCAAATGACTCTGTGGGAGGAATTCCTTAAAGGGCAGTTGCAGACCAAAGGTGCAGAAGTCCAGGTCAATGTTTGTTAGCATTCAGCTCCCTTTTAGTACCTGGAGGACTATTAGAATGATGGAAACAAAGATCTTGATAAGTTTCCTACTCATCTTTCCTGCATGTGAGAAAAGTCTTCTTTTTTTCCTCTCTCTTGCTCTGTTTAGATAATCTGATGGTTTAGAAAGTTCTCATTGTGCAAAGTTCTCATTGTTTCTTCTTCCATCTTATTTTGAAATGCAGGCATATCCTCACAGGTATCACTTCAAGAATCTGGTGGAGGCATGAAGAGGCCAGGCGACAACCTTCAATTGACCTGTACGGTGTCTGGATTTTCTCTAACCAGCTACGGAGTGAACTGGGTCCGTCAGGCCCCCGGAAAGGGACTGGACTGGCTGGGAAGCATCTGGTACAATGGAGATACTGACTACAACCCTGCTCTTCGAAATCGGATCAGCATCACAAGAGACACCTCAAAAAGCCAGGCATCCCTGCAACTGAATAGCCTGCAGCCTGAAGACACCGCCATGTATTACTGTGCGAGACACACACTGAGAAAATCCCCTTGAGTGGCAGCACCAAAACTACAACTCCAGAAATCCAGGCTTCAGTCGCGCTTGAGTTTGTGCACAGCTGTTGGGGAGATGGTCACACTTCAGAGACAGGCACTGGAGAAAACCCCTCGGGGCCATTAGACATGCACGTGTTTCATTGGTTTCTAAGGCTGCAAATGGGCTCTCTTAGTCTGTTTCGTAAAACACAGACGCATGTCATCCCTCATCATCCGTAGGACATCATTATTGAATAAGTGTGAATTAGATGCGGTGAATTATCCCCCCAAGGCTGAGATCCTCAACATGTGCCACTGTCACATCCCAGTCCAATCCAGGGCTGTGCACAGCAGCGGGTCTCTGTTTTGCAGTCACAAATGGCCGTCTTTGGAGTGTAAATGGCCGTTTGGGATCAATCTTGTAAGTGTGCTAAATTTCCATTTTGGAGCCCCTGACTCAAAGAGTGACAGTGACAGAGGCCTGCCTGCCACTGCCCACAGCCTCTGGCAGTGAAGAGAAGCCAGCAGTGGGAGCCGGGGAGGGGAAGACACGGGGAGTTCTGGGGTCGAGTGTGGAAGATGGGAGGCAGAACAGGGTTGGGAAGGGGTGGGACCTGACAGCACTGGGGTCTGTCTGATTGGGACCCCATGCCCTCTGACCTCTGCTTTACTCTCTTCAGACCTGTGCCAGCAAAATAACTGGCACTGATCTGAGGAGATGCTATTGGGCAGTGGTGCTTACCTTGGGGTAAGGTAACAAGGAGGCCCCCGGAGGTGCCACCCCCAAAGGACTCGCCATGCGCTCTATTAAAGAGCTGCAACTGTGGTGGGGATTTAATTGGGAGTGGGCTGTAAGTAAAGTGAACCCAAAGTGAGGGTCCGCTGTGATGTTTGAATAAACCACACACACGCACGCACACACACACACACACACACACACAGAGGTGGGACTTTGACATCTACAGACCACATCTACTTTTGAGCGTCTGCTAAAGACAGAGGACCAGTACCAGGAAGAAAGGTGGCAGTCTTGTCCCACTGCCAATTGATGGATCCCCCCAACTGATGGATTTCTTTCTTTCTTTCTTTCTTTCTTTCTTTCTTTCTTTCTTTCTTTCTTTCTTTCCCAGAAAAGGGATTCTAGTGGACTGGAAGCACTTACCACAGCACTGGTGTGCAAAACTGGATCAGGCACATGGTAGCAGGAAGTCCAGTGGAACTGCAACTGAAGTGCCTGAAGCCATATATTGCAACTGAGGGTGAGGGACACGGAAGTAAAGCCTTTCATAGATAGCTCAAAAACAGCCCTTTCTGGACTACCAGACATCAGCCATATGTTTGTTCGCAGAGAAGCTGGAAGCAAAATCCACTTTCATCCTAATCTGCAATGTGAAAAACTGGAATTCTTGCCACATTCTTTGAAGACAATAAGATTCATAGTGTGTCATACTGACTCTGTTTTGGAATCTAGGAAGCAGAAGAATTGGTCTCGACTTGTAGCTTCCTATCACATAGGGCTGCTCACATCTTGTCCAGTTTGGCCTCCAGAGAAGCAGACTTCTAGCACAGACATGACTCCCAAATTTGCTTGTCTCATTTACAGTTGACATGTTTAGTGATACACTTAAAAACAACAACAGATTCTAAAAACAAAAATATGCTTATGCACTCCCCCCCCCCCCCGGCCATAACCACACACCATAAATAAGCAGCTGAAACTTTCTGTGGCATAGACATAAGAAAGGAGGAACTGGGTGTCAGTTGGCACTCTTGTCCTTGGATGGTGGCTGGAATGAAAGTTGCTTAAATCAGCATCAGTGAGTTAATGTTTCTCTAACCAACACCAAGGCAAGGAAGTGGGCAAAGAAAGAATAACACCACAATCTACAATCACAAGTATGTGAACTGAGACCCTGTAGATACACAGATACTTCAGAGTTCTTTAGCAATTGAAACTTTCTCTTGCATGTTAAACTTGGCTTAAATTATCAATAAACCACACACACACACACACACACACACACACACACACACACACAAGTTAGCAAAGAAAACTAGCATATTTCTCTGGATATTTTCTGTGCAGTGCAATGGGTTCATCCGCCCCAAAAAAGGGACTCCAGTGGACTAGAGGCACCTGGATGGTGGAAGCACTTACCACAGCACTGGTGTCCAAAACTGGATCAGTCTCATGGCAGCAGGAAGTTTGGTATTTCTGCAACTGAAGTGCCTGATGCCATGTAATATAGGTCCCTCAGTTGTGAGGGACACACAAGCAAAGCCTTTTAGAGGCAGATCAAAATAAGCTCTTTCTGGACTACCTGACATCAGCCATGTGTTTGTGCCCAGAGAAGCTGGAAGCAAAATCCTGTTTCATCCTAATCTGCAATCTCCTCATCTTGTCCCATTCTTTGAAGACAAAAAGATTCATAATGAGTCTGTTTTGGAATCAAGGAGGCGGAAGAGCTGGTCTCAACTTATAGCCACGTATCATATAGGGCTGCTCACATCTTGTCCAGTTTGGCCTCCAGAGAAGCAGACTTCTAGCACAGACATGACTCCCAAATGTGTTTGTCTCATTCACATCGAACATGTTTAGTTACACATTGAAAACAGCAACAGCAACAACATCCTTAAAACACAAATGAGCTCATGCACTCCCCCCCTCCCAGGCCACCACCACACACCTCACCATAAGTTAGCGACTGAAACGTTCTGTGGCATAGACATAAGGAAGGAGGAACTGGGTGCCACAGATCTTGGGGGCCAGTTGGCACACTTGTCCTTGGATGGTGGCTGGAATGGACATGGCTTAAATCAGCACCAGTGAGTTAATATTTCTCTAACCAACAGTAAGGCAAGGTAGTGGGCGAGGAAAGAATAACACCACAATCTACAAGCACAAGTGTGTGAACTGAGACCCTGTAGATACACAGATACTTCAGAGTTCTTCAGCAACTGAAACTTTCTCTTCCATGTTAAACTTGGCCTGATAATCACTGAATAAGCCACACACACACATTAGCAAACAAGCAATGGCAAATATTCACTTTGACTCCACAGTCCACTTTTACTTTTGCTCTGCTCCTAAAGACAGAGGAGCAGGACCAGCAAAAAAGATGGCAACCCTGTCCCACTGTCAACTGAACAATTTTTTCATCCATTTTTTTATCTCTTTCAACCCACCCTAATAACTCTGATTTGTTGCATAGAGATTTTTTTTTTTGCTGATAATGAAATGACAAAATAAAATAATGAAATAAAAACACATTACACCATTTTCTGCATTTCTCATTTTTGTAAACAAACAAACAAAAAACTGAGATCTGTACAAAAATAAAACCATGCTCTAACATTCCTACATTTGCTCTGGCACTTCTGCATGAAAGTGGTTGCATCTGCTGAAACTATGCCGTCTGAATCACCTTCCTAGTACACTTTTAAAGTTATTCTAGTTTATAACTATAATTTACAAAAAAAAAAAAAAAAAAAAAAAAGCAGACCTCTAGTTCTAGCAGGGGGCTTCTCTTTCTTTCTTGGAACACACATACAGCCAACACACAAAACAGACTACTAAACTGAAACTTTTCACTTGGTACTATTACTCCAGTAGGTCACAGATATAACGAACCTAAACAGCATTAAATCCCTATTATTTCTCTGTGGTATTTTATGAAATACATTAGAAGCTGTTGTTGTTGTTGGCAACCTTCAGTCTCGAAAGACTATGGTATCGCACCCTGAAAGCTGGTTCTGGAGCAGCGTCTAGTGTGGCTGAAAAGGCCAGTTCGGGAGTGACAATCCCTTCCACACTGGGAGCAAGTGCAGTCTGTGCCTGGTCTGTCTCCCTGGCTATGGGCCTTCCTTCTTTGCCTCTTAGCCTCAGACTGTTGGCCAAGTGTCTCTTCAAACTGGGAAAGGCCATGCTGCACGGCCTGTATAGCCTGCATAGAAGCTGTATGACTAGACAATATAGCAGGGGCCAGGAACCCCTGAGCACAATGGTGTCACTTTCCATGTGCTTTCACTAGACAGAATGGGGCAGGTGCAGGGAGGAGATGTGAGATTAGCACTCCAGATGGAAGGCAGTGCACATTGTCTTTGTGACATCTCGCCTGAGCCCATGATCATCTCTTATGTTCTCAGCACTTGAGACCTCATGCAAATGACTCTGTGGGAGGAATTCCTTAAAGGGGGCAGTTGCAGTCCAAAGGTGCAGAAGTCAAGGTCAATGCTTGTTAGCATTTGGCTCCCTTTTAGTACCAGGATGGCTATTAGAATGATGGAAACAAAGATCTTGATAAGTTTCCTACTCATCTTTCCTGCATGTAAGAAAATATCTGCCCATTTAGAAAGTCTTCTCTCTCTCTCTCTCTCTCTCTCTCTCTCTCTCTCTCTCTCTCTCTCTCTCTCTAGATAATCTGATGGTTTAGAATCCAAAGTTCTCATTGTTTCTTCTTCCATCTTATTTTGAAATGCAGGCATTTCCTCACAGGTATCGCTTCAAGAATCTGGTGGAGGCATCAAGAGGCCAGGCAACAACCTTCAATTGACCTGTAAGGTGTCTGGATTTTCTCTAACCAGCTATGGAGTGAACTGGGTCCGTCAGCCCCCCGGAAAGGGACTAGAGTGGCTGGGATATATCTGGAGTGGTGGAGGCACTGACTACAACCCGGCTCTTCGAAATCGGATCAGCATCACAAGAGACATCTCGAAAAGCCAGGCATCCCTGCAACTGAATAGCCTGCAGCCTGAAGACACGGCCATGTATTACTGTGCGAGACACACACTGAGAAAATCCCCTTGAGTGGAAGCACAAAAACTACAACTTCAGAAACTCAGGATTAAGTCACGCTTGAGTGTGTGCACAGCTGCTGGGTGATGGACACATTTAAGAGACAGGCACTGGAGAAAATCCTCTGGGGGCCATAAGCCATGCATGTGTTTCATTGTTTCCAGAGGCTGGAAATGGGCTCTCTCAGTCTGTTTCCTGAAACACAAACGCAGGTCATCCCACATCATCCATAGGGCATCATTACTGAATATGAGTATATTAGATGTGCTGAAATATAACGCCAAGGCTGTGATCCTCAACATGTGCCACTATCACATCCCAATCCAACCAAGGGCTGAGATGCCTTTTAAGACAGTGAGACACTCTTCCACTTTTGTAAACGGCACTATTTGGATCTCAGTGGCCATTTTGAATACTGCGCAATCCTATCCTGCACTGGAACCGGCAGGCCAAGAGGCCCGCGTTGTATCCAATGCAAGAACAGGCTTCAAATTGGCTAAGCCAGAGGCAAGGGGAATCTCTTCCCATTATCCCTGGGTATGCCACTGCAGCCCTAATGGGCCTCCTCAGACGTGCGCCACCTCCTGACTGCCTCCCTCCCACCCTCTCCCCGCCTCCTCCCTGAGCGCATCTGAGCTCGGTCGACGCAACTTAAATGGTGGAAGCTACTGTGGAAGCTGGACGCAGCCTCCGTGCACTGGCATGGCTTCCTCCAGAGGAGGGGCATATATGCGACTCTCCTGGGCTAGCGCAAGGGACCCAAGATTGCATTCCAAGTGTCTTAAATTGCCATTTTGGGTTCCCTCCCTCAAACAGTGGCAATGATAGAGGCCTGCTGCCCTTGCCTGCTCCCTTTAGCAGTGGAGATGAGTCAGTGGGGTGGGGGGTGGGGAGGAGGAGGAGTGTGGGGGAGTTCCTGAGCAGTGTGGGGCGCATGGGAGGGAGTATGGCAGGGAGTTGATCCTGACAGCACCGATGTGTGGCCGGAATGAACATGGCTCAATTCAGCACTAGTGAGTTGATTTTTCTGTAAACAAGAGCAAGGCGTGGTAGTGGGCAAGGAAAGAAAAGCACCACAAACACATGGTAGGGGGCAAGGAAAGTACAACAATCTACCAGCATACATGTGTGACCCGACACACTGCACACACTTCAGCTCCCTCAAGCAACTGACACTTTCCCTGCCATAGATATAAGTCATGTTAAACTTAGCCTTAATAACGATTGAATAAACCCCCGCATACACACAGAGTGAGAGAGAGTGATTGAGAGAGAGAGAGAGAGAGAGAGGATAATAGAGGTAGATAAGGAATAGCAAATATTCACACACACACACACACACACACACACACACACAAGTTAGCAGAAAAAAATGAGCATGGCAAATATTTGCTTCAAATCCACAGTCCACATTTACTTTTGGACTGCTACAAAAGACAGAAGAGCAGGACAAGCAAAAAAGATGGCAACCCTGTCCCACTGCCAGTTGAGGAATCCCCCCTCCCATAACTGCCTGATCTGTTATAGTCCTTTTTTCTTTTTCTTTTTTTTTTTTTTGTGGTAAGGAAATAATGAAATAAAAACACATAACACTGCTTTCTGCACTTCTCCTTTATGTCAACAAATGAAATCTGCAAAAACACAAAACCAAAATGCACACCTCTAGTTACAGCAGGTGCTTCTTTTTACTTTCTTAGAACACACAATCAGCCAACACACAAAACAAATCACTAAACAGACATATTACACTTGGTACTGTTTCTCCAGTAGGTAACAGATAAACAGAACCCAAGCAGCATTGCATCCCTATTATCCCTCTGTAATACTGTATTAGATACATTCAAAGCAGTATGAGTAGAAAATATCGCAGGGGCCGGGAACCCCTGAGAACAACGGTGTCACTTCCCATGTACTGCCAAGAGACATAATGAGACAGGTGCAGGGAGAAGATGTGGGGTTGCTACTCCAGATGGCAGCCACACAGTCTTCGTGACATCTCACATGAGTCCATAATCACCTCTTATGTTTTCAGCACTTGAGACGTCATGCAAATGACTTCCTTGGGTGGACTTCCTTAAAGGGCAGTTATAGACCAAAGGTGCAGAAGTCACAGTCCTGGTTAGCATTCAGCTCCTTCTCAGGTCCTGGTTGACCCTTCCAGTCATGGAAACAAAGATCTTGATAAGTTTCCTACTCATCTTCCCTGCATGTAAGAAAAGTTTCTTTTCTCTCATTTTGGATGATCTGATGCTTTTGTATTCAGTGTTCTCATTTGTTTCTTCTTCCATCTTATCTTGAAATGCAGGCATTTCCTCACAGGTAACCCTTCGAGAATCTGGTGGAGGTGTCAAGAGGCCAGGCGACAACTTACAATTGAGCTGTAAGGTGTCTGGATTTTCTCTAACCAGCTCCGGCTACGGAGTGAGCTGGGTCCGTCAGCCTCCTGGAAAGGGACTGGACTGGCTGGGAAGCATCTGGTATGTTGGAGATACTGACTACAACCCTGCTCTTCGAAATCGGATCAGCATCACAAGAGACACCTCTAAAAACCAGGCATCCCTTCAGCTTAATACTCTGAAGCCTGAAGACACAGCCATGTATTATTGTGCAAGAGGCACACTGAGAAATCTCCCTTTACTGCTAGCACAAAAACTGCCATTCCAGAAACTCAGGATTAAGTCACGCTTGAGTGTGTGCACAGCTGCTGGGGTGATGGACACATTTAAGAGACAGGCACCGGAGAAAACCCTCTGGGGGCCATAAGCCATGCACGTGTTTCATTGGTTTCTAAGGCTGGAAATGGGCTCTTTCAGTCTGTTTCCTGAAACACAAATGCAGGTCATCCCACATCATCCATAGGACATTATTACTGAATATGAGTATATTAGATGTGCTGAAATATAACGCCAAGGCTGTGATCCTCAACATGTGCCACTATCACATCCCAATCCAACCAAGGGCTGAGATGCCTTTTAAGACAGTGGGACACTCTTCCACTTTTGTAAATGGCACTACTTGGATCGCAGTGGCCATTTTGAATACTGTAACAGCGCAATCCTATCTTGCACTGGAACCGGCAGGCCAGGAGGCCTGCGCTGTATCCAATGCAAGAACGGGCTTCAAATTGGCTAAGCCAGAGGCAAGGGGAAACTCTTCCCATTATGCCTGGGTATGCCACTGCAGCCCTAATGGGTCTCCTCAGACTTGTGCCACCTCCTGACTTGCGCCAGGACTTGCGCCAAGGGACTTGCGCCAGCCCAAGGGTGACCCAGGATTGCGTCCCAAGTGTCTTAAATTGCCATTTTGGGTTCCCTCCCTCAAACAGTGGCAATGATAGAGGCCTGCTGCCTTTGCCAGCTCCCTTTAGCAGTGGAGATGAGTCAGTGGTGGGGTTGGGGAGGAGGAGGAGTGTGGGGGAGTTCCTGAGCAGTGTGGTGCATATGGGAGGGAGTATGGCAGGGGGTGGATCCTGACAGCACCGATGTGTGCCCAAATGTCAGGGTCTCTGAGAGGAATTTTCTCAGGGGGCACAAAGTTTCTTTTGGATCCCTTCCGAAAATGAGAGGGGGTGAAACAGAGTGGGGTGTAGTATTGAGGGTGGGCAGAATGGGGGCAAAACAGGCAGGGGGAAAGTGGCAACAGTAGGAAGTGTCTTTGGAGTCCAGGTCTTCCCAGTGCAGAGCTCAGGTCTACCTGCCTGCTCGGTGTCGGCAGCTAAATCCAGTAACAAGGAAAACCAAACACACACCTAAGTCTCTCTAAAATCTTTCAAATATAGAAAATCATTGCAGGTGTAGTATTTAGGCTCACAGGAGAACGGAAGGTGTCCTGCCAACACCAAAACTGACTTCTGCAGCTGCTGCACTGCCACAGCTGTGTCACTGAACTTCTATACACTCCTTTGTGGTTAGTCAGTTTCCTCCCAGATGTGACACTGTTAGGGAATGTATGCAATCCTGGGCCTGGCGTGCATGGCTTGTGGCAGTACTTATCACCATGTGCGGTAATGCCCCCGTATCTGCATCAGCAGTGAGTCTGGGTGAGATTGGAAAAGGTAAGTTCCCAAGGAATTTCTGGGCCCCCTCCTTGGGCTCCTGGGCCCCCTTTCTGATCCTGGCCCAGGTACAAATTACCCCCTTTACTCCCCTCTCCTACGCCCTGCCGAATGTAACCCTATTCCCTCAACCCACTCTTTTACTAAGACTTATGCCAGCAAAATAGCTGGCACAAAACTAAGGAGATCCACTTGGGCAGTGGTGTTTGCCTTGGGGTAAGGGTACAAGGAAGCTCCCGGAGCGTCCACCCCTAAAGGTTTGGGCATGTGCTCTGTTGAGCAGCCGCAACTGAGGTGGAGATTTAATTAGGATTGGGCTGGAACTAAAGTGAACCCAAAATGAGGGTCCAATGTGATGTTTGAATACACACACACACAGACGAAGAGAGAGCAAATTTTCATGTTGACATCCACTGCCCACATGTACTTATGGATTGATGCTAAAGACAGAGGACCAGGAGTAAGAAAAAAGGTGGAAGCTCTGTACCACTGGCAAGGAATGGATTTTTCCCCATAACTGTCTGCCATAGCAGTTTCTTTCTTTCTTTCTTTCTTTCTTTCTTTCTTTCTTTCTTTCTTTCTTTCTTTCTTTCTTTCTTTCTTTCTTTCTTTCTTCACACACAACCACCACACAAAAAGAAATATTAAACAGAAACCTTCCACTAAGTGCTATTACTCCAGTCGCTAACAAACTTACACCATCTAAGCAGTATTAAATCTCTATTCTATTGTATTAGATACATACAATGCTGTATCTTTGCACTAGACAATATAGCAGGGACTAGGATCCCTGAACATAATGGTGTCATTCTCCACCATGTCAATGTCATTCTCCACCATGTCAATGTACTTTCACTAGACATAATGGGACAGATGTGGGGAGAAGGTGTGAGGTTGCTACTCCAGGTGGCCATCTCACAGTCCTTGTGTCATCTGGCAAGAATTCATGATGGACACCGATATTATGAGGTCTTGAGATGTCATGCAAATGACTTTGAAGGGTGGTCTTATTAAAAGGGAAGTTATAGGATGAAGTTTCAGAAGTCAAGGTCCTTCTTAGAATTCAGCTCCCTTCCAAGTCCTGGGAGCTGTGGCTACCAATCATGGATAGGAAGATCTTGATAAGTTTCCTACTCATCTTTCCTGCAGGTAGGAAAAGTTCCCATTTCTCTCCATTTAGATAATGTGATGGTTTTGAATGCAGTGCCCTCATTTGTTTCTTTCTCTATCTTATTTTGAAATGCAGGTATTTCCTCACAGGTAACGCTGCAAGAATCTGGTAGAGGCATCAAGAGGCCAGGTGACAACTTACAATTAACCTGTACAGTGTCTGGATTTTCTCTAACCAGCTATGATATGGGCTGGTTTCGTCAGCCTCCTGGAAAGGGACTGGACTGGTTGGGATATATCTGGAGTAGTGGAAGCACTGCCTACAACCGTGCTCTTCAAAATCGAATCAGAGTCACAAGAGACACCTCAAAAAGACAGGGATTCCTGCATCTGAATAACCTGCAGCCTGAAGACACGGCCATGTATTACTGTGCAAGACGCACACTGAGAAAATCACCTTGAGTGGCAGCACAAAAACTACAACTTCAGAAACTCAGGATTCAATCACGCTTGAGTGCGTGCACAGCTGTTGGGGAGATTGTCACACTTCAGAGAGAGGCACTGGAGAAAACCCTCTGGGGGCCATAAGCCGTGCATGCTTTTCGTTAGTTCCCGAAGCAGGAAATGGGGTCTCTCAGTCTGTTTCCTAAAACACAAACGGAGGTCAACCCTCATCATCCATAGGACATCATTACTGAATATGTGTAAATTAGATGTGGTGAAATGTAATGCCAAGGCTGTGATCCTCAACATGTGCCACTATCACATCCCAATCCAACCAAGGGCTGAGATGCCTTTTAAGACAGCAGGACACTCTTCCACTTTTGTAAATGGCACTATTCGGATCGCAAATGGGCATTTTGGTAAATACTGTAAGCGCAATCCTATCTTTCATTGGAACAGGCAGGCCAGGAGGCCTGCGCCGTATCCAGCACGTGGTAGGACCCCAAATAGGCTAAGCCAGAGGTATGAGGAAACTCTTCCCCGGAGTAAGCTGCTGCAGCCCCAATGGGTCTCCTTGGACTTGTGCCACCAACTGAGGTGGCATAAGTCCAAGGAGAGTGGGGCAGCTGCATGCTTCTTGGGTATGGGGGCTAGGATCCAGCATAACAGCATCTTAATTAGGGTTGGGCCATAACTAAAGTGAACCCAAAGTGAGGGTCGATTGTGATGTTTCAATACACACACATGTGCTCACAAAGAGAGAGAGAGAGAGCGCAAATCTGCACTTCGATATCCATGTCCACATGTACTTTTGGACTGGTGCTAAAGACCCAGGACCAGGAAAGAAGTTGGTAGCCCTGTGCCACTGTCAATGGATGGATTTTCCCCATATCTGTAATAGCAGGTTCATCCATCAGTCCGTCCGTCCTTCCTTCCTGCACACATACAACCACCCAACAAAAAGAACTATTAAACTGAAACCTTCCACTAAGTTCTACTACTCTAGTCAATAACAAGCTTACACCATCCAAGCAGTATTAAATCTCTATTCTATTGTATTACATACATACAATGCTGCAACTTTACACTAGACAAGACAATATAACAGGGGTTAGGATCCCTGGACACAATGGTGTCATTCTCCCTGGGCTTTCACTAGACATAATGGGACAGATGTGGGGAAAAGATGTGAGGTTGCTACCCTAGGTGGCCACCACACCGTCCTCGTGACATCTGGCAAGAGCCCATGATGGTCTCTGATATTATGAGGTCTTGAGCCGTCATGCAAATGGCTTTGAGGGGTGGCCTTATTTAAAGGGAAGTTATAGGATGGTTTCAGAAATCAAGGTCCTTCTTAGAATTCAGCTCCCTTCCAAGTTCTGGGAGTTGTGGCTACCAATCATGGATAGGAAGATCTTGATGAGTTTCCTACTCATCTTCCCTGCATGTAAGAAAAGTTTCAATATCTGCCCATTTAGAAAGTCTTCTCTCTCTCTCTCTCTCTCTCTCTCTCTCTCTCTCTCTCTCTCTCTCTCTCTCTCTCTCTCTCGATAATCTGATGGTTTAGAATGCAAAGTTCTCATTGTTTCTTCTTCCATCTTATTTTGAAATGCAGGCATTTCCTCACAGATAACCCTTCAAGAATCTGGTGGGGGTGTCAAAAGGCCAGGCGACAACCTGCAATTGACCTGTAAAGTGTCTGGATTTTCTGTAACCAGCCATGGAATGAACTGGGTCCGTCAGCCCCCCGGAAAAGGACTGGACTGGCTGGGAGCTATCGGGAGTAGTGGAAGCGCTTACTACAAGCCTGCTCTTCGAAATCGAATCAGTTTCACAAGAGACACCTCAAAAAACCAGGCATCCCTTCAACTCAATAGCCTGAAGCCTGAAGACACAGCCATGTATTACTGTGCGAGAGACACACTGAGAAAAACACCCTGAGTGGCAATACAAAAACTACAACACCAGAAACCCAGGCTTTGGTCGCACTTGAGTTTCTGTGCAGCTGTGGGAGAGATGGAGACATTTCAGACAGTCTCACAGAAGAAAACTCATTCAGGGCCAATCTGGAAACTTGCATAAGGCAGGCATGCTTTTGGTTGGTCCCTGCAGCTGGAAAGAGGGGCTCTGTCACACTGTTTCCTAAACCACTAAGGAATGGTACACACACACTGCCTCTGGTTGGTTGGCAACCTTCAGTCTCGAAAGACTATGGTATAAGCCTACAGCACGATATTCCCAGGCGGTCTCCCATCCAAGTACTAACCAGGCCTGACCCTGCTTAGCTTCCAAGATCAGACAAGATCAGGGATGTGCAGGGTAACAGTTGCTACACACTATCCCCTGGGGGCTGGGGGATAAGAATAGGCCCTCAGTTTGGCTGTACTTGTCGTATGAGGCGACTAAACAGCCACCAGGTAGATGGGACTCGTCAGCCTGGGAAGGCAGCTCATCTGAGAGAAGGAAAACTCTGATCCCAAACCTCCACTGCTTTGTGGCTACATCCAATTATGGAAAAGGCTTCAGGAGTCAACCTCGAGGCAAAATCCGGAGCCGGAGTCCCTGAGGCAGTTCATGGCTGAACACAATCACGTTCTGGCAACTCCTGCGACGCCGCTGGAACCAACCGTATTGGCTTCTGCCTTTCCAATGAACCATTTCAGCGACGTGGAGAGGGGGGATTTGCTGCATGGGTAACAGCCTATCCTCCATACCTGCTTTACCCAGGCTTCACGCACTGGAGAGGACACTCTGTTCCAGAACCACCATTCAGAGTGTGACACCATAGTCTTCCAAGACTGAAGGATGCCAACAAGGAATGGTAGGACAGCTATATTGCAAACATTAAAGTGATCGCAGAAAGGAGGGGTCTTTGCCTGCAAGAATTAGAGAGGGATCACTTTCTGACTTCATTTTGTTTTGATGCATTTTGGTTCAGGAGACAGTCAGGGGAGCCAGCTTGAGTGCCTGCAAAGAACTTTCTACAAGGTTCAGATTCTTAGAATAGAATCTCCTGGTGATGTTTATGTTCTGTGGCATTGGCAATAAGAGGAAAGTAATTGACTCTGAGAATTCACTTCTAGGATAGAAAAAGAAAAGTGAAATGTCTGGAAGACTTCTGGGGAAGTGCTGGAGTGTTTGCATTCTTCTTCTCTTCTTCTTCTTCTTCTTCTTCTTCTTCTTCTTCTTCTTCTTCTTCTTCTTCTTCTTCTTCTTCTTCTTCTTCTTCTTCTTCTTCTTCTTCATCATCATCAAAAGGTGCATTTAATTTTCTGCCTCCAGGAAATCTCCAAGTTCTATCAACAAATGAGCAACCTGCAGCAAGAAGATATGAGTGTGTATGTTTGCAGAAAGAAAGACACTCTCACACAGCAGTGCCAATGGAACCAGGATAAGAAAGCCAATGTCAGCAGGGGGCACTCATGTCATGTAATGTGGGCAATGAAGCCAAATGAACCAGAGGCAGAAACCACCATGACAAGTGAAAGCTGAAAGGGGAATCTGATGTAGGTTCAAGAGGCAGGTTTTGGGGCTCTCTTCCCTCATTGGAGAGGCTCACATTAGTGAATAAAAATGTAACAGCAAATGTCTCCATTTTGCTGGAACGTGTGAACCAGACATCCCATGAAACATTGGTGGACAAGCCAGGAGGTTGTTCCAAACCTTGTTTTCCAGAGCCAAACACATCCGTTTCCTGTCCCTCTGACAACAATATTGCCTGTTCAGCAGTCACAGAAAAGAGAAAAAGGAACGACCAGGCACTGAGCAAGGAATCCCGAACACCCAATTAAAGAGGTGTTCGGAGTTTGTTTTGCCTGGCCGGGACACGAGAGTCCAGTCCCTCCCCAAGGGGGAGGTGAAGGGGGCGGGGTCTGGCAGCCACAATGGACCTTTTGAAAGGGGATGAGACCCAGCCCTCTTCCTCCTTGTGCATGTGGGCACTGTGGGAATAGAGTGGACCTGACCCCATCCAGCCACCTTAGGACCAGTGCAACTCCAGAGGAGGCCTCCTGCGATGGATCTCATGTGCAGCGTGCTTGACCTGTAAGGTGGGGATGGGGGTTTGGACAGGCTCTGCCCAAGGAAGGATCAGGTGCAGTCCAGGCACACTTTCCTGGGTGTAAGCCCCGGGAGTGCAAGGGGACTTGCTTTCTTGCGAGTAAGCCCCAGGGAGTTTCCCACTTTCCTGGGAGTAAGCCCCGGGAGTGCAGGGGGACTGGCTTTCTTGTGAGTAAGCCCCGGGGAGTTTCCCACTTTCCTGGGAGTAAGCCCTGGGGATGGGGCTTGGAGTGTGCTTGGAGTGTGCTCTCAGTCCCTGGCCTGGTGGGCCTGGTGGGCGGAGGGGGGCAGGCTGCCGCCTTCTAGCTCAGAGCCAGGACTCCCTGCTGGCCTTTGTGCCCTCTGCTATCACAGCAATGCATCATCTAGTCCTCTAATACACTGTGCCTAAAGCTATGGCTTATAAAGTTCCAGTATGTTGGTGCTTTCTGTTTTATTTAAAGGAACTGCAAGGAAAGGGTAAGTATCTGCTTTGATGATTGGTCGGTCGGTTGGTTTGGAGCAGGAAGTAGATCATCACTACCTATGCCCCTCCAAACTTGTACAGCAATGGGGATTTGTTGCTCTGCCCCTACTTCAATCAGTCCTCTCCCTTTAAACTGTAAGTGAGCTCATGAAAGAGGAGTGAGTTGGGGGTGGTGTAGAGAAGAGGATGATGCAACTCCATCTCTGGCAGGCTGGAGGGAGGTAGCAGAGCAAAGAGGCATCCCAACTCCCCTTCCACCTGCCAGTTGCCATGAGCCACATAATTTGTGCTGTGGATGGGCCACACCTGAGAGAAGGCCCTGGTTTAAACTGGTCCCCCCCCCCCTCAATTTTGGCACCTTCTAAAACCCTCTTCAACTGCTCTGGCGCAAAGTGGAATTATTGTATTCCGGCATGCCACATTCATAATCTCTGCAGACACAAGGACCTTTTCAGTAATCTCCACAGGTGTATCCGAGAATGTGGAAGAAGAAAATCACTAATGAATCATTGAAAGTAGGCAACCTTCAGTCCCGAAAGACTCTGGTATCGCGCTCTGAATGTTGGTTCTGGAACAGCATCTAGTGTGGCTGAAAAGGCCAATCCGGGAGTGACAATCCCTTCCACACCGGGAGCAAGTGCAGTCTGTCCCTGGTCTGTCTCCCTGGCTGTGGGCCTTCCTTCTTTGCCTCTTTGCCTCAGACTGTTGGCCAAGTGTCTCTTCAAACTGGGAAAGGCCATGCTGCACAGCCTGCCTCCAAGCGGGCCGCTCAGAGGCCAGGGTTTCCCACCTGTTGAGGTCCACTCCTAAGGCCTTCAGATCCCTCTTGCAGATGTCCTTGTATCACAGCTGTGGTCTACCTGTAGGGCGCTTTCCTTGCATGAGCTCTCCATAGAGGAGATCCTTTGGGATCTGGCCATCATCCATTCTCAGGACATGACCGAGCCAACGCAGGCGTCTCTGTTTCAGCAGTGCATACGTTCTAGGGATTCCAGCACGTTCCAGGACTGTGTTGTTTGGAACTTTGTCCTGCCAGGTGATGCCGAGGATGCATCGGAGGCAGCGCATGTGGAAAGCATTCCGTTTCCTCTCCTGTTGTGAGCGAAGAGTCCATGACTCGCTGCAGTACAGAAGTGTACTCAGGATGCAAGCTCTGTAGACCTGGATCTTGGTATGTTCCTTCAGCTTCTTGCTGGATCAGACTCTCTTTGTGAGTCTGGAAAACGTGATAGCTGCTTTACCGATGCGTTTGTTTAGCTCAGTATCGAGAGAAAGAGTGTTGGAGATCATTGAGCCAAGGTAGACAAAGTCATGGACAACCTCCAGTTCATGCGCAGAGATTGTAATGCAGGGAGGTGAGTCCACATTTGCTCTCATTCTGGAGAGGTTGAGGAGCTAATGAATCATTAGTCCCATGCAAATCCAGCGGAAATTCTTCCTTCCAAAATCCGCCGATTCACAAATATGTCTTGCACAGATCTCTAGATATTCTCTGTGAAGCTGTGCAGTGATGGTGTCATCAGCCCCGGAAAAGGGACTATGGTGGACTGGAGGCACCTGGATAGTGGAAGCACTCACCATAGCACTGGTGTCCACAACTGGACCAGCAGGAAGTCTGGTGTTCCTGCAGCTGAAAGGCCTAATGCTATCTATTACAATCTGAGGGGCACGGAAGCAAAGCCTTCCAGAGATAGCTCAAAAAGAGTCCTTTCTGGACTACCAGACCCTAGTCAAGCATTTGTGCTCACGTAAACTGGAAGCAGAATCTCCTTTCATCCAAATCTGCAATCTGAAAAACTGGAATTCTTGCCCTGTTCTTTGGAGACATGGTTGGCAACCTGCAGTCTCAAAAGACTATGGTATAAGCCTACAGCACCCGGTATTCCCATGCAGTCTCCCATCCAAGTCCTAACCAGGCCTGACCCTGCTTAGCTTAAGATCAGATGAGCTTCCTAATGTGACACAAGCATCCTTGGATGACGGCTGGAATGGACATGGCTTAAATCAACACTAGTGAGTTAATTTTCCTCTACGCATCAGCAAGGTAAGGTAGTGAGCAGAGAAAGAACCCCACAATCTACAAACAGTTTCAACAGATACCCCACACACAGACACTTCAGCGTACTTTAGCTACTGGTGCTTTCTCCGGCATAGATATAAGCCATGTTAAATGTGGCTTACATAAAGATTGAATAAATCACACACACACACACACACACACACACACACACACACACACACACACACACACACAAGTTAGCAGAGGAAAACAAAAAAAAGGCAAATATTCACTTTGAATCCACAGTCCACATTTACTTTTGTACTACTTCTAAAAGCAGAGGAGCAGGACCAGCAAAAAAGATGGCAACCCTGTCCCACTTCCAATGGATGAGTTTCCCCCCAGAACTGTCTGCTGTGTTACAGAGATTTCTTTTTGCAATAACAAAATAAAATAAAAATACAAAACACCACTTTCTGCACTTCCCATTTTTGTAAACACACACAAACCCCTGAAATCTGCATAAAAATAAAACCATTCTCTAACACTCCTACATTTATTCTGACACTTCTGCCCGCAAGTGGCTGCCTCTGCTGAGACTATACCATCTATATCACCTACCTATTACACTTTTAAAGCACTGATAATTTCAAACTCTGGTTTATAAAAGTGTGTCCTTGGAATAAAATAGCACCACTTTCTGCATTTCTCATTGTCGTCAGAAAATGAAATCTGCAAAAAAATAAAACCAAAAAAGCACACCTTTAGTTATAGCAGGGTGCTTTTTTTCCCTTCTTGGAACATACATACAATCAACACATAAAACAAACAAACGTACCACTTGGCACTTACTCCAGTAGGTAACAGACATTCGGAACCTAAACAGCATTAAATCCCTATTATCTCAGTGTAATACTGTATTTGATACATTCAAAGCTGTATGACTAGACAATATAGCAGAGGCCAGGAACCCCTGAACACAATGGTGTCACATTCCGTGTGCATTCACTAGACATAACTGGGCAGTCGTGAAGTTGCTACTCCAGTTGGAAGGCACACAGTCTTTGTGACATCTCACTTGAGCCCATGATTGTCTCTTATATTCTCTGCACTTGAGAAATCATGCAAATAACTTTGTGGGGTGGACTTCCCTAAAGGGCAGTTGCGAACCAAAGGTACCGGAGTCAAGGTCCTCATTTGTGTTAGGTTGCCTATCAGGTTCTGGTTGACAATTTAAATGATCGAAATGAAGATCTTGATAAGTTTCCTACTCATCTTTCCTGCATGTAAGAAAAGTTTCCATTTGTCTCTTTTTAAATAACCTGGTGGGTTTTTTATGCAGTGTCCTTATTTATTTCTTGCTCCATCTTATTTTGAAATGCAGGCATTTCCTCACAGATTACCCTACAAGAATCTGGTGGGGGCGTCAAGAGGCCAGGCGACAACGTACAGTTGACCTGTACAGTGTCTGGGTTTTCTCTAACCAGCTACGGATTGCAATGGTTCCATCAGCCCCCCAGAAAGGGACTGGACTGGCTGGGAGGTATCTGGTTTAATGGACTTACTTACTACAACTCAGCTCTTCGAAATCGGATCAGCGTCACAAGAGACACCTCGAAAAACCAAGCGTTCCTACAACTGAATGTCCTGCAGGCTGATGAAACGGCCATATATTGCTGTGCTAGAGAACTACACAGTGAAAAATTCCCCTTGAGTGGCAGCACAAAATCTGCCATTGCAAAACCACAGACTTCATTCATGCTTGTGTCTATGCGCAGCTGTTGGAGTGATGAGCACACTTCAGAGACACTCACTGAAGAAAACCCTCTTGGGGCCATAAGGCATGCATGTGTTTCATTGGGTTCTTTAGCAGGAAACAGATGCTTTGTCAGTCCTTTTGTTTCCTAAACCACAATTTGTGTCATCCCACATCCATAGGACATCTCATCTGAGAGAAGGAAAAATCTGATCCCAAGCCTCCACTGCCTTGTGGCTACATCCAGTTATGGAAAAGGCTTCAGGAGTCAACCTGGAGGCAAAATCCGGAGCCCGAGTCCCTGAGGCAGTTCATGACTGAACACAGTCACATTCTGGCAACTCCCGCGACGTCGCTGGAACCAACTGTATTGGCTTCTGCCTTTCCATTGGACCATTTCAGCGATGTGGAGAGGGGGGATTTGCTGCATGGGTAACAGCCTATTCTCCATACCTACTTTACCCAGGCTTCGTGCACTGGAGAGGACACTCTGTTCCAGAACACTATTCAGAGCGCGATACCATAGTCTTCCAAGACTGAAGGATGCCAACAAGAAGATATGTATAGCGCCAAGGCTGTGATCCTAAGAAAGTGCCAGTATAACATCCCAATCCAAATGAGGGCTGCACTGCTTTTATGACAGCAGAACACTGTTCTACTGTTGTAAATGGCCATTTTGGGTCAATACAGTCTCCTAGATTGCCACTTAGTGTCCCCTGCTACAAACAGCACCAGTGACTGAGGTTCGCTGCCCCTGCCTGCTACCTCCAGCAGTGAAGATAGGCCAGTTGTGGAGGCTGGGGAGAAATGGGGTGGGAAGGGGTAGAAATTGGGGCGTTTCTGGGCAAGGTGGGGCAGATGGGAGTCAGAATGGGGTGGGGGGGTGGCTCCTGACACCACCAGCATGTGCTTGATCGTAACCTCTCCTCTATCTTTTACTCTCCTCAGACTTGTGCCAGCAAAACAGCTGGCACAGATCTGAGGAGATGCATTTGGGCTGTGGCAGCTTGCCCTGGTTTAGGGGAAAGAATATTCCATTACCTCAAGGAAACTGCCTCCAGACTGCCCACCCTCACAGAATAGGGCACATGCTACACTGAGCAGTTGCATCTGTGGGAGGTTTAGGACCCAATCCTATCAAACTTTCCAGCACCGGTGCAGCCACTATGCGGCTTTGAGGTAAGGGGACAAATGTTTTCATACCTTGATGAGGCCTCTGTGCCTAATCCACCACCACAGGATGCAATGCATGCCCCACTGGCAAGGCTGCACTGGCACTGGAAAATTGAATAGGATTGGGCCCTTAGGATTGGACTGCAAGTAAAATGAACCATTATAAGGTGGAGTATTGTGTCCAGTTCTGGTCGCCGCATCTCAAAAAAGACATAGTGGAAATGGAAAAGGTGCAAAAGAGAGCAACTAAGATGATTGCTGGGCTGGGGCACCTTCCTTATGAGGAAAGGCTATGGCGTTTGGGCCTCTTCAGCCTAGAAAAGAGATGCCTGGGGGGGACATGATTGAGACATACAAAATTATGCAGGGGATGGACAGAGTGGATAGGGAGATGCTCTTTACACTCTCACATAATACCAGAACCAGGGGACATCCACTAAAATTGAGTGTTGGGAGAGTTAGAACAGACAAAAGAAAATATTTCTTTACTCAGCATGTGGTTGGTCTGTGGAACTCTTTGCCACAGAATGTGGTGATGGTGACTGGCCTGGATGCCTTTAAAAGGGGATTGGACAAGTTTCTGGAGGAAAAATCCATTACGGGGTACAAGCCATGATGTGTATGCGCAACCTCCTGATTTTAGAAATGGGTTATGTCAGAATGCCAGATGCAAGGGAGGGCACCAGGATGCAGGTCTCTTGTTATCTGGTGTGCACCTTGGGGCATTTGGTGGGCCGCTGTGAGATACAGGAAGCTGGACTAGATGGGCCTATGGCCTGATCCAGTGGGGCTGTTCTTATGTTCTTATGTGAGGGTACACTGTGACATTTGGGGGGGGGAAATCCCCCGCACACATCTTAGCAGAGAAAAACAAGTGGAATACAATCTCCACTTTGACATCCACAGTCCACATCTGCTTTAAAGACAGAGGAGCAGGAGTATCTGGCAAATCTGTCAACACTGTCCCACTGTTAATTGATGGATTTTTTTTCCCCATCAGCGTCTAATCTACTATAGCAGGGTACTTCTTTTTTCTTTCTTGGAACGCATACAGCCACCGCACAAAACAAATGGCTCAACTGAAAAGTTCCACTAGCAACTACTACTCTAGTAGAAAACAGGCATACAGCACCCAGGCAGCACCAAATCTCTATTTTCTCTGTGTATTAGTGAATAAGATGCATACAAAATTGTATCTTTACACTAGACAATATAGTAAGGGCTAGGAACCCCTGAGCACAATGGTGTTCCTTTTTGTGTGCTTTCACTAGACATTGCAGGGGTAACGCACTGAGATGCAAAGTTGCTACTCCACGTGGCAGCCACTCAGTCCTCCTGCCATCTAGCACAAGCTCATTTTTGTCTCTTATGTTCTCAGCACTTGAGACATCATGCAAACAACTTTGGGGATGAACTTCCTTAAAAGGCAGGCACAGATCAAAGGTGCTGAATTCAAGGTCCTTGTTCACTTTCAACCTCCTTTTCAGGTTCTGGGAGTGGTGGGCAACCCTTCCAGTCATGGGAATGAAGATCTTGATAAGTTTCCTACTCATTTTCCCTGCAAGTAAGAAAAGATTCCATTTCTCTCTTTTTAGATATTCTGATGGTTTTGTATGCAGTGTCCTCATTTGTTTCTTGTTCCATCTTATCTTCTGTTAAATGTAGGTATTTCCTCACAGGTTACCCTTCGAGAATCTGGTGGGGGTGTCAAGAGGCCAGGTGACAACCTACAATTGACATGTACTGTGTCTGGATTTTCTCTAACAAGCTACAGTATGAACTGGGTCCGTCAGACCCCCGGAAAGGGACTCGACTGGATGGCAGTTATCGGGAGCAGTGGAGACACTTACTACAGCACGGCTGTTCGGAATCGGGGCACCATCACAAGAGACACCTCAAGCAGCCAGGTGTTTTTGCAACTGAAGGCCTTGAAGCCTGAAGACACAGCCATGTATTACTGTGCAAGATATTTACCACCCACACTGAGGAAACCCCCTTGAGTGGATCTACAAAAACTGTCATTTAAAAAACAAACAAACCCAGACTACAATCATGGCTGTGTTTGTGCAGCTGCTGGGAGATGGTCACACTTCATAGACACAGACAACCCTCTCAGGGCCAGACTGAAACCTTCCCTTCCAGAAAACCAGATATGAGTCATGTATGTGTTTGGTAGCTCCCCAAATCCCAGTGTTCTCTCCATCTTTGATGTGGCTGTATGGGATCTCAGTTTTGGTATCCAAGGCCAACATGACTTTGTCGCTTCTTGAGCAACCCCGGCCACCATCCACTTTCGGCCAACTTGAAAGCTTCCTTTCTATAAAACACCAGACATCAGTCATATATGTGCTTTGTTGAATTCTGCAGCTGCACAGCAGGGCTTCATCTGTTTCCTAAACTACAACTGCACGTCATCCCACACCATTCATGCAAGAATATTATCACAAACCATTAAATTAGCAGTGAAGTAGTTTTCCCTCATAAGTCCCATATAGCAGGGGGACAGGGCTGTCCCGTCAATGGTGAAGTTGACGTTGCTCACGTCAAGGGGTGGATGGAGCTACAGACTCCAGGTGCTCCTCACCTTGCATCTGCTCTCTCCAGACCACCATAGATGGGAGACACACTGATCTACTTTCCTACCCACTCGTCCTGATTGGTAAGCAAATAATGTGAGGTTGAGTCATCTCATTGGACCAGCATGCCCAACCGATTCCCCAGAGTGGGAATGTCATGTGGATCCGGAAGCCCCACATTTCAACTCCAGAAGGAAAATCTAATCTATAGTCCAGAAGAGATGAAGAAACAAAGTCACATGCCTCCCCTTGTCCCACGTCTGCCTTTGAGTGCAATGGATGACTGACAGAAGGCAACTAACAGCCAAAAGCTCAGTTTAGAAAAGAATCTCCTGGTGGTGGTGCTCGTGTTACATGTCAAAAAGGGAAAAATAATCCACTTCTTGAAACCACAAATTGGATAGAAAATAAGAGAGGGAAGCTCCTATTCCTACAGGAAACATCTGTCTAGGCTCTGCCCTGAAAAGAAATGAATCAGTTTAACAGAATTTGGTTTAACGGAACCAAATTCTTAAATTAACTTTCATTTTTGCAGCCTTTTACAGGATACTCACCCCTGCTAAGGTAGCTCTAATCCTATGAGTTGGCATCCTTCAGTCTTGGAAGACTATGGGGTCACACTCTGAATGGTGGTTCTGGAACAGAGTGTCCTCTCCAGTGTGCGAAGCCTGGGTAAAGTAGGTATGGAGGATAGGCTGTTACCCATGCAGCAAATCCCCCCTCTCCACGTCGCTGAAATGGTCCAATGGAAAGGCAGAGGCCAATATGGTTGGTTCCAGTGGCGTCGCAGGAATTGCCAGAACGTGACTGTGTTCGACCATGAACTGCCTCAGGGACTCCGGCTCCAGATTTTGCCTCGAGGTTGACTCCTGAAGCCTTTTCCATAACTGGATGTAGCCACAAGGCAGTGGAGGTTTGGGATCAGAGTTTTCCTTCTCTCAGATGAGCTGCCTTCCCAGGCTGACGAGCAAATTGATTAAATTCCCAAGCAAATCCTGGGCATACTGTCTTCCCAAATTCACCAGTTTATGATGCTTTCCACCACATACACAGACATCTAGATTCCAATGAAATTTCTAGCAAGAAATAGACTTGACATCAAATTTTCTGAGTATTCTGAAAATTCCTTACACAATAAGGCCATTAGGTTCTTGGCACAAAGGCTTCTCTGCAGAATGTATTCTCAGCCTTCTGCCATTTATGAAGTTTTTTTTCTTCTTCTAGGAAATAATGTCATCTTACAAATTTAAAGAAGGAGAGAAAAAAGAAAGAAAAGAAGGACCTCTTGAAACATTCCAAATATTCACATTTCTCAATATTGGTAGCCTGCTTCGAAGGACGAAGAGAGCTTCATGGCCTTTCAGTTCTTGCAGCATTAAGTTTGAACCCATGCTGATGTGTTTCAAAAGTAGTCCATGTGGCATGATGCAAATGAACATCTGGTGTAGATTTATTAAAGGGCAATCATATCAGGAGGAACAGAATCCAAGGCCCCTAAGAAAATTCATTCCCATTTCAGTCCTGGATGTTGTTGCAGACCATAAGCATCATGGAACTGAGCTTCTTCTTCAGTTTTGCAATGATCTTTGTTGCATGTAAGAAAGGCTGTTTCCCTTCATATAGGTGGAAGTACGAATTGTATGAATTGTATGGTGCCCTTTAAATCAGATCCAGTTTTGCTGTGAGTTTCGATCTTCCTTTTTTACCTTGTAAAAAAAGAGTCTTTATTACATTAGACTCTTGTGTTTCATTAGAGTCTTGTGGAATCTGGCAGTGAATTGAAAAGGCCTGGAGAGAATCTACAACTGACCTGCACCTTTTCTGGGTTTTCCCTATCTATCTATGCAGTCATCTGGTCCCGTCAGCCCCCAGGAAGGGGTCTAGAGTTTGCTGGAGGCTACTGGCCAGGTGGGAGTATTTACTATAGCAGTGATCTCCGAAACCATATCAGAGTCACCACATCAGGAAATCAAGTGTTTCTGCATGTGGACAGCCTGAAGCCTGAAGACACGGCCATGTATTACTGTGCAAGGCTCACACTAAGGAAAACCTCTGAACAAAAACACAAAATTTCAATACCAGAAATCCAGGCTTCAGTCATGCTTGAGTTTCTGTGCAACTGTAGGGCAGATGGACACACTTCAGAGACATGCACTACAGAAAACTCAGGGCCAGCCTGAAAGCTTCTGTTTCAGAAAGTCACACATTATTCACACGTCTTTGGTTGGAAACTTCTGACAAAATCTGAATGCACCATGTCTTGCAGAATTCAGAGCACATCATTATTGCACATACAATACTTAGCAGTGGAGAAACATTTCTCAAGGTAGCGATGTACAAAGTGTACATTATGATTCTTGTAAAGCACATGGGAAAATAAGATGTCTTCAAGTTCCCAAGATTCAAATATATGTCATCACTAATGAATCATTAGTGATCTTTTGTGTAACTCTGTGAGATGGGGTTTTTATCCAGGGCTAATACAATGGCCTTCAGATCCCTCTTGCAGATGTCCTTGTATCGCAGCTGTGGTCTACCTGTAGGGCGCTTTCCTTGCACGAGTTCTCCATAGAGGAGATCCTTTGGGATCTGGCCATCATCCAATCTCACGACATGACCGAGCCAATGCAGGCGTCTTGATTTAAGGACCTTTATATGTTCTGGCTGAATCAGGGTCATGAAAACTACAGTGGTGGATCAGCTACTGGGGACCAGTGCACCAAGGTTATTCTTTCACAATCTGAGCTGCAACTCACTGTTTTCAATCACAGTCTGCAAGGCCAGCTTCCAACACATATTTTCAAATGGCACGAGACACACTTAGCAAGGAAGCCAAATTCAAGATCAGTTTAGGAAAGCATCTCCTGGTGGTGGTGCCTGTGTTCCATGGTACAGGTAATAAGGGAAAAATAATTGACCTCAAAAACTGCAAATAGGATAGAAAATAAGAGATGGAAGCTTATATTACTGCTGGAAGCATCTGCCTAGGAACTCTGCCCTGTAAGAAACAAATCAGTTTAACAGTAAGAGAACCAGACCCTTAGATAAACTTCTGTTTTTGGAGCCTTTTTTGTAATATGCTCACTCCTGCTAAGGCCAATCTAATTCTTTGTTGATGATGATGATGTTGATATCAGAAATGGGTTAAATTCCCAAGGCAATACTGTGAGAGTACTTTATTCCAAAACCCACCAACGTATGATCATTTCCACCACATACACTGACATCTAACATCCAGTGAAATTCCCAGCAAGAAAAAGGTATGACACCATATTTTTCCACTTTGTATTCTGAAAATCCCTTCCACAATAAGGTCATTAGAATTGTGACACCTCTGGAGAACGTATTCTCAGTTAATATTGCCTTCTAACATTTAAAATGATGCTTTTCGAGGAAAGAATATCATCCTCCAAATGCTTTTTTTTAAAAAAAAACTGTTAAAAACAGTCTTTAAAACAATATTCACCTTCCCACAAAACACTATGACCCCACCCTACTGTCTCAATTTTGGTGGCCAGCTTCAAAGGGAGCAGAAGAGAGTTTCATGGCCAGACCTCCTTGTACCATCTTGTTTGATCCTGTGCTGATGTGTTACATAAGTAGGCCTTATGGCATGATGCAAATGAGCACCTAGTGTGGTCTTCTTAAAGGGCATTCATAGGTGGAGCAAACAATCTGAGGCCCCTGAGAGAATTCACTTCCATTTCAATCCTCGGACACTGTTGTAAACCATCAGTATCATGGAACCAAACCTCTTCTTCAGTTTTGTAATGATCTTTGTTGCATGTAAGAAAGACTCTCTCCCCTTACATAGATGGCTGGAGGGATTGCATGGCAATCCCTTTTCTCAGATCTAGTTTTGCTGTAAGTTTCTGTCTTTCTTTCCTACCCATGTAGGTGTCTCTTCACAGAGTCTTGTGGAAACTGGAGGTGGATTGAAAAGTCCTGGAGAGAATCTGCAGCTAACTTGCACTCTCTCTAGGTTTTCTATATCAACCTATGTCGTGCAATGGACCCGTCAGCCCCTGGGAAAGGAACTAGAGTGGGCTGGAGGCCACTGGCCAGGTGGAACCACTAACTAAAACAGTGGTCTCCAAAACCGGATCAGAATCACCGCATCAGGAAACCAGGTATTTCTACAACTGAACAGCCTAAAACCAGAAGACACAGCCATGTATTACTGTGCAAGAGACACACACACATTGAGGAAACCCCTGAACAGCTGCACAAAAACTACAATACCAGAAAACCAGGCTTCAGTCATACTTAAATTTGTGTGCAGCTGTTGGAGAGATGGACGCACTTCAGAGACATGCACAAGTGAAAACTCAGGGCCAGCCAGAAAGCAAGCCTCTCTTCCAGAAAGCCACACCATACTCACATGTGTCTTTGGTTGGAAACAGCTGCGGATCTGTCAATCGGTCTGTTTCCAAGGCCCAAATGCACTATGTCCTGCACAATTCAGAGCCCATCGTTATCGCACATGTCATACCGAGCAATGAATGAACATTTCTCAAGGTAGTGACGTTCAAAATGTACATCATGAGTCATGAAAAGCACATGTGAATATAAGAAATGCCTGCCCATGTATTAGGGTTCACACGATTCAAATATATTTCATCTCTAATGATCATTAACGATCTTGGGTGTTGCTATGGGATTGGGCTTTTATTATGCAGGGCTAACACAATGGCATCATTTGTGGAACTGATCATCACCAGGCTTCAGGTCTGAGTGGTTGGCAACCTTCAGTCTCGAAAGACTATGGTAGAAGCCTACAGCACCCGGTATTCCCTGGCGGTCTCCCATCCAAGTACTAACCAGGCCTGACCCTGCCTAGCTTCCAAGATCAGACAAGATCAGGCATGTGCAGGATCTGAGTGAGGACACATTGACTATGTGTCCTCCAATGTGCCCATCAAAATTATGGGCAATTTAACTAAGCAACTGTTACCCTGCACATGCCTGATCTCATCTGATCTTAGAAGCTAAGCAGGGTCAGGCCTGGTTAGTACTTGGATGGGAGACCTGGGAATAGTGGGTGCTGTAGGCTTATACCATAGTCTTTCGAGACTGAAGGTCAACCATAACTAGGCAGAAGAAGGAGATTGTTTTGCTCCTCTCAACAAATGCCAGTCACTTATCCCTCCCCCCAAACTGCCCCAAAGTGTTTCTTCTACCCCTCTTCTTTTTTTACCTCAAGGTGTTCCACAATTATACTACATCATGGACCTAAGAGAGGAGAAAACATGGTGCACACCCTGAAAATTACACATGGGTCCAATCCTTTCTAAGAGCAGGGATCAGTAATGACAGTGTCAGTAGTAGTTTCATATGGACTCTGACACAAAGCCCAATTCTGGTTCTATTCTCCCCCCCCCCATGAATGCCTCTGGGTACTCAAACAACTCTCTTTCTGCAGGCTGATGTGTGCAAAGCTCAGACTATTCGGGGGAGATTCCCACCTCCAACTTTCACCCTGGATCCTGCTTGAATCCCAGTTTATTTTTGGGCTGCCAATGATGATACTGTAAAATGCAATTCATGGTGCTGTAGAGAAGTGGCGTCGCTATGGGGTTGCGGGGGTGTAGGCCATACCAGGTGATGTGCATGGGGTGGGGGACACCATTATGGGTCAAACGTTTGAATAATACTTCCAAATAATGCCATCATGTTATATATCATTCAATGAATAATTTCATGCAGAACGCAATGAAACAAATAGTGTTGAGATAACTCTATTCTATCAAAAGTTATAGCCAAAAAACCAGTGGGGCAGGGTGATGGTACATCACTACTCTCATTGCCCAGGAAGCTGCCCCCCGCCCCAACTCCATGGGAGGAGGTCCGTGGTATTCAGCTGGCACAATTGCAAAGCTTTTTCACCCTCAAGTTTCACCTGAATCTCATCTGAAACTCTGTTCTCTTCCCCCCCCCCATCCCAGGCTCAGAGGTCCTATTGGAAGGCATCCAGTAGAACCAAAGGATTCACTTCTATGCCCATTTCACAGAGAGAACTGAAATAGTGACCAATCCCAAGTCAGGGATATAGATGAGCAGGGAACATAACTTCATCAGGCTCTAGTCCAACTGTCTCTCTGATGAGCATTCTGTCTCATCATGAGTATGTGGGAAGATTTGCCTTGCAAATGGGGGGATGATATGCCAAGAGGCTTTTAGGCTTCCTAATAAAATCACTTAGTTTCTCAGCACAAATTTCACCCAAAAGACACAGTCCTGGAGCTCTTGTTCCATTTGTCCTCTGAGGAAGGGCTTCAAATAGATCAGTAGACAGAAAAAAGCATATCATGTTTTGGCTTCAAATAATTTTACTGACAGCAGCTTTAAAAGGTGTCCGTCCCCACCTTATTTTACAAGAAATGCCCTAAAGATTACCCATAGAAATCTCAAACACACTCTTTGGCATCCCATTGATAATGGAATGCCTAAATTTAGGGGGTCACTTTTTAACCCCCTTCTCTTCATTCTTCTCTCCCAGGAGCTTGTTCCGCAGTCACCCTCACCCAGTTCGGTCCAGAAATCAAAAGGCTTGGAGAATCCGTCCAGCTGAAATGCACCATCAGTGGGTTCAGTGTTGACAACCATTACATGGACTGGGTGAGGAAGGTCCCTGGCAAGGACCTGGAATGGCTGGTTCGCTACAAGATCCCAAGGTAACAGGCTTATGTGGCCACGATCCAAGGGCGCTTCATGGCCTCCAAGGACAGCTCTAATTTCTATCTGCAGATGAATAACCTGACAGCAGAAGACTCAGCCATGTATTACTGTACAGCTGACACAGTGATGAGAAGTCATAAGATGAGAAGATGAGAAGATGAGAAGATGAGAAGTCATAAGAACATAAGAACAGCCCCACTGGATCAGGCCAAAGGCCCCTCTAGTCCAGCTTCCTGTATCCAGTGCTTTTTTTGTATAAAAAAAGGTGCAGGAACTCACAACTTGTTAATCTTTTATTTATTTATTTGTTTGTTTGTTTATTTGTTTATTTATTTATTTATAAACCATTTTTATTGGAGAAATAAAATATTTTTTATGTGCTTCCCTCCTAAAGATGAACTTACTTCTGAGTAGACATGCATAGGATTGGGCTGTCAATCTCCACATCCCCTTCCCCCTAGCTACTTTTTCTACACGTGGGGAAAAATACTGTACAGGTGCACTTGTAGCACTACTTTGAGGAGAGGAAGCAGTGAATGGATTCCGAAAAATGGCTTACATGAGTTCCATGTAGTAAAATTACTCTAAGCAACTGTGGGAGTAAGAACAAAAAAGGAATTCTTACACGAGAGGGGTCCTTAGGTGCACATAGAAACAGCTACATTTGCAAACAAGCAATTAAATATGGTTTAATTCAGGTATCAGAATACTCTGTGTCTTTGGGAAGGCGCTTGGCATGCAATTGTATGTTCTCTGCTGCCCTGAGCAGCTGCTGTGCATTGCTGGAGAGGAGCTGCAAACGCTGGCTGGCGGAGGGCATGCTTGTGGGGGAAGGATGAGGAGGATCTCTGGCAAGGCTGGACAGCACGTTGTACACACGGAGAATCCCTTTTCACCTGCCCTTAGCGTGTGAAAACGGGTGCAGATATATATCTCTGCCAGGATTACGAGCCCAATCCTAGGTATGTCTACTCTGAAGTAAGTCTCATTCTAGTCAATGGAGCTTACTCCCAGGAAAGTGCCTAGGATTGCAGCCTAAGAACCCAATCCTATGCATGTCTACTCAGAAGTATGTTCCACTTTAGTGAATGGGGCTTACTGTGGATAGGATGGCAGCCTCAGAGCCCCTCCTCTGCCTGTCTACTCAGAAGTCAGTCCCAGTAGAGGCAGTGAGGCTTCCTCCCAGGAAAGTGTGGAGAGGACTGCAGCCTCAGAGCCCTTCCTCTGCCTGTCTACTCAGGCTGCAAGGCTAGGACACTTTCCCAGGAGCAAGCCCCATTGAGCACAATGAGACTTACTTCTGAGTAGACATGCCTAGGCTTGTGCTGCAGATTGGCATGGGGGCTGCACCAGCCAGCTTCCTTCCCCTCCTCCTCCGCCAAGCCAGTACCTGGGCGTTCCATGGGTGCCGCAGCCCGTCTCCCTGGCTGGCTGGCTGTCCGTCCTCCTCCTCGGCGTTGCGTGTGTCCCCTGCGACCTCCACCGGCTTGGAAGCTGCGCAGGGAAGCAGAGCGTAGGGGGAGGGGAGGCAGGCTGGGCTCAGGTGAGAGCTTGGAGATGGGGGCAGGAGGGGGTCGTTGTGCAGTCAGGCAGGGGCCAGGCGCCTGCCCACCCTGCACCCCCCAGCACCCACCCAGCGAATACCTTTGTTTTGCTCCCCCCCTCCTGGAATACCTCCGAAGGGGCAGGGCCCTGCAAAAAGGTGCCGGAACTCCATCCCCCCGCGTTCCATTAGAAAAAAAGCCCTGCCTGTATCTCACAGCGACCCACCAAATGCCCCAGGGAGCACACCTGATAACAAGAGACCTCATTCTGGTGCCCCCTCTTGCATCTGGCATTCTGACATAGCCCACTGTACCCCGTAATGGATTTTTCCTCCAGAAACTTGTCCAATCCCCTTTTAAAGGCATCCAGGTCAGATGCCGTCACCACATCCTGTGGCAAGGAGTTCCACAGACCAACCACATGCTGAGTAAAGAAATATTTTCTTTTGTCTGTCCTAACCCGCCCAACACTCAATTTTAGTGGATGTCCCCTGGTTCTGGTGTTATGTGAGAGTGTAAAGAGCATCTCTCTATCCACTCTGTCCATCCCCTGCATAATTTTGTATGTCTCAGTCATGTCCCCCCTCAGGCAAATACCCCTCTCAGGAGTGACTGTGCTGCAGGTAGTACTCATGTTCTATTATTCTGACACTTCCTACCAGAAACCACAATGTGGAGAGAGAAGAAGAGAGGGACACCTCAGTTTCCTACAGGAAGCAGTTGTTTAAATGACTTTTGAGACAGAGCTCCCATTAAGGGATACAGAACCCGACCCTTAAAATGACTGATTGCTTTCACTTCCATATTTTCCTTTCTGGAACAACCTCCTACATCTTCTAGAGTTGGAAGGCAAATGCTTCGACATGGCACCTGTCCAGGCCAGGATCAGACCCAGAAGATATGAAGTTGTGTCAAACTCGGGTCCAGGGTATTTGAGGGACCACCTCCTTGCCTACAATCTTGCCCATACTCTTAGATAATCTGGGGGGGGCCCTTTTGACTGTGCCGCCACTAAGAGATGTGAGAGGGGCGGCGGCCAGGAAGAGGGCCTTCTCGGTGGTGGCCCCCAAACTGTGGAATACCCTCCCCTTAGAACTGAGAACTGCTCCCTCGTTGCTAATGTTTCGGCGTGGACTGAAGAACTTTTCATTTCAAAAAAGCTTTTAATTGTTGACAGGCTGGCTGGCGTTCTTGCTTTTTATATGAAAATCCACGGGGTTTGTTTGTTTTTAGATTTTTTAATTATTGTAAATTGTTTTTAATGATTGTTTTTAATGTTGTATTTTTAAAGTGTTTGTAAGCCGCCTTGTGTGCCCGTTGGGCAAAAAGGCAGGGTATAAATTAATAAAATAATAATAATAATAACTGAGTCAGAACTTTGGTCCACTGAGCACAGCATTATCCATCTGGAGAGGAAGAGAACCAACAGGAGTTCTGAGTGAAGATTCTCCCAATACCTGATGTTATTTTAACTAGATTGAAATCTGTGGATGTAAACCAGATGATTTTGGCATGGCCACCCATTATCCAATGTGGAACCCAATTTTTACAGTCAATTGTACACTTAAGGGGCAGCTAGCAGGATGAACCCTTTCTGTCTTTGAGGCCCAACATTCCCCATGGAGCTTCACTTGGTTGGCACCTTCACCACCGCAGCCCCCGTGACAGAATTTTCTCAAGCCTTGCAGAAACAGTTCAGGGGAACTTGGTCCTCCAAAATAGAAATTTTCCGTTGGAAATCGTCGCACTAAGTTTCACTATGGAGTTAAAATACTGACAACTCCAAAAAGTAGCCCACGATTACACTAGCCATTGTTTAGCCCATCACTTGCTTCAAGGCACGCCACCCAATTTATTTTAAGTGTGCTCAGCCCCCTCCCCCAAGTATGCAAAACCAAAAGCTTCCATGTCTTTTAAATGGTTGACGTTGACCTACTCAGACAAGTCCCCCAATCCCTCCAGTCGCAAAAGTGGGTCGTCAGCTCTCCATTCCACTCTTTACAATGTCCTGGCTCATAACTTCCTTGGTCTTCATTAATGGGTTAACTTGTAAGTTAATATATTTATTTAAAGAGGAGCTTGGATTGCAGGGGGCTTCAGAGGGGCCCTGGGTAACTTTTGTGCTTGGCATTTTAGCAACTGTTCTTTGTATGCCAAGTTGAGCTAAAATTAGCAATAAACATTGAGGGGACTTCAGGAGGGTGTTTGTGGATCTCTCCCATAATTTGTGCACTGTCGAACCTTGTGCCTTTTCTCTCTTCAGGGTCCAGTTCTCAGATTGTTCTCACTCAGTCAGGCCCAAAACTGAAGAAGCCTGGAGAATCTGCCATGCTCACCTGTACTATCAGTGGAGTTACTCTGAGCAGGACTCACACGCACTGGCTTCGGCAGCCTCCCGGGAAAGGGCTGGAATGGCTCATCTATTATTATTCAGCATCGGGTACAAACTACTATTCTCCAACCATCCAAGGGCGCTTCACTGCCTCCAAGGACAGCTCCAACTTGTATCTGCACATGAACAGCCTGAAGCCAGAAGACACCGCTGTGTATTATTGTGCCAGTGGCGCACAGTGGTGGAAGCAAGCACGGACTCAGACAAAAACCTTAGCTAGGAAGAAGTGGCAGCAGGTGGCAATAGAGAGTTTGAATTCGGTGGACTGTACTGAATACAAGGAGAAAATCCCAAAGCCTCACAGTGTCTTCTTGGTGCATTCCACATCTAGTTCATATATAAAGCAGATTACCTGGTTTTTGATGGTAATCTGTCCCTGCAACCGATTGCTTTAAAGCCTGAAGACACGGCCATGCATTACTTTGCAAGAGACACACTGATTGATGACCCCCCCTTCTGCGATTGGCAGTAGAAAAACTGCAGAAAACCAGGCTTCTCCTGGTGTTGGTGCTCATGTTCCATGAAATGGACAATTTTATTATGGTTGGCATCCTTCAGTCTATGGTCTATGGTGTCACGCTCTGAATGGTGGTTCTGGAACAGTGTCCTCTCCAGTGCGTGAAGCCTGGGTAAAGTAGGTATGGAGGATAGGCTGTTACCCATGCAGCAAATCCCCCCTCTCCACGTCGCTGAAATGGTCCAATGGAAAGGCAGAAGCCAATACGGTTGGTTCCAGCGGCGTCGCAGGAGTTGCCAGAATGTGACTGTGTTCAGCCATGAACTGCCTCAGGGACTCCGGCTCCGGATTTTGCCTTGAGGTTGACTCCTGAAGCCTTTTCCATAACTGGATGTAGCCACAAGGCAGTGGAGGTTTGGGATCAGAGTTTTCCTTCTCTCAGATGAGCTGCCTTCCCAGGCTAACGAGTCCCATCTACCCGGTGGCTGTTTAGTTGCCTCTTACAACAAGTACAGCCAACCTGAGGGCCTATTCTTATCCCCAGCCCCCAAGGGATGGACAATATGAGCCCCCATGGACAATACGAGCAAAATAAACCACTTCTACAGACTAGAAATTGAATGGAAAATAAAGGAGGGAAGCTGCTGTTGCTAGAGGAAGCATCTGTCTTTTGCCCTGAAAAGAATCAAATTAGATTAACATTAAAAAAAAATAGTGAAGGTGATGATGATCTCACAGATGGGTTAAATTCTCAAGCAAATCTTGTGAATACATTCTTCCAAAATCCACCAACTTACAATGATTTCCACCACATACACAGATATCTAATGTCCAACAAAATTTACAACAAGAAATAGGCTTGAAACTGTATTTTCTGTGTATTCTGAAAATTCCTTCCATAATAAGGCCATAAATTCTTGACACAAAGGTTTCTCTGGGGAACATATTCTCAGACAATATAACCCTCTGCCATTTAATATGATGTTTTTTTCTAGGAAATAATGTCATCTTCTAAATGTAAAAAAGAAAAACCTCTTGAAAACAGTCCAAATATTCACCATCCATGCCAAACACAAGGATCCCACCCTAATGTCTCAGTTTGGGTAGCTTGCTCCAAAGGGAGCAGAAAAGAGCTTCATGGCCAAGTCGGCACAAGGCCGACGTTACGTTTGAATCTGTGCTGATGCATTATATAAGCAGCCCTTGTGACATGATGCAAATTAGCATCTAGTGTGGTCTTCTTAAAGGGCAATCAAAGCTGGAGCAAACAGAATCCGAGGTCCCTGAAAGAATTCAGTCCTGGGTGTTGTTGCAAACCCTCAGTGTCATGGAATTGAGCATCTTCTTCAGTTTTGTAATGATCTTTATTGCATGTAAGAAATACTTTCTTCCCTTATATGAACGGCTGGATGGATTGCATGGCACCCTTTCCTCAGACTCCGTTTTGCTGAAAGTTTCTGTCTTTCTTTCCTCCCCTTGTAGGTGTTTCTTCGCAGAGTCTTGTGGAGACTGGAGGTGGATTGAAAAGGCCTGGAGAGAATCTTCAGCTGACCTGCACCTTCTCTGGGTTCTCCCTGTCAAGCTATGTAGTGCTCTGGGTCCGTCAGGCACTGGGAAAGGGACTGGTGTTTGCAGGAGGCATTTGGCCTGGTGGAAGCACTTACTATAACAGTGGTCTCCGAAACCGGATCAGAATCACCGCATCAGGAAACCAGGTATTCCTGCAACTGGACAGCCTGAATACGGAAGACACGGCCATGTATTACTGTGCAAGAGAGAGAGGCACACTGAGGAGAACCCCCTGGACAGCTGCACAAAAACTAGAATACCAGAAAACCAGGCTTCAGTCATACCTAAGTTTGTGTGCAGCTGTTGGGGAGATGGATGCACTTCAGAGAAAACACATTAGAGAGAACTCTCTCAGGGCCAGTCTGAAAGCATCCAGTTCAGAAAGCCACATGCCTGTCATGCCTGTGTTAGGTTGGCTACTGCCATTGTAACAGGCTATCCATCTGTTTCCAAAACCAAAAATCCAACATGTCCTGCACAGTAGAGAACGCATCATGAATGCACATATCTGAATTAGCAGTGGAAAAAATACTTCTCAATGTAGTGGTGTTCAAATATGTGCCTCTTGCAAAGCGCAAGAGAATAGTCGACACTTACCTATTTCTTAGCCTCCCCGAGATTCAAATATGCTAAGTTAGTGGTCTCTTGTCTTGCTGGATGGGATCTGACTGAATACAACTGCATTTCTTGTTGAACTAACCACCCCTAAGTGGCTGGCTCCAGTCTGAGAGACCTCTGAACAAGGTGTCCTCTGATGTGGTCATCAAAAGGATTGTGGACTTAGGCAGTAGGCTGAAAGATGGAAAAACATAGTGCCTACCGGGGGGGGGGGGCGGAATAGAGGCCACCAGGAAAATAGGATATGGGCCTAATCCTTTCCAAGGAGACATTTCAGCAATGGCAATCCCAGTAGCAGATTCATGTGGATTCTGCGGCAAAGCCCAGTCCTGGCTCTATTCCTCCCATGGCTGCCATTGCCACTGGGTGCTTGCTTGAGTTGCCACTTTCCCCAAAATGACCCTGCTTCTCCAGCTTTCTTTCTGAGAAAGATGGGGGCAAAGGTCATGTTATTGGGGGTCTTCTGCTTCCTGTGGCCTATAACCCTGATATTGTGCTATTGGGATAGTGGGCTGGAGCTGCTGTGCGCACCACCAAGGAGTCTTCAAGCACCAGCGGTGGCAAAAATTGAAGTTGGGGGGGGGGGAGAAGAGTACAAGAAGCCAGGAGCTGACACAAGCTGGCTGGATAGCCTCTCTACAAAGGACTTTGCTGGACTCCCAGCACAGAGCAGTGGCAGGAGGGAAGAGCTCTGGCACTGTGCAAGCCACCTGCTCACCCATCAACCCTCCTCCTTCAGAGTTTTGTTGTGGGAACTGACTGAACTTCTTTCACTGTTCCCACTCATCCTTCAGGGCCGGCTGCGATGAGAGGGCGGAAGTATTGCTGGCTGCTGCTCTTGGTTCTTTTTGTCCTGCTCGGAGCAGAAGCAAACTGCAGTGACTTCTGCTTGCTTCCACTGGTCATTCTAAGACCTGCAGAGGCCAGTGCAGTTGTTCATAGTCTGGCATGACTCAGAAGTGGCCTCTAGGAGTTCCCAGTAAGGCATTGTGGTGCTACCAGGAGCATCGAGTCATTGCCCAGCACACATGGAGGTGCAACACACCGCACATCATGTTACGACACACCAGTGGGTTGTGACCCACAGTTCGGGAAATGTTGCTCTAGCATACACACAACTTCCAAATGTGCTCCTCTTGTTCACACTTGACATGTTTAGGGATACACTTAAAACAACAACACAATCTAAAAACACAAGTGTATGAACTCACACCCTCACACACACACCTCAACATACTTTAGTGGCTGAAACATTGCCTGGCATGGGGATAAATTATGTCAAACTAGGCCTAAATGATGTTTGAAACCCTTCCCTCTGCCACACACAAACACACATGCTAGCAAAGAGAAATAAACAAAGTTAAACCTTCATGTTGGCATCCATAGTTCACATCTAGGCTTGCTAAAGACAGAGGAGCAGGAGCAGGAAAAAAAGATGGCAACCCTGTCTCATAGTTGATGAATGGTTTCCACCTCATCACTGTTTTGCCTGTTATAGCAAGGTGTTTCTCTATTTCTTGGAACACACATACAACCAGGACACAACTACTATACAGAAAAGTTCCACTAGGAGTTACTACTCTGTTGGTATCAGAGATACATCACCTCTGTCCATCACAGAAAAACAAATCCCTGTTTTATCTATGTCATAGTTACATACAAAGCTATATCTTTACACTAGATAATGTAGTCAAGGCCAAGAACCCCCAAGCACAATGACATTACATTACATTCAATGTGCTTTCACTAGAGTAGATGCAGAGTTATGTTGTGAGGTTCCTATGCTAGGTGGCAGCATATAGGACTTCTAAATTGAGCCCGTTATTGTCTCTTATATGCTCAGTGTGTGAACCGTCATGCAAATGACTTTGTGGAATGGACCTTCTTAAAAAGGGCAGTTATAGATCAAAGGTGCTGGTCAAGGTCCTTGTTAATATTCTTGTTAACATGCCCTTCTGGTCCTGTCTGACCCTTCCAATCATGGAAACAAAGATCTTGATAAGTTTCCTACTCATCTTCCCTGCATGTAAGTTTTCATTTCTCTTTAGATAACCCAGTGGGTTTTTTATGCTTTGTTCTCATTTATTGCTTGTTCCATCTTATTTTGAAATGCAGGCATTTCCTCACAGATAACCCTTCAAGAATCTGGTGGGGGCATCAAGAGGCCAGGTGACAACCTACAATTGACCTGTACAGTGTCTGGATTTTCTCTAACCAGTTACGGAGTGAACTGGGTCTGTCGGCCCCCCAGGAGGGAACTGGACTATCTGGGAGTTATCAGGAGTAGTGGAAGCACTTACTACAATCCTGCTCTTCGAAATCAAATCAGCATCACAAGAGACACCTCAAAAAGCCAGGCTTTCCTGCAACTGAATAGCTTGAAGCCTGAAGACACGGCCATGTATTACTGTACAAGATACACACCGAGAAAATCCCCACAAATGAGTTTGTGTGAAGCTGTTGGGGAGATGGGTGGTCGTCCTTATGGCCTGTGGGATGGGAGGCCTCTTGCCATCAGTCCACCCATAAAGTCACAGTGGTTATCTGTGTCATGCAGGCACCCGGCGCCATAGACACAAGTAATCAAACATGTCGTGCATCCACCACATCCATTGTGGGACTAGAGGCTTCTGGAGGTCAACTTGGAGTAGGAACATTTGTCCCCTTCAGGGTTATTCTATGGGGCTACTCAGATCTGTGACAATGATATTCCTGCTGCAAAATCTGCGCAGCCCCGAGTGGAGCTTTCAGGCCCAAGGGGTTGGATGCTGTGGAATCTGCAGCTGCTGTTCCCGCAACGACCCAAGCCTGAACCATCTCCACAACTTTGCTTTTCATACTTTGTCTTTACAGCCATCATAAAGGAATAATTTATTTTTATTTTCCAATCCAGACTGCAAGTCCCTAAGGGCAGAAACTGTTTTTTTTTTTTTCCAGTCTATGTACAGCACCATGCACACAGATGGAATAATAATAGTAATAATACGAGAATGGTTATTCTCGCAGAATGGTTGTCAGCCATCAGAGGCTACATATACACTACAGTGCAAATAGAACCAGCACTTAGAAAGGAACCTGATTCTATGAAAAGAAGTGCCAGCAGGGGGCACTCGTAATCCCAAATACAGACAATTAAGCAAAACCGAACCAGGAGTGGAAACCACAATGACAATTGAAAGTTGAAAGGGAGCTCCATTGTAACTGCAGGAAACAGGTTTCTAAGGATGCTTCTCTCAATAGAGGCCCTCAGTTTCATTTCCTCCTTAAGGGCTTCAAGGATTCATGAGGTGGGTTAAGCGCTAGGTGAGTATGCAGTTCATGGACCAGAAACAGTGCAAACCCTTGTGACGTCACTGAGTCGAGCAGAGGAAGAAAAGGTGGTTTAAATCATTTCAGGCAGTATTGAAAACATATGAATATAAAAAGATCATTGCTGGAACAAGCCAAGGAACCATCTAACCCAGCTTCCAGTATTTCAAGTGTGGTCCACCGGCTGCCTTAAGGAGCACTCAAGACATAATACCTGAATCTAGCTGCCAACTCCCTTGCATCTGGCATTCAGAGATAAGCAGAGGTTGCATATAGCCATTGTATCTTGAAACCTATGAAGGACTTTTCCTCCATAAATCTGCCCAATAACCTTTTAAAGAGAACTAGGCCAGGTGTCCTCATTGCATCCTGTGGCAGTGAGTTCCACAGATGCATCACATGCTGGGAAAATAAATATTTCCTTTGTCAGTTCTAACTCTCCCACGAGTCAATTTTAGGAGATGTCCTTAGTTCTGCTGTTCTGTCATAGGGAAAGACCATCCCTCAATCCAATCTGTTCTTTGTATGCAAATTTTACATGTCAGAACATGTCCTCCTCCTGCAGGTGCCTATTGACAGAGAGGAATCAGTGGAGAAGCAACAGTTTAATTACCCTTTTCTTTTAAGGGAAAGGAGGAGCACTGGAGGTGTTTGGTCTTTATCCAGCTATTGCCTGAGGCATCCACCTCAATGGGCCTCCTGGATGGGCCAGCCCTATCTACAGAGATTCTCTGTGCAGTCTCTTTTAAACTGCAACCTCCAACTGGATTAAAATTTGATGCAAATCTCTTGCATGAGTAGGATGCCATTTAAAAAGCCACACCCAGAGCAGAACACCAGGGGGTGAGGATTTGCTGTAGACCCAAACTCTCCATTGCTCCAGAGGCTTTTCTGACTGTGCACTATGAAGATTCTCTTCAGTTTTCTTTCCTTGTTGGCCTTCCCACTGTGTGAGTATCAACTGATTAATAGGAGGAGTTAATTATAATTAAATTCAGGACATGATACCTGCACCTCTCTGACAAATTTCTAAAATCAAATTCCAAGTAAAGGCTCAAAACCATCCCAAAAACGTAAAAACAGTTATTAAAAAGAGCAGTGCAATTAGAACCCTTGAATTAATTGATACTTTGTTCTTGATCTTAGATGTGTACTCCAGTGTTCAACTTGTGGAGTCTGGACCAGGAACGGTGACACCTGGAAGGTCCCTCCAACTCACCTGCACTGTCACCGGGGATTCTATCAAGAATAGGTACTGGGAATGGGTCCGACAGGCACCTGGAAAAGGACTGGAATGGCTGGGACAGATAGACTGGAGTGGTAGCAGCTGGCGCACATACTACTCTCCCTCTCTCCAAGGCCGGATAACCCTTTCTGCCCATGATTCCAGCAACGCCTATTCTCTCCAACTGAACTCGGTGACAGCTGCAGACACAGCCACCTATTACTGCGCACGAAGTCCACAGTGATCGAAAGCAAAGCAGGCACTGTACAAAAACAGAAAGGTCTTTACATCTGGCTGTTCAGTCTTATGAAACCTCAGGTCTTAATATGCAGCCAAATGCCAATCGGATGTGCACAAGCACAAACCACACACTCTGAACGGCATCTGGCTTGCGCACCCACCGCATCAGCACTTTTTGGAAGACTCCGGTGAGGCCATTCTGCCTCACTTGCCGCCCCCACACTGCACTTCCAGGACTCTCAGTGGCCCACCAGCTGCCTCAGGAAGCACTCAAGACATGAGAGTGTGTCAAGACATGAGAGAGTATCTAGTTGCCACTCGCTTGCATCTGGCATTTAAAGGTAGGCTACCTCTAAAACCCAGAGGTTGCATATTGTCACGTCTTGTCAACTTGGATGGACTTTCCCTCTGTAAATCTGCCCGATACCCTTTTAAAGGCAAGTAAGCCAAGTTTCCTCACCACATCCTGTGGCAATGAGTTCCACAGATTCATCACATGCTGGAAAAATAATCATTTTAAATAAAAATAAATATATATAAATACATTTATAAATAAAAATAAATATTGTCAGTTCTAACTCTCCCACCAGTCAATTTTAGGAGATTATTATTATTATTATTATTATTATTATTATTATTATTATTATTATTATTATTATTAACAGTATTTATATACCGCTTTTCAACGAACAGTTCACAAAGCGGTTTACAGAGAAAAATCAAATAACTAAATGGCTCCCTGTCCCAAAAGGGCTCACAATCTAAAAAGATGCAAATGAATACCAGCAGACAGCCACTAGAACAGACAGTGCTGGGGTGAGGTGGGCCAGTTACTCTCCCCCTGCTAAAAAAAAGAGGAGAACCCACTTGAAAAAGTGCCTCTTACCCAATTAGCAGGGGTTGCCCTTAGTTCTTAGGAGATGCCCTTAGTTCTGGTGTTCTTTCATAGGGAAAGACCATCCCTTGATCCAGTCTATTCTTTCTATGCACAATTTCATATATCACATGTTCCCTGCAGGCGCCTATTGACAGGGAGGAATCAGTGGAGATGGGACAGTTTAACTACCCTTTTATGACCACTTTGTTTAGTGGGAGAGGAGGAGGAGCAGTGGAATGTTTGGTCTTCTGCCCAGTTTTTGCCTGAGGCAACCACCTCAGTCGGCCTCCTGGATGGGCCAGCCCTGTCTATAGAAATTCCCTTTGCCATCTCTTTTAAACTGCAAGCACCAGCTGGATGGATATGAGATGCAAATCTCTTGCCTAAGTTGATTTCCATTTTAAAAGCCACACCCAGAACACAACACCAGGAGTTTGAGGATTTGCTGCAGAATCAAAACAGACATCCCTCCAGAGCCTTCTTGACTGTACACTATGAAGATTCTCTTCCATATTCTTTCCTTATTAGCCTTCCCCCTGCGTGAGTATCTTCCTGATCAACATGAGGAATTAGTGGTAATTAAAGCAAAAATATATGGTACATGGTGTATGTGCTACTCTCTGACAAATTTCTAAAGTCAATTCCCGAGTAAAACCTTGAAACCGTCCTGGCGATGTAAAATCAGCCATTAAAAAACACCAATGAAACTAGAACTAGTGAATTAATTAATACTTTGTGGTTGATCTTAGATGTCTCCTCCAGTGTTCGACTTGTGGAGTCTGGACCAGGAACGGTGACGGAGGATCTCTGCGACTCACCTGCACTGTCACCGGGGCCTCCGTCCAGAACAAGTGGTGGGACTGGAACCGACAGTCTCCAGGAAAAGGACTGGAATGGCTGGGGCAGGTAGTCTGGGGTAGCAACCAATGGCACACATACTATGCCCCCTCTCTCCAAGGCCGAGTCACCCTCTCTGCTGATTCCTCCAGCAACACATATTCCCTCCAGCTGAACTCAGTGACAGCTGCAGACACAGCCACCTATTTCTGTGCACGAATGCCACAGTGACTAAAGGCAGGGGAGGCCCTGTGCAAAAAGAGTAAGGAGTTGACATCTGACTGTTTAGTCTTAAGAAATCTCTGAATATCCAGCCAAAAGCCCATTGGGTGTGAAACAGAACAGGTTTCCTTGTCTTTTACATGGGGCCAAGAGACTTGTGGCACTTAAAAGGGTGCTGAGTTTGCTTTAGGATAAATGTCTGCCATGCCCTAGCTTTTCATAGACCCATCAAGGCTGCTTCACGCATGTATAGTTGAGGCACAGATCACAACATCCAGCCATGACTACAGGGAAATAGAAGCACTTTGCAAGATCTGCACAGCCACCTGTAGAAGGATCAAGTGGGGGCACCAGGTGGCTGGAGGCTGTGTCACAAAGTGCTGCACTGGACCCTCCAGGGTGCTAACCCAACAGTGCAGCAGATGCCATTCCTACCACCAGGGAGTAGGACTCAATTGGACCCAAGGTCGTCATGGCCACTCAGCTAGAGGCCAACTCATTAAATACATAATGCCACCCCAACAGCCCCTTCAGGACTTCATTATGAACCTTTCTTGATGCCTTTCATGATGCCTTTTTTCTCCAACAAAGACTCAGCTGAGTATGTTCTGAAGACATTCATAAGAACATAAGAACATAAGAACAGCCCCACTGGATCAGGCCATAGGCCCATCTAGTCCAGCTTCCTGTATCTCACAGCGGCCCACCAAATGCCCCAGAAAGTATCTGGAGTTTCCTGAAAGTATCTGGAGTTTCTGTAGAAGTCAGAGACAAACTTGAAGAAAAATTTGTTTGGAAGAGGAAAATATATTGCCCTAAGAAGAATATTATCTTCTTATGGTACCACTGAAGTCACAGTGTTCTATGAACGAAATCAGTATCATTTGTGAGAGGAAATGGATGGCTCTGTAGGCAGATAAGGAGACATCACAAATGGACTTCAATGGATCTAACAGAAGACCCAACCAAGAGACTGGCACAGAATCATATACTTGCGAGAGAGGGCACCAGGAGTGTGAGGGAGGGCACCCTGGGGCATTTGGTGGGCCACTGTGAGATACAGGAAGCTGGACAAGATGGGCCTATGGCCTGATCCAGCAGGGCTCTTCTTAGGTTCTTATGTTCTTTAATAGATACATCAATATTGTGTGTCATTGTGCAGTGACTTCCAAACAAGGCGACTTGAAACATTTGAAGACTGTGAATGGAGAATGTCCTGGTGGTGGAGCTCATGCTCCAGGATGTCTGCAAGTGGGTGCGATAAATGCAATATTGTTAGAAACCACAGTTAAAGAGTGAGATGAGAAGGGCAAATGTACCCTTACCACAGGAAGCAGGTGTCTGGGACCTCCTTCCCACAATATAGAACTAATTTTAATGGATGAACAATTTAAAACTTCCCCTGAACTGCCATCTGTGCCTCTCCTCAATCACTCCTTCAGCTCTTGGGTTTGTCCTCATCTGTCCTGTGTCAGCATGCCCATAAAATTGTTGATCCTTATATGGCAGGAGCCTTAATGGCAAGCCAACCAAGAATCACATGGAGCCCCTTTCAAAGGTAGTCCTAAAGTTATAAAGGCCACCTCTCAAACTTTCCAGCTATTAAAAAGAAGACCACTGCTTCCTCACCAATATCACAGGCACCATGGCTTCCTTTCATCAGGGGCATGTCCAAGAATCCCACAGGCAGGATCAGGCCTTGGTCACTCTGCAGCAAGTACCTTAATTGGTGGCCGGGGGAAATCTGTTACTTGAAAATCCCCTTTTGCCTTTAGTTGTGATTTTCTCTTTACCTGGTTATGTACTATGGACTGAAGTATCATGCAGGTTAAAACCTCAACACACATGTCACAAACAGGTCAAGTCACAAGCTCATGGTTACAAAATTCACCTCCTTGTGAAGAAGTCTGGCATAGTAAATTATGGTTTAAGTGTCTCCTACATTACTGTATTCATTGTATTGTTTTAACTCAATCACTGCTTAAGTGCTGTATGCAAAACTGAACTGGCTTCCTGGGTTGCCCATTCATGGTATTGTCTGAGTTCCCCCAGCTAGGAAGCCAGCCATTAGACCCCATTGAATTTTGCTGATAAGGGACATCCTGACTCCAAACACTCTGCTGGTGGTAATAAGAAAGCTGCCGTCTGGCTCAGATAGCCAGCATACCCTTTTTTAAAAGAGGGCTTCTGCCACATGCTCTCTCTCTGGTCCTCCCCAAGGACACAACACATATGACTCTTCCCCCCCATCCAACTGCTCTACAAGACAGGTAACTATCTGGCGTCTGGTACTTTCCCTTCTTTCCCCCCTTTTCCTCCCCTTCTCTCCCCATCTTTAGTTAGCAACTGGGTTTGGCAGACCAGGGACCCCTAAAATCCTTCCCTACAACCTTTCCTTTTTCTAATTTCCTCGGATGCACCAAATGCTTTTTACATGCAACCACCACGAAAGCTAGGTACACTGGATTCAAGCATTAGGACCAAGAAACATACACTTATCCATGTGCATTATGTTTACCTTTGTGCTTTTGAAATAAAACTATAATCTATTATTAAAAGTTATCTTTCAGTCTCTTCTTTAAGCAAAAGGGAATTTCTGTGCATTACGCCGTCTTGTTATCCAGCCTGCGATCCTGAGGTTCCAGTAAGGGTGGTGTAATAATTCCCCCCTAAACAAAACAGCCCTTTTGGTAACAGCCTTGTGTTCCCCAGTAAATGCACATGTGCAACTCAAATTTTGTTTCCATAAGGCTTGATACATTATCCTTGCCAACTTGGGGGGGGCGGGAGGAGAGGAGTTTTTTCTTGAGTGTTTTCTATGACCACCAAGTTAAAAATAAAAAGAACATGATTTTGAGCAACTCTCCGTTCAAATGCTTGGTGCACACAACCAAGTGAAGAAGCCAAAAAGAAACTTTGAGGTCAAGGCTGCTTGTGGGGTGATCAGCCAGCACTATTGCACTAGCACTGCTCCAACTGCGTGACCTATAGGGACATTTTAGCAGGACGTTGTACATCCAAACAGGTCTGCAATCAAATTTGGGCTGAAAGTTCAGCAGAAAAATTTAACCTCAACAATATTGGGGTGTTGTTGTTGTTTTGTTTTTTTGTTTTTTTCTGGGGGTGGGGGCAAGGGGAGAAGCTGGAGATGAAAAGGATGACCTTTGCACTGACTTGTTGTCCCCAAGGATACTGTGAAGCCAGAAACATGTACCAAGCCTGCTCCCAAGTCAGAGATGAACTTGAAGAAAAATTTGTTTGGATATATGGACAGAAGCCAACAATATGAGGTCACAATATGTAGGATGGAGAGACTTTGTAATCACAGTGTAATCTGTGTAATCACAGTCATAGACTTTAATCTGTGGAACTCCTTGCCACAGGAAGTAGTGATGGCCTAGATGCTTTTAAGAGGGGATTGGACAAATTTCTGGAGGAAAAGTTCATCACGGGTTACAGCTCATGGCAGGTGTGTGCAAGCTCCTGGTTTTAGAGGTAGGCTGCCTCAGATTGCCAGATGCAGGGGAGGGCACCAGGACGTGGATTGTGCCTTGTTGGCTTGTGTGCTTCCTGAAGCATTTGTTGGGCCACTGGGAGATACAGGAAGCTGGACTAGATGGGCCTTTGGCCTGATCCAGCAGGGCTCTCCTTATGTTCTAACTTTCTCACTGATTTAACACCCAAGTTGCACTACAGCTCATTGGCGGAAGTTCGCAGCAACAAGAATACTACAGGCAAAATGATGGTATCATTATATTTGATTATTCTGCTTCCAGGCAGAAAGGGCAGCGGAGGGAGGGGGCAAACAAATGTGCTGTAGCTGCCTGTACTCATCTTCTATATAGGGGGAATCAATGGCGCCATGCAAATTGCTTCCCGGCATGGCCTCTCTTTAAAGGAGAGGTACAAGTAGAGGGTATGGTACTCGGGACCACTGAAGGAACACAGTAGCCCTTCTGATCTTAAGAGTCTTCAGCCTTCAAAGTCATGGATCTGGCTGTGATGATCAGCTTCCTCGTGATCGTCCCTGCAGGTAGGAAAGCTTCTCAGGCCCTCTTTATGCACGTGCTCTCATTTTCTCCATTGTATGCAGCTTTTGTTACAGTCTCTGCATTCTTCCCTGACATGCAGGTATTTCAGCGCAGTCTCTTGTAGAGATGGGCGGAGGGGTGAAAAGTCCTGGAGCGACTCTGCAACTGACCTGCATGGTGTCTGGGTTTTCTCTAACAAGCTACCATGTGCACTGGGTCCATCAAACCCCACAAAAGGGACTGGAGTGGGTTGGTGCTGTGTGGAACAGTGGAAGCACAGCCTGTAACAGTGCTTTAAAAAATCGAATTGGCATCACAAGGGACACTTCGAGAAACCAGGTGTTCCTGAAAATGACAGGTCTACAGCCTGAAGACACTACTGTATATTCTTGTGTAAGAGAGAGACCCACAGTGAGGAAAGTCCTCTCAGGAGCTGCACAAAAACTACCCTTCCAAAAAGCCAGGCATCCATCATGCGTCTTTCACGTCATGTATGTACCCTACCCTAGCATGTATGCACTACTGAAACAGAGACGCCTGCGTTGGCTCGGTCATGTCGTGAGAATGGATGATGGCCGGATCCCAAAGGATCTCCTCTATGAAGAACTCGTGCAAGGAAAGTGCCCTACAGGTAGACCACAGCTGTGATACAAGGACATCTGCAAGAGGGATCTAAAGGCCTTAGGAATGGACCTCAACAAGTGGGAAACCCTGGCCTCTGAGCTTGGAGGCAGGCTGTGCAACATGGCCTTTCCCAGTTTGAAGAGACACTTGGCCAACAGTCTGAGGCTAAGAGGCAAAGAAGGAAGGCTCATAGCCAGGGAGACAGGCCAGGGACAGACTGCACTTGCTCCCAATGTGGAAGGGATTGTCACTCCCGAATCAGCCTTTTCAGCCACACTAGACGCTGTTCCAGAACCACCTTTCAGAGCGCGATATCATAGTCTTTCGAGACTGAAGGTTGCCAACTTTCACGTCATTTGAAAGTGGAACCTCTTTCATCCACATAATTTCCTTTCCTGCAAATCCACGCTGTTTCGGGGTGTACATAGCACAATATTATTCCATGTGCCAGGGGTGTGCTGATCCATCGTGGAAGACACAAGTCAAGTTCTGAGTCTCCGCACCCTTTGACTCACCTCATGCACGAGTCTTAATGGGTGGCCTTCAGGACTTGGCCAGAGCCTTTTTGGTTTGACTTATCTTTTTGATAAACGGGTCATGCGCAGCTCCACAGGGAAAAAACGGAGCTGCTGATGGTGTATGAGTGTGTCAAAGCTCATCTAACACTCCCCTGATGTGCCCATCCCATCTGTGAACAAAAGCTCTGCTGTTTCTGGAGTGAGTGCAACAGTGTAGAAAGTGCCAATTGGTTCCTTACAAACCCCAACTACTACTTGTTCCCAAGAAAAACACCAGAGTCCCAAGTCACTATCGATTTATAAGCGCATGTGTCTCAAGTCCACAGGAATCCCGGAAATGTGTGTTTGGCAACGCAAGTCCTAGTCTTACGAGTTGTGTTGCCCATCACTGCCGTGTGTAGAAAGTTAATAAGGGGATTTTTTCCCCATAGCAAATAAGCTAGGATGCAATCCTATATACGTTTACCTAGTAGTAAGTCCCACTGAACCCCCTGGGATTTACTTCTGACATCACAGGTCTGGGATTTTGCTAAAACCATTATCTCAAGAAAAAGTATGATGGAAGCAACTGAAACCTGCACATGCTCAAATCATTCCTTTTCTTGTCTTTGAGAGAAAGGTTTCTGCAAAATCCCAGATCTGTGTGGTCAGAAGTAAATCCAGTGAGTGAATGATTTCTGGATCCTGTGGGATCAGACCCTATGGCATTAGGCTGTGTGGACCTCAGTGTCACCTAACCCTAACCCTTTCAGATGTGGTCCCATTAAGTTACAGTGTCACCACAGATTCGCTGGGTAGCCCTGTACAAAACACACATGTCCAGGGACCTTCATGATTGTCTGTGGTGTATGTGCCTGGTCAACTAGGAGAAAGTGGGGACCTGGAACCCAAGTTGTTGCAATACAAACTTGTTAATGGCATGAGGTCCAAGAAGCAGGGAATGGGAAAGAATAGCATGCAAAACCACACAACTGACAATAACTGATCAGGAGTCTGCCACCACTCAGGGAATGCAAGAAGGAGAGGAGTGATGTCATCCGTGGAGGGTGTAGACATGACACATAGGGAAAATGCTGGATGTGTCAGGAGCTTGTGGGGTTTCTATAAGAGCTGAGGTGCCACATGAGCAAGAGGGATAAAGGAAAACCCTACAGTGGGCTAGAGAGGAAAGCAAGAGGAAACCCTTGGTAGGCACAGATCTTTGGGTGCAGCAGAGCAATGAAAGGCAAGGGGGAGGTAGATCATGCTGTCACACAATGTGTACTGGATCTCAATGGGTGCTGGACTCTTTCTGCCCAGCTCCTGATGCTTCCATCAGCAGAACATGCATTCCACAGACAGAGCAGATTGGATAGGATTGGGATGTTAGTCTTGAATATATCTGAAAACATAAATATGTTTTCTTTTTTCTTTTTTTTCCAAGGGAGAAATGTGGTGGGACAAAAAGGGTGTCCCACAACTGACCTATCGTCCCCAGTATACTACATGGCCACAAATAGGTACCAAAAGAAACAGGTACAGACAAAAGAAAATATTTATTTACTCAGCATGTGGTTGGTCTATGGAACTCCTTGCCACAGGATGTGTGGTGAAAGGCCTGAACGCCTTTAAAAGGGGGTTGGACAAGATGTGTATGTGCAACCTCCTGATTTTAGAAATGGGCTATGCCAGAATGCCAGATGCAAGGGAGAGCACCAGAATGAGGTCTCTTGTTATCTGGTGTGCTCCCTGGGCATTTGGTGGGCCGCTGTGAGATACAGGAAGCTGAACTAGATGGCCTATGGCCTGATCCAATGGGGCTATTCTTATGTTCTTATGTACCAAGTGTGCTGAGCCTTCACTGGACAACCATGGTGAAGTCATGAAATCCAGGACATAGAGACGACGCAATCACAGTCATGAACAAGCACTACAGCCTGTTAGCTGAAGTTTACAGCGACAAGGAAACTGCAAGCAAAATTATGTCATTGCTACATTTCAAGATTCCACTTCCAGGCACCTCACTGCCTGCGATCATCTCGTATATAGGGAGCATTGATAGCACCATGCAAATTGGCTTCTGGTATTGCCCTTTTTTAAAGGAGATGTACAAGCAGAGAAAGGAACAGAGCAGTCCCTCCAGTCTTAGGGGTCTTCGAACTTCAAAGTCATGGAAAGGGCTGTGTTGATCAGTTGCCTCCTGATCTTCCCTGCATGTATGAAGGCACCCGTGCCCCATTTATGTAACATTGATGATGTGCTGCCATTTTCACAGGTATGCTGTTGTTTCTTTATTTTTTTTCCTTACTGTCTCTTCATTCTTCCCTGATATGCAGGTATTTCAGCGCAGACTCTTGTAGAGACGGGCGGTGGGGTGAAAAGTCCTGGAGCGATTCTGCAACTGACCTGCATGGTGTCTGGATTTTCTCTGACAAGCTACCATGTGCACTGGTTCCGTCAACCCGGAGAAAAGGGACTGGAGTGGGCTGGTCTCATGTGGACTGAAGGAGGCACTGCCTATAGTGGTGCTCTAAAAACTCGGATTATCATCACAAAAGACAACTCCAGAAGCCAGGTGTTCCTGCAAATGACTGCTCTACAGCTTGAAGACACTGCTGTGTATTACTGTGCGAGGGAACCACCTGCACAGTGAGGAAAAACCTCTCAGTAGCTGCACAAAAACTACCCTTCCAAAAAGCAAGGCATCCGTTATGTACACATCGGTGGGTAGCAGCTGAAATGAGGAACGTCTTTCGTCGACACAGTTAACTCCTCTGCAAACCAAAGCAACATCCAACACGCAACTTTATTCTATGCGCAGAATGCTAATAGCAGGAAAAAATGCTTTTCTCAGTGCCAAAGGAGCTAGTCTGCAATGCTATACATGCTTACCTGGGAGTAAGTCCCTTTGAACCCAATCAACCACTGCTGTCTCTTCCCTTCCCTCTCTCCCTACCCCCATATTCACTTATAGCACGATCTTTTCATAGGATCTAGAACCTCAGCGTGCCAAATGAACGCAAAGGGGTGTGTTCTGAAATTGCTGGGAAAGTGCAATTTCATGTTGACATGTTTTAGGAGATAAAAATAGTGGTTTTAGGAGATAAAAATAGGCAAGTCTCTGTTCTTACGTTAGGTTTGTCACTACACTTCCAAAGGGATTCTTTTTACTCCAAATCTATATACTCCAAATCTATATATGTTTTCACAGAAGTAAATCCCTCAAAAGCAATTGTATACAGGGTCAGTGGCATAGCTAGAGGGGGTGCAAAGCACTAAATTTTTGCAGGGAGCTTCCCTGCAGTGTGCAAGGGGACCCTCCCCTTTGCAGCCAGGTGTACGCCTCTGTTTTGCTCCCGCTGCCTCAAATGGCTCCAAAGGGGAGGGGGAGAGGCTGCTTGCATTCTGTAGTGAGGCTCCCTACAAAACTTAGTGCTTTGCACCCCCTCTAGCTATGCCACTGCTAATGAGAATCATTTCTTACTTGAATGGCATATAAGAAAGACGGAGATGAGCGTAAAGGTGTTGTGGGGATGTTGTAACAGCGGAAAAGGGCTCAGCAATAGAATTGCATTGCAGTTGGTTCAGCAATAACGGAAAAAAAATTCAACATAAACTACAGTATTTCTATATAGAAGAACTGTTGTACGTGCTGTAAACAGTACACTAGGTTACAGACTGGTTAGTAGCTGGCAACCTTCAGTCTCGAAAGACTCTGGTATCGTGCTCTGAATGGTGGTTCTGGAACAGCGTCTAGTGTGGCTGAAAAGGCTGATTCAGGAGTGACAACCCCTTCCACACTGGGAGCAAGTGCAGTCTGTCCCTGGTCTGTCTCTCTGGCTATGGGCCTTCCTTCTTTGCCTCTTTGCCTCAGTCTGTTGGCCAAGTGTCTCTTCAAACTGGGAGAGGCCATGCTGCACAGCCTGCCTCCAAGCGGGCCGCTCAGAGGCCAGGGTTTCCCACCTGTTGAGGTCCCCTCCTAAGGCCTTCAGATTCCTCTTGCAGATGTCCTTGTATTGCAGCTGTGGTCTACCTGTAGGGTGCTTTCCTTGCACGAGTTCTCCATAGAGGAGATCCTGTGGGATCCGGCCAGCATCCATTCTCATGACATGACCGAGCCAACGCAGGCATCTCTGTTTCAGCAGTGCACACATGCTAGGGATTCCAGCTCGATCCAGTGAAGCAACCATTACTATATGTATGTCCTCTTTGCCCCTTTCCCTACCCCAATATTCATCTATCTTCCACTATCTTTCCATAGATCCTTTATCCTCAAGCTGTTAAAGGATAAAGGTTAAAGGATAAAGATTGGGAAGGGAATGGACAGATCAGGCCTAGGGGGGCGGTTTTGTTTGAGGTGCACAAGAAATCCAGTACCCTGTCCTGGGCCCGATCCATCTGCACAGAGCAACATAGGCTTGAGCCAGTGATTGAACCAGCATTGATCTTATGTACCACACACCTGTCGCTGCAGCAGGCCTCGCCCCTCTCCTTCACACCTGCTCTTCTTTTTTTTTCCAATCAATGGAGTGTGGGGAGTTGAAGAAGCAGGGGAGGCAAGAAGATGGGTGGAGGTGTGAGCTCCTGTGCCCCAGTTTTGCCTGAGGCAGCCACTTGAATTAGCCTGCTGCATGAGCCAGCCCTGTTCTCTGTGGAGTCTCTTTTAAGCTACTGTTTCCTGCTGGATGAAAATCAGATGCAAATCTCTTGCCAGAGTAGAAGCCTGTTTAAAAAGACATAGCCGGAGCTGAACACCAGGGGTTTAAGGATTTGCTGCAGACCCAAACCAGCCATTGCTCCAGAGGTTTCCTGATTGTGACCATGAAGATTCTCTTTGGTTTTCTTTCCTTGTTGGCCTTCCCACAGTGTGAGTATCAACCAGACAAATGGGAGGAGATAGTGGTAATTAAAGCAAAAATATGGCACATGGTAAATGTACATCTTTCTGACAACTTTCTAAAGTCAGTTTCCAAATAGAAGCACGAGACCATCCCAACAATGTAAAAACAAACATTAAAAAGAGTAGTGCACTTATAACCAGTGAATTAATTCTTTGTCATTGATTTTAGACGTGTACTCCAGTGTTCAACTTGTGGAGTCTGGACCAGGAACGGTGAAACCTGGAGGATCCCTTCGTCTCACCTGCACTGTCACTGGGGACTCGGTCAAAAAAGTGTGGTGGGAATGGCTTCGACAGGCACCTGGAAAAGGACTGGAGTGGCTGGGGCAGATAGACTGGAATAACAGCTGGCGCACATTCTATGCCCCCTCTCTCCAAGGCCGAGCCACCCTCTCTGCTGATGATTCCAGCAACACATATTCCCTCCAGCTGAACTCGGTGACAGCTGCAGACACAGCCACATATTTCTGTGCACGAAATCCACAGTGAGAGAAAGCAAATCAGGCACTGTACAAAAACAGAAAGGACTTTACATCTGGCTGTTTAGTCTTCAGAAATCTCCGAACAGAAACAGAAGATATTGCTTCATCTTTTATATGTGGCCAAGAGAACAGTGACACTTAAAAGGCTGATGAGTTTATTTTAAGATGCATTTTTGCAATTCCCTAGCTTTTCATAGAGGGGGATCTGATCTACTGGACCCATCCCAGGGCTGTATCCCAATTGCATATTGACGTAATAATTGCAACGTCCAAGTTCTTCACAGTGACCAGTGGAGGTGCCAAGTGATTGGTGACATGTGGCAAAGTCCTGTACTGAACCCTCCAAGGTGTTTCCCCAACAGTAGGTTGAATGTCATTCTTACCACCAAGACTTGGAACTTGAATATAAATCATGGTCCCAGGGCTGTTGTGGGCACTCAGTTGGAGGCTGACAGCCCAATCCTAGCCACACTTTCCTGGAAGTAAGCCCCATGGACCCTAATAGGATTTAGTTCTGAGTAGACATGTATAGGATTGGGCTGTGAGGCTGCAATTCTATCCACACTTACCTGGGAGTAAGCCCTGCTGTCTATAGTGGGACTTATTTCTGAGTAGACATGGATAGGATTGTCCTGCCACTCATTAAATACCTGGTGCTACCCGTGACAGCCCCTTCTGAACTTCTTTGTGAATCCTCTTCATCATAAGGCTTACTTCTCCAAGGAAGACTCAGCTGAATATTTTCTGAAGACATCCCTGGAAGAATTTGGAATCTACTTTAGAGGTCAGAGAAGAAACTGAAGAAAGAATTTGTTCGGATAAAAAATATAGCATAATATACTTTGAATAGATGTGTCAAGTTTCTGTCCCATCTTGGGGTGACTTCCCTAGAAGGTGACTTGAAACCTTCAAAGGGTATGAAAAAGAATGTCCTGGTGGTGGAGCTCATGCTCCAGGATGTTGGCAATTGGGTGAGATGAATGAAATGCTGTTAGAAACCACAAATAAAAGAGCAATGAGAAGGGGAAACATAGTCATGCCACAGCAAGCAGGTGTTGGGGCCTCGTTCTGACAATAAATAATTTTAATGGATGAATAAGTTCAAAACTCCAACGAATCTTTTTTGTTGGCAACTTTCAGTCTCAAAAGACTCTGGTATCGCACTCTGAAAGGTGGTTCTGGAACAGCATCTAGTGTGGCTGGAAAGGCCAATTCGGGGGTGACAATCCCTTCCACACCGGGAGCAAGTGCAGTCTGTCCTTGGTCTGTCTCCCTGGCTATGGGCCTTCCTTCTTTGCCTGTTTGCCTCAATCTGTTGGCCAAGTGTCTCTTCAAACTGGGAAAGGCCATGCTGCACAGCCTGCCTCCAAGCGGGCCGCTCAGAGGCCAGGGTTTCCCACTTGTTGAGGTCCATCCCTAAGGCCTTCAGATCCCTCTTGCAGATGTCCTTGTGTCGCAGCTGTGGTCTACCTGTAGGGCGCTTTCCTTGCACGAGTTCTCCATAGAGGAGATCCTTTGGGATCCGGCCATCATCCATTCTCACGACATGACCGAGCCAACGCAGGCATCTCTGTTTCAGCAGTGCATACATGCTAGGGATTCCAGCACGTTCCAGGACTGTGTTGTTTGGAACTTTGTCCTGCCAGGTGATGCCGAGAATGCGAATCTTATATTTCTGCAATATAGATTGCTCCTCTCCTGGACCCCTTCTATTACACTTGGGTTTGTCTTGATCTGACGCTTCTTAACAGTTGCCTGTTTTGGAGCTTTTGCAATGATGTTCTGATTCAGAGCAATGAGTTCATGAGTCCAACCGGATTTCAACCATCTCCAACATCTCCATTGGCGTTACCCAGACCTGCTTCCTGGGCCTGTAGATTGCAGCTCTCATTCCGATCCTCCAAAACATTCTCCAGAGCTTTGATGTGACCCCTTCACACATTACAATGGCAGCATATCCATGAAAAGTTGATCTTTCTGTGGCAAATCAACAAAACCATGCCTGGAGGCCCTTTCAGATAGGACCCCATTAAATTACTGTGTTACCACAGACACTTTGGGGGCCTGGTACAAGTTGTACATTTAGGCCCACAACACATATGTCCAGGGACCATTATGGACTGCTGCATACACTGGCAATCCTGTGCCAGTCTGGGGCCAGGATCACAGAATGCCCCTCTAAATTGAATGAACCCCCTCCGAGGGCCTTCTGAGGATCGCACAAAGTCCTTAAACACCACTTCCAGTTTTCACTCTGGATTTTAAAGGGCCTCTGGAGGCCCCTGGAGGGCTGTGGAGGCCATGCACAGCCTCCTCTGAAGGACTCTAGGAGGGGTGAGGAGGGTGGCAGTGAGGCATGAGGAAGGCAGTGCCACCCCCACAGGCTGGCATCCTGAGGTATTTGCCCTCCTGAGGTATGTCAGTGGTGGTGCATGTGCCTGGCAGACTGGGAAAAAGAGGGTGCTAAAGCCCAAACTGGTGCAAAACAACAGGATACAAACTCGCTAAGGGGATGAGGTTCAAGAAGCAGGGAATGGGGAAGAATAACATATAAGGCAACTCAATTCCCAGTAACTGATCAGGAGGCTGCTAACACTGAGGGAATGTAAGCGAGAGGGCATTTTGTGGAGGGTGTAGGCATGACATGTACAGAAAATGCTGGATATGTCTGGAGCATGTGGGATTTCTACAATACTTGAGTTGCAAGAGGGATAGATAAAAACATCCAAGAGGATGATTCAGAGGGATAGACAAAAATTCTACAGTTGGGTAGAGAAGAAAGCAAGAGGAGAACATTGGCAGGCACAATGCCTTTAAAAGGGGATTGGACAAGTTTCTGGAGGAAAAAATCCATTACGGGTTACAAGCCATGATGTGTATGCGCAACCTCCTCATTATGGGCTATGTCAGATGCAAGGGAGGCCACCAGGATGCAGGTCTCTTGGTATCCGGTGTGCTCCCTGGGGCATTTGGTGGGCCGCTGTGAGATACAGGAAGCTGGACTAAATGGGCCTATGGCCTGTTCCAGTGGGGCTGTTCTTACGTTCTTATGTTCTTATGGTGCAGCAGAGCAATGGAGAGCATGGAGGAGGTCGGTCATGCTGTCACAATGTGTTATATTGGATAGGATTGGGCTGTCAGTCTGAAATATATATGAGAACATGTTTATGCTTTCCGGGGGGGAGAGGGGAGGGAGGTGATGGAACAAAAGGTGTGAACCTCCATAGACTTGTTGTCCCCAAGTACACTTAGTGGGCACAAAGAGGTACCAACCATGTTGGGCTTTCTTTGGATGGAAGGCAAACATAGTAGTCATGAAGTCATAGATGTAGAGACTGTGAAATCACAGCCATAGGCTTTCTCACTGATACTGAACACAAGTTGAACTACAGCTCATTGATTGAAGGTTGAAGCGACAAGGAAACTACAAGCCAAATTATGTCATTGTTAGATTTGATGATTCCTTTTCCAGGCAGGTGGAAATGTGCTATAGCTGTCTGCAATTGTCTTATATAGGGAGCATTGATGGCACCATGCAAATTTCTTTCTGGTGTGGATTTTCATTAAAGGAGAGATACAAATCGAGGACATCACGGAAGGTACACAACGGCTCTTCTGGTCTTAGGAGACCTCAACCTCCAAAGTCATGGAAAGGGCTGTGTTGATCAGTTTCCTCATGATCTTCCATGCATGTAAGAAGACACCCATGCCCCCTTTATGTTGCATTGCTTATGTGCTGCCATTTTCTCAGTTGTATGCTGGGGTTTTTTTCTTACTCTTTCCGTATTCTTCCCTGATATGCAGGCAGTTCTGCTCCAGCTCTTGTACAATCTGGTGCTGGAGTGAAAAAACCCGGAGAGACTCTGCAACTGACCTGCACAGTGTCTGGGTTTTCTATAACAAGCGACCATGTGCAGTGGGTCCGTCGAGCCCCAGAGAAAGGACTGGAGTGGATTGGTGGTATGTGGAGGGATGGCAACCCTGGCTACAACAGTGCTTTGAAAAATCGGATACGCATCACAAGGGACACCTCGAGAAACCAAGTGTTCTTGCAACTGAATAGTCTACAGTCTGCAGACACTGCTATGTATTACTGCATGAGAGAGACTCCCACGCAGAGGAAAACCCTCTCAGGAGCTACACCAAAACCTCCCTTCCAGAAAGCCAGGCAACACAGATGTTAACAGCTGAAAAGAGGAACCACTTTCATCCATACAATTCCCTCCCCTGCATATCAAAACATTCAAGGTGCAACATTATCCTATCCTATATGCAAAAATGTCACTTCCACTTTCTGTCTGAAAACTGGACGTGCCCTCCGGTGGCCTTAGATGGCCTCTGGAGGGCCAGGGAGGCTGCACACATCCTCCCTAGCCCTCCAAAGGTCTTCCAAGGCCTACGGAGGACATTTAAATTCCGCTTCCAGTTTTTCGATGAAAACCAGGAGTGACTTTTAGGCCTTTAGAAGGCCCTTCGAATGACCTAAAACATCACTTCCGGTTTTCAGATATAAACTGGACATGGGGTTTAAAGGCCCTTTGAAGGCCTCCGTTTGGGGCGAGGAAGGTGGTGGGGGAAAGGAAGGGGGGCCACCTCCACAGGCATGGTGCCCTAGGGTATTTGCCCCTCTTCACCCCTACAGATATGCCAGTTACTGAACTATAATTCCTTATAGTGGAACCCAAACCACATGGGGGGAGTCAAGGGGCAACTTCTATTCCTATTGTCAAGGCTCTGAACCACAACAAAACCTTTTTTTTTTTTTTTGCTACTCACTGCAAACAGCACAGAAAGCAGATGACCAGGACTCTAACCTGAATGTAAAAATGTATGAAATAAGAAAGTAAGAAGTATGAAGCCTGCCTGTGTTTGGAAGTTTTCCAGGACTGACTTCCGAGTAAAAATGAGACATCGTGAATGCAGAGGCCATAGTGGCATCTGTGTCAAGGATTCTTACTGTGTAATCACCATCATAAACATTCACATGGACATTGCTGTTGGCTGATGCTTGCAGAGACAAGGAAATGACAAGCAAATGTTACATTTGACGATGGCGTTTCAAGGCGGTTGGGAGGAAGAGATGTGCCATAGCTGCCTGTGCTCACCTTGTGTAGAGGGAGCATCACTGGCACCATGCAAATTACTTTCTGGTGTGGATTTTCATTAAAGGAGAGGTACAAGTGGAGGACGCTCAGGACCGCGGAAGGAACACAGCGGCTTAGGAGACATCAGCCTCCAAAGCCATGGAGCTGGCAGTGTTGATCAGTTTCCTCTTGACCTTCCCTGCGTGTAAGAAAGATCCCCATTTCCCCTTTATGCACGTGCTGCCATTTTCGCAGTTGTACACTGCTGCTGATTTTTCCTACTCTCTCTACATTCTTTCCTGATATGCAGGTATTCCCGCCCTGTCTATTGTAGAGAGTGGTGGTGGGGTGAAAAGTCCTGGAGCGACCATGCAACTGACCTGTTCAGTGTCTGGATTTCCCCTAAAAAACAACCACCTGCACTGGGTCCGGCAAGTCCCAGGAGCGAGGCGGGAGTGGATCGGTGCGATGTGGGGTGGTGGAAACCTTGCCTACGGTGAGACTTTAAGAGATCGGATTAGCATCACAAGGGATACCTCCGAACACCAGTTCCTGAACATGAACAATCTCAGCCCTGAAGACACTGCTGTGTATTACTGTGTCAGAGACTTTCACAGTGGTGGGAACCCCCACAAAAACTACCCTTCCAGACAGTCAGGAATCAGTCATGAAACTGAAAAGAGGAACTTCTTTCATCCACCACAATTTCCTCCACTGCAAGTAGGAAGAGGAGTGTCTCCAATGATGAAGTCCACCCCCTCGTCTTCCTTACACCAGGCCCAGTTCTATCCAACTTCCCAGTGCCGATGCAGCTGTGCCAATAGGGAATGCACTGCATGCTGTGGTGGGGGGTGGTCATGGAGGTTTCCTCAAGGTAAGGGAACATTTGTTCCCTTAACTCAGGCCTGCATTGCGGCTGCAATGGTGGTGGAAAGCTTGATGGGATTGGTCCCTTCCACTTCTGCTCTGTTCCTCTTTTTTCTTTATCCACTCAAGTGAATGGGGAGAGGAGGAGGTGGATGCAAGCCAGTGGATGGAGGTGCTTGGTCCTCTACCTGGACTTTGCCTGAGGTGACCACCTCAACAGACCTGGTGGATGGACCAGACCTGTCTACAAGACTCTCTGTGGAGTAACTTTTAGACTGCCATCTCCAGCTGGATGCAAATTAGATGCACATTTCTTGCCTGTGTCGATTTCCATTTAAAAGGCCACACCCAGAGCTGAACACCAGGGGGTTGAGGATTTGCTGCAGACCCAAAACAGCCATCACTCCAGAGGTTTCCTGATTGTGCACTATGAAGATTTTCTTGGGTTTTCTTTCCTTGTTGGCCTTGCCACTGTGTGAGTATCAACCAGACAAATGTGAGGAGATAGTGGTAATTAAAGCAAAAATATGGCACGTGGAATATGTGTGACAACGTTCTTAAGTCAGTTTCCAGATAAAAGCACAAGACCATCCCAACAATGCAAAAACAAACATTAAAAAGAGTAGCGCACTTATAACCAGTGAATTAATTCTTTCTCATTGATTTTAGATGTCTATTCCAGTGTTCAACTTGTGGAGTCTGGACCAGAAATGGTGACTCCTGGAGGAACTCTGAGACTCACCTGCTATATCACCCGGGACTCCATCAAGAGTAACTACTGGGAGTGTGTCCGACAGGCACCTGGAGAAGGACTGGAATGGCTAGGGGAGATAGACTGGAATGATTACTGGCGCACAGTCTATGCCCCTTCTGTCCAAGGCCGAATCACCCTCTCTCCTGATGAATCCAGCAACGGATATTCCCTCCAGCTGAACTCCGTGACAGCTGCAGACACAGCCAGATATTACTGTGCACGACGTCCCACAGTGAGCGAAAGCAGACAAGACAGTGTACAAAAACAGAACAGAGTCTGGCTGTTTACCCTTAAGAAATGTCAGCCTTTAGTATCCAGCTAAAGGCTCATCAGCTGCCAAACCACACACAACTTCCTTTCCCTCTATATGTGTAAACAAGACTTCTGGCACTTATAGGGCTGATGGGTTTATTTTAGGATATCTTCTGCAATGCCCCAAATTTTCAGTGGAGAGCCTGATCACGTGGAAACACCAAGGCTGCTTCACACATGTCTATTGAGGCACAGACTGCAACATCAGGCCACGACTACAGGGAAATAGAAGGACTTTGCAAGATCTGCCCAGCCACCCGTGGGGGCACCAGGTTGCAGGAGACTGCGTGGAAAAGCCCTGCACTGCACCCTCCATGATGCTCCCCTGACAGTGCAGTGGTTGCTGTTCTTACACCGAGTAAACAGCTGGGAGAACCGCTGAGTGCCATAGCTGCCTGCACTCATCTTCTACATAGGGTGCATCGATGGCACCACGCAAATTATTTTCCGGTGTGACCTTTCTTGAAAGGAGAGATACACATAGAGGACATTCAGAACCACAGAAGGAACACAGCAGTTTTAGGAGTCATCAACCTTCATCATGGATACGGTTTTCTTGATAACTTTACTCATAATCCTTCCTGCATGTAAGAAAGGTTCCTGTGTCCTCTTCATGTATCAATGATTATGATACCATTTTCTCCGTCGTATGCCCCTTTTAAAAAATTTACTCTTTCTTTATTCTTCCCTGATATGCAGGTGTTTCTACCCAGACTCTGGTAGAGACACGCAATGGTGTGAAAAGACCTGGAGCGACCCTGCAACTGACCTGCGCATTGTCTGGGTTTTGGCTGGCTCTCACAAGCCACAATGTACAGTGGGTTCATCAAGCTCCCAAAAAGGGGCTGGAGTGGGTTGGTATTATTTGGTCTAATGGAGACATTGCATGCAATGGTGCTTTAAAAAATTGAATTAGCATCACAAGGGACCCCTTGAGAAGTCAGATGTTCCTGCAAATGACAGGTCTGCAGCCTGTAGGCACTGCTGTATATTACTGTGCAAGAGAGAGAGAGAGAGGAAAGCCCTCTTAAGAGCTGCACAAAAACTACCAGAAAGCCAAGCATCAGTCATGCAGCAGCTGGAAGAGGAACCTCCTTCATCCAGACAAGTTCCTCCACTGCAAATCCACAATGTTCCAATGCTGAGGAATTCATCACCTCCAGGTCCCAGTAGATATCACAGGTTTACTGGGAGGACAAAAGGAGGACAAGCTGCACTGGAGCCAGCGCACCAAAGACAAATCTTTCTTGACAGCCTCATCACATTCATGCTTACTCAGATGCAAATCTTACAGATGCAGATGGGACTTCTTTCCAAATAAAAATGCATAGGGTTACATTATTATGAAAAGAAAAAAAACTCTGTGTAAATTTATTCAAACATAATTAAGAAGAGATAATTGCATCAAGTTGGGTTGGTCCTACACTTCCTGAACCAGTAGGTTGAATGGTGCCCCCTGTCTTCCCTGGTGACTTACCAGCCCCTGCTGATTCCACTCCCTGGACTAGAAAAGGAAGAGGAAGAGGAGTGTTGCTGAGGAAGAGGAATGCTTCCAATGCTGCAGTCTGCCTCCCTCCTCTTCTTCACACGTTGGACCCAATCCTATCCTGAGTTCTAGTGCTTATGCAACTGTGCTACTTAGGTGTGAGCTGCATCCTGCCTTGGGGGGGCAGTCATGGAGGCCTCCTTAAGGTAAAGGAATGTTTGTTCCCTTGCCTCAGGGCTGCATTGTGGATGTATTGGGGCTGGAAATTTGGATAGGCTTTTACCCTGTCCTCCTCTTCTTTATCAAGTGAGTAGGGCAGTGATTTCCAACCTTTTTCAGCTTATGGCACACTGACAAGGTATTAAAATTGTCAAGGCACACCATCGGTTTTTTGACATTTGACAAGGCACACCATGCTGTTGGTGGGAGGCTCACACGCCCCAAAGGCCCTACTAATATATGACCCTCCCCCAAACTCCCACGGCACACCTGCAGACCATTCACGGCACACCAGTGTGCCACAGCACAGTGGTTGAAAATGGCTGGAGTAGGGAGAGGAGGAGCTTTAGAGGCAAGCAGGTGGGTGGAGGTGTGTCCACCTGTGCCTAGATTTTTCCTAAGGTGACCGCTTCCATCGGCCTCCTCGATGAGCCGGCTTTGTCTACAAGACTCTCTGTGGACTCTCTTTTAAACTGCTGTCTCCAGCTGGATTAAAATTAGATGCAAATCTCTTGCCTGAGTAGACGTCCATTTAAAAAGACACAGTCAGAGCTGAACATCAGGGGCTTAAGGATTTGCTGCAGACCCAAACCAGCCATTGCTCCAGAGTTTTCCTGACTGTGCATAATGAAGATTCTCTTTGGTTTTGTTTCCTTATTAGCCTTCCCACTGCGTGAGTATCACCCAGACAAATGTGAGGAATTAGTTTTAATTGAAGTAAAATATGGTACATGGTATATGTGCCACTATGACAAATTTCTAAAGTCTGTTTCCAAGTAAAAGCGAGAAACCATCCTTTTTGTATTGGCAACCTTCAGTCTCGAAAGACTATGGTATCGCGCTCTGAAAGGTGGTTCTGGCACAGCGTCTAGTGTGGCTGAAAAGGCCAATCCGGGAGTGACAATCCCTTCCACACCGGGAGCAAGTGCAGTCTGTCCCTGGTCTGTCTCCCTGGCTATGGGCCTTCCTTCTTTGCCTCTTAGCCTCAGACTGTTGGCAAAGTGTCTCTTCAAACTGGGAAAGGCCATGCTGCACAGCCTGCCTCCAAGCGGGCCGCTCAGAGGCCAGGGTTTCCCACTTATTGAGGTCCATCCCTAAGGCCTTCAGATCCCTCTTGCAGATGTCCTTGTATCGCAGCTGTGGTCTACCTGTAGGGCGCTTTCCTTGCACGAGTTCTCCATAGAGGAGATCCTTTGGGATCCGGCCATCATCCATTCTCACGACATGACCAAGCCAACGCAGGCGTCTCTGTTTCAGCAGTGAATACATGCTAGGGATTCCAGCACGTTCCAGGACTGTGTTGTTTGGAACTTTGTCCTGCCAGGTGATGCCGAGGATGCGTCGGAGGCAGCGCATGTGGAAAGCGCTCAGTTTCCTCTCCTGTTGTGGGCGAAGAGTCCATGACTCGCTGCAGTACAGAAGTGTACTCAGGACGCAAGCTCTGTAGACCTGGATCTTGGTATGTTCCGTCAGCTTCTTGTTGGACCAGACTCTCTTTGTGAGTCTGGAAAACGTGGTAGCTGCTTTACCGATGCGCCTGTTTAGCTCGGCATCGAGAGAATGAGTGTCGGAGATCGTTGAGCCAAGGTACACAAAGTCATGGACAACCTCCAGTTCATGCTCAGAGATTGTAATGCAGGGAGGTGAGTCCACATCCTGAACCATGACCTGTGTTTTCTTCAGGCTGATTGTCAGTCCAAAATCTTGGCAGGCCTTGCTAAAACGATCCATGAGCTGCTGGAGATCTTTGGCAGAGTGGGTAGTGACAGCTGCATCGTCGGCAAAGAGGAAGTCACGCAGACATTTCAGCTGGACTTTGGATTTTGCTCTCAGTCTGGAGAGGTTGAAGAGCTTTCCGTCTGATCTGGTCCGGAGATAGATGCCTTCTGTTGCAGTTCCAAAGGCCTGCTTCAGCAGGACAGCGAAGAAAATCCCAAACAAGGTTGGTGCAAGAACACAGCCCTGCTTCACTCCGCTTCGGATGTCAAAAGGGTCTGATGTGGAGCCATCGAAGACAACAGTGCCCTTCATGTCCTTGTGGAAGGATCTGATGATGCTGAGGAGCCTGGGTAGATGGGACTCGTCAGCCTAGGAAGGCAGCTCATCTAAGAGAAGGAAACTCTGATCCCAAACCTCCACTGCCTTGTGGCTACATCCAGTTCTGGAAAAGGCTTCAGGAGTCAACCTCGAGGCAAAATCAGGAGCCGGAGTCCCTTAGGCAGTTCATGGCTGAACACAGTCACGTTCTGGCAACTCCTGCGACGCCGCTGGAACCAACCGTATTGGCTTCTGCCTTTCCATTGGACCATTCCAGCGACGTGGAGAGGGGGGATTTGCTGCATGGGTAACAGCCTATCCTCCATACCTTCTTTACCCAGGCTTCGCGCACTGGAGAGGACACTCCAACTTCGCCATACGGCGTCGGCACAACACGGGAAGCAGCAGTTTACCGGTTATAAGTCTTTGCTCGATTGGCGTAGAGCATGACGCCAGGGGCTGCTTCCGACGGTGGGAGAGATCATTGCATCTCATTGGGCAGCTACCGCCCGCCTTAAGCTGGGCAGTCCCCAGCCAGTAAGGTGTTGCCTCGCCACGGTCCGTTAACCTCATGGGGTGCGTGGGGTTTAGGGTGAAAACCGACAAGCGGATCGACAACTCTGCACCATGCAACAGAAAACAGAAAACTACTGCCCTAAAGCTGGGCACCTGGAACGTTAGGACAATGACACCTGGCTTCTCTGATGACCTGCAAGAAATAGACGACGCACGCAAAACAGCTGTCATCGACATGGAGCTGAGCAGACTGCAGATGGACATCGTCGCCCTTCAAGAGACGAGGCTGCCAGATTCCGGATCTGTCAAGGAGAGAAATTTCTCATTTTTCTGGCAGGGAAAACCACCAAACGAAACCAGGGAACATGGCGTTGGCTTTGCGGTCAGAAATACCCTGCTGAAATCCATCATCCCACCTACTGTGGGAAGTGAAAGAATTTTGTCCCTGCAGCTCCAGTCATCAGCAGGACCTATCACTCTCATCAGTGCTTATGCACCGACTCTGTCGTCTCCAGCAGAAGCCAAAGACAAATTCTATGATGACCTGGCCACCACTGTCAAGAAAATCCCTGTAAAAGAGCCATTGTTCATCCTCGGCGATTTCAATGCTAGAGTTGGTGCTGATAACAGTTCATGGCCCACTTGCTTAGGTCAGTTTGGCACTGGGAGGATGAACGAAAATGGCCAACGGGTAGATGGGACTCGAAACCATCCTAACAATGTAAAAAACAGCCATTAAAAACAGGCATTACAATCGGTGGATTAATTAATCTCTTGTTCTTCATTTTAGATGTCTACTCCAGTGTTCAACTTGTGGAGTCTGGACCAGGAACGGTGAAGCCTGGAAGAACCCTGAGACTCACCTGCACCATCACTGGGGGCTCCATAGAGGAAAAGCTCTGGGATTGGATCCGACAGGCCCCTGGAAAAGGACTGGAGTGGTTGGGGGAAATAGACTGGTATAACTCAAATTGGCGCATAGACTATGCCCCCTCTCTCCAAGGCCGAATCACCATCTCAGTCGATGCCTCCAGCAACACGTATTCCCTCCAGCTGAACTCGGCGACAGCTGCAGACACAGCCACGTATTACTGTGCGCGAAGACCACAGCAAGAGAAAGCAAAGCAGGCACTGTGCAAAAACAGAAAGGACTTTACATCTGGCTGTTTAGTCTTAAGAAGCTTCAGGCTTTAATATCCAGCCAAATGCCCATCAGCTATGAAACGGCACACACTTGCTTGTCTTTCATATGTGGCCAGGAGACTTGTAGCATATAAAAAGGAAAATGAGGTTTTTTTTTAGGATAAATTTCTGCAAAGCCCTAGTTTTTTCAGGGATGCGGAACCTGATTTAGCTGAAGCATCTCAAGGCTTCTTCATATCTGCATATTGAGGCAACATCAAGCCATAAGTATATGGAAATAGAAGAACTTTGTTGATTCTGCACAAATGAACTGTCAGGGACGGCACCAGGTGGCTGTAGACTCTGTTGCAAGGTCGTTCATTGGACCCCCCCCCCCCAAGGTGTTCCCCCAACATTGGATTAGATGCCATTCTGACCACTAAGCCTGAACTCAGGTGTCACTCAGATGAGCCCCCTGGTGTGTGTGGGCCCTCAGTTAGTGCCCAACTCAGAAAATACCTGATATCGCCCCTGACAGCTCCTATTGAACGTCATTGTGAACCCTTTCTATCAATGCCTATATCTCTAGAGAAAACTCACCTGAATATTTTCTGAAGACATTCATGAAAGTAGCTGGGCTCTATTGAGACATCAGAGAAGAACTCAAAGAAATATTAGTTTGTGTATCCCAGTGAAGAATATTACCTTGTGATGGTATTACTGAAAAGTCAATGTGATCTATGAGTGATAGCTATGCTGCCTGTGGACGTTAATGGGCGGTTGTTCAACCCAATAAAAAGAGGGCACAAAACCGACTCAAGAACAGATTCATCCATGACACAGGCATGACATAACAGACTTTCAATATATATGTCAATATGCTGTCCCATCGTATGGTGATTTCCAATGAAGGTAACTTGAAACATTTGAAAGCTGTGCAAGAGAATGTCCTGGTGGAGGAGCTCATGCTCCAGGGTGCTGGCAACTGGGTGAGATGAATGAAATACTGTTAGAAACCACAACTGAGAGTGAGATGAGAAGGACAGACCTAACCTTACCCCAGGAAGCAGGTGTCTGCGGTTTTCCTCCCCACAATAGAGAAACCAATTTTAATGGATGAGCAAGTTTAAAGCTTTTGCTGGTCTTCTGTTTCTGCTGCCTCATCTGCCCCTCTTCTGAATCAATCCTATTCCTCTTGAGTTTGTCTTACTTACCTTTTTAATGGCTTAGAGCTCCCATAAAGATGTGTTGATTCCAAGCCATGAGTCCTGGAGTCCGACCATTGTCTTATTCCAACCATCTCCAGCATACCAGAAGCCCTTTCCCAGCCTGGCTTCCTGAAACCTTTTAAAGTAGGTTGAAGGTATCAAACCAATCATACAAATCATGTGATCTGAGCTTAGCAGTGGCCCCTTCACGCATTATGTGACCTTTCTATAGCCAAAGCCTTAATGGTCAAGTCAGAAAGCAATGCGGGTCAAGCTAGAAAGCAATATCTTTTTAAATGTGGTTGCATTAAAATTGTAGTGTTACCAGGAATGCTTTGGGAACACATGCACAAGCCATACACATATGCCCACAACACACGTGTCCATTGACCTTCATTATAGACTGTGGTGTACACATCCTGCAGACTGAGTCAAAGAGGGCATCTGCAGCCCAAAGCAATGCAAAAGGTGCTTTAGCCCAACAAACAGGGAATGGGGAAGAATAGCATGTAAATACCCCAATCCAGAGCCTGGCACTGTTGCAAGTGTGCCGTAAGGCACGTTTGCGAGCCTCACTGCAGGCCCAGCAATGGAGCTAGCCCAGCACAAGCCTTCACTGGGCCAGCTCTAGCATTGAGCTCTTGTTCCACTGCCCAGCACTCACCCGGACCGCCAGGTGGTGCAGAGGTGTGTGGGGGCATGGGGGGAGGCAAGAGAAGGCATTCCCAGGTGGGGGGTGGTGGGGGGGCAGGGAGGAGGCATGGTGGGGGAGAGAGCAGGGCTAGAGGGTTTGGGCCCCCAGACCTAGAAACATGAAACCGAAAGCACAGTTTCCAACTCCGTCTGCGGTGTTCTAGAGGTCCTCACCAGGGGCATTTGCCCATTTGCCCCATAGAACATCATGGCTGGTCCACAACTGCCACACTCCATGGGGAATGCCCTTGTCGGGCTCCTTGACATTCTTGTATGGACTTCAGCTTGAGATTCTTGACTGCAGGCAAAGGTTGGCTTGCCCATTCCCCTATGTCTATACTTGCTGCTCCATACATTTCAGGGTATACACTTCCCTGTGTGGAGGAGGGCAGAAACAAGTCACAGCAGTGTTGGCCATTCAGCCCTAATGCTCTACCCCATCACTTGGTATTGGAACCTAAACTATCACGTCTGGGTGCCCCTGTTTCTTCTCCCATTCCCATTCTCATTCTTTTCCCATCTCCAAGAACAACAAGATCTCACAAAAAAAAAAAAAAATAAAATGTTTTTTTTGCTGAGCTGTTATATTTCAGGTCTGACTTTTTAAACTTAAATCTGCCCTCCTGCCACAGACTTTTGAACCTATGTATAATTCTTGGCATAGCATATTTCATAGATGAGGGAATTTGTTTGTTTGTTTGTTTGTTTGTTTGTTTGTTTGTTTGTTTGTTTGTTTGTTTGTTTGTTTGTTTGTTTGAGGATTTTTATACCACTTTTCTAAAAACCCAAAGTGGTGTACAACAAAACAGAAATACATCAAAATAAAAACATCAGGATAAAATGTTAAAACCATTAAAAATGTTTAAAAATAACAACAGTAAAAGAGGAAATAGCAGGTAAAATAATATATAGCAGCATCAAAGTTAAAGGGTCTGTAGAGAGTACCTCCCTCCCCAAAGGCCAGGTGAAACAGATGGATCTTCCAACCCTGCTGGAAACCATATATCGGAGAGGCTGCTCTCAGATCTTCTGGCAGCTGGTTCCAGAGGCCTGGTGCCACAACCAAGAAGTCCCTACATCTTCATTGCTTGATAGGGCTGTACTAATCTTTTAACCTGAGGTGTATGCAAATCCAGAACCAACTTCCTCTTTCAAATAGCCCTACACACCCTGCTCCAGCAACACACAAAACTCTAACACTGTCTGTCTGTTACAACTTTCAGAAGTCAACACTTCCAAAAACACCAGTGGCAGAATGATAATTTGGTTTCAATTTGTTTTCTGTATAGCAGTCTTCAGAGGTAATAATTTTTGCTTTCAAAGACAGAAAACTAGAGCATTTTCAGTGTTAATGTGCACCGTATCTTTTAAAAAATGACTTTTTTTTTTCCAGGGGTCCAATCAGAGGTCCAGCTGGTGGAGTCTGGAGGCGATGTCAAGAGGCCTGGCGAGTCCCTCCGCCTCTCCTGTCGAGGCTCTGGGTTCACTTTCAGCAGCTATGTAATGAACTGGGTGAGGCAAGGTCCTGGAAAAGGCTTGGAATGGGTTGCGTCTGTAAGTGAAACTGCAGTTAAAATTTACTACTCGGCTGCCGTGAAGGGGCGCTTCACCATCTCCAGGGATAATTCCAACAGCCTGGTCTATTTGCAAATGAACGATCTGAAGCCCGAAGACACGGCCGTGTATTACTGTGTGAGACACACAGTGAGGGGAAGTGAATCTCCAGCCCAGCCAAAACCCTCATTAGATCAAAGGCAGCCCTCCAGGCTGCTTCACCTGCAATATGTCAAATGGAATAAATTGAGAGAAAGAGACCCTATGCGTACTTATTTATGTGTACCCTCTCTTTCCATATAGAAAATGCTCAGAGCAGTTTGCACCTTTGATAAACAGATAGAAAAAGCTTCTTAAGAAACTATGAAATAAAATACAATAAAGTCACTCAAATGCATCGCTTAATGTAGACAAAAACAACAAAAAAAGGAGCTACACATAAATATACCAGATGGGCAACTCAATCCTACCCAAATCCCCACGTACAGCAGCTCCAGTGTGGCTTTTGCTACATCTCATGGGGGATCCCATGCTGGATCCCATGCAATCCCATGGGGGATTTTTTGGCTGCTGGAGGTCTCCTTGGGTAAGAGGACATTTGTCCCTTGGCCCCAAGATAAACCCCAGCAACCACTATTGGGCACAGAATGGAACCAGTTGCCCTATAAGGAGTCCGATTTTTAAATGCTTTAACTCAGTATTGTCTAGGCAAAACCAACAAAGTGTTCTTGAGGTTTTCAGACAGGGAATCCATATATGCACAGCAGCAAAAAAGTCCACAGCAGTCCCTTAGCAGTCCAGTCCAACATGGAACAGACAGAAGGAGGAAGAAAACAGCCCCAGAAGCTAGCTCCTGGTCCTCCACTTTAATATTTCATTTAGCCAATCAGATTTTACATTACAGCAACCCAATGTATCCACTTTTGATGACTCAGCATGACTTTGCGCTGTCAGCTTAATTATGGGCACCTGGTCAGGTTGACCTGCAGTGCACTTTGTCCTGTTCTGTTCAGGCTTGTAAATTCATATCCTGACAGTGCCTTCTATAAATTGTGTTGATGCTATATGCAAATAGCACTCCTGGGACTCAGCCATAAATCTGTCTCACTCTGTTGAAGATGCATGCGGAAGATCTTCACATCTTCAGGGCCCTTGTTTCGAAAGACGTTCCCTTTCAGAGTATCTGGAAGGATGACACCTTGGTTCCAGTTGATGGTCCTTGTAGCAACATGGAAAGGTATTTTACTCTTTTTTTAATTTTAACCACCTATGATGCCTCTTGTTTTAATGATGATTGCATAGTATAAAAGCAAATCTGACCGTGTTTTTCACATGACCTCAGTTCTTGGTAAAATTATTATTTTTTTTCCAGAGGTGAATTCACAGATAGCTTTGATCCAAGCGGGTTCAGAATTGAAGATGCCTGGAGAGTCTGTTCAACTAACCTGTGCCACCAGTGGATTTGTCCTGGATCACTGGCATATGAGCTGGATAAGACAGAAGCCAGGGAAAGGGCTGGAGTGGGTGGCGTACTACTTGAGATCTCCGGAAACCGGTTATTATTTGCCTGCCGTTCAAGGACGATTCGCGGCCTCGAAGGACAGCTCCAACTTCTACTTGCAAATGAATAGTCTAAAGCCTGAAGACTCTGCCATGTATTACTGTGCAAGATACACAGTGACAGAAAAAAGACCAACACTCATGCAGAAACTCCTCTGCTGAAGATTTTTTTGGAAGATATTCCCTGGTGGTGGAGCTCAAACCACATGGTCTTCAAATTCAGTGAAGAACAGATCTTATTGCAAAGACAATGAGCTGCAAGAGAGAGTTGAGTGAAGCTGTTCATTCTGTCTCCCACACTAGAGAGCACATGAAGCAGGTGGCCAGTCTGTTGCACCAGAGAGGTGGGTCTGTGGTTTTGGCATCAAATCCCTCAGTCCCATCCTGAGGTTAAACAAGTTTTTTTAAAGAAGAAATTCTCACTAAAGAAAACTTTAGTTAGTTGGCACCTTCAGTCTCGAAAGACTCTGGTATCGCGCTCTGAATGGTGGTTCTGGAACAGCATCTAGTGTGACTGAAAAGGCTGATTCGGGAGTGACAATCCCTTCCACACTGGGAGCAAGTGCAGTCTGTCCCTGGTCTGTCTCCCTGGCTATGGGCCTTCCTTCTTTGCCTCTTTGCCTCAGTCTGTTGGCCAAGTGTCTCTTCAAACTGGGAAAGGCCATTCTGCACAGCCTGCCTCCAAGCGGGCCGCTCAGAGGCCAGGGTTTTCCACTTGTTGAGGTCCACTCCTAAGGCCTTCAGATCCCTCTTGCAGATGTCCTTGTATCGCAGCTGTGGTCTACCTGTACGCCTACAGGTAGACCAAAGAAAACTTATCTTTGACATTTCATTTGTAATGTTGTTATGTGTAATGAGAAAATAGCAATATAAGTCAGATGTCCTCCAAATCAGTCAACGTGGGATATGAGTTAAGAAAAAATGAATGCTTTGAGCCTGTTCAATTGGAAGAAAAGGGTGCATCACAAATAAGAACAAATACATTTGGGAGAAATAATCACTGAGTGCAGTCAACACAAAATAACTTTTCCAGGAAATGGGGGAATTGGAAAAGTACTAGGATAAGAAGGGAAGGAAGCTGTGCTCCCTTCATTTGCAGGAGATAGGGAGAATATCATTTGAACGAGGCTGCCAGACTCACACATGAGGCTTCCTTGCCTCTAAATGGGGAGTAGTCCATCAGCCCAGTGATGTCCAATATCTCAAGCACAGGTTTCTCAGAATCTTGCTACCTGAGCTACCTTGTTACCTTGTTAATGAGCTCAAACCTGGAAACATCTGTATACCATCAGTGGCAGACCTCCCCAGCCCCATGCCCAGGGCAAAGGTCCATGATGGCACCCCCCCGGCTGTCACTGCCCCCCATGCAAAAGTCTACCCCCCTACTTACCTGAGGCTCAAGGAGACTCGCTGCACCTTAGCCCGCGTCAGGGAGCCTCAGAGAGGCTTCCACGGGGTCCTAGAGGCTTGTGCCCGAGGCATTTGCCCCTTTGGACCAAATGTAGGTCCATGCATGTATAAGGAAGGAAGGAAAGTTCAGTCTCATCACTGAATGATTCCCAGGAGGATGACTGAATTAAGTGAAAAGCAAAGCAAAGGACCCTGTGTGAAGATCCTATGAAGGAAGGAAAGCACGTCCTTTGGTGGTGCTCGTGTTCTATAATTGGAGACTGTGAACAAAATGATCCACTCATTGAAACCACAATACGTAGTGAAAACAGAGAGTGAAATCTTACCACAGGAAGCAGGTGTGAAGGGCTTCTTCTCTTGAAGGAGAAACTAATTTGGGGGAATGGAGCCAGTTGCTCTATAAGGAGTCTGATTTTTAATTGCTCTAGCTCAGTATTGTCTAGGTAAAACCGACAGAGTGTTCTTGAGGGCTTTTCTCAGCCCTATATGAGGTAAGGGTTGGATGTGACTAATTCACATGCCATTAAAATGGGACTTGGTCATGACTGACTTTCTTTGGACAGAACCAGGATGAACACATGGTTTTGGGGAGTCCGTGGAAACAGTCCTTGTGGGGCCCCCTTCACATTGGCATACATGTGGATATTCACACACACACACACACACACACACACACACACACACACACACACACCAGCTTCCTTTCTCTTATCTGCCCAGAAACCAGGCAGAAGGTGGAGCAGAATCTTCCTTCATGGCCCCACTTTACCATTTTTGCCCAGTGTAGCATATACGCAACAGGCATCAAATGTGTACACCTGCGGGCTGGGCAAAAATGGATTAAGTAGTTCCTTCAGTGGAGCATGAGTAAGACATCTATGTCAGTTCTCACATATGTGAGAATTGAGCTACCGCAATGGAGCACAGCTAGGCTGATGAGTTCCTTAAGGAGTGTATCTTCCATTGAATGGATAATCACTACTGATGCCAGTCTAGCTCTTCCCCAATTCAAATGGCCTTCTTGGTCACCACAACTCTATGTCCTATGAGCAGAGAGTAGAGACATGTCACAAAGGTGACAACCAGAGCAAATATTTCCAAAGTGACTCCAGAGAGTGAACAAAGCCGCACCCTACATGGAATGTCCTCGTTGGGCTTCCTTGGCATTCTTGTATGGATGGACTTGGACTTGAGATTCTTGACTGCAGGGGAAGGTTAGCTACACCATTCCCTTATAAATGACAGGTGTATGCAAATCCCACTCCCCACCTCTTACTTAAACCCTGCCACTCGTTTGCGTCAAACAGGCTCATGTGTTTTGACACTGTTGGACCAAGAGCTGTTGGACAACTGCTGGTGGCAACATGGCACTGGGGTTGAAACTCTTCCTCACAATGGCAATGCTTAGAGGTGATTTCTCTAACTCCCAGCAATAGGAGTGGTGTGTGGGTGGGGAGTGTTCAATAATCCATTTCCACCTTCTTTAGTCTAAATCTATTTACAATTCACATGCTTGTTATTCCCCCCCCCCCCAGGTATCCAGATGGAGGTTCAGTTGGTGGCATCAGGAGGAGACATCAGAAGACCTGGAGAATCCCTCCGTCTCTCCTGTAAAGGGTCGGGGTACAGCTTTGGGAATCATCAAATGAGCTGGGTCCGACAGGCTCCCCTAAAAGGACTCAAATGGCTTGCCTTTATTGATGTCACTACTGTATACTATGCTGACTCCGTAAAGGGTCGATTCACCATCTCCAGGGACAATTCCATCAGCACGCTTTATCTGCAAATGAACGACCTGAAAGAGGAAGATACAGCCATGTACTACTGTGCCAGACACACACAGCAACTGAAAAGCTAGCAAAGGACAAGCAAAAACTTGAAACTGCCAGTTTGTTCTTCTCCCATGCCTGGCAAAGGAGCAGCAAACACACAAACAACCATGAACATGGGTTACAAACCAGTCCAACTGCCCATGTCCAACCAGTCCAGCTGCTCATGTCTCAAGCTCTGCAGAAGAGGAGGGCATAGCTGGGGAAAGAAAGAAAGAAAGAAAGAAAGAAAGAAAGAAAGAAAGAAAGAAAGAAAGAAAGAAAGAAAGAAAGAAAGAAAGAAAGAAAGAAAGAAAGAAAACAGTGGAATATCACTGGTGGTTAATTTGTCAAAACAGGGCAGGATGAAAGGACTCCAGGAAGCCCATGTTAATTTACTAATCATTTATTTGAACTATTTCAATCTGACCTTTCTGATTTAAAAACCCTCGAGATGGTTTTCAGAGATCAACTAAAGAACAATAAAACAAATTTGTTTCACTGAAAGAGCAAGCGATGGAATTTCTTTAAACACCTGCTGGAGAGGCTCTAGGAAGATCTCTTGCTACAGGCAAGGAGGTTAGACTAGATGACCTTGTGGGCACCTTCAAACTCTATGATTCTATGAGTTTAAAACAACAAAACAAATTGGCAATAATACCAGCCATTGACAGTCTAATGGAATTTTTTTTAAAAAAAGTCCTTTCTGTCTCTTTCAAAGCTGCTAGGGAGGCAATTGGGAAGGTCCCCTCAGGAAAGGAGTTCTAGAGGTGCAGCACCAGTGTAGAGAAGGCCCTGCCTTTAGTACCTGCCAAATGAAGAAATGTCAGTGATGGGCAGAGAGAGCAGGTGTTGCAACGCAATGCTGCTTGGGAAGCACCCAGGGTTTAGAACCTTGGTGCCTGAGGAAGAGTGCTAAAAGCAGAAGCACTCTGGGGGTTTGAAAGTTAGAACTCGAGCAGCAAGAAGTCAGAGCAATGAGAGACACAGCAGACATTCAGAGGGTTGATGCAGGGAGAGCTAAGCCGGAAGTAGGACGGTATGAGATGGAGAGAGAAGTCCGTCCTCCCGGCTAGCTTCCTCAGACTTTTATTCATTCTCAAAACACATGATGACACTAGCGAAAATTACTGAAGTTTGCTGAAATCTGCACTGCTAAGCAACCTGCTGGATCTGGCTTGACCGCAATACACATTCCTGAGATATGTGCTTCTTCATAACATCCTTTGTTTACAGGCTCTGGGCGAAGACTCAGCAACTGGCCCACTCTGGTGTGCCTGAGTGGGGGGGGGCAGCAGGTTTGCCTGCCTACCGGTTGCCATGTTACCAAGGCTAAGCTCAGCACCTGTGCATTTTCCTACAGGCAGGGCCCCTGTCACCCATAGTTTTATTTTAAGAGACAAGAAGACCTGGGAATACTTTGTGCAAAAGTGAGGTATTGGTTATTAAGGCTTCAATTTTTGTTAGGCAATTTGGAGCCACTCATAACTGAAGAAGATCTCACTTTGTCTTTCTTTGGCTGTAATTAAAAATAAGATTCATTTCATGCAGACCTTAAAGGTCTGAGCTGAAGTGGCTCAGTGTGAATCAGTCCCTAGACTCTTGCTTACAAAAGCGCCTTTGAAAACAGAGTGACTCTTCGAAGCCTCACGAGTCTCTCCCTCATGTTTGCTTTTCTGAAATAAGATTGTCACCATCCCAGACTTGCAGTGATTGGAAAAACCCAGGGCCCAAATGACGCAAGATGAGTGGCGCAGGAGAAAGGGTGCAAAGCGCTAAATTTTGCAGGGAGCCTCACCGTGGCGTGCAAGTGGACACCTCCCCTCCCCTTTGGAGCCATTCCAGCAGTGGGAGCCAAACGGAGGAGTACGCCTCTGTTTGGCTCCCACTGCCCCAAATGGCTCTAAAGGGCAAGGGCTGCTTGCATGCTGCGGTGAGGCTTCCTGCAAAACATAATGCTTTGCACCCCCTCTAGCTATGCCACTGCACAAGTTTGTGAGGAGTAAGCGTCTCACAACCTCAAGCTAAACAGCAAACCAAAAAAAAAAAAAAAAATGGGAGAAAAGACACACTTGAATGGGCATGATGATGGTTTTTGTGTGAAAGAGTTGGGGAAGCTTCTCTTATATCCTGAGCTGTATGTAAATACAGGGGCAGCTTCCCCTTTAAACTAGTCATTTACTCAGCCTGATCCAGTTTTTACCCAGAATCACAGTCCCTCTATGACCGACTGTTCCCCACCCAATCCCTCTCAAACCACCATTGAAGAACCATGAACTTTGGCCTTCAGCTTCTTATCTTTTCAGTAGCCCTTGGAGGTAACACGACTACTTCTAGATAAATTGTAGATCAGAAGACAGATGAATTATAGGGCTTGAAATAAAGGGGTGTTTATATCATATCTTCATTTTCCAGGTGCCCAATCTGCAAGTCCACTGGTGCAGTCTGGAGGGGGCACGAAGAAGTCTGGAGAGTCCCTCCGTCTTTCCTGCCAAGCCACCTTGGCCAGCTACAATGTCTACTGGATGGTCTGGGTGAGGCAGGTGCTGGGGAAAGGACTCGAATGGATTGCGCTGATCTATGCCGATGGGAGCCAGCAATATTACGCTGACTCCGTGAAAGGCCGCTGCACCGTCTCCAGGAATAACCCCTCCAAGATGCTGTATCTTCAAATGAACAACCTGAAATGGGATGACACTGCTGTCTATTACTGCGCGAGTCACTAGGCACAGTGGTTTCCACCCATGCAAATTCTCTGCCACTAAACCCTGAATCAGCTCAATCATAGTGGAGAAAACAGAGTTTCTCAAAGACTGACTAAATGGATGTTGTAGTTGTTGTTGTTCAGTCCTTAAGTCATGACTTTCATGACCCCGTGGACCACAGCATGCCAGGCCCTCTTTACCACTAATTTCCAGAGTTTGTCCAAATTCATGTTCATTGCCTCGGTGACACTAACCATTTCATCCTCTGCCGTCCCCTTCTCCTTTTGCCTTCATTTTTTCCCAGCATCAGGGTCTTTTCTAAAAAGTCCTCCCTTCTCATGAGATGACCAAAGTATTTCAGCTTCAGCATCTGTCCTTCCAATGAACAATCTGGGTTGATTTCCTGTAGGATCAACTGATTTGATCTCCTTGCAGTCCAGGGGACTCTCAAAAGTCTTCTCCAGCACCATAATTCGAAAGCATCTATCCTTTGGCGCTCATCCCTCCTTATGGTCCAGTTCTCAGTCATACATTACAGCTGGAAAAACCATAGCTTTGACTATGGTGGATAGAGGTGGACAATTCACACCACCATTTTTAAGGTGGACATTCCACCTTTTCTGAAACTCAGTCACAGTGTGATACTAATTTATTCATTCTTCATGATTCTTTGCCAATCTCTCTGTGACCTGAGGTTAATCAATGTTAGGGGGGAAAAATGAGAATACAGACATAAACAACCTATCCATCTAGCAATTATCTAGCTGCAGGGACTAAACTGGACACAGTGTGTGCTGAGCAGGCTCTGAATCTGTCAAGGGGGAATTCTATCAAGAATTGGAGAAGCTGCTTCTATGTCACCCCTTGAGAAGGTCATGGGCAAACGGGCACCCCATATCATATTCCTCATTCCTTCACTATAAATATTAACATTTCTGCCCAACATTGTATATATGCAACAGGGATCAAATGTGTATACCTGTGGGCAGGGCAGAAGTGGGTTAATAGAAAAGAAATGGGCTTTATCTCTCTTTTCCACCATGTTCCAAGAGGGCTGTTGAAGTTCTGGGGTGCTGTCTGGAAGCAGCTGGGGCTTGAATGTGGGCTAATAAACTGAAATTAAATCTGGATAAGACAGAGGTCCTCCTGACCTGCTAGGTGGCTATGCAGATATTAGATCCGCAACTTGCTCTAGCACTCTCCCTGAAGGAACCGGTTCGCAGCCTGGGAGTCCTCTTGGACCCACAGCAGTCCCTGGATGTTCAGATGGCATCTGTGGCCAGGGGGGCTTTTGCCCAGATGCAGCTGGTGCACCAGCTGCAGTTTTATCTCTGCTAGTCGAATCTGGAGACGGTGGTCCATGCTCTAGTGACATCTTGGTTAGACTACTGTAATGCACTCAATGTGGGGCTACCCCTGAAGACGGTTCGGAAGTTGGTGCAGAATGTGGCAGCTCAGTTGGACCACAGTAAATTTTGTGTTGTCCTAACTACTGTCATCAAATCCATGGACTGTCATGCCTCCTGCTTTGTACATCACAGGAAATGACCTTCCCTCTGCTTGGAGAATGGTAAAAACGACATAGAGATGTTGACCATCAAAAGCTAATATTTTGATTGTGGAACCAAAACGATCCCTTCTGGGTTTCCCGTCTTCTTTTCCCATTTGATAGCCTCCAAGAATAAGATCCCACAAAGACTTTTGTCTATCGCTGGGCAGTCGTGTTTCAATTTTTAAACTTAAATCTGCCCTCCTTTCCGATTCTTTTGAACCCATTATTCTTACCCTAGCAAGATGTGAGAGGCAATTGCCTGACATCTCATTAGTCATGTCAAAGAAAAAAGTGACGGAGTAATGTTTATTTTATTTATTTATTGAGATACTTATATACCACCCACCTCAACTGACTCAAGGAAGATTCATAGGCAGGCTGAACATAAATCTATGTTAAATGAGATTTTTACAAACATTTCTCCAGATGATTCCCATCAACCTGACTGCTGACTCTTGTGCTTTCCAAGCCTCTCGCAGTTGGCTGCAACCATAATTCAGGTGGGTTTCTCAAATATGTTATCCCAGTGTTTCTCAAACTGTGGGTCACAAGCCAATTTCAGGTGGGTCGCCATTCATTTCAATATTTTATTTTTAATATTAGACTTGATGCTACTATGGTATGTGACTGCATTTGGGGTAATGTTACAGATCTGTTCTTTTAACAAGCTACTATGTTTATTCTTTTAACAATAATAGTCAATGGGACTTACTCCTGGGTAAGCGTGGGTAGGATTGCAGCCTAGGATTGTTCAAAATTATCCTGCTTGATGTTGTTACTTCTGGTCATGACATCACTTCCGGTGGGTCCCGACTGATTCTCATTCTAAAAAGTGGGTCCTGGATCTAAATGTGTGAGAACCACTGTGTTATCTGTTTTTGCCAGCTGACTACTCCACACCCCTCACGCAAATACACCTTTTTTTATTGGCAACGTTCAGTCTCAAAAGACTATGGTATCGCACTCTGAAAGGTGGTTCTGGCACAGCATCTAGTGTGGCTGAAAAGGCCAATCCGGGAGTGACAATCCCTTCCACACCGGGAGCAAGTGCAGTCTGTCCCTGGTCTGTGTCCCTGGCTATGGGCCTTCCTACAAATACACCAGTGACTTCCCAATCTCCCAGTCTCCCATCCAGGCAGCCGATCCTGCTTAGCTTTTTCAGGCCAGGCGACAACTCAACCTCCACACCACAACTCCTGCACTAACCTTTTAACCTGCAGTGTATGCAAATCCAAGGTCAACTTCCTCTTTAAAATAGCCCTACACTCTCTGCTCCAGCAACACCCAAAACTCTAAGGCTGTCTGTCTGTCTGTTACATATCACTGTCAAAACTTCCTAAAGCATCAGTGGAAGAAATGAACATTTGGCAGCAATTTGTTTTCTTGATAGCAATCTTGAGAGGTAATATTTTTTGCTTTCAAAGACAGAGAACCAGAACGCTCTATGTGTGAGTATGCAAGAGTCTTTAAAGAAATGCTTTTTCTTTCTTTCTACCCCCAGGTGTCCAATCGCAGGTCCAACTAGTGGAGTCTGGAGGAGATGTAAAGAAGCCTGGAGAGTCCCTCCAGCTCTCCTGTCAAGCCTCTGGGTTCACCTTCAGCAGCTACAGGATAAACTGGGTGAGACAGGCTCCTGGAAAGGGTCTGGAATGGGTGGCCTACATCAGTACATACTCATCACCCATTTACTACTCGGACGCCGTGAAGGGGCGCTTCACCATCTCCAGGGATGATTCCAGCAGCCTGCTGCATTTGCAAATGACCGATCTGAAGCCCGAAGACACGGCCCTGTATTACTGTGCAAGAGGCACAGTGAGAGGAAGTGAATCTGAAGCCTGGTAGAAAAGCTAATTTGATCATGGGCAGCTCTCCATGCTGGTTCATCTGCAGTATCTCAAATGGGAAGAGAGAGAGAGAGAGAGAGAGAGAGAGAGAGAGAGAGAGAGAGAGAGAGAGAGAGAGAGAAGGGTCAATGTATACTTGTTTGTTTATACTGTCCCTTTCAATTTTATAGAAATTGTTCAAGGTTGTTAGACCTGAGAGAGAGAGAGAGAGAGAGAGAGAGAGAGAGAGAGAGAGAGAGAGATCAGTCAGTGGAGCAGGACTCTGCCACATCCTAACTCCCCTCCCTGAAAACCCCTGAAAGCCCTACATGGAACTAAATCGTGGGTGCAGATCTGAGTAGCCCAATTGAGCAAATGTTCCCTTACCCCCAAGGAGACCCCTCACCTTCTCAAATCCAACACTGGCTACAGCATGGGCCCAATAGCCCAGCTGCTCCAGCATTGGATAGGACTGGGCTGTAAATCACTCAGATGAATCACTTAAGAATGGAGAGAACAAAGCAGCAGCGGATTAATGCAGCAGATTAATACATCACAGCAATAAAAAAATAAACAGACATTTGTATTGAATAGTCGTTCCCTTTGTCCAGCAAACGCTGGGAGTTGTAGTTCTGTGGGTGGCAGCCATGTGAATTCCCAGTAACTCCCGTAAATTCCAATTCCCAAGAGAATTGTTGACCTTACACCAGGTAAACAGGAGTGACTTGTCTCACAGCCCTCAGCCTGGAAGTGGGTAATTCACTGCCCTGAGTGAGTCTTGCTCTTGTTACTATCACCTACTTGTTGCAGCACAGGGAGTGAGACTGGGCAGAGATGTGACGTCCCGCCTCTGTTCATGTGAGCCTTGGGCACTGTCTTTGATTGCGTTAGAACACTGGTTTGTCTAGCTTAGCATTATCTATGTATATTGACTGGCCGTGAGAAGTCTTGTCATTCTAGGAAAAGTCCTTGAGAGTCCTACCTGGACTTGAGAGTCCTAACTTGTCATTCTAGGAAAAGTCCATGAGATCCTAACTGGAGAGACCAGGAAATTGACCAAGGTGGTGGGGGAATCCACTCTCACAATGCCAAGTCACACCAAATGCTTGTATTGTAAAGGAGAAGCATCAATAGAAAGATGCGCTCAAATCAGTGCTCATCTTCCTTTGGATGCTTCTCCTTTTTCAATACAAGCATTCAATGTGACTTGGCATTGTGAGAGTGGATACAAGGCAGTTTTCTGAATAACCCCTGAGCTGCGGTATAATATCTGGGAAACAGAGATTCCTACTCAGGCAATCAGCCTTGTGAACATTTCCAGAACCAGACCAAATCAGGAACTTGAAATTGGACATGCAGAAGTCGAAAGCATGCAATTCAGTTGAGTTCATATTTGATCTGTCTCTAGATACCTGATTGTGAGGGACCAGCATGGGGGTCCCTCGTAAGATCCACCCCCCCACCTCCATGACATTCAGGATAAGCAGACAGGTCCCCATGGAGAAATCCTTCAGTTACCAGTCTTATCCTTCCCCTCCCCATAGCAATGCAGGCATGCCGAAACGGTTCACGCTGCATTCTTCAGGCAGTATGCCCTCCCCAACCCTCTTCTACCCTTCCCTGCCCCATCCTGCCTCTCTCACCAATTTACCTTTGTCGATGGTCCTTTTGAAGTCCATCGCTGCACACGGGGTTTGCCACTGGTGGGTTGGCAGTACACGGTTTTACGAGCTGCTAGCAGGCCATCTGTGATGGCCATAAAGTGCTCCCAACCATTGGAATGCCAGTTCTAGTGGCAGGGGATGGGGGTAGGATTGGGCCATAAGGACCCCACTCCTGAAGGGGGTCATTTCTTGATGTAATTGTCTTGTGAATTCCAAATATGGGAGCAAAATACGTGATGGCATTTCTTCCGAAAACCAGCCGTCAGAACTCTCGGCCTGCTTCTCCTAAGGTGGGGTAAATTAAAATAATACAAACCACTGCTGGTCATGAAGAAAATAAGTAAGTGTACAGGTTTGTGGCTGCAGCTGTGAGACTCTTTCCTCAGTTGTTTGCCTGAGAACTGACAATGTCCTGATCCCCTGACAGTTTGACGTCTCAAGATACTTCTACGTAAGTATCTCTTGGAAACAAAGCCAGCCTTCCTCCCCTAGTACGATGGGCTGAACTGCCTCAGAGGCATATTTTATCATCATCCCTAATTCATTAATAACCTCTTTGAGACTCATGAATAAGCCTGTCCCATGCCAACATCTCAAGATACGATATCAGTAGTAGCAGATTCCCCTCTGATCCCCCTGTGATTATTTTTGGGACTATTTTCTAGCATGTGTTTGGAGGAGTACCATTCTAGAGAGTGAGGAACTGCCCCATGTAGCCATGTTCAATCAAGCCACAGAACACATGAGCGACAGCAGAAACAGAAATGAGTTTGGGCAAATCACTCTTTATTTGCCAAACAGCCAAGCCACACATCACAGAAACTCCTGAATCTGAAACCCCTCCCCTTTCCAGTAATTCTGATTATCTGAAGTTCTTTAGCTGATTGGATCCCATATTGACCCATACTCTTTTATATTGACGCCTTTATGCAAAGTCAAACACTGTTGCTTCCTACTTAAGCCTTCAGAGTTTCTCGACTCACGCAGACATTTTAGCTCAGGAAAGCACGATTCCCTTCGAGGTTCAGGCTGTCCTTCCACAATGTCATTTTTATTACCAGTACTTACTGCACTGGCTGCCTCCTCATGTAAGTTGGGGATGACATTTCAATTCTTTCCATCCCTGAATACATTAATTATGGCCTGTTTTCTATCTCAATTCTTTCTCCTTTTTCATCCTCCTACCAGGCGCCCTCTCACAGCAGGTGGTTCTGACCCAATCAGAGTCAGTACTGAAGAAACCTGGAGAAGCCCATAAACTGGCCTGTGCCGTCACTGGCTTCAATGTTAACAGCTACTACATGAGCTGGGTCCGGCAGAAGCCTGGGAAAGGCTTGGAATGGCTGGTTAGCTACTATAAACCTAGCAGTAGCAATTACTATTCCCCTACAATCCGAGGGAGATTCACAGCCTCCAAGGACAGCTCCAACTTCTACCTGCAGATGAACAGCCTGAATGCAGAAGACACAGCCATGTATTACTGTGCGAGAGACACAGTGAGAGGGATCCCTCTAGAGCTCAGCCAAAAACTCTTCAACTTCAGAGAGAAATCAGCACAGGGGGAGCCAGAGTTCCAGAAATCAGAAAAGAAAAAACTGTGTGCAGACCTACGTTAAGGGCAGACATTACAAAGAGCAGTGGTTGTAAACAATCAACAACTGTTTGGCTCTGTTGCCAATGACCACACTTTCAAAAGTGTGCACAGTCCCTCCTAACTCCACCTTGGTTCCTTAGCTAACAGTCCTGAGAGCCAGCGGGGGGGGGGGGCACAGCTCTCTCCAATAAGGATCATACTAATCAGGGCCATTGATCAGGATGGAGAGTGGTAGCAGGGCCTGCGTCTCAGCTCCCTCTAAGGCAGCGATTTCAACCGGTTTCCAACCAGTGTGCTTTGGCCCATTGGTGTGCCCCAAATAGTCCGCAACGGGTGTTTGCGAGAGTGTCATTTATTTGTGAGAAGGGAGGCTCTCTGCATCACAGTCCAGAGCAAAACAAATCTCCTTTGCTTGGGGAAGGTGGTGCAATTCAGCTTCCTCAATTCTTTATGGGGAGTTGACATTGAGGAGCTGGGATTGTCAGTCGATATCTAGAGCTTGGAATTAGTGTGGAAATGTTTAAATGAGAGAATAGGCAGTAGCTCCCCAACCAAGGTAGGAATTGCACTGTAGTACAAGGTGGAGTGCCAGGAAATAGTCGCCAGAGCAAAGTACAAATCCATATGCCTATGATTTAATTTCAGTTAACCTGGCCCATTTAATTTAAACAGCTTTGCGTTGCATATGATTGGGGTGTACTTGGACAGACAGGGCTATCTGGGATTCTTTGCTTCTCAAGAGTTTTTCTCCCATGTTCACACCCCACCCATTTTAAGCTGATTGATTTATGCAAAGCCAAGAATTTTCCAACCCCCGACTTAAACCCTCGCACAGATTATTTGTCACAGCACATGGTGTCCCTCTGAGATCCAACCCATCTGGCTGCGATGTCCTCCTTATCTCTAATCATTACACTGGTTGTGTTTTCCTCGTGTATGCTTGGTTTTAAACTTTGTGACATCGCTCACTAAATTCTGGGCTGTTGCTTCTTCTACCTCTAATATGTCTCTGTTTCCTTCCCCACCAGGCGTCCTCTCACAACAGGTGGTTCTGACCCAATTGGAATCAGTGTTGAAAAGTCCTGGAGAAACCTATAAACTGACCTGCGCCGTCACTGGCTTTAATCCCAATAGCTACTACATGGACTGGGTCCAGCAGAAACCTGGGAAAGGCTTGGAATGGCTGGTTCACTCCTATACCCCTAGTAGCAGTAATAATTATTCCCCTGCAATCCAAGGGCGGTTCACTGCCTCCAAGGACAGCTCCAACTTCTACCTGCAGATGAATGGCCTGAAGGAAGAAGACACGGCCGTGTATTACTGTGTGAGACAGACACACAGTAAGAGGGATCTCACTACAGCTCATCCAAAAACCCTTTCTGCAAATGAACAGCCTGAAAGCAGAAGACACAAACTTGGCACTGAAGGGGAGGGGCCACTTGCACGCCGCAATGAAGCTCCCTGCAAAACAGCACCCCCACTAGCTATGCCACTGATGAGAGCGAAGAGGACAGGGAGAGGAGGAGCCAACCTACACCATATTCCTAGCAATGCTTAGATGATAAGCATGCCCCCAACTCAGAAGAATGCAGGAAGGGGTGGGAAGGGCCAGGAAAAACTGTGGACCACCTGGATGGCAGTAGTTGCACACTCCCTCTTAAATGATAGAGAGCTGAGTTTTCCTGCTACTGAGCTGAGAGATTCTGCAGCAGCCCTGGCTGATCTCCGAAACAAAAAGGCATCCGAGGCCATTTAAGTGATCACCCCAGAGCATTCCAAGTCATTACCAATTTGATCCCTGCTGTCACAAAGCAGAGAGATGCATTATTTTGTAACAGGTTTACAAACCCGACTGATTCTCATTCTAAAAAGTGGGTCCTGGATCTAAATGTGTGAGAACCACTATGTTATCTGTTTTTGCCAGCTGACTACTCCACACCCCTCACACAAATACACCTTTTTTTATTGTCAACGTTCAGTCTCAAAAGACTATGGTATCACGCTCTGAAAGGTGGTTCTGGCACAGCGTCTAGTGTGGCTAAACAGGCCAATCCGGGAGTGACAATCCCTTCCACAATGTGAGCAAGTGCAGTCTGTCCCTCGTCTGTCTCCCTGGCTATGGGCCTTCTTACAAATACACCAGTGACATCCCAATCTCCCAGTCTCCCATCCAGGCAGCCGATCCTGCTTAGCTTTTTCAGGCCAGGCGACAACTCAACCTCCACACCACAAGTCCTGCACTAACCTTTTAACCTGCAATGTATGCAAATCCAAGGTCAACTTCCTCTTTAAAATAGCCCTACACTCTCTGCTCCAGCAACACCCAAAACTCTAAGGCTGTCTGTCTGTCTGTTACATATCACTGTCAAAACTTCCTAAAGCATCAGTGGAAGAAATGAACATTTGGCAGCAATTTGTTTTCTTGATAGCAATCTTGAGAGGTAATATTTTTTGCTTTCAAAGACAGAGAACCAGAACGCTCTATGTGTGAGTATGCAAGAGTCTTTAAAGAAATGCTTTTTCTTTCTTTCTACCCCCAGGTGTCCAATCGCAGGTCCAACTAGTGGAGTCTGGAGGAGATGTAAAGAAGCCTGGAGAGTCCCTCCAGCTCTCCTGTCAAGCCTCTGGGTTCACCTTCAGCAGCTACAGGATAAACTGGGTGAGACAGGCTCCTGGAAAGGGTCTGGAATGGGTGGCCTACATCAGTACATACTCATCACCCATTTACTACTCGGACGCCGTGAAGGGGCGCTTCACCATCTCCAGGGATGATTCCAGCAGCCTGCTGCATTTGCAAATGACCGATCTGAAGCCCGAAGACACGGCCCTGTATTACTGTGCAAGAGGCACAGTGAGAGGAAGTGAATCTGAAGCCTGGTAGAAAAGCTAATTTGATCATGGGCAGCTCTCCATGCTGGTTCATCTGCAGTATCTCAAATGGGAAGAGAGAGAGAGAGAGAGAGAGAGAGAGAGAGAGAGAGAGAGAGAGAGAGAGAGAGAGAGAGGGGTCAATGTATACTTGTTTGTTTATACTGTCCCTTTCAATTTTATAGAAATTGTTCAAGGTTGTTAGACCTGAGAGAGAGAGAGAGAGAGAGAGAGAGAGAGAGAGAGAGATCAGTCAGTGGAGCAGGACTCTGCCACATCCTAACTCCCCTCCCTGAAAACCCCTGAAAGCCCTACATGGAACTAAATCGTGGGTGCAGATCTGAGTAGCCCAATTGAGCAAATGTTCCCTTACCCCCAAGGAGACCCCTCACCTTCTCCAATCCAACACTGGCTACAGCATGGGCCCAATAGCCCAGCTGCTCCAGCATTGGATAGGACTGGGCTGTAAATCACTCAGATGAATCACTTAAGAATGGAGAGAACAAAGCAGCAGCGGATTAATGCAGCAGATTAATACATCACAGCAATAAAAAAATAAACAGACATTTGTATTGAATAGTCGTTCCCTTTGTCCAGCAAACGCTGGGAGTTGTAGTTCTGTGGGTGGCAGCCATGTGAATTCCCAGTAACTCCCGTAAATTCCAATTCCCAAGAGAATTGTTGACCTTACACCAGGTAAACAGGAGTGACTTGTCTCACAGCCCTCAGCCTGGAAGTGGGTAATTCACTGCCCTGAGTGAGTCTTGCTCTTGTTACTATCACCTACTTGTTGCAGCACAGGGAGTGAGACTGGGCAGAGATGTGACGTCCCGCCTCTGTTCATGTGAGCCTTGGGCACTGTCTTTGATTGCGTTAGAACACTGGTTTGTCTAGCTTAGCATTATCTATGTATATTGACTGGCCGTGAGAAGTCTTGTCATTCTAGGAAAAGTCCTTGAGAGTCCTACCTGGACTTGAGAGTCCTAACTTGTCATTCTAGGAAAAGTCCATGAGATCCTAACTGGAGAGACCAGGAAATTGACCAAGGTGGTGGGGGAATCCACTCTCACAATGCCAAGTCACACCAAATGCTTGTATTGTAAAGGAGAAGCATCAATAGAAAGATGCGCTCAAATCAGTGCTCATCTTCCTTTGGATGCTTCTCCTTTTTCAATACAAGCATTCAATGTGACTTGGCATTGTGAGAGTGGATACAAGGCAGTTTTCTGAATAACCCCTGAGCTGCGTTATAATATCTGGGAAACAGAGATTCCTACTCAGGCAATCAGCCTTGTGAACATTTCCAGAACCAGACCAAATCAGGAACTTGAAATTGGACATGCAGAAGTCGAAAGCATACAATTCAGTTGTGTTCATATTTGATCTGTCTCTAGATACCTGATTGTGAGGGACCAGCATGGGGGTCCCTCGTAAGATCCACCCCCCCACCTCCATGACATTCAGGATAAGTAGACAGGTCCCCATGGAGAAATCCTTCAGTTACCAGTCTTATCCTTCCCCTCCCCATAGCAATGCAGGCATGCCAAAACGGTTCACGCTGCATTCTTCAGGCAGTATGCCCTCCCCAACCCTCTTCTACCCTTCCCTGCCCCATCCTGCCTCTCTCACCAATTTACCTTTGTCGATGGTCCTTTTGAAGTCCATCGCTGCACACGGGGTTTGCCACTGGTGGGTTGGCAGTACACGGTTTTACGAGCTGCTAGCAGGCCATCTGTGATGGCCATAAAGTGCTCCCAACCATTGGAATGCCAGTTCTAGTGGCAGGGGATGGGGGTAGGATTGGGCCATAAGGACCCCACTCCTGAAGGGGGTCATTTCTTGATGTAATTGTCTTGTGAATTCCAAATATGGGAGCAAAATACATGATGGCATTTCTTCTGAAAACCAGCCATCAGAACTCTCGGCCTGCTTCTCCTAAAGTGGGGTAAATTAAAATAATACAAACCACTGCTGGTCACGAGGAAAATAAGTAAGTGTACAGGTTTGTGGCTGCAGCTGTGAGACTCTTTCCTCAGTTGTTTGCCTGAGAACTGACAATGTCCTGATCCCCTGACAGTTTGACGTCTCAAGATACTTCTACGTAAGTATCTCTTGGAAACAAAGCCAGCCTTCCTCCCCTAGTACGATGGGCTGAACTGCCTCAGAGGCATATTTTATCATCATCCCTAATTCATTAATAACCTCTTTGAGACTCATGAATAAGCCTGTTCCATGCCAACATCTCAAGATATGATATCAGTAGTAGCAGATTCCCCTCTGATCCCCCTGTGATTATTTTTGGGACTATTTTCTTTACCCAGGCTTCGCGCACTGGAGAGGACACTCCAACTTCACCATACGGCATCGGCACAACACGGGAAGCAGCAGTTTACCAGTTATAAGTCTTTGCTCGATTGGCGTAGAGCATGATGCCAGGGGCTGCTTCCGATGGTGGGAGAGATCATTGCATCTCATTGGGCAGCTACCGCCCGCCTTAAGCTGGGCAGTCCCCAGCCAGTAAGGTGTTGCCTCGCCACGGTCCGTTAACCTCATGGAGTGCATGGGGTTTAGGGTGAAAACCGACAAGCAGATCAACAACTCTGCACCATGCAACAGAAAACAGAGACACTTTGCCAACAGTCTGAGGCAAAGAGGCAAAGAAGGAAGGCCCACAGCCAGGGAGACAGACCAGGGACAGACTGCACTTGCTCCCGGTGCGGAAGGGATTGTCACTCCCGAATTGGCCTTTTCAGCCATACTAGACGCTGTGCCAGAACCAACATTCAGAGCGCAATGCCAGAGTCTTTCGAGACTGAAGGTTGCCAATACAAATTTTCTAGCATGTGTTTGGAGGAGTACCATTCTAGAGAGTGAGGAACTGCCGCATGTAGCCATGTTCGATCAAGCCACAGAACACATGAGCGATAGCAGAAATAGAAATGAGTTTGGGCAAATCACTCTTTATTTACCAAACAGCCAAGCCACACATCACAGAAACTCCTGAATCTGAAACCCCTCCCCTTTCCAGTAATTCTGATTAGCTGAAGTTCTTTAGCTGGTTGGATCCCATATTGACCCATACTCTTTTATATTGACACCTTTATGCAAAGTCAAACACTGTTGCTTCCTACTTAAGCCTTCAGAGTTTCTCGACTCACGCAGACATTTTAGCTCAGGAAAGCACGATTCCCTTCGAGGTTCAGGCTGTCCTTCCACAATGTCATTTTTATTACCAGTACTTACTGCACTGGCTGCCTTCTCATGTAAGTTGGGGATGACATTTCAATTCTTTCCATCCCTGAATACATTAATTATGGCCTGTTTTCTATCTCAATTCTTTCTCCTTTTTCATCCTCCTACCAGGCGCCCTCTCACAGCAGGTGGTTCTGACCCAATCAGAGTCAGTACTGAAGAAACCTGGAGAAGCCCATAAACTGGCCTGTGCCGTCACTGGCTTCAATGTTAACAGCTACTACATGAGCTGGGTCCGGCAGAAGCCTGGGAAAGGCTTGGAATGGCTGGTTAGCTACTATAAACCTAGCAGTAGCAATTACTATTCCCCTACAATCCAAGGGAGATTCACAGCCTCCAAGGACAGCTCCAACTTCTACCTGCAGATGAACAGCCTGAATGCAGAAGACACAGCCATGTATTACTGTGCGAGAGACACAGTGAGAGGGATCCCTCTAGAGCTCAGTCAAAAACTCTTCAACTTCAGAGAGAAATCAGCACAGGGGGAGCCAGAGTTCCAGAAATCAGAAAAGAAAAAACTGTGTGCAGACCTACGTTAAGGGCAGACATTACAAAGAGCAGTGGTTGTAAACAATCAACAACTGTTTGGCTGTGTTGCCGATGACCACACTTTCAAAAGTGTGCACAGTCCCTCCTAACTCCACCTTGGTTCCTTAGCTAACAGTCCTGAGAGCCAGCAGGGGGGGGGGCACAGCTCTCTCCAATAAGGATCATACTAATCAGAGCCATTGATCAGGATGGAGAGTGGTAGCAGGGCCTGCGTCTCAGCTCCCTCTAAGGCAGCAATTTCAACCGGTTTCCAACCAGTGTGCTTTGGCCCATTGATGCGCCCCAAATAGTCCGCAACGGGTGTTTGCGAGAGTGTCATTTATTTGTGAGAAGGGAGGCTCACTGCATCACAGTCCAGAGCAAAACAAATCTCCTTTGCTTGGGGAAGGTGGTGCAATTCAACTTCCTCAATTCTTTATGGGGAGTTGACATTGAGGAGCTGGGATTGTCAGTCGATATCTAGAGCTTGGAATTAGTGTGGAAATGTTTAAATGAGAGAATAGGCAGTAGCTCCCCAACCAAGGTAGGAATTGCACTGTAGTACAAGGTGGAGTGCCAGGAAATAGTCGCCAGAGCAAAGTACAAATCCATATGCCTATGATTTAATTTCAGTTAACCTGGCCCATTTAATTTAAACAGCTTTGTGTTGCATATGATTGGGGTGTACTTGGGCAGACAGGGCTATCTGGGATTCTTTGCTTCTCAAGAGTTTTACTCCCATGTTCACACCCCACCCATTTTAAGCTGATTGATTTATGCAAAGCCAAGAATTTTCCAACCCCCGACTTAAACCCTCGCACAGATTATTTGTCACAGCACATGGTGACCCTCTGAGATCCAACCCATCTGGCTGCGATGTCCTCCTTATCTCTAATCATTACACTGGTTGCGTTTTCCTCGTGTATGCTTGGTTTTAAACTTTGTGACATCGCTCACTAAATTCTGGGCTGTTGCTTCTTCTACCTCTAATACGTCTCTGTTTCCTTCCCCACCAGGCGTCCTCTCACAACAGGTGGTTCTGACCCAATTGGAATCAGTGTTGAAAAGTCCTGGAGAAACCCATAAACTGACCTGCGCCGTCACTGGCTTTAATCCCAATAGCTACTACATGGACTGGGTCCAGCAGAAACCTGGGAAAGGCTTGGAATGGCTGGTTCACTCCTATACCCCTAGTAGCAGTAATAATTATTCCCCTGCAATCCAAGGGCGGTTCACTGCCTCCAAGGACAGCTCCAACTTCTACCTGCAGATGAATGGCCTGAAGGAAGAAGACACGGCCGTGTATTACTGTGTGAGACAGACACACAGTAAGAGGGATCTCACTACAGCTCATCCAAAAACCCTTTCTGCAAATGAACAGCCTGAAAGCAGAAGACACAAACTTGGCACTGAAGGGGAGGGGCCACTTGCACACCGCAATGAAGCTCCCTGCAAAACAGCACCCCCACTAGCTATGCCACTGATGAGAGCGAAGAGGACAGGGAGAGGAGGAGCCAACCTACACCATATTCCTAGCAATGCTTAGATGATAAGCATGCCCCCAACTCAGAAGAATGCAGGAAGGGGTGGGAAGGGCCAGGAAAAACTGTGGACCACCTGGATGGCAGTAGTTGCACACTCCCTCTTAAATGATAGAGAGCTGAGTTTTCCTGCTACTGAGCTGAGAGATTCTGCAGCAGCCCTGGCTGATCTCCGAAACAAAAAGGCATCCGAGGCCATTTAAGTGATCACCCCAGAGCATTCCAAGTCATTACCAATTTGATCCCTGCTGTCACAAAGCAGAGAGATGCACTATTTTGTAACAGGTCCCATTTGTAATGGAATACTAGGGAGCATGTGACTTTCCTCTTAACCTCTGGATATCACAGTGGAAAGGATGGACTCTCTCCTTCCCTCTGAGACAAGCCTTTTTCAGGCATAGGCTTGCAGCTTCTTGGGAAGATGATTCTGGGAGAACCTATTGGGCCTTGACCAGTTTTTTGCAAACTTGTCATTCTCAATAGTATGATCAAGCTTATTCAAGCCCTTCCGCCCGCATGGAACTTATGAATTGCAATGATAGGGAATTGCAATGATATGGATACTCCGGAGCAATGAGACTGTTCTGACCATGTCATTTTCAAATAGGGTGAGAACCAACATTCAAAAAACTGAAATCAAAATAAATTGCAGGGTTCCTCTCAAGGCAAAACATTTGACAATTCTTAGACAGGTTTCTCTAAGACAGGTGACAAGAGGGCAAGTGATGATGTGAAAATGGAGTCACAGTGAGAACAATGTTATGGGCCAGTGCAATGTGTTATAGATATGTGTTATGGTAATGCTTAATAAAAATGTTATAGCAGAAGAGCTGATACAGCCATTAATTCTTTCTCCTTATTAGTATGTCTCTATTGTTTAGTTGGGGCCTCAACACAATGATGTAACATTTGGGGCAAAAGATGCAGCCCAGTAGCCCAGCACTGGAGGCCAAGATGGAGAAGATCTCCACGGCCACCATGTATTTCCCTTTGGTGCTCAGGTAGCTGGGAATAAAGGACAACCACACACTGCAAAAGGCCAACATGCTGAAGGTGATGAACTTGGCTTCATTGAAACTGTCTGGTAACTTGCGAGCCAGGAATGCTACCGTGAAGCTGGCAAAGGCCAGGAAGCCCAGGTAGCCCAGGACACAGGAAAACATGGCGAGGGACCCCTCGTTACACTGAACAATGATTTCCTCAGTCTCTGAATGCAGGTCCAGTTCGGGGAAGGGGGGAGAGGTTGCCAGCCACACTGTGCACACGCTTGCTTGAAAGAGAGAGCAGGATGCGACCAAGGAGTAGGCCAGTTTTGTCCCCACCCACTTCCTCATGCTGGACCCGGGCTTGGTGGCCATGAAAGCAACAACCACGGTGATGGTTTTGGCCAGCACACAAGAAACAGCTGTTGAGAAGATGATGCCGAACATTGGTTGACGGAGAAAGCAGGTGATTCTTCCAGGTTGGCCCATGAACAGCAAAGAAGACAGGAGGCAGAGCAGGAGGGAGATGAGGAGGGTGTAGGTGAGATCCCGGTTGTTGGCTTTGACGATGGGAGTGTCTTTGTGCTTCAGAAAAATTCCCAGCACCAAGGCTGTGAGCAGGGAGAAAGTAACAGCAGCCAAGGCTAGACCCATCCCTAAAGGTTCTGTATATGACAAAAAGCTTTTGGTTTTGGGGATGCATCTATTCCTGGCCTTGCTTGGGTACTGCTCTTCTGGGCATTTGAAGCAATCCTCCATGTCTGAAAAATACATTAGGATTTCCCATTACAGTGACAATTCGTGATAAGGCTCATGGTAAAAATCTCTTGATGGTTGAACGCATTGAAAAGATAATGAATTTTATTCTAATTAGGAGTGCAGGTGGTTTAGTGCCTCTCTGATTGCAACCAAATGAGGTCACCCCATAATAAAATATTGCTTTCTACATACTCATGCCTTGCTAGTCGGGAAGAATGCTAGAACTTTATAGATTAAATGAAGAACCAAGTGAACCCATTAAACCAGCCAGATGAAGACTGAAGATACTCATTAATACACAAGTCTTTTGATAACTTGAACAACTAGAGATTTCTCAAGGGCTACCAAGTAGAAGATGGTGTGGCTTTGTTCTCAGTTGATCCAAAGGGTACGGCAGAAATGGGTTCAAATGAAAACGTGGAAGAATTTGATCAAATGTTAGAAAGAACTAGGGCTTTGCAAGGGTTCACGTCACTTGGTACAGGAGTCCAGCACATCACCCCCAAGATGTTCCTCAACCCATGGAGTGAGCGAAGCAACATCCCAGGCAGTGCGCGTGGTGACGCGCCATTGCCCCACACCACTGTGTTTTTTTGGGGGGGGGCTATAACTTTTGATAGAATATAGTTCCTTGTGGTTAAATTGTGTTCCGCGTGAAATTTACGCATCAATTGATATTTAATGATGGTATTATTCAAAAATACCAAGATTTTAAAAAATTTTTGGCTGGTAGTGGTGTCTCCCCTCCCAATGTGCATCACCCACTGTGGCCCACACCCCAGTGCACCCCCCCCCCCACACACACACACATCCCCTTAGCAATGCCACTGGAAAAACTTCCTGATGGTGAGAACTGTTTGGCAGTGGGACAGTTTGCCTTGGTAGGTCGTATACTCTTCATCAGTGGAGATATGGATTGCCATTTACTGACACTGTCATTGTTGTGGACAGACTGGCTCCTTTGCAAGCCCTAGAAGCAAAGGCAGGCACTACACTTAGGGAAGGGAAGCAGGGAAGAGCCGCGAGGAGCATCAGATGATTTCCATTTGAATCTTTGTGACCAAGATGGTCACCAGCTCAGCTGACTTCAATGAAGGGCTGACCCACGGACCAACGGATATTCTAAAAGCAAGGTGAACAGTGTGTGATTGTATGACTTGCAAAGCAGTCTGACACACCTGCCTGAAGTTATACGGTGTTGTACGAAACTTGCCTACCTTGCTGGTCTGAAACTTTGCCGCCTGGGCACGAAGCGCAGTCATAGCAGCAGAATTTCTCCCCTTCCTTCTTTCTCTTCTGATAACCAGCTTCGCAGTGTTCATTGCACTCCGAAAGAGGCAGCACCTTTCCATAAAGAGAAAAGGGAGTTTAGGAAACGAAGGCTGCAATCCAATGTACACTTTCCTAGGAGTAAGCCCTATTCGACGTCACAGGACTTGCTTTAGACTAGACCTGCATACTATTGCGCTGCAAAATGTTTATTGTTCACTAGAAAGTGAGCAATTGACATGGAACATTCTTCTTGTTGGCATCCTTCAGTCTCGGAAGACTATGGTGTCATGCTCTGAATGGTGGTTCTGGAACAGAGTGTCCTCTCCAGTGTGCGAAGCCTGGAGATATATATATCTACATATGTAGGATAGACTGTTTCCCATACAGCAAATCCCCCCTCTCCACGTCGCTGAAATGGTCCAATGGAAAGGCAGAAGCCAATACAGTTGTTCCAGCGGCGTTGCAGAAGTTGCCAGAATGTGACTATGTTCAGCCATGAACTGCATCAGGGACTCTGGCTTCGGATTTTGCCTCGAGGTTGACTCCTGAAGCCTCTTCCGTAACTGGATGTAGCCACAAGGCAGTGGAGGTTTGGGATCAGAGTTTTCCTTCTCTCAGATGAGCTGCCTTCCCAGGCTGACGAGTCCCATCTACCCGGTGGCTGTTTAGTCGCCTCTTACACGGAACAATAGACAACATTTTGCATGCAAAACTGATTGCTGTTTCCTAAGAACCACAGGAACTAATTTTGTAACATAGTCTACGCAAAGGAAGCTTGAGTAAGTTATGGGGAACAGAGAAAAGATCATGAATAGTGAGCCCAGGGCCCTATCCCATAGAAACCTCGGCAACAAACTAGTAATTGGTAGCCCAGTTCTGGGATATTTAACCAAGTCATGGCTGCTCTTTACTATGTCCAATGTAGCAAAATGTACAAAACTCCTTTAAAAAATGATGATTATTCATGTATTTCGGCAGCAGAATGCTGCTTTCCCCTTTCCTTTTGGGAAGCTCAATGTGACACTGACATTATCTCACCTATGGCACAGTAGAATAGCTAGAGGGGTGCAAAGCACTAAGTTTTACAGGGAGCCTCACCGCACTGTGCAGGCATCCTTTTTCCGTCAAAGCCATTCTGGGCCACTAGAGCAGGGGCGTCTAACTCATTTCATACAGAGGGCCAGATAGTATTCATGATACCCGCTGATGGTCGGAAGGGATGACATTAAGCAGGTCACGACCACAAAGAAGCACTTTTTCACACTAAGGAACTTGGCTACAAATGATAGGAGATAAAATATGCAACTCTCGATCATATTTTTAAGATATGGATGAGTCCAATCATTGTGCAGGCTGCCCTTTCAGTAGGGGTGGCGCTTGGAGAGCCCGAGGGCAAAATAAAGAGGTTCCGGGGACCACATTTGGCCCCTGGGCCTTATGTTTGACACCCCTGCATAAGAGCAAAACAGAAGCATACTCTCTGTTTGCATTCTGTTATTATGGAACTTTGTAAGCCGCCTTGGGTATTTGTTTGAGCGTGGGAATGGCGAGATATAAATTATTTAAACCAACCACCCAACCAACCAACCAACCAATTTATAGTCCAATTCTGGCAGGTGGGAAAGCCACATGTGCCTCCACCATTGACCTACCAGAATGCGATCAAACACATGGCTGCTATTTATAATATTTAACATTTCAAAAGATACCAAACAGGTTTTAAGTGTTTCACCATATTTTGCAGCTCACTGTTACTTCTCCCTTTTCCTCTTGGATGTTATATGTGAAACTGACTTTATCTTATTCATTTATATTCTCACCCATGGCGCACTCATTTTACGCAGCAATAGAATGGACCTGCCTGTGAAGGGGAATACATACCTGGTTAAAACCGCGGTGCCACACAATGATGTCCTTGTCAATGCTGAATTCTCCTCCCTCAAGAGCCTTGTGATCCAACCTTCCAACCTTGACCCTAAGGAAGGATCTGTTTGGGAACGTGATCATGTTCATGATATCAAACCCGCCTCCTATTTCCTTCTCCTCATTGAAAGAAACTGTCTCTCCAGCCGCATTGTTAAAGGCAATGCCTTGAAAAAAGGGGTGAAGCTGTTTGAAGACAAACACACAACATAAGTACAACCGTATACTAGAGTGCTGCTAATAACCATTTCCATATTTGCATCTAGAACTAAGCTCAAAGTGCTTCACTTTTGCAAGTGAAGAAGAATGGAATGGCAGAAGAATGGAAGGTGTACATTTAACTTTTCCAGTATAAATATTAAGCCAAGTGTATACACCAGAATGCTCTCTTTGTACAATATGCACAATACCATCAGACAAAAGATACATTCAATCTGGTTTCATCTTGTAAAAATCTTGCTTATGAAACTGAGCCTCGTTCATGGTGGAGACCGTACCTTCCAAGGCCTGAGCTCATGAAGGTTCAACTTCTGACCTCTCACCAAAGCTCTATGTTTGTTACAAGAGGAGTACATGATGCGCAAAGCATGCGCCACAGCATAGACTGAGTTGTAAATACTGTAGCTGTGGCCGGTCATGCTCATTTCAAAGACCAGTCCAGGGAGGCGTTCCAGTCTCTCCTCCCCAGTACATGCTTCATCAACATCCATGGATGCATGGGGATGTGGAAATGAGCAGCCAAATGCTTGCTCCCAAAAGTCTTTGATAAAACCATCTCTTTCTTTGCTTTGAGGTTTTACGGTCTGAAGAAATTTCTTAAATCCTTTAAGCTCCTGGGAATGTACTGCAAAGGAAAGGGCTCCTTCAAACACATTAAAATCCCAGCCCCTTTGAAGGCCTGCTAAGATGAAATCAATCTGGGCTGTCATAATCCACACCTTTCCAAGTGATGCATTTTTCCTATTTCCTGGATCTTGCAGAAAAATAACAGTCCTTAGCCATATCATTGTCAATGAGTCTCCATAGATTATAAATGTACTGGCCTTTTTATCAGTGAAACGTACGTCAAGAATTGACACCATATATTGAAGCTCTCCCAGTGTATCAAATCGGGCTTGTTTTGGAATTCTTTCTGTGAAGGCTGAACATATTTCCTTCTGGGCCAGTAGTGGCTCGAGGGTCTGCAAGAAATATTCTCCATTGTCATCATCCATGACAAACAGCCCAACCCACGTCCATCTGAAATGAAGAAGAAGTTGGACAATCCCAATGCGCTGGTGGTTTTCGTTGGGGACGATGCGGTAGAATGAAGAGGCCTGAGTTTCATGGGTCTCCTTTCTTGGAAATGAGCCATATGTGAACTACAAGAAAAGAACAAATATTTTAGAACCCGTTTTTAAGCAATCTCTGCATTCATGTCCCTGGTTTTAGAATGGGTGGTTATTTTGAAGGTATGCACAGGTTTGGTTAAAATTAAGATCAAAGCGTCTTTGGACCAAATGTTCTCAGTTGATTAAAACATGATTTGACCTACTTGTTTCTAAATTCCAGAACTGCAACAGAGGAGTGTAATTTGTTTGAAAACACACACAATTACTACATATATCCTACCTGTGGAATTTTGTAGAGACGTAAGATGTCAGCCATGCGGAAGGTGTCATCAGAGCCAAGTCCCCCAATGGTGGCGATTAGATTTTTCTCAATGTCGCATTTGAAGTTGGGGGCAAACCTCTGTGATTTGAAGAGAAGGCCCAGCGTAGTACGATAGGTCATTCTGGCATCATAGTAGCTGTCCAGGATGTGGAACCCAAGTGTGACGTTGGGCAAGATTTGGGAATTCTCATTGATCTCATTCACAGCAAATGCCAAAGACAGGGCATGCTGGTAGAACTTGGTCACCAAACTGAAAAGACAGTGAGTTGGCTGTTTCAGAGGAAACAGAGGAAAGTGTGTATGTGCAACCTCCTGATTTTAGAAATGGGCTATGTCAGAATGCCAGCTGCAAGGAAGGGCACAAAAATGAGTTCTCTTGTTATCTGGTGTGCTCCCTGGGGCATTTGGTGGGCCGCTGTGAGATACAGGAAGCTGGACTAGATGGGCCTATGGCCTGATCCAGTGGGGCTGTTCTTATGTTCTTATGAGAAACTATACATTGTAGAATGGCATTAAAACACAGTGCCAGTCATTTCTGTCTAACCATTTTTAGACTGCAATCCTATACACAATACCTGGAGAAGTCCCACTACACATTGTGGGACTTGCCTGCAAATAAACATATATAGGATGGTACTGTCCAAGTGTTAGCCTATTCATGTATTTGTAGCTTATGATTCTGAGATAATAAAAAGCAAGGCTTCTAAGACAGAAGTCTGAGAAAATCACTGAAAGAAAGTTTCAGGAAGTCACTAAAAACAGGAAGTGCCTTTTGAAGGCCTCTGAAATGTTATATGGGGACTGGTAAAGAGTGTTATGGGGTAAGGGTAAAAAAAAATTGTGCCCCTGAGTGGCAGATGCTTTAGTTAGGCTACTGCAATGTGTTTCCTTTTAGTATCCTGACAATTGTATAATATTCACATAATTTTGAACAGGTTCTCATGACGCAGAAGGGAATCAAAATCCTTACCTTGGGAGATCAAACATTTTCTTAGAAGGCTGTTCCTTAAAGGAGTCTTCCACAAATATGTAAATGACCTGGGAAGTCATTCCCCCAATGAGGACGTCTCCGGGCTGGTACCACTCATGTGGCACAGGGAGGGGGTTGCTGGTTGGACACCTCCAAGTTTCGACATTGCAGACCATAAGAGACAGTGACAGCAACAACTCCACCAGCCTCAACATCCAGGCACTGGAGGTGGCTCGCCAATGGTTCCCCTGTGCCCATCTATAGCAGGAGCCAACGCGAACAAAATACATTGGACAATGCATGACTCTGCTAATTCATGTGCTCAAGGAAAACATTCAGCCCCATGTTTGGCATGAACAGAGATACAAACGCATGCTCTGGGTTAAAACCGTGTTTAGCATAATTCTAATAGCCAATTAGCTGTCTGAGATATCACTGACTGCACCCTGCCTTGCCACTTGCATAGCTCTAGTTGACACAAGACTTGATTTATCGTTGGTTTCAGTCTTGTTTCCTGGAGGCAGCTGGCAAATCACTGGAGTATTGGCCAGATGGAGAAATTATACTGATTTGGAGAATTGCAGAGACAATGAATGTTCTCTGTAGAGTTTAACTTAAGAGTGTTATGATCAGTGCCAGTGGCATGTTGCCCTGGGGCAAAGACTTAGACAAGGCCTACCTCCGATTGTACATTGTGCTCTACCAAGCATGAAACCAGGCATGAAAGATTTTGGGTTTTTCTGTTGCTCCTAATAAAATCTATTTAAAAAAAAAATCTCATGATTACTGTTAGCCTATTCAGAGGCACTTTGAGGTCGTTCAGTCCAGTATCCACTCAACAGCCCCAAAGCCAGCCACACAGTGGCTTATAAAGTGCCCCAATTGAGTTAAGTCTGGATCAGGCAAACCCATTTCCAAGAATTTGTGTGTGTACATGTATAGTCACAGGCCCATTCTTCCCTTAAAGTATTCAATAGGAATGGGAAGTAATCCTTCGGGTGAGTTTCCAAAATCTTGTGTACTGGGACTGCCTAAGGAGATATAGATTGCCAAGGGGCTGTGTCGTTACTCTTTCATCATGAATGGTATGTAAATGCAGGGCCAGTTTCCTCTTCAAATCAGCTGAGCGCTCACCTTGCCCCACCTGCTTTCGGAGGCACAACTCCTGTGTATCAGCGGCCAGTTTTCAGTCAATCCCTCTCACAGCAACAGAAAGAAACATGATCTCTTGGCTCCCATTTGCATTCCTTGCAGCAGCCATCAGAGGTGACTGTTCTTCTCAAGATGTAATTGACAAACAAAAGGCTGCGGCATTCTCAGGGATAATGTGATAGGTCTTAATATCTCTGTCTTTCTAGATGTTGAATCTCAAGTCCAACTGGTGGAGTCTGGAGGGGGCATTGAAAGGCCTGGAGACTCCTTCCGCATCTCCTGTCAAGCCTCTGGGTTCACCTTTAGGAGCCACGCAATGCACTGGGTGCGACAGGCACCTGGAAAGGGAATGGAATGGGTTGCACTTATTTGGGAAAGTGGGAGCACACAATTCTATGCTGACTTCGCCACGGGCCGCTTCACCATCTCCAGAGACAACCCCTCCAACATGGTCTATCTGCAAATGAACAGCCTGAAGCCAGAGGACACAGCCATGTATTACTGTGCGAGAGACACACAGTGAGAGGAAGTGAATCTGAAGCCCGGCAAAATCTCTCCTTTGCTCCTGGAAGCTCTCCAGCCTGATTCAGCCATAAATGACTGGGTGAGACTGAAGGAATGGACTTGCTTCTCCCCATGTTGTTGGTTCACATTGGACACAAGGTGATATATTGCCATGAAAAATCCTGGAATACAGAAGGGGAAAACAAGAATGTTCTGGTTTGAGGCCAAACTCACCTGTGACGGATGGCATCCCAGGTGAAGGAGGCCAGCCCAATGTTCTGGTGTTCTCTGCAAGCAATGCCAAGGCCAGGAAAGTACGGGGAACTGGCTGGGCCTGCAACCAACATGGCCAGTGAGAGTTGAGCCCCCCCAGGCCAGCTGTAGAAGTGTTTGCGAAGTGCACGCAGCTACAGGACAGCCAGTGAGGAAGGGTCTCAGAGATGAGGACAGCTGGGACTGGGGCGGGGCGGATAATGAGCTTGGGGGTGAAGGGAAACAGTTGGGGGTGAAGGGGGTGAACGGAACAGTTGGGGTGGGGTTTGGAAGGTGAGTGGCAGCTACTTGGTGTGGTATATGGAAGTCCCAATCAGTGGGTGAGTGTGTGGAGCTTGGCGGCAAGAGGGTACAATCACTGGAGGCTTCACCTGTCCCACTGAGGACAAAAAGGATTTTTTTTTTAAACCCAGCATGTAATTAATCTGTGGAACTCCTTGCCACAGGACGTAGTGATGGCACCGCGCCTAGATGCCTTTAAAAGGGGTCTGGATAGATTTATGGAGGAAAAGTCCATCATAGGTTACAAGCCATGAGGGGTATACTCAACCTCCTGGTTTTAAAAAGTAGGCTACCTCAGAATGCCAGGTGCAAGGAAGCGACAACAGGATGCAGGTCTCTTGTTGTCTTGGGTGCTCCCTGAGGCATTTAGTGGACCATTGTGAAATACAGGAAGCTGGACTACATGAGCCATTGACCCACTCTGTCAGGGCTCTTCTTTTGTTCCTAAGAGCTATATACCCCACCACTCTGAGGTTGCAAGTGGAATGGGCGAGAGACAACAGTTGCGGTATACCCCTTCCCACCCTTTCTTTAGGACCCAGGGGCTGCCGGGACAGGGCAAGTAGGAGTTGTCTGTCGGCCAGAAGCTCCCACAGGATATAGTCACATGTGAACAACAGCTCTTCGCAAGCCAAGCGGGTCACCTTCAGGCTTTCCAGGTCACTCATAGCTCTCCAACCCCACAGTGGGATGGCTCTAAAGATGGGACGTAACCACCCTAAGGCTGCAATCCTAACCACACGTTCCTGAGAGTAAGCCCCATTGAACAAAATAGGACTTCCTTCTGAGTAGACCTGGTTAGGATTGTGCCCTAAATTTGCTTGGGATTTTTTAGGCTCAGAAGGTCATTTTAGGAATGAGAGAAACAAACAGCGCAATCTGATCCCCTCCTAGGCTGCAGCATGCTGGAGCTCTATGGAGGTGTGTGTTGCAGGGTCAGGCAATACAATGGTGGGGTGCTGGTGGTGAAACCTGTAAGGGAAAATGTTTCCCTTACTTCTGCATTGGTGCCCTGATGGCCTTTGGGTCTTCTCCTCAATCCTACATCAGCTGTATAACTGGTGTAAGTCGAAGGAGAGCCAGCAGGTCAAAAAATGAGTGATAGAATCCAGCCTCTGTGACTGCCACCGGAATAACTCCCTCCCCTGACATGCTCCTGATTTCTTCCCCAAACACCCTGTTACTCCCATCCCTGCCCACTCTGCCGCTCAAACTTACTCAAGCCCTTCCACCCACATGCACCTTACAAATTGACAATGGAGAATGTGGATACCCCAGAGCAATGAGACTATTCTGACCACGCCATTTTCAAATAGGGTGCGAACGAACGTTTCAAAAATGGAAATCAAAGCAAATTGTAGGGTTTTTCCTCAAGGCAACCCTAACATTTGACAATTGTTAGACAAGTTTCTCTGAGACAGGTGACAAGAGGGCAATGAGACAGATGGTGTGAAATTTGAGTCACAGTGAGCAGAATGATATGGACCAGTGCAATATGCTACAGATGAGTTTTGTGACAATTTCTTAATTCCTAAATTCTTAATAAAAAAAATTATAGCAGAAGAGCTGATAGAGCCATTAATTCTTTCTCCTTATTAGTACATCCCTATTGTTCAGATGGGGCCTCAACACAATGATGTAACATTTTGGGGCAAAGATGCAGCCCAGTAGCCCAGCACTGGAGGCCAAGATGGAGAAGATCTCCACGGCCACCATGTATTTCCCTTTGGTGCTCAGGTAGCTGAGAATAAAGGACAACCACACTGCAAAAGGCCAACATGCTGAAGGTTATAGACCAAACGTGTAGCCTTTCCTCATAAGGAAGGTGTCCCAACCCAGTAATCATTTTAGTCGCTCTCTTTTGCACCTTTTCAATTTCCACTATGTCTTTTTTGAGATTTACTTTGATGGAAAAATTGAAACGTGTCCCCATATGAAAGCACCAGTGTTCCCCCCCCCCACCCTCAGATATAAAACTGTTCATAACTCTGACTGGATCAGAGCACTTGTCTTAAATCCATTACATATGATTGCCAGGAATTTGGTAATATTATGTTCAATGGCACATTGGAAATGTCAGAAAAATGTGTAAGTCGTGGAAGATCAGAGGCGTATCTTGGGCAGAACCTGAGGGGCACATGCCCTGGGCGCCATGCCTGGGGGGAGGCATGTGACTGCCCCCAGGCTCTGCCCAGTCACCTCTTCAAAGATGGCACACTTTGCCACATCCCATCTAGACTTCTGAGAAGGCTCTCTCCCCAAGGGTGAGGTGCTGCAGATCTGCCTCCTCCCAGATTCAACGACAAACCAGTCTGGGGGAGAAGCTGGAGCAGTGACATCAGGATATGATGTGATGTCATGGCATGAAAGCATAGTAAAGTGCTTTGCAGCAGCACAAGGGCTAGAAGAGTTGGTAAGAAGGTTGGAGCTTTGCTGCTAACTCCAGCAGGGCGACAGAGGCCTGCCGGAGTAGGAAAGTCCAACTCAAGGGCCAAGTAGAAAGGGAAACAAGGTGTTTTTTTTGGGGGGGGGATTATGTATGCCCTCAAACCAGTTTTTGTTTCTTGAACAAAACAAAAAAAATCACCTGTCCTTCAGATTGCAGAACCCAATGTCCTCATAGACTCATTGAAATGCCAATAATCCATCAAGGAACCAAAGCTTGGTTGAGTTAGCTAATAATGACCGTTTGAAGGATGGACAGTTGAAACAAGTATTCAGTCAAATAAATATACAGATGACCGTTGTGTGACGGCAGTCATTTTACTACAAAATCCTTTGACACAACCACATAATAATATCATATGTCAAAAACATGCATCATTTTCAATTATTTCGCCTGACTAGCACATCTCTGAGGTTCAACTCGGGCCTCAACACAATGATGTAACATTTGGGAGAAAAGATGCAACCCAATAAACAAGCAGCAGAGAATAAGATGGAGAAGATCTCCACGGCCACCATGTATTTCCCTTTGGTGCTCAGGTAGCTGGGAATAAAGGACAGCCACACACTGCAAAAGGCCAACATGCTGAAGGTGATGAACTTGGCTTCATTGAAACTGTCTGGTAACTTGCGAGCCAGGAATGCTACCGTGAAGCTGGCAAAGGCCAGGAAGCCCAGGTAGCCCAGGACACAGGAAAACATGGCGATGGACCCCTCGTTACACTGATCAATGATTTCTTCAGTCTCTGAATGCAGGTCCAGTTCGGGGAAGGGGGGAAAGGTTGCCAGCCACACAGTGCACACGCTTGCTTGACAGAGAGAGCAGGATGTGACCAAGGAGTAGGCCAGTTTTTTCCCCACCCACTTCCTCATGCTGGACCCGGGCTTGGTGGCCATGAAAGCAACAACCACGGTGATGGTTTTGGCCAACACACAAGAAACCGCCACTGAGAAGATGATGCCAAATGTTGACTGGCGGAGAAGGCAGGTGACTCTTCCAGGTTGGCCAATGAATAGAAAAGAAGACAGGAAGCAGAGTAAGAGGGAGATGAGGAGGGTGTAGGTGAGATCCCGGTTGTTGGCTTTGACGATGGGAGTGTCTTTGTGCTTCAGAAAAATTCCCAGCACCAAGGCTGTGAGCAGGGAGAAAGTAACAGCAACCAAGGCTAGACCTATCCCTAAAGGTTCGGCATAAGACAGAAAGCTTCTTGTTTTGGGGATGCAGCCATCCCTGGCCTTGCTTGGATACTGACCTTCTGGGCATTTAAAGCAGTCCTCCATGTCTGAAAAATAGAAGGAGGTCCCATTTCAGTGACCATGGTCAGGTTCATGGTAAAATTTCTGGTTAGAAGTTGTTCAAGCAAAGTACATTATCTTTTTTAATAATAGTGAGTGCGGATTGTTGAGTGCCTGCCTGATTGCAGACAAAATGAGTTCACCCAAAAAGAAGCTTCTAGATACTTTCAGACCTCTCTAGCCCTTCAGTTAGGCCTAAATTTGCAGATTAAAAGAAAAAGGTCAGGAAGTAAAATAAAATAAACTAGCTCTTTTTTGTCCTCTTGAAGTAACTTCAGTCTTATTCTCGGTTTTTTGCCTTGCTAAACAAATTTTGTAGTAATTTTATTCATTTCTTCAAAAAAAGTTCTCTTCAAAATAATCGGGATAGTCTGAAATAAAAATATTAGTTTGGGCAATATTTTCATTTTGATTAAAGCTATTCTTCCCATTAAAGATAATTGCAGTTTGTTGTATTTCTCCAAATCTTTTTTTACTTCTTTCATTAATTTAATATAATTATCTTCCATTAATGTACTTGTCTTTTTTGTAATTGTAATTCCTAGATATTTTACTTTGTTTGTTATCTGTAGTCCAAATGCCTTTAATCATTCTATATCTTTATTTTTTATATTTTTAAGTATCATTTTAGTCTTCTGGTAATTTATTTTTAAGCCTGCTACTTCTCCATATTGTTTTAAGTCTTCTATCAAAAATTCCATGGAGTTAAGTGGATCTTCCAAAATAAATACCAGATCATCCGCAAACGCTTGTAATTTATATTCTTCACGTTTAATTTTGAGCGGTTTCACCCTATCATCTTCTCTTATGACATTATTCAGTATTTCTAATGTCAAGATAAACAACAATGGTGAAAGTGGACAACCTTGTCTTACTCCTTGTTGAATATTAATCTCTCTCGTCAATTCTCCATTTACTCTTATCCTTGCTTTCTGGTCCGAATATATTCCTTGTATCATCTTGATAAATTTTGGCCCAAAATCCAATTCTTGCAGACAATTAATCATAAAGTCCCAATGTAAATTATCAAAAGCCTTCTCAGCAACTAAGAACACTAGAGCTTATTTCTTATCTGGATGGGCTTCAAAAAATTCCAATATATTTATTATCATTCTCACGTTATTTTTCAATTGTCTTTTTGGTAAAAAAAAACAAAAAAAAAAAAAAACCAGTTTGATCTTCTTTAATTATCTGATTTAATACTTTTTTATAAGTTTTGATAAAATATTTTTGATTGATGAGGGGAAGTATATAAGAAAAATGTACAGTTTTCTCCTGGAGATTAGAATGGAAGATGAGATAGTTAAAGATGCAATGGTGCATTGGTCAAAAAGTTTTGGATATAATATATCGATGGATGACTGGAATCAAATTTGGAATACAAATATTAAGATAACTAAAGCAGTGTCTTTTAAAGAGAATTTATATAAAATGTTTTATAGATGGTATTTAACACCAGAGAAATTAGCAAAAATGTACTCTGGGTTATCAAATAAGTGTTGGAAATGTAATGAGGTAGAAGGAACTTTTTATCATATGTGGTGGACTTGTGGAAAAGCAAAGAAATACTGGAAAATGATACATAAAGTGTTGCAAGAGATATTGCATTGTGTATTTCCATTCAAACCAGAAATATTCCTCCTAAATGTGACATCAGAAATTAAAGACCAATCTAAGAAACACCTTATTGTACATATTGTTACAGCGGCAAGAATATTGTTTGCGCAAAAATGGAAAGCTACAGATGTGCCAACTAAAGAAAATTTAATAGATAAAAATTATGAAGTAGCAGAAATGGAAGTTTTAACAGAAAGAATGAGAGAGATTTAGATAGAGTAAGAAAATATTGGAAGTTTTATTATGATTGGGTCGACAAATTTATTTAGACAAGATTGAGTGTTTCGTAAAAGTCAATTATTTATATTGATAAATATGATAGCCTTTGTACTGATGATGATTATCTTTTTTTTTTTTTTTTTTAATTAATTGAATGATGTATGTTGGAATCTGTGGCCAAACCTTATGTGTAACCTGTATTGTACCCACTGAAAGTTAAACCTATTTCCTTTCCTGCATCTGTAATAAATAAATAAATAAATAAATAAAGAAGAAGAAGAAGAAGAAGAAGAAGAAGAAGAAGAAGAAGAAGAAGAAGAAGAAGAAGAAGAAGAAGAAGAAGAAGAAGAAGAAGAAGAAGAATGGCTCATTCTTACTGGGCTGGAATGACATTGCCACCCAACTGAATCTGCCACCCGAGGCAGTAATCTCAGCTGACTTCATTGAAGAGCTGGCCCACAGACCAAAAGATACCCAAACAGTTAGAAGTGCAGTGTGTTATCCTATGACTTGCAAAACGGTCTGACACACCAGCCTGGCGTACCTCTTGTGTATTGCAGAGTCTGCATTCCCGCTTTGCTTACCTTGCTGATTTGAAACCTTTCCATCTGGACACGGGGCACAGTCGTAGCAGCAGAATTTCCCCCCTTCCTTCTTTCTCTTCTGAGAGCCAGCATCACAGTGTTCATTACACACCGAAAGAGGCAGCACCTTTCCATAAACAGAAAAGGCGTTTGGAAAACCAAAATGTTTTTGCTTCACAAGAACATGGGCAGCTGACATAGAACAACAGAGACCATTTTCCATGCAGGTCTGCTAGCGGTTTCTGGAGAATACCAGGAATTAAAACTGTAGTCTAAAGGAAGCTTGAGAAAATTGTGGGGAACAGAGTAAAGAGCATTACTAGTGTCATAAAATTACATTACATTACATTACAAGCTAGTCACTTGTAGTCCAGTTCCAGGACAGGAGGAATTATTACGTGACTCCCACCACTGAATAATCACAGTTTAATCATGTTATGGCAGCTATTTACTATTTTAAATGTTGCAAAACTGTTTTTAATTAATGTGATTATTCAAGATATTTGGCAGCAGGATGCTACTTCTCCAATTCCCTTTTGGATGTTATATGTGAAACTGAATTTATCTTCTTCACTCATCTCGCCCATGATGCAGGCAGCAAGAGAGGACAAGGGTCAACCTCATCATTTGTCAAAAGAATGAACCTGCTGTTAGAGAGAATACATGCCTGGTTAAAACTGCGGTGCCACACAATGATATCCTCATCAATGCTGAATTCTTCTCCTTCAAGAGCCTGGAAATCCACCCTTCCAACCTTGACCCTAAGGAAGGATCTGTTTGGGAACGTGATCATGTTCATGATATCCAACCCGCCTCCCATTTCCTTCTCCTCATTGAAAGAAACTGCCTCTCCTGCTGAATTGTTAAAGGAGATGCCTTGAAGAAACGGGTGGAGCTGTTGGAAAACAAACCCAGAATATAAGTTCAACCATATACAACATATATATAGACGTGCTGCTGATAAATATTTTTATATGTTCACCTATAGACAAGCTGAAAGTGCTTCAGATTTGCAATGGCAGAAGAATGAAAAAATGTATTTTTTTTCTCACCAGATATTGCATTGTGTATTACCATTCAAACCAGAAATATTCCTTCTAAATGTGACATCAGAAATTAAAGACCAATGTAAGAAATACCTTATTGTACATATTGCTACAGCGGCAAGAATGTTGTTTACGCAAAAATGGAAATCTACAAATGTGCCAACTAGAGAAAATTTAATAGGCAAAATTTATGAAATAGCAGAAATGGACATTTTAACAGAAAGAATGAAAGAAAGAGATTTAGAAAGAGTAAGAAAATATTGCAAGTCTTTTATAACTGGATAGATAATCTTCGTTAAACAATATTGAGTGTTTTGGTAAACTAAATTTTTATACTGATAAATATGATAGCCTTTGTACTGATGATTATTGTGTTGTTGTTTTTTAATTGAACGATGCATGTTGTAATCTAGGGCCAATACCCTCATGTGTAACCTATGTTGTACCAGCCCTAAGTATAACCCATTTTCCTTACCTGTATCTGTAATAAATAAATAAAATATTTTAAAAATGATAAATTCAATATCGCTTCGTCTTGTAAAATAAAGTTAAATTCAATACAGCATCATCTTGTAAAATCTGCTTATGGAATTAAACCTCATTCATGGTGAAGCCGTTACCTTCCAAGGCCTGAGAACTTGGAGGTCCAGCTTCCGACCTCTCATCAAAGCTCTGTGGTTGTTAGAAGAGAAGTACATGCTGCGCAAAGCATGTGCCACAGCATAGACGGCATTGTAAATACTGTAGCTGTGGCCGGTCATGCTCATTTCAAAGGCAAGCCCAGGGAGGTGCTCCAGTCTCTCCTCCCCAGTACATGCTTCATCAACATCTATGGGTGCATGGAGATGCGGAAATGAACAGCCGAACGCTTGTTCCCAGAAGTCTTTGATGAAACCATCTCCTTGGTTGCTTTGTGGTTTTAAGGTCTGGAGATGTTTCCGAAATCCTTTAACCTCTTGGGAATGAATTCCAAAGCAAAGTGCTCCTTCAAAGGCATTAAAATCTAAGCCCATTTGAAGGCCTGCTAAGACAAAATCAACCTGAGCTGTCATAATCCACACCTTTCCAGGTGTTGCATTTTCTGTGTTTCCAGGATGCAACATAACAGTCCTTAGCCATATAATTGTCAAGGCCTCCCCATAGATTATAAACGCACTGACCTTTTTATCAGTGAAACATACATCAAGAATTGATATCATAACTAGAAGCTCATCCACTGTGTCAAAGCGGGCCTGTTTGAGAACTCTTTCTGTGAAGGCTGAACAGATCTTCTTCTGGGCCAGTAGCGGCTCGAGGGTCTGCAAGAAATATTCTCCATTGTCATCATCCACGACAAACAGCCCAACCCACGTCCAACTGAAATGCAGGAGAAGCTGGACAATGCCAAAGTGCTGCTGGCTTTCATTGGGGACCATGCGGTAGAACGGAGGGGCCTGAGTTTCATTGGTCTCCTTTCTTGGAAATGAGCCATATGTGAGCTGTTGAAAGGTGCAAATATTTTAGAAACCAGTTTCAAGCAATCTCTGCACCAATGTGCCCGATATTGCCGTGAATTGTTATTTTGAAGGAACTTTCATTTGTAGTGAGATTTAAGATTAAGGGGTTATTTAGGCCGAATGTTCCCTGTTAATGAAAATATGATTTGACTTACCTGTTTCTGAATTCTAGAACTGCAACAGGTGAGCAGAACACACAGCCCAATTCACACATCCTACCTGTGGAATCTTGTAGAGACTTAAGATGTCAGCCATGCGGAAGGAGGCATCAGAGCCAAGCCCCCCAATGGTGGCAATTAGGTTTTGCTCAATGTCACATTTGAAGTTGGGGTCAAATCTCTGTGATTTGAAGAGCAGGCCCAGCGTAGTACGATAGGTCATTCTGGCATCATAGTAGCTGTCCAGGATGTGGAACCCAAGTGTGACGTTGGGCAGGATTTGAGAGTTCTCATTGATCTCATTCACAGCAAATGCCAAAGACAGGGCATGCTGGTAGAACTTGGGCACCGCACTGCAAAGAGAAGGAAGGTACCCCTTCAGCTGGTGATTTACAGCCCAATCCTGAGCTCAGCGCACTGGCTTACCATTGGGTGAGCACCCATGTTAACCCAACGCTGGGCTAGCACCAGATGGGCACCCAGCCTCTGTGACTAGGCGGTCGCATGGACCACAGAGTTGCAGACAGGTAAGCAGGGGTGGCGGGAGGCAGGAGGAGGTGTTCCAGGGAGAGGGAAGGCAGGGAGAGGGTGGGGATGTGCCGGGGGGAGGGAGCAGGGAGGGAGGGATGTGGGTCCAGTGGAGCTCTGCTCTACTGGATCATGAGCGTTCGTGTGGGGCTCACCACCCTACACGAATGCTCTTACTTCACCACCGACCTTTCGATTAGCAGTGAATCAAATAGTCCCATTGCGGGGCTACTTCCTTACCCGGGGGAAGGGGACGAAAGTCCCCTTTTCCTGAGGTGCTGCCCACGGCTGCTGTGGACATGCAGATTGCAGTGGCAGCCGTTTTCGGTACCACCGCAGCAGCAAGCCACGGGAGTTCAGGATTGGGCTGCCCAGTTGCAGTCCTATCCACATGTACTGGAGAGCATACCCCATTGACTATAATGGGGTTTACTTCTGAGTAGACATGCCTAGGATTGGGCTCTTAGCTATGTATAGCATCACTAAACCACAACACTAGCCAGCTCTTTCTCTAGCTGTTTTGGGAAGAGTGTCCCATTCCGGCCCCTGCACAATAGAGAATTGAAATAAGTTTTTGGCCAAATCTGGAGTGTCCCTTCCTTCCCAATGGTGCATCTGGGCCTTGTGCTGTCACAAAGTACTTTATGCCCCTTTTGTGACAGCTCATGCTGTATGTTCTGTTACAGTCCCTTTTCCAGAAAGAAAGAAAGATGGTCTGTTTTCCATGGATGAAGGCACTCCACGGAATTTGCACAGATCTGTTTGCATCTGGAAGATTTCTTTTTAAAGGCACTCATTTTTATTTGCAAGCAAACATTTTAAAATTTGAGATCCCAAAATTGAAAAGACTCTCTTATCGAGAGAACAAAGTCTCTACACACAGCAATCTTTGTATAATAGGCAAAAATCAGACAACGACTGAGAAGCAGCAGTGACCCTGGGATGGGCCAGCCTATATGTGTTTACTTTCTGAATCCTGTCACTTGTAAAGACAAGCAAGCAAGCAGAGATTTTGACCTGGTTAAGTTGACACGATGCAGAATGGAGGGGGAAAAAAAATCCTCACCATGGAAAGCCAAAGATTTTCTTGGAAGGCTGTTCCTTGAAAGACGCTTCGAGGAAAATGTAAATGACCTGAGAAGAAATCCCACCAATGAGGAGGTCTCCAGGCCGGTACCACTCATGGGGCACAGGGAGGGGGTCACTTACTGGGCACTTCAAAGTAAGTACATTGCATGCTTTAGGAGGCAATAGAAGCAGCATCCCCACCAGTCTCCACATCCTGGCAGCAGCACTGGCTAGACAGGGGTTCTCTTGTGCTCATCCATAGCAAGAACCAAAGTGAACCTGACTCAGCTGATGGATTTCATAAGGGGATCCAATTGGTCCACTTGTAGCACCAACAGAGTTACGAACGTACGGTCTGAGTTCTAGCAGATGTTGTCCTCATCCCAGTTTCAAGGTCAGCCAATTTAAAGAGGGAAATATCAAAAATAACCTCTTGCAAAGCTCTCAGGGACACACAAGTTGGTTTACCATCGTGTTGAGACTTGTTTCTCATTTGTTTTGTGAGTTGTTCATGCCCGATCTTGTCTGATCTTGGAAGCTAAGCAGGGTCAGGCTTGGTTAGAACTTGGATGAGAGACCACCTGGGAATACTGGGTGCTGTAGGCTTATACCAGAGTCTTTCGAGACAGGAGGTTGCCAACCAAGTTCTAGAAAGCCTCTGGGCTTTGCACAGGTGAATAAATTATAGTGATTTGGGTAATTTCAGGAAGGAAGAATTCTTTTTCTGTAGAGTTGAACACAGAGTGTTGTGATTCAAGGTTTTTGCAGTCTTTTTGCTTAATAATAGTGCTTATAAAAGTTCTTCATATCTTTGCGCTTAGTAAAAGGACTTAGCAACAAGATTGCGACGAATGGCAATAAAATATTGCTTTCTACATATTCACATCTTGCTCGTCAGGTAGAATGATAAAACTTTGCAGATTAAATGAAAATGGCAAAAAAACAAAAAAAAACAAGCACATTGGCAGCCCAACCCGGAACTGCCCAGAGCCCATAGGAGCAGGTGCACCAAAATGGCTGCCACTTCATCCAGAGGTCACCGGGCAGCCCCCAGCAACTCCTCAGGGGAAGGCCCAAGTCCTGCAATGGAGCTACTTGTCTGTGCTGGCTATTTAGCTGGCGCAAAGCAAAGCAGTCCCATGTTGGTGCCCCTCCCATCCCACTACCCCGCCCCAGAATGCCTTCCCCTGTCCCACTCACCATCCATTGCCCAGAGCAAGGAACAAGCCCCAGGGGGCGTGTGATGGACCTCCAGCCGCTGCTGTCTCATCACAAGCTGGTGCCCACACCGAGCCATTGGTGAGTGTCTTAAGCGTGCCTTACAGCACATTTGTGCCACTCAGCACAGCCGGAGAGCTGGCACTGGCCCGATAGGATTGGGCCCTAAACCAGTCAGATTCAGACTGAAAATACTCATTGATACACAAGTTGTGGACAGACTGGCTCCTTCCCAAGCCCTAGAACAGGGGTCTCCATACCCCAGCCCTGGGGCCAGATGCAGATGCCTCTATATGGCCCGTTGCCAGCCTCTTGTCCCCTGAAAGCCTCTGGCCCACTTGGCCAAACATGAGTAGAGCTGTGCTCTGCTTGCATCTGGAGGGTGTTTTAAGGGCCAGAGAGGTTGAATGAATGAGCCCATTCATTCATTTATTCACTCATCTCAGTTCCATCTCTAATTTATTTATATAAATTTTGCATTCAAATTTTTTTCTGGCCCTTTACACCTTTCTGACCTTTACAGGTCAGGATTAGGCTGTTAGGTCCGAAGCAGAAGCTCTCAGCTTGAGCTAGTTCTCTGTACTTCTGCTGTTTATAATTGCTGCTGCCACCGTTTTTTCTTGAACAACAGAGAACTTCTGCAAAGGAAATTCCTTGAAAATATCTCTTGGAAGATCAAGAATAAGGTTCACTGGCTGTGACTGTGGTGGACTGAAGAGGGGATCAGTCATGAGGTGCTTTAGAGCACCCACTTTGCACACCAACTGAGGCTGAAAAACCAGGAACACCATTTTCCACAGACTCAGAATCTCTTGTGGCACAAACACCATCCTGGATGTGGTGTTAAGGCACATCATCCCAGTAGCGTAGCTAGAGGGGGTCACAGCACTAAGCTTTGCACTGTGTGCTAAATGTTCCGTACAAGTGGCACCTCCCGCTCCGCTTCAAAGCCATTCCAGACAGTTCTCTGTTTTGCTCTCGCTGCCTGGAATGTCTCCAAACTCTGTACTGTATAACCCTGTTCACTGGGATGTTCTTCCGGTCATACTGCACGATTTGGCTTTGATGGGGAAATTGAAACGTCTCCCCATATGCAAGCACCAGTGTCCCCCGTCCCCCCCAGATATAAAACTGTTCACAACTCTGACTGGATCAGAGCACTTGCCTTAAATCCATTACATATGATTGCCAGGAATTTGGTAATATTATGTTCAATGGCGTCTATCCAGAATCGCAGTGTGGATTCCGAGCCAACAGGTCCACCACTGATATGGTATTCTCCCTTAGACAATTGCAGGAGAAATGCAGGGAACAACGACAGCCACTCTTTATAGCCTTCATAGATCTCACAAAGGCTTTCGACCTGGTCAGCAGAGACGGCCTCTTCAAGATTCTCCCCAAGATTGGATGTCCACCCAGGCTCCTCAGCATCATCAGATCTTTCCACAAGGACATGAAGGGCACTGTTGTCTTCGATGGCTCCACATCAGACCCTTTTGACATCCGAAGCGGAGTGAAGCAGGGCTGTGTTCTTGCACCAACCTTGTTTGGGATTTTCTTCGCTGTCCTGCTGAAGCAGGCCTTTGGAACTGCAACAGAAGGCATCTATCTCCGGACCAGATCAGACGGAAAGCTCTTCAACCTCTCCAGACTGAGAGCAAAATCCAAAGTCCAGCTGAAATGTCTGCGTGACTTCCTCTTTGCCGACGATGCAGCTGTCACTACCCACTCTGCCAAAGATCTCCAGCAGCTCATGGATCGTTTTAGCAAGGCCTGCCAAGATTTTGGACTGACAATCAGCCTGAAGAAAACACAGGTCATGGTTCAGGATGTGGACTCACCTCCCTACATTACAATCTCTGCGCATGAACTGGAGGTTGTCCATGACTTTGTGTACCTTGGCTCAACGATCTCCGACACTCTTTCTCTCGATACCGAGCTAAACAAGCGCATCGGTAAAGCAGCTACCACGTTTTCCAGACTCACAAAGAGAGTCTGGTCCAACAAGAAGCTGACGGAACATACCAAGATCCAGGTCTACAGAGCTTGCGTCCTGAGTACACTTCTGTACTACAGCGAGTCATGGACTCTTTGCTCACAACAGGAGAGGAAACTGAGCGCTTTCCACATGCGCTGCCTCCGACACATCCTCGGCATCACCTGGCAGGACAAAGTTCCAAACAACACAGTCCTGGAACATGCTGGAATCCCTAGCATGTATTCACTGCTGAAACAGAGACGCCTGCGTTGGCTTGGTCATGTCGTGAGAATGGATGATGGTCGGATCCCAAAGGATCTCCTCTATGGAGAACTCGTGCAAGGAAAGCGCCCTACAGGTAGACCACAGCTGCGATACAAGGACATCTGCAAGAGGGATCTGAAGGCCTTAGGGATGGACCTCAACAAGTGGGAAACCCTGGCCTCTGAGCGGCCCGCTTGGAGGCAGGCTGTGCAGCATGGCCTTTCCCAGTTTGAAGAGACACTTTACCAACAGTCTGAGGCTAAGAGGCAAAGAAGGAAGGCCCATAGCCAGGGAGACAGACCAGGGACAGACTGCACTTGCTCCCGGTGTGGAAGGGATTGTCACTCCCGGATTGGCCTTTTCAGCCACACTAGACGCTGTGCCAGAACCACCTTTCAGAGCGCGATACCATAGTCTTTCGAGACTGAAGGTTGCCAATACCAAATACCATGTTCAATGGCACATTGGAAATGTCAGAAAAATGTGTAAGTTGTGGAAGACCAGAGGCGTATCTTGGGCAGAGCCTGAGGGGCACAAGTCCTGGGCGCCGTGCCTGGGGGGGCATGTGACTTCCCCCAGGCTCTGCCCAGTCACCTCTGCAAAGATGGCACACTTTGCCACATCCCATCTAGATGTCTGAGAAGGCTCTCTCCCCAAGGGTGAGGTGCTGCAGATCTGCCTCCTCCCAAATTCAATGAAGTCCCACCCTGGGGGAGAAGCTGGAGCAGTGACATCAGGATATCATGTGATGTCATGGCACGAAAGCGTAGTAAAGTGCTTTGCAGCAGCACAAGGGCTAGAAGATTCGGTAGGAAGGTTGGAGCTTTGCTGCTAACTCCAGCAGGGCGACAGAGGCCTGCCTGAGTAGTTAAGTCCAACTCAAGGGCCAAGTCGAAAGGAAACCAAGGTGTTTTGTTTTTTTTTTTTTTGGGGGGGGGGGAGCATGTATGCCCTCAAACCAGTTGTTTTTTTTAATACCTGTCATTCAGCTTGCAGAACCCAATGTCCTCCTAGACCCATTGAAATGCCAATAAGCCATCAAAGAACCAAAGCTTGGTTGAGTTTGAATAATGACCATTTGACGGATGGACAGTTGAAACAATTGTTTAAGTGTTCAGTCAAATAAATATACAGATGAGCATTGTGTGATGGCAATCATTTTACTACAAAATCCTTGACACAACCACATAATCATATCATATGTCAAAAACACGCGTCACTTTCAATTATTTCGCCTGACTAGCACATCTCTGAGGTTCAACTCGGGCCTCAACACAATGATGTAACATTTGGGAGAAAAGATGCAACCCAATAAACAAGCAGCAGAGAATAAGATGGAGAAGATCTCCACGGCCACCATGTATTTCCCTTTGGTGCTCAGGTAGCTGGGAATAAAGGACAGCCACACACTGCAAAAGGCCAACATGCTGAAGGTGATGAACTTGGCTTCATTGAAACTGTCCGGTAACTTGCGAGCCAGGAATGCTACCGTGAAGCTGGCAAAGGCCAGGAAGCCCAGGTAGCCCAGGACACAGGAAAACATGGCGATGGACCCCTCGTTACACTGATCAATGATTTCTTCAGTCTCTGAATGCAGGTCCAGTTCGGGGAAGGGGGGAAAGGTTGCCAGCCACACTGTGCACATGCTTGCTTGACAGAGAGAGCAGGATGTGACCAAGGAGTAGGCCAGTTTTTTCCCCACCCACTTCCTCATGCTGGACCCGGGCTTGGTGGCCATGAAAGCAACAACCACGGTGATGGTTTTGGCCAACACACAAGAAACCGCCACTGAGAAGATGATGCCAAATGTTGGCTGGCGGAGAAGGCAGGTGACTCTTCCAGGTTGGCCAATGAATAGAAAAGAAGACAGGAAGCAGAGTAAGAGGGAGATGAGGAGGGTGTAGGTGAGATCCCGGTTGTTGGCTTTGACGATGGGAGTGTCTTTGTGCTTCAGAAAAATTCCCAGCACCAAGGCTGTGAGCACGGAGAAAGTAACAGCAACCAAGGCTAGACCTATCCCTAAAGGTTCGGCATAAGACAGAAAGCTTCTTGTTTTGGGGATGCAACCATCCCTGGCCTTGCTTGGATACTGACCTTCTGGGCATTTAAAGCAGTCCTCCATGTCTGAAAAATAGAAGGAGGTCCCATTTCAGTGACCATGGTCAGGTTCATGGTAAAATTTCTGGTTAGAAGTTGTTCAAGCAAAGTACATTATCTTTTTTAATAATAGTGAGTGCGGATTGTTGAGTGCCTGCCTGATTGCAGACAAAATGAGTTCACCCAAAAAGAAGCTTCTAGATACTTTCAGACCTCTCTAGCCCTTCAGTTAGGCCTAAATTTGCAGATTAAAAGAAAAAGGTCAGGAAGTAAAATAAAATAAACTAGCTCTTTTTTTGTCCTCTTGAAGTAACTTCAGTCTTATTCTCGGTTTTTTGCCTTGCTAAACAAATTTTGTAGTAATTTTATTCATTTCTTCAAAAAAAGTTCTCTTCAAAATAATCGGGATAGTCTGAAATAAAAATATTAGTTTGGGCAATATTTTCATTTTGATTAAAGCTATTCTTCCCATTAAAGATAATTGCAGTTTGTTATATTTCTCCAAATCTTTTTTTACTTCTTTCATTAATTTAATATAATTATCTTCCATTAATGTACTTGTCTTTTTTGTAATTGTAATTCCTAGATATTTTACTTTGTTTGTTATCTGTAGTCCAAATGCCTTTAATCGTTCTATATCTTTATTTTTTATATTTTTAAGTATCATTTTAGTCTTCTGGTAATTTATTTTTAAGCCTGCTACTTCTCCATATTGTTTTAAGTCTTCTATCAAAAATTCCATGGAGTTAAGTGGATCTTCCAAAATAAATACCAGATCATCTGCAAACGCTTGTAATTTATATTCTTCACGTTTAATTTTGAGCGGTTTCACCCTATCATCTTCTCTTATGACATTATTCAGTATTTCTAATGTCAAGATAAACAACAATGGTGAAAGTGGACAACCTTGTCTTACTCCTTGTTGAATATTAATCTCTCTCGTCAATTCTCCATTTACTCTTATCCTTGCTTTCTGGTCCCAATATATTCCTTGTATCATCTTGATAAATTTTGGACCAAAATCCAATTCTTGCAGACAATTAATCATAAAGTCCCAATGTAAATTATCAAAAGCCTTCTCAGCGACTAAGAACACTAGAGCTTATTTCTTATCTGGATGGGCTTCAAAAAATTCCAATATATTTATTATCATTCTCACGTTGTTTTTCAATTGTCTTTTTGGTAAAAAAAAAAAAAAAAAAAAAAAAAAAACCAGTTTGATCTTCTTTAATTATCTGATTTAATACTTTTTTATAAGTTTTGATAAAATATTTTTGATTGATGAGGGGAAGTATATAAGAAAAATGTACAGCTTTCTCCTGGAGATTAGAATGGAAGATGAGATAGTTAAAGATGCAATGGTGCATTGGTCAAAAAGTTTTGGATATAATATATCGATGGATGACTGGAATCAAATTTGGAATACAAATATTAAGATAACTAAAGCAGTGTCTTTTAAAGAGAATTTATATAAAATGTTTTATAGATGGTATTTAACACCAGAGAAATTAGCAAAAATGTACTCTGGGTTATCAAATAAGTGTTGGAAATGTAATGAGGTAGAAGGAACTTTTTATCATATGTGGTGGACTTGTGGAAAAGCAAAGAAATACTGGAAAATGATACATAAAGTGTTGCAAGAGATATTGCATTGTGTATTTCCATTCAAACCAGAAATATTCCTCCTAAATGTGACATCAGAAATTAAAGACCAATCTAAGAAACACCTTATTGTACATATTGTTACAGCGGCAAGAATATTGTTTGCGCAAAAATGGAAAGCTACAGATGTGACAACTAAAGAAAATTTAATAGATAAAAATTATGAAGTAGCAGAAATGGAAGTTTTAACAGAAAGAATGAGAGAGATTTAGATAGAGTAAGAAAATATTGGAAGTTTTATTATGATTGGGTCGACAAATTTATTTAGACAAGATTGAGTGTTTCGTAAAAGTCAATTATTTATATTGATAAATATGATAGCCTTTGTACTGATGATGATTATCTTTTTTTTTTTTTTTTTTAAATTAATTGAATGATGTATGTTGGAATCTGTGGCCAAACCTTATGTGTAACCTGTGTTGCACCCACCGAAAGTTAAACCTATTTCCTTTCCTGTATCTGTAATAAATAAATAAATAAATAAATAAATAAATAAATAAATAAATAAATAAATAAAGAAGAAGAAGAAGAAGAAGAAGAAGAAGAAGAAGAAGAAGAAGAAGAAGAAGAAGAATGATGGCTCATTCTTACTGGGCTGGAATGACATTGCCACCCAACCTCATCTGCCACCCGAGGCAGTAATCTCAGCTTACTTCATTGAAGAGCTGGCCCACAGACCAAAAGATACCCAAACAGTTAGAAGTGCAGCGTGTTATCCTATGACTTGCAAAACGGTCTGACACACCAGCCTGGCGTACCTCTTGTGTATTGCAGAGTCTGCATTCCCGCTTTGCCTACCTTGCTGATTTGAAACCTTTCCATCTGGACACGGGGCACAGTCGTAGCAGCAGAATTTCCCCCCTTCCTTCTTTCTCTTCTGAGAGCCAGCATCACAGTGTTCATTACACACCGAAAGAGGCAGCACCTTTCCATAAACAGAAAAGGTGTTTGGAAAACCAAAATGTTTTTGCTTCACAAGAACATGGGCAGCTGACATAGAACAACAGAGACCATTTTCCATGCAGGTCTGCTAGCGGTTTCTGGAGAATACCAGGAATTAAAACTGTAGTCTAAAGGAAGCTTGAGAAAATTGTGGGGAACAGAGTAAAGAGCATTACTAGTGTCATAAAATTACATTACATTACATTACATTACAAGCTAGTCACTTGTAGTCCAGTTCCAGGACAGGAGGAATTATTGCGTGACTCCCACCACTGAATAATCACAGTTTAATCATGTTATGGCAGCTATTTACTATTTTAAATGTTGCAAAACTGTTTTTAATTAATGTGATTATTCAAGATATTTGGCAGCAGGATGCTACTTCTCCAATTCCCTTTTGGATGTTATATGTGAAACTGAATTTATCTTCTTCACTCATCTCGCCCATGATACAGGCAGCAAGAGAGGACAAGGGTCAACCTCATCATTTGTCAAAAGAATGAACCTGCTGTTAGAGAGAATACATGCCTGGTTAAAACTGCGGTGCCACACAATAATATCCTCATCAATGCTGAATTCTTCTCCTTCAAGAGCCTGGAAATCCACCCTTCCAACCTTGACCCTAAGGAAGGATCTGTTTGGGAACGTGATCATGTTCATGATATCCAACCCGCCTCCCATTTCCTTCTCCTCATTGAAAGAAACTGCCTCTCCTGCTGAATTGTTAAAGGAGATGCCTTGAAGAAACGGGTGGAGCTGTTGGAAAACAAACCCAGAATATAAGTTCAACCATATACAACATATATATAGATGTGCTGCTGATAAATATTTTTATATGTTCACTTATAGACAAGCTGAAAGTGCTTCAGATTTGCAATGGCAGAAGAATGAAAAAATGTATTTTTTTTCTCACCAGATATTGCATTGTGTATTACCATTCAAACCAGAAATATTCCTTCTAAATGTGACATCAGAAATTAAAGACCAATGTAAGAAATACCTTATTGTACATATTGCTACAGCGGCAAGAATGTTGTTTACGCAAAAATGGAAATCTACAAATGTGCCAACTAGAGAAAATTTAATAGGCAAAATTTATGAAATAGCAGAAATGGACATTTTAACAGAAAGAATGAAAGAAAGAGGTTTAGAAAGAGTAAGAAAATATTGCAAGTCTTTTATAACTGGATAGATAATCTTCGTTAAACAATATTGAGTGTTTTGGTAAACTAAATTTTTATACTGATAAATATGATAGCCTTTGTACTGATGATTATTGTGTTGTTGTTTTTTAATTGAACGATGCATGTTGTAATCTGGGGCCAATACCCTCATGTGTAACCTATGTTGTACCAGCCCTAAGTATAACCCATTTTCCTTACCTGTATCTGTAATAAATAAATAAAATATTTTAAAAATGATAAATTCAATATCGCTTCGTCTTGTAAAATAAAGTTAAATTCAATACAGCATCATCTTGTAAAATCTGCTTATGGAATTAAACCTCATTCATGGTGAAGCCGTTACCTTCCAAGGCCTGAGAACTTGGAGGTCCAGCTTCCGACCTCTCATCAAAGCTCTGTGGTTGTTAGAAGAGAAGTACATGCTGCGCAAAGCATGTGCCACAGCATAGACGGCATTGTAAATACTGTAGCTGTGGCCGGTCATGCTCATTTCAAAGGCAAGCCCAGGGAGGTGCTCCAGTCTCTCCTCCCCAGTACATGCTTCATCAACATCTATGGGTGCATGGAGATGCGGAAATGAACAGCCAAACGCTTGCTCCCAGAAGTCTTTGATGAAACCATCTCCTTGGTTGCTTTGTGGTTTTAAGGTCTGGAGATGTTTCCGAAATCCTTTAAGCTGTTGGGAATGAATTGCAAAGGAAAGTGCTCCTTCAAAGGCATTAAAATCTAAGCCCATTTGAAGGCCTGCTAAGACAAAATCAACCTGAGCTGTCATAATCCACACCTTTCCAGGTGTTGCATTTTCTGTGTTTCCAGGATGCAACATAACAGTCCTTAGCCATATAATTGTCAAGGCCTCCCCATAGATTATAAACGCACTGACCTTTTTATCAGTGAAACATACATCAAGAATTGATATCATAACTAGAAGCTCATCCACTGTGTCAAAGCGGGCCTGTTTGAGAACTCTTTCTGTGAAGGCTGAACAGATCTTCTTCTGGGCCAGTAGCGGCTCGAGGGTCTGCAAGAAATATTCTCCATTGTCATCATCCACGACAAACAGCCCAACCCACGTCCATCTGAAATGCAGGAGAAGCTGGACAATGCCAAAGTGCTGCTGGCTTTCATTGGGGACCATGCGGTAGAACGAAGGGGCCTGAGTTTCATGGGTCTCCTTTCTTGGAAATGAGCCATATGTGAGCTGTTGAAAGGTACAAATATTTTAGAAACCAGTTTCAAGCAATCTCTGCACCAATGTGCCCGATATTGCCGTGAATTGTTATTTTGAAGGAACTTTCATTTGTAGTGAGATTTAAGATTAAGGGGTTATTTAGGCCGAATGTTCCCTGTTAATGAAAATGTGATTTGACTTACCTGTTTCTGAATTCTAGAACTGCAACAGGTGAGCAGAACACACAGCCCAATTCACACATCCTACCTGTGGAATCTTGTAGAGACTTAAGATGTCAGCCATGCGGAAGGAGGCATCAGAGCCAAGCCCCCCAATGGTGGCAATTAGGTTTTGCTCAATGTCACATTTGAAGTTGGGGTCAAATCTCTGTGATTTGAAGAGCAGGCCCAGCGTAGTACGATAGGTCATTCTGGCATCATAGTAGCTGTCCAGGATGTGGAACCCAAGTGTGACGTTGGGCAGGATTTGAGAGTTCTCATTGATCTCATTCACAGCAAATGCCAAAGACAGGGCATGCTGGTAGAACTTGGGCACCGCACTGCAAAGAGAAGGAAGGTACCCCTTCAGCTGGTGATTTACAGCCCAATCCTGAGCTCAGCGCACTGGCTTACCATTGGGTGAGCACCCATGTTAACCCAACGCTGGGCTAGCACCAGATGGGCACCCAGCCTCTGTGACTAGGCGGTCGCATGGACCACAGAGTTGCAGACAGGAAAGCAGGGGTGGCGGGAGGCAGGAGGAGGTGTTCCAGGGAGAGGGAAGGCAGGGAGAGGGTGGGGATGTGCCGGGGGGAGGGAGCAGGGAGGGAGGGATGTGGGTCCAGTGGAGCTCTGCTCTACTGGATCATGAGCGTTCGTGTGGGGCTCACCACCCTACACGAATGCTCTTACTTCACCACCGACCTTTCGATTAGCAGTGAATCAAATAGTCCCATTGCGGGGCTACTTCCTTACCCGGGGGAAGGGGACGAAAGTCCCCTTTTCCTGAGGTGCTGCCCACGGCTGCTGTGGACATGCAGATTGCAGTGGCAGCCGTTTTCGGTACCACCGCAGCAGCAAGCCACGGGAGTTCAGGATTGGGCTGCCCAGTTGCAGTCCTATCCACATGTACTGGAGAGCATACCCCATTGACTATAATGGGGTTTACTTCTGAGTAGACATGCCTAGGATTGGGCTCTTAGCTATGTATAGCATCACTAAACCACAACACTAGCCAGCTCTTTCTCTAGCTGTTTTGGGAAGAGTGTCCCATTCCGGCCCCTGCACAATAGAGAATTGAAATAAGTTTTTGGCCAAATCTGGAGTGTCCCTTCCTTCCCAATGGTGCATCTGGGCCTTGTGCTGTCACAAAGTACTTTATGCCCCTTTTGTGACAGCTCATGCTGTATGTTCTGTTACAGTCCCTTTTCCAGAAAGAAAGAAAGATGGTCTGTTTTCCATGGATGAAGGCACTCCACGGAATTTGCACAGATCTGTTTGCATCTGGAAGATTACTTTTTAAAGGCACTCATTTTTATTTGCAAGCAAACATTTTAAAATTTGAGATCCCAAAATTGAAAAGACTCTCTTATCGGGAGAACAAGGTCTCTACGCACAGCAATCTTTGTATAATAGGCAAAAATCAGACAACGACTGAGAAGCAGCAGTGACCCTGGGATGGGCCAGCCTATATGTGTTTACTTTCTGAATCCTGTCACTTGTAAAGACAAGCAAGCAAGCAGAGATTTTGACCTGGTTAAGTTGACACGATGCAGAATGGAGGGGGAAAAAAAATCCTCACCATGGAAAGCCAAAGATTTTCTTGGAAGGCTGTTCCTTGAAAGACGCTTCGAGGAAAATGTAAATGACCTGAGAAGAAATCCCACCAATGAGGAGGTCTCCAGGCCGGTACCACTCATGGGGCACAGGGAGGGGGTCACTTACTGGGCACTTCAAAGTAAGTACATTGCATGCTTTAGGAGGCAATAGAAGCAGCATCCCCACCAGTCTCCACATCCTGGCAGCAGCACTGGCTAGACAGGGGTTCTCTTGTGCTCATCCATAGCAAGAACCAAAGTGAACCTGACTCAGCTGATGGATTTCATAAGGGGATCCATTTGGTCCCCTTGTAGCACCAACAGAGTTATGAACGTACGGTCTGAGTTCTAGCAGATGTTGTCCTCATCCCAGTTTCAAGGTCAGCCAATTTAAAGAGGGAAATATCAAAAATAACCTCTTGCAAAGCTCTCAGGGACACACAAGTTCGTTTATCACCATGTTGAGACTTGCATCTCGTTTGTTTTGTGAGTTGTTCATGCCCGATCTTGTCTGATCTCGGAAGCTAAGCAGGGTCAGACTTGGTTAGAACTTGGATGAGAGACCACCTGGGAATACCGGGTGCTGTAGGCTTATACCAGAGTCTTTCGAGACAGAAGGTTGCCAACCAAGTTCTAGAAAGCCTCTGGGCTTTGCACAGGTGAATAAATTATAGTGATTTGGGTAATTTCAGGAAGGAAGAATTCTTTTTCTGTAGAGTTGAACACAGAGTGTTGTGATTCAAGGTTTTTGCAGTCTTTTTGCTTAATAATAGTGCTTATAAAAGTTCTTCATATCTTTGCGCTTAGTAAAAGGACTTAGCAACAAGATTGCGACGAATGGCAATAAAATATTGCTTTCTACATATTCACATCTTGCTCGTCAGGTAGAATGATAAAACTTTGCAGATTAAATGAAAATGGCAAAAAAACAAAAAAAAACAAGCACATTGGCAGCCCAACCCGGAACTGCCCGGAGCCCATAGGAGCAGGTGCACCAAAATGGCTGCCACTTCATCCAGTGGTCACCGGGCAGCCCCCAGCAACTCCTCAGGGGAAGGCCCAAGTCCTGCAATGGAGCTACTTGTCTGTGCTGGCTATTTAGCTGGCGCAAAGCAAAGCAGTCCCATGTTGGTGCCCCTCCCATCCCACTACCCCGCCCCAGAATGCCTTCCCCTGTCCCCACTCACCATCCATTGCCCAGAGCAAGGAACAAGCCCCAGGAGGCGTGTGATGGACCTCCAGCCGCTGCTGTCTCATCACAAGCTGGTGCCCACACCGAGCCATTGGTGAGTGTCTTAAGCGTGCCTTACAGCACATTTGTGCCACTCAGCACAGCCGGAGAGCTGGCACTGGCCCGATAGGATTGGGCCCTAAACCAGTCAGATTCAGACTGAAAATACTCATTGATACACAAGTTGTGGACAGACTGGCTCCTTCCCAAGCCCTAGAACAGGGGTCTCCATACCCCAGCCCTGGGGCCAGATGCAGATGCCTCTATATGGCCCGTGGCCAGCCTCTTGTCCCCTGAAAGCCTCTGGCCCACTTGGCCAAACATGAGTAGAGCTGTGCTCTGCTTGCATCTGGAGGGTGTTTTAAGGGCCAGAGAGGTTGAATGAATGAGCCCATTCATTCATTTATTCACTCATCTCAGTTCCATCTCTAATTTATTTATATAAATTTTGCATTCAAATTTTTTTCTGGCCCTTTACACCTTTCTGACCTTTACAGGTCAGGATTAGGCTGTTAGGTCCGAAGCAGAAGCTCTCAGCTTGAGCTAGTTCTCTGTACTTCTGCTGTTTATAATTGCTGCTGCCACCGTTTTTTCTTGAACAACAGAGAACTTCTGCAAAGGAAATTCCTTGAAAATATCTCTTGGAAGATCAAGAATAAGGTTCACTGGCTGTGACTGTGGTGGACTGAAGAGGGGATCAGTCATGAGGTGCTTTAGAGCACCCACTTTGCACACCAACTGAGGCTGAAAAACCAGGAACACCATTTTCCACAGACTCAGAATCTCTTGTGGCACCAACACCATCCTGGATGTGGTGTTAAGGCACATCATCCCAGTAGCGTAGCTAGAGGGGGTCACAGCACTAAGCTTTGCACTGTGTGCTAAATGTTCCGTACAAGTGGCACCTCCCGCTCCGCTTCAAAGCCATTCCAGACAGTTCTCTGTTTTGCTCTCGCTGCCTGGAATGTCTCCAAACTCTGTACTGTATAACCCTGTTCACTGGGATGTTCTTCCGGTCATACTGCACGATTTGGCTTTGATGGGGAAATTGAAACGTCTCCCCATATGCAAGCACCAGTGTCCCCCGTCCCCCCCAGATATAAAACTGTTCACAACTCTGACTGGATCAGAGCACTTGCCTTAAATCCATTACATATGATTGCCAGGAATTTGGTAATATTATGTTCAATGGCGTCTATCCAGAATCGCAGTGTGGATTCCGAGCCAACAGGTCCACCACTGATATGGTATTCTCCCTTAGACAATTGCAGGAGAAATGCAGGGAACAACGACAGCCACTCTTTATAGCCTTCATAGATCTCACAAAGGCTTTCGACCTGGTCAGCAGAGACGGCCTCTTCAAGATTCTCCCCAAGATTGGATGTCCACCCAGGCTCCTCAGCATCATCAGATCTTTCCACAAGGACATGAAGGGCACTGTTGTCTTCGATGGCTCCACATCAGACCCTTTTGACATCCGAAGCGGAGTGAAGCAGGGCTGTGTTCTTGCACCAACCTTGTTTGGGATTTTCTTCGCTGTCCTGCTGAAGCAGGCCTTTGGAACTGCAACAGAAGGCATCTATCTCCGGACCAGATCAGACGGAAAGCTCTTCAACCTCTCCAGACTGAGAGCAAAATCCAAAGTCCAGCTGAAATGTCTGCGTGACTTCCTCTTTGCCGACGATGCAGCTGTCACTACCCACTCTGCCAAAGATCTCCAGCAGCTCATGGATCGTTTTAGCAAGGCCTGCCAAGATTTTGGACTGACAATCAGCCTGAAGAAAACACAGGTCATGGTTCAGGATGTGGACTCACCTCCCTACATTACAATCTCTGCGCATGAACTGGAGGTTGTCCATGACTTTGTGTACCTTGGCTCAACGATCTCCGACACTCTTTCTCTCGATACCGAGCTAAACAAGCGCATCGGTAAAGCAGCTACCACGTTTTCCAGACTCACAAAGAGAGTCTGGTCCAACAAGAAGCTGACGGAACATACCAAGATCCAGGTCTACAGAGCTTGCGTCCTGAGTACACTTCTGTACTACAGCGAGTCATGGACTCTTTGCTCACAACAGGAGAGGAAACTGAGCGCTTTCCACATGCGCTGCCTCCGACACATCCTCGGCATCACCTGGCAGGACAAAGTTCCAAACAACACAGTCCTGGAACATGCTGGAATCCCTAGCATGTATTCACTGCTGAAACAGAGACGCCTGCGTTGGCTTGGTCATGTCGTGAGAATGGATGATGGTCGGATCCCAAAGGATCTCCTCTATGGAGAACTCGTGCAAGGAAAGCGCCCTACAGGTAGACCACAGCTGCGATACAAGGACATCTGCAAGAGGGATCTGAAGGCCTTAGGGATGGACCTCAACAAGTGGGAAACCCTGGCCTCTGAGCGGCCCGCTTGGAGGCAGGCTGTGCAGCATGGCCTTTCCCAGTTTGAAGAGACACTTTACCAACAGTCTGAGGCTAAGAGGCAAAGAAGGAAGGCCCATAGCCAGGGAGACAGACCAGGGACAGACTGCACTTGCTCCCGGTGTGGAAGGGATTGTCACTCCCGGATTGGCCTTTTCAGCCACACTAGACGCTGTGCCAGAACCACCTTTCAGAGCGCGATACCATAGTCTTTCGAGACTGAAGGTTGCCAATACCAAATACCATGTTCAATGGCACATTGGAAATGTCAGAAAAATGTGTAAGTTGTGGAAGACCAGAGGCGTATCTTGGGCAGAGCCTGAGGGGCACAAGTCCTGGGCGCCGTGCCTGGGGGGGCATGTGACTTCCCCCAGGCTCTGCCCAGTCACCTCTGCAAAGATGGCACACTTTGCCACATCCCATCTAGATGTCTGAGAAGGCTCTCTCCCCAAGGGTGAGGTGCTGCAGATCTGCCTCCTCCCAAATTCAATGAAGTCCCACCCTGGGGGAGAAGCTGGAGCAGTGACATCAGGATATCATGTGATGTCATGGCACGAAAGCGTAGTAAAGTGCTTTGCAGCAGCACAAGGGCTAGAAGATTCGGTAGGAAGGTTGGAGCTTTGCTGCTAACTCCAGCAGGGCGACAGAGGCCTGCCTGAGTAGTTAAGTCCAACTCAAGGGCCAAGTCGAAAGGAAACCAAGGTGTTTTGTTTTTTTTTTTGGGGGGGGGGGAGCATGTATGCCCTCAAACCAGTTGTTTTTTTTAATACCTGTCATTCAGCTTGCAGAACCCAATGTCCTCCTAGACCCATTGAAATGCCAATAAGCCATCAAAGAACCAAAGCTTGGTTGAGTTTGAATAATGACCATTTGACGGATGGACAGTTGAAACAATTGTTTAAGTGTTCAGTCAAATAAATATACAGATGAGCATTGTGTGATGGCAATCATTTTACTACAAAATCCTTGACACAACCACATAATCATATCATATGTCAAAAACACGCGTCACTTTCAATTATTTCGCCTGACTAGCACATCTCTGAGGTTCAACTCGGGCCTCAACACAATGATGTAACATTTGGGAGAAAAGATGCAACCCAATAAACAAGCAGCAGAGAATAAGATGGAGAAGATCTCCACGGCCACCATGTATTTCCCTTTGGTGCTCAGGTAGCTGGGAATAAAGGACAGCCACACACTGCAAAAGGCCAACATGCTGAAGGTGATGAACTTGGCTTCATTGAAACTGTCCGGTAACTTGCGAGCCAGGAATGCTACCGTGAAGCTGGCAAAGGCCAGGAAGCCCAGGTAGCCCAGGACACAGGAAAACATGGCGATGGACCCCTCGTTACACTGATCAATGATTTCTTCAGTCTCTGAATGCAGGTCCAGTTCGGGGAAGGGGGGAAAGGTTGCCAGCCACACTGTGCACATGCTTGCTTGACAGAGAGAGCAGGATGTGACCAAGGAGTAGGCCAGTTTTTTCCCCACCCACTTCCTCATGCTGGACCCGGGCTTGGTGGCCATGAAAGCAACAACCACGGTGATGGTTTTGGCCAACACACAAGAAACCGCCACTGAGAAGATGATGCCAAATGTTGGCTGGCGGAGAAGGCAGGTGACTCTTCCAGGTTGGCCAATGAATAGAAAAGAAGACAGGAAGCAGAGTAAGAGGGAGATGAGGAGGGTGTAGGTGAGATCCCGGTTGTTGGCTTTGACGATGGGAGTGTCTTTGTGCTTCAGAAAAATTCCCAGCACCAAGGCTGTGAGCACGGAGAAAGTAACAGCAACCAAGGCTAGACCTATCCCTAAAGGTTCGGCATAAGACAGAAAGCTTCTTGTTTTGGGGATGCAACCATCCCTGGCCTTGCTTGGATACTGACCTTCTGGGCATTTAAAGCAGTCCTCCATGTCTGAAAAATAGAAGGAGGTCCCATTTCAGTGACCATGGTCAGGTTCATGGTAAAATTTCTGGTTAGAAGTTGTTCAAGCAAAGTACATTATCTTTTTTAATAATAGTGAGTGCGGATTGTTGAGTGCCTGCCTGATTGCAGACAAAATGAGTTCACCCAAAAAGAAGCTTCTAGATACTTTCAGACCTCTCTAGCCCTTCAGTTAGGCCTAAATTTGCAGATTAAAAGAAAAAGGTCAGGAAGTAAAATAAAATAAACTAGCTCTTTTTTTGTCCTCTTGAAGTAACTTCAGTCTTATTCTCGGTTTTTTGCCTTGCTAAACAAATTTTGTAGTAATTTTATTCATTTCTTCAAAAAAAGTTCTCTTCAAAATAATCGGGATAGTCTGAAATAAAAATATTAGTTTGGGCAATATTTTCATTTTGATTAAAGCTATTCTTCCCATTAAAGATAATTGCAGTTTGTTATATTTCTCCAAATCTTTTTTTACTTCTTTCATTAATTTAATATAATTATCTTCCATTAATGTACTTGTCTTTTTTGTAATTGTAATTCCTAGATATTTTACTTTGTTTGTTATCTGTAGTCCAAATGCCTTTAATCGTTCTATATCTTTATTTTTTATATTTTTAAGTATCATTTTAGTCTTCTGGTAATTTATTTTTAAGCCTGCTACTTCTCCATATTGTTTTAAGTCTTCTATCAAAAATTCCATGGAGTTAAGTGGATCTTCCAAAATAAATACCAGATCATCTGCAAACGCTTGTAATTTATATTCTTCACGTTTAATTTTGAGCGGTTTCACCCTATCATCTTCTCTTATGACATTATTCAGTATTTCTAATGTCAAGATAAACAACAATGGTGAAAGTGGACAACCTTGTCTTACTCCTTGTTGAATATTAATCTCTCTCGTCAATTCTCCATTTACTCTTATCCTTGCTTTCTGGTCCCAATATATTCCTTGTATCATCTTGATAAATTTTGGACCAAAATCCAATTCTTGCAGACAATTAATCATAAAGTCCCAATGTAAATTATCAAAAGCCTTCTCAGCGACTAAGAACACTAGAGCTTATTTCTTATCTGGATGGGCTTCAAAAAATTCCAATATATTTATTATCATTCTCACGTTGTTTTTCAATTGTCTTTTTGGTAAAAAAAAAAAAAAAAAAAAACAAAAACCAGTTTGATCTTCTTTAATTATCTGATTTAATACTTTTTTATAAGTTTTGATAAAATATTTTTGATTGATGAGGGGAAGTATATAAGAAAAATGTACAGCTTTCTCCTGGAGATTAGAATGGAAGATGAGATAGTTAAAGATGCAATGGTGCATTGGTCAAAAAGTTTTGGATATAATATATCGATGGATGACTGGAATCAAATTTGGAATACAAATATTAAGATAACTAAAGCAGTGTCTTTTAAAGAGAATTTATATAAAATGTTTTATAGATGGTATTTAACACCAGAGAAATTAGCAAAAATGTACTCTGGGTTATCAAATAAGTGTTGGAAATGTAATGAGGTAGAAGGAACTTTTTATCATATGTGGTGGACTTGTGGAAAAGCAAAGAAATACTGGAAAATGATACATAAAGTGTTGCAAGAGATATTGCATTGTGTATTTCCATTCAAACCAGAAATATTCCTCCTAAATGTGACATCAGAAATTAAAGACCAATCTAAGAAACACCTTATTGTACATATTGTTACAGCGGCAAGAATATTGTTTGCGCAAAAATGGAAAGCTACAGATGTGACAACTAAAGAAAATTTAATAGATAAAAATTATGAAGTAGCAGAAATGGAAGTTTTAACAGAAAGAATGAGAGAGATTTAGATAGAGTAAGAAAATATTGGAAGTTTTATTATGATTGGGTCGACAAATTTATTTAGACAAGATTGAGTGTTTCGTAAAAGTCAATTATTTATATTGATAAATATGATAGCCTTTGTACTGATGATGATTATCTTTTTTTTTTTTTTTTTTAAATTAATTGAATGATGTATGTTGGAATCTGTGGCCAAACCTTATGTGTAACCTGTGTTGCACCCACCGAAAGTTAAACCTATTTCCTTTCCTGTATCTGTAATAAATAAATAAATAAATAAATAAATAAATAAATAAATAAATAAATAAATAAATAAATGAAGAAGAAGAAGAAGAAGAAGAAGAAGAAGAAGAAGAAGAAGAAGAAGAAGAATGATGGCTCATTCTTACTGGGCTGGAATGACATTGCCACCCAACCTCATCTGCCACCCGAGGCAGTAATCTCAGCTTACTTCATTGAAGAGCTGGCCCACAGACCAAAAGATACCCAAACAGTTAGAAGTGCAGCGTGTTATCCTATGACTTGCAAAACGGTCTGACACACCAGCCTGGCGTACCTCTTGTGTATTGCAGAGTCTGCATTCCCGCTTTGCCTACCTTGCTGATTTGAAACCTTTCCATCTGGACACGGGGCACAGTCGTAGCAGCAGAATTTCCCCCCTTCCTTCTTTCTCTTCTGAGAGCCAGCATCACAGTGTTCATTACACACCGAAAGAGGCAGCACCTTTCCATAAACAGAAAAGGTGTTTGGAAAACCAAAATGTTTTTGCTTCACAAGAACATGGGCAGCTGACATAGAACAACAGAGACCATTTTCCATGCAGGTCTGCTAGCGGTTTCTGGAGAATACCAGGAATTAAAACTGTAGTCTAAAGGAAGCTTGAGAAAATTGTGGGGAACAGAGTAAAGAGCATTACTAGTGTCATAAAATTACATTACATTACATTACATTACAAGCTAGTCACTTGTAGTCCAGTTCCAGGACAGGAGGAATTATTGCGTGACTCCCACCACTGAATAATCACAGTTTAATCATGTTATGGCAGCTATTTACTATTTTAAATGTTGCAAAACTGTTTTTAATTAATGTGATTATTCAAGATATTTGGCAGCAGGATGCTACTTCTCCAATTCCCTTTTGGATGTTATATGTGAAACTGAATTTATCTTCTTCACTCATCTCGCCCATGATACAGGCAGCAAGAGAGGACAAGGGTCAACCTCATCATTTGTCAAAAGAATGAACCTGCTGTTAGAGAGAATACATGCCTGGTTAAAACTGCGGTGCCACACAATAATATCCTCATCAATGCTGAATTCTTCTCCTTCAAGAGCCTGGAAATCCACCCTTCCAACCTTGACCCTAAGGAAGGATCTGTTTGGGAACGTGATCATGTTCATGATATCCAACCCGCCTCCCATTTCCTTCTCCTCATTGAAAGAAACTGCCTCTCCTGCTGAATTGTTAAAGGAGATGCCTTGAAGAAACGGGTGGAGCTGTTGGAAAACAAACCCAGAATATAAGTTCAACCATATACAACATATATATAGATGTGCTGCTGATAAATATTTTTATATGTTCACTTATAGACAAGCTGAAAGTGCTTCAGATTTGCAATGGCAGAAGAATGAAAAAATGTATTTTTTTTCTCACCAGATATTGCATTGTGTATTACCATTCAAACCAGAAATATTCCTTCTAAATGTGACATCAGAAATTAAAGACCAATGTAAGAAATACCTTATTGTACATATTGCTACAGCGGCAAGAATGTTGTTTACGCAAAAATGGAAATCTACAAATGTGCCAACTAGAGAAAATTTAATAGGCAAAATTTATGAAATAGCAGAAATGGACATTTTAACAGAAAGAATGAAAGAAAGAGGTTTAGAAAGAGTAAGAAAATATTGCAAGTCTTTTATAACTGGATAGATAATCTTCGTTAAACAATATTGAGTGTTTTGGTAAACTAAATTTTTATACTGATAAATATGATAGCCTTTGTACTGATGATTATTGTGTTGTTGTTTTTTAATTGAACGATGCATGTTGTAATCTGGGGCCAATACCCTCATGTGTAACCTATGTTGTACCAGCCCTAAGTATAACCCATTTTCCTTACCTGTATCTGTAATAAATAAATAAAATATTTTAAAAATGATAAATTCAATATCGCTTCGTCTTGTAAAATAAAGTTAAATTCAATACAGCATCATCTTGTAAAATCTGCTTATGGAATTAAACCTCATTCATGGTGAAGCCGTTACCTTCCAAGGCCTGAGAACTTGGAGGTCCAGCTTCCGACCTCTCATCAAAGCTCTGTGGTTGTTAGAAGAGAAGTACATGCTGCGCAAAGCATGTGCCACAGCATAGACGGCATTGTAAATACTGTAGCTGTGGCCGGTCATGCTCATTTCAAAGGCAAGCCCAGGGAGGTGCTCCAGTCTCTCCTCCCCAGTACATGCTTCATCAACATCTATGGGTGCATGGAGATGCGGAAATGAACAGCCAAACGCTTGCTCCCAGAAGTCTTTGATGAAACCATCTCCTTGGTTGCTTTGTGGTTTTAAGGTCTGGAGATGTTTCCGAAATCCTTTAAGCTGTTGGGAATGAATTGCAAAGGAAAGTGCTCCTTCAAAGGCATTAAAATCTAAGCCCATTTGAAGGCCTGCTAAGACAAAATCAACCTGAGCTGTCATAATCCACACCTTTCCAGGTGTTGCATTTTCTGTGTTTCCAGGATGCAACATAACAGTCCTTAGCCATATAATTGTCAAGGCCTCCCCATAGATTATAAACGCACTGACCTTTTTATCAGTGAAACATACATCAAGAATTGATATCATAACTAGAAGCTCATCCACTGTGTCAAAGCGGGCCTGTTTGAGAACTCTTTCTGTGAAGGCTGAACAGATCTTCTTCTGGGCCAGTAGCGGCTCGAGGGTCTGCAAGAAATATTCTCCATTGTCATCATCCACGACAAACAGCCCAACCCACGTCCATCTGAAATGCAGGAGAAGCTGGACAATGCCAAAGTGCTGCTGGCTTTCATTGGGGACCATGCGGTAGAACGAAGGGGCCTGAGTTTCATGGGTCTCCTTTCTTGGAAATGAGCCATATGTGAGCTGTTGAAAGGTACAAATATTTTAGAAACCAGTTTCAAGCAATCTCTGCACCAATGTGCCCGATATTGCCGTGAATTGTTATTTTGAAGGAACTTTCATTTGTAGTGAGATTTAAGATTAAGGGGTTATTTAGGCCGAATGTTCCCTGTTAATGAAAATGTGATTTGACTTACCTGTTTCTGAATTCTAGAACTGCAACAGGTGAGCAGAACACACAGCCCAATTCACACATCCTACCTGTGGAATCTTGTAGAGACTTAAGATGTCAGCCATGCGGAAGGAGGCATCAGAGCCAAGCCCCCCAATGGTGGCAATTAGGTTTTGCTCAATGTCACATTTGAAGTTGGGGTCAAATCTCTGTGATTTGAAGAGCAGGCCCAGCGTAGTACGATAGGTCATTCTGGCATCATAGTAGCTGTCCAGGATGTGGAACCCAAGTGTGACGTTGGGCAGGATTTGAGAGTTCTCATTGATCTCATTCACAGCAAATGCCAAAGACAGGGCATGCTGGTAGAACTTGGGCACCGCACTGCAAAGAGAAGGAAGGTACCCCTTCAGCTGGTGATTTACAGCCCAATCCTGAGCTCAGCGCACTGGCTTACCATTGGGTGAGCACCCATGTTAACCCAACGCTGGGCTAGCACCAGATGGGCACCCAGCCTCTGTGACTAGGCGGTCGCATGGACCACAGAGTTGCAGACAGGAAAGCAGGGGTGGCGGGAGGCAGGAGGAGGTGTTCCAGGGAGAGGGAAGGCAGGGAGAGGGTGGGGATGTGCCGGGGGGAGGGAGCAGGGAGGGAGGGATGTGGGTCCAGTGGAGCTCTGCTCTACTGGATCATGAGCGTTCGTGTGGGGCTCACCACCCTACACGAATGCTCTTACTTCACCACCGACCTTTCGATTAGCAGTGAATCAAATAGTCCCATTGCGGGGCTACTTCCTTACCCGGGGGAAGGGGACGAAAGTCCCCTTTTCCTGAGGTGCTGCCCACGGCTGCTGTGGACATGCAGATTGCAGTGGCAGCCGTTTTCGGTACCACCGCAGCAGCAAGCCACGGGAGTTCAGGATTGGGCTGCCCAGTTGCAGTCCTATCCACATGTACTGGAGAGCATACCCCATTGACTATAATGGGGTTTACTTCTGAGTAGACATGCCTAGGATTGGGCTCTTAGCTATGTATAGCATCACTAAACCACAACACTAGCCAGCTCTTTCTCTAGCTGTTTTGGGAAGAGTGTCCCATTCCGGCCCCTGCACAATAGAGAATTGAAATAAGTTTTTGGCCAAATCTGGAGTGTCCCTTCCTTCCCAATGGTGCATCTGGGCCTTGTGCTGTCACAAAGTACTTTATGCCCCTTTTGTGACAGCTCATGCTGTATGTTCTGTTACAGTCCCTTTTCCAGAAAGAAAGAAAGATGGTCTGTTTTCCATGGATGAAGGCACTCCACGGAATTTGCACAGATCTGTTTGCATCTGGAAGATTTCTTTTTAAAGGCACTCATTTTTATTTGCAAGCAAACATTTTAAAATTTGAGATCCCAAAATTGAAAAGACTCTCTTATCGGGAGAACAAGGTCTCTACGCACAGCAATCTTTGTATAATAGGCAAAAATCAGACAACGACTGAGAAGCAGCAGTGACCCTGGGATGGGCCAGCCTATATGTGTTTACTTTCTGAATCCTGTCACTTGTAAAGACAAGCAAGCAAGCAGAGATTTTGACCTGGTTAAGTTGACACGATGCAGAATGGAGGGGGAAAAAAAATCCTCACCATGGAAAGCCAAAGATTTTCTTGGAAGGCTGTTCCTTGAAAGACGCTTCGAGGAAAATGTAAATGACCTGAGAAGAAATCCCACCAATGAGGAGGTCTCCAGGCCGGTACCACTCATGGGGCACAGGGAGGGGGTCACTTACTGGGCACTTCAAAGTAAGTACATTGCATGCTTTAGGAGGCAATAGAAGCAGCATCCCCACCAGTCTCCACATCCTGGCAGCAGCACTGGCTAGACAGGGGTTCTCTTGTGCTCATCCATAGCAAGAACCAAAGTGAACCTGACTCAGCTGATGGATTTCATAAGGGGATCCATTTGGTCCCCTTGTAGCACCAACAGAGTTATGAACGTACGGTCTGAGTTCTAGCAGATGTTGTCCTCATCCCAGTTTCAAGGTCAGCCAATTTAAAGAGGGAAATATCAAAAATAACCTCTTGCAAAGCTCTCAGGGACACACAAGTTCGTTTATCACCATGTTGAGACTTGCATCTCGTTTGTTTTGTGAGTTGTTCATGCCCGATCTTGTCTGATCTCGGAAGCTAAGCAGGGTCAGACTTGGTTAGAACTTGGATGAGAGACCACCTGGGAATACCGGGTGCTGTAGGCTTATACCAGAGTCTTTCGAGACAGAAGGTTGCCAACCAAGTTCTAGAAAGCCTCTGGGCTTTGCACAGGTGAATAAATTATAGTGATTTGGGTAATTTCAGGAAGGAAGAATTCTTTTTCTGTAGAGTTGAACACAGAGTGTTGTGATTCAAGGTTTTTGCAGTCTTTTTGCTTAATAATAGTGCTTATAAAAGTTCTTCATATCTTTGCGCTTAGTAAAAGGACTTAGCAACAAGATTGCGACGAATGGCAATAAAATATTGCTTTCTACATATTCACATCTTGCTCGTCAGGTAGAATGATAAAACTTTGCAGATTAAATGAAAATGGCAAAAAAACAAAAAAAAACAAGCACATTGGCAGCCCAACCCGGAACTGCCCGGAGCCCATAGGAGCAGGTGCACCAAAATGGCTGCCACTTCATCCAGTGGTCACCGGGCAGCCCCCAGCAACTCCTCAGGGGAAGGCCCAAGTCCTGCAATGGAGCTACTTGTCTGTGCTGGCTATTTAGCTGGCGCAAAGCAAAGCAGTCCCATGTTGGTGCCCCTCCCATCCCACTACCCCGCCCCAGAATGCCTTCCCCTGTCCCCACTCACCATCCATTGCCCAGAGCAAGGAACAAGCCCCAGGAGGCGTGTGATGGACCTCCAGCCGCTGCTGTCTCATCACAAGCTGGTGCCCACACCGAGCCATTGGTGAGTGTCTTAAGCGTGCCTTACAGCACATTTGTGCCACTCAGCACAGCCGGAGAGCTGGCACTGGCCCGATAGGATTGGGCCCTAAACCAGTCAGATTCAGACTGAAAATACTCATTGATACACAAGTTGTGGACAGACTGGCTCCTTCCCAAGCCCTAGAACAGGGGTCTCCATACCCCAGCCCTGGGGCCAGATGCAGATGCCTCTATATGGCCCGTGGCCAGCCTCTTGTCCCCTGAAAGCCTCTGGCCCACTTGGCCAAACATGAGTAGAGCTGTGCTCTGCTTGCATCTGGAGGGTGTTTTAAGGGCCAGAGAGGTTGAATGAATGAGCCCATTCATTCATTTATTCACTCATCTCAGTTCCATCTCTAATTTATTTATATAAATTTTACATTCAAATTTTTTTCTGGCCCTTTACACCTTTCTGACCTTTACAGGTCAGGATTAGGCTGTTAGGTCCGAAGCAGAAGCTCTCAGCTTGAGCTAGTTCTCTGCACTTCTGCTGTTTATAATTGCTGCTGCCACCGTTTTTTCTTGAACAACAGAGAACTTCTGCAAAGGAAATTCCTTGAAAATATCTCTTGGAAGATCAAGAATAAGGTTCACTGGCTGTGACTGTGGTGGACTGAAGAGGGGATCAGTCATGGGGTGCTTTAGAGCACCCACTTTGCACACCAACTGAGGCTGAAAAACCAGGAACACCATTTTCCACAGACTCAGAATCTCTTGTGGCACCAACACCATCCTGGATGTGGTGTTAAGGCACATCATCCCAGTAGCGTAGCTAGAGGGGGTCACAGCACTAAGCTTTGCACTGTGTGCTAAATGTTCCGTACAAGTGGCACCTCCCGCTCCGCTTCAAAGCCATTCCAGACAGTTCTCTGTTTTGCTCTCGCTGCCTGGAATGTCTCCAAACTCTGTACTGTATAACCCTGTTCACTGGGATGTTCTTCCGGTCATACTGCACGATTTGGCTTTGATGGGGAAATTGAAACGTCTCCCCATATGCAAGCACCAGTGTCCCCCGTCCCCCCCAGATATAAAACTGTTCACAACTCTGACTGGATCAGAGCACTTGCCTTAAATCCATTACATATGATTGCCAGGAATTTGGTAATATTATGTTCAATGGCACATTGGAAATGTCAGAAAAATGTGTAAGTTGTGGAAGACCAGAGGCATATCTTGGGCAGAGCCTGAGGGGCACAAGTCCTGGGCGCCATGCCTGGGGGGGCATGTGACTGCCCCCAGGCTCTGCCCAGTCACCTCTGCAAAGATGGCACACTTTGCCACATCCCATCTAGATGTCTGAGAAGGCTCTCTCCCCAAGGGTGAGGTGCTGCAGATCTGCCTCCTCCCAGATTCAATGAAGTCCCACCCTGGGGGAGAAGCTGGAGCAGTGACATCAGGATATCATGTGATGTCATGGCACGAAAGCGTAGTAAAGTGCTTTGCAGCAGCACAAGGGCTAAAAGAGTCGGTAGGAAGGTTGGAGCTTTGCTGCTAACTCCAGCAGGGTGACAGAGGCCTGCTGGAGTAGGAAAGTCCAACCCAAGGGTCAAGTAGAAAGGGAACCAAGGTGTTTTTTTGTTTGTTTGTTTTTTTTGGGGGGGGGGGAGTATGTATGCCCTCAAACCAGTTTTTTTTTTTTTAATACCTGTCATTCAGCTTGCAGAACCCAATGTCCTCCTAGACTCATTGAAATGCCAATAAGCCATCAAAGAACCAAAGCTTGGTTGAGTTTGAATAATGACCATTTGAAGGATGGACAGTTTAAACCATTGTTTAAGTGTTCAGTCAAATAAATATACAGATGACCATTGTGTGATGGCAATCATTTTACTACAAAATCCTTGACACAACCACATAATCATATCATATGTCAAAAACATGCGTCACTTTCAATTATTTCGCCTGACTAGCACATCTCTGAGGTTCAACTCGGGCCTCAACACAATGATGTAACATTTGGGAGAAAAGATGCAACCCAATAAACAAGCAGCAGAGAATAAGATGGAGAAGATCTCCACGGCCACCATGTATTTCCCTTTGGTGCTCAGGTAGCTGGGAATAAAGGACAGCCACACACTGCAAAAGGCCAACATGCTGAAGGTGATGAACTTGGCTTCATTGAAACTGTCCGGTAACTTGCGAGCCAGGAATGCTACCGTGAAGCTGGCAAAGGCCAGGAAGCCCAGGTAGCCCAGGACACAGGAAAACATGGCAATGGACCCCTCGTTACACTGAACAACGATTTCCTCAGTCTCTGAATGCAGGTCCAGTTCGGGGAAGGGGGGAAAGGTTGCCAGCCACACTGTGCACACGCTTGCTTGAAAGAGAGAGCAGGATGTGACCAAAGAGTAGGCCAGTTTTTTCCCCACCCACTTCCTCATGCTGGACCCAGGCTTGGTAGCCATGAAAGCAACAACCACGGTGATGGTTTTGGCCAACACACAAGAAACCGCCACTGAGAAGACAATGCCAAATGTTGGCTGGCGGAGAAGGCAGGTGACTCTTCCAGGTTGGCCAATGAATAGAAAAGAAGACAGGAAGCAGAGTAAGAGGGAGATGAGGAGGGTGTAGGTGAGATCCCGGTTGTTGGCTTTGACGATGGGAGTGTCTTTGTGCTTCAGAAAAATTCCCAGCACCAAGGCTGTGAGCACGGAGAAAGTAACAGCAACCAAGGCTAGACCTATCCCTAAAGGTTCGGCATAAGACAGAAAGCTTCTTGTTTTGGGGATGCAGCCATCCCTGGCCTTGCTTGGATACTGATCTTCTGGGCATTTGAAGCAGTCCTCTATGTCTGAAAAATACATTAAGATTTCCCATTACAGTGACAATTCATGGGAAGGCTCAAGGTAAAATCTCATAATTGTTGATTACATTGATTTGGGTTTCTGGTTTTGAAAATGTGTTATCTTTTTTAATTATAGTGAGTGCGAGTTCTTGAGTGCCTGTCTGATTGCAAACAAAATGAGATCTGTGGGAGTGAGGACCCCGCTTGCAGTCTTTACATGCTCTCCGGCCCCTTCAGGCATGAAGATCAGCATAAGCTTGCATTCATCTGCGCAGGTTTGCAGATTAAAAGAGAAAGATCAGGAAAGATCCACAAAATAAAATTAAACGAGCCAATGAAATACTCACTGATACCCAAGATATTTGGAACCCTGAGATCTACTTATATCTGAGGCAATCGCATAGCTAGAGGGGGGTCAAAACAATAAGTATTGCCGGTGTTGTAATGCCTCATAGAAGTGTTCCCTTCCCCCTCACCGCCAGAACCATATTGGGTGGCGGGAGCAACATGGAGATGTTTCCTTTGCCTTGCTCCCACTGCCAGCTATGGCTCCACTGCCGGAGGGGGATGGGCCACTTACATGGCATGTTTTGGTGCTATCAGTACTTACTGTTTGGACACACACCCCCCAGCTACACTGCTGATCTGAGGACCTCTCCATCATTTGAAGTATTAAGCAGAGGCTGGATACCCGTTTATCGAAAAGGCTATGTTCTTGTATGATCTTGGAGGTCCCTTGCAACTCCATGTTTCTATGAATGCATATCATCTAGAAACAAACAGAAGAACGGAGCAGGGGTTGAGGAGAGGGAACACGCTTGTTAGTTTTGTTTCTCTATGTTGCTCACAGCTCATAGCCTGTATCTTCTTTCTTCTGGACCTTCCCCCCACCCAACACCATTCTTTTTTTCTGAAAAGGAAGCTCAAGTGTTTGCAAGTACTACATCAAGAATGAATGTATCCACAGACACATGGAACGTTGGAAGCAAATTGGTTACTTGGGAAATTTCAGCATAGAAACTTCTGCCACTGCCAAGTCCTTCAGACTATAGTATACAGCATCCCTTCAATTCAGGGAATGAAAGGAAGTCATGCAAGGAAATCGGATGCTGCTTGCATCACTTCCTCCAGGGAGAACTCTGGCATCTCTTCTTTCTCGGAGTATGACAGAAATATTGTCCATTTCCCTCTGGGATTTCTGGAAATGGCATTCCCACTGTCCAGGCCCACAGGAAAGGGGTGTCACCAGGGACCTGGAAACAGGAAGGTGTCAGGCATCACAACAGATAATCGTTATTTTAATCTTTCTATGTGTTCAATTCAGTCTCTCACACAGGTTCATATTAGATGCTCAAGCCTTGTGGACGTGCAAAAGATAAACTCAATTTCAGGTTGAAGAAAGATACTTCATTCATTTCTACAGGGCTGAGATGACATTGCCACCCAACTGAATCTGCCACCCGAGGCAGTAATCTCAGCTGACTTCACTGAAGAGCTGGCCCACAGACCAAAAGACACCCAAACAGTTAGAAGTGCAGTGTGTTACCCTATGACTTGCAAAACGATCTGACACACCAGCCTGGCGTTCCTCTTGTGTATTGCAGAGTCTGCATTCCCGCTTTGCCTACCTTGCTGGTTTGAAACCTTTCCGTCTGGACATGGGGCACAGTCGTAGCAGCAGAATTTCCCCCCTTCCTTCTTTCTCTTCTGAGAGCCAGCATCACAGTGTTCATTACACACCGAAAGAGGCAGCACCTTTCCATAAACAGAAAAGGCGTTTGGAAAACCAAAATGTTTTTGCTTCACAAGAACATGGGCAGCTGACATAGAACAACAGAGACCATTTTCCATGCAGGTCTGCTAGCGGTTTCTGGAGAATACCAGGAATTAAAACTGTAGTCTAAAGGAAGCTTGAGAAAATTGTGGGGAACAGAGTAAAGAGCATTACTAGTGTCATAAAATTACATTACATTACATTACATTACAAGCTAGTCACTTGTAGTCCAGTTCCAGGACAGGAGGAATTATTACGTGACTCCCACCACTGGATAATCACAGTTTAATCATGTTATGGCAGCTATTTACTATTTTAAATGTTGCAAAACTATTTTTAATTAATGTGATTATTCAAGATATTTAGCTGCAGGATGTTACTTCTCCAATTCCCTTTTGGATGTTATATGTGAAACTGACCTTATCTTCTTCACTCATCTCGCCCAAGATACAGGCAGCGAGAGAGGACAAGGATCAACCTCATCACTAGTCAGAAGAATGAAGCTGCTGTTCGAGAGAATGCATGCCTGGTTAAAACTGCGGTGCCACACAATGATATCCTCATCAATGCTGAATTCTTCTCCTTCAAGAGCCTGGAGATCCACCCTTCCGACCTTGACCCTAACGAAGGAGCTGTTTGGGAACGTGATCATGTTCATGATATCCAACCCGCCTCCCATTTCCTTCTCCTCATTGAAAGAAACTGCCTCTCCTGCTGAATTGTTAAAGTAGATTCCTTGAAGAAACGGGTGGAGCTGTTGCAAAACAAACCCAGAACTTAAGTTCAACCATATACTTTGTACTGAACATAAGTACAACCATATATAACATATAAATAGAGGTGTTGCTGATAAATATTTTTATATCTTCACTTATAGCCAAGCACAAAGTGCTTCAGATTTGCAATGGGAGAAGAATGAAAAATGTATTTATTTTTTTTCTCACCAGTATCTAAATAATGAACCAGCTGTATGCACAAAAAATATTATCTATGAGTAATGTGTGCAGCACTATCAGTCAAAAGATAAATTCATTATAGCTTCGTCTTGTAAAATAAAGTTAAACTCAATACAGCGTCATCTTGTAAAATCTGCTTATGGAATTAAACCTCAGTCATGGTGGAGACGTTACCTTCCAAGGCCTGAGAACTTGGAGGTCCAGTTTCTGACCTCTCACCAAAGCTCTGTGGTTGTTGGGAGAGGAGTGCATGATGTGCAAAGCATGTGCCACAGCATAGACGGCATTGTAAATACTGTAGCTGTGGCCGGTCATGCTCATTTCAAAGACAAGCCCAGGTAGATGTTCCAGTCTCTCCTCCCCAGTACATGCTTCATCAACATCTATGGGTGCATGGAGATGCGGAAATGAACAGCCGAACGCTTGTTCCCAGAAGTCTTTGATGAAACCATCTCCTTGGTTGCTTTGTGGTTTTAAGGTCTGGAGATGTTTCCGAAATCCTTTAACCTCTTGGGAATGAATTGCAAAGCAAAGTGCTCCTTCAAAGGCATTAAAATCTAAGCCTATTTGAAGGCCTGCTAAGACGAAATCAATCTGAGCTGTCATAATCCACACCTTTCCAGGTGTTGCATTTTCTCTGTTTCCAGGATGCAACATAACAGTCCTTAGCCATATAATTGTCAAGGCCTCCCCATAGATTATAAACGCACTGACCTTTTTATCAGTGAAACATACATCAAGAATTGACGCCATAACTTGAAGCTCACCCACTGTGTCAAAGCGGGCCTGCTTGGGCACTCTTTCTGTGAAGGCTGAACAGATCTTCTTCTGGGCCAGTAGCGGCTCGAGGGTCTGCAAGAAATATTCTCCATTGTCATCATCCACGACAAACAGCCCAACCCATGTCCATCTGAAATGTAGGAGAAGCTGGACAATGCCAAAATGCTGCTGGTTTTCATTGGAGACCATGCGGTAGAACGAAGGAGCCTGCGTTTCATGGGTCTCCTTTATTGGAAATGAGCCATATGGGAACTATTAGGAAGACAAAAATATTTCAGAAACCAGTTTTAAACAATCTTTGCATCCATGTAACTAATCTTGCAGTGGATGGTTATTTTGAAGGAACTTTTAATTGTCGTGACAATTAAGATCAATGAGACTTTGAGCTGAATGTTCTCCACTCATGAAAATATGATTTGACTTACCTGTTTCTGAATTCTAGAACTGCAACAGGTGAGCAGAACACACAGCCCAATTCACACATCCTACCTGTGGAATCTTGTAGAGACTTAAGATGTCAGCCATGCGGAAGGAGGCATCGGAGCCAAGCCCCCCAATGGTGGCAATTAGGTTTTGCTCAATGTCGCATTTGAAGTTGGGGTCAAATCTCTGTGATTTGAAGAGCAGGCCCAGCGTAGTACGATAGGTCATTCTGGCATCATAGTAGCTGTCCAGGACGTGGAACCCAAGTGTGACGTTGGGCAGGATTTGAGAGTTCTCATTGATCTCATTCACAGCAAATGCCAAAGACAGGGCATGCTGGTAGAACTTGGGCACCATACTGCAAAGAGAAGGAAGGTACCCATTCAGCTGGTGATTTACAGCCCAATCCTGGGCTTGGCGCACTGGCTTACCGCTGGGTGAGCACCCATGCTTATGCAGCACTGGGCTAGCGGCACCCAGCCTCTGCGACTCTGCATGGACCACCAAGTCGCAGACAGGAAAGCAGGGGTGGGGGGAGGCGGAAGGAGGTGTTCCGGGGAGGGGGGAGAGGGTGGGGGTGTGCCAGGAGGTGGGAGCTCCGCTCTACTGGATCATGAGCATTCATGTGGGGCTCACCGCCCTACACAAATGCTCTTACTTCACCACCAACCTTTTGATCGGCAGTGAATCAAATAGTCCCACTGCGGGGCTACTCCCTTACCTGGGGGAAGAAAGTCCCCTTCTCCCAAGGTGCCACCCGTGGCGGCTGTGGACGTGCAGACTGCGGTGGCAGCCGTCTTCGGTGCCACCGTAGCAGCAAGCCACAGGAGTTCAGGATTGGGCTGCCCAGCTGCAGTCCTATCCACATGTACCGGAGAGCATACCCCATTGACTGTAATGGGGTTTACTTCTGAGTAGACATGCATAGGATTGGGCTCTTAGCTATGTATGGCATCACTAAAACACAATACTAATCAGCTCTTTCTCTAGCTGTTTTGGGAAGAGTGTCTCATTCCAGCCTCTGCACAATAGAGAATTGAAAATAAGTTTTTGGCCAAATCTGGAGTGTCCCTTCCTTCCCAATGATGCATCTGGGCCTTGTGCTGTCACAAAGTACTTTATGCCCCTTTTGTGACAGCTCACACTGTATGTTCTGTTACGGTCCCTTTTCCAGAAAGAAAGAAAAATGGTCTGTTTTTCAAGGATGAAGGCACTCCACGGAATTTGCTCAGATCTGTTTGCATCTGGAAGATTTCTTTTTAATGGCACTCATTTTTAATTGCAAGCAAACATTTTAAAATTTGAGATCCCAAAATAGAAAAGACTCTCTTATCGGGAGAACAAGGTCTCTACGCACAGCAATCTTTGTACAATAGGCAAAAATCAGAGAAGAACTGAGAAGCAGCAGTGACCCTGTGATGGACCAGCCTATATGTGTTTACTTTCTGAATCCTGTCACTTGTAAAGACAAGCAAGCAAGCAGAGATTTTGACCTGGTTAAGTTGACACGATGCAGAATGGAGGGGAAAAAAATCCTCACCATGAAAAGCCAAAGATTTTCTTGGAAGGCTGTTCCTTGAAAGACGCGTCAAGGGAAATGTAAATGACCTGAGAAGAAATCCCACCAATGAGGAGGTCTCCCGGCCGGTACCACTCATGGGCCACAGGGAGGGGGTCACTTACTGGGCACTTCAAAGTAAGTACATTGCATGCTTTAGGAGGCAATAGCAGCAGCATCCCCACCAGTCTCCACATCCTGGCACCTGCACTGGCTAGACAGGGGTTCTCTTGTGCTCATCCATAGCAAGAACCAAAGTGAACCTGACTCAGCTGATGGATTTCATAAGGGGATCCAGTTGGTCCACTTGTAGCACCAACAGAGTTACGAACGTACGGTCTGAGTTCTAGCAGATGTTGTCCTCATCCCAGTTTCAAGTCCAGCCAATTTAAAGAAGGAAATATCAAAAATAACCTCTTGCAAAGCTCTCAGGGACACACAAGTTCGTTTATCACCATGTTGAGACTTGCATCTCATTTGTTTTGTGAGTTGTTCATGCCCGATCTTGTCTGATCTCGGAAGCTAAGGAGGGTCAGGCCTGGTTTTTTCCAGGGAGACCACCTGGTTTTTCCCAGGGAGACCACCTGGGAATACCGGGTGCTGTAGGCTTATACCAGAGTCTTTCGAGACTGAAGGTTGCCAACCATGTTCTAGAAAGCCTCTGGGCTTTGCTCAGATGAATAAATTATAGTGATTTGGGTAATTTCAGGAAGGAAGAATTTTTTTCTGTAGAGTTGAACACAGAGTGTTGTGATTCAAGGTTTCTGCAGTCTTTTTGCTTAATAATAGTGCTCATAAAAGTTCTTCATATCTTTGCGCTTAGTAAAAGGACTTAGCCACAAGATTGTGACAAATGGCGTGAGGCTAAAATGACCGTCAAAGGCCATTTTACAGATGACAGTCTTGGGAATGCAGTGATCTTTGTCCTTGCAAGGATATGGATCCGGGCATTCAAAACAGTTCTCCGTGTCTGGGGAAAAATAAATAAATAAATAAATAAATAAATAAATAAATAAATAAATAAATAAATAAATAAATAGAGTTTTCACCTCAGTGCCAGCTTACATGTGACTTTTGATGTGATTCTCCTAACTTTGATGTGGAAGATTGTGTGTTACGCACCGAGCCAAGGAATGCATACGTGACTCTCTTTAACACAGTGTCAAATCTGGGGGAAAACTGACCTGCTACAGTAGCTCTTTGGCTTTTGAATCCATTCACCCTGAAGAAGTGTATAGGAGCTCAGGGACACAGCTGTGGGACTACAGCTGCTGCAGAAGTCCGTTTTGGTACACATAGGACTCTTTCCATTCTAGTGTGAGCCTAAACACGATGGTCCTAATTTTCTGCAATGATTTTTTTTCTATATTTAAAATGATTTTTCTATACTTAAAATATTTTTAGAAGACTTAGGAGTGTATTTGGTTCTCCATATCACTGTATCTAGCTGCTGACACCGCACGGGCAGGTAGACCTGGGCTCTGCATCAGGAAGCCCAGTTGACCTGGGGTCCAAAGACTTATTTGGCTGCCACCACCCTACTCCTGTTTTGCCCCCACCCCATTCTTCCCACACCCATCGTCACACTCCCCTGCTCTGTTTTACTCCTTCCATGATGGAGTTACAAGCCATGATGTGTATGTGCAACCTCTTGATTTTAGAAATGGGCTATGTCACAAGACCAGATGCAAGGGAGGGCACCAGGATGAGGTCTCTTGTTATTATACTGTTAATAATAATAATAATAATAATAATAATAATAATAATAATAATAATAATAATAATAATATATGGTGTGCTCCCTGGGGCATTTGGTGGGCCGCTGTGAGATACAGGAAGCTGGACTAGATGGGCCTATGGCCTGATCTAGCGGGGCTGTTCTTATGTTCTTAACTACAATTCCCAGGAAGCCTTGCAGGTCTCTTGTTATCTGGTGTGCTCCCTGGGGCATTTGGTGGGCTGCTGTGAGATACAGGAAGCTGGACTAGATGGGCCTATGGCCTGATCCAGTGGGGCTGTTCTTATGTTCTTATGTTCTTCCCCCTTTGTGAAGGGGCCCAAAAGAAACTTTGTACCCCCTAACAAAATATCTTTTGATCTTGAATGATAAACCAATTGCCAGGTCCACCTCAGTCACACCCTTACCTAACACCGTCTAGTGTGCAATCTGAAAACATCAGAAAACTGTCTTGGGAGATAGGAGGAATGTGCTTCTCTGGGGGTGGAAATGTGACAGTCCATAGAAAAGGATCTCTGGGGAACATCTTCTGGTTGCAAACAGTGGAAATTGTCTCAGTTTCCCAACAGGGATTCTGAAAAAAGGAGGGCCACTTGCCATAGAAGTGCAATCTGTGTTCCAGAAGGACCTAGTGGCTCCATCTTCCCGACCCCAAAGGTAAGCACGGAACATTCTTGAAGGCAGAATGTGGGAGAGACAGTCAGAGATTTGAGTCCCCTTAGCGGGGAGAAAGGCAGGATAAACTATGGCAAATAAATAAATAAATAAATAAATAAATAAATAAATTTGAACCAGAAGGCAGACTGTTTCACTGTCCACAGCTGTAATTTCATACATTTGTCAGTTGATGGTGCCAAGTAATTGGAAAATAGAAAGCTCAGATAAAAAAAAAGACGACTGTGTGAGGAAAGGGTCATATTTGTGTTGTCTGTCAGGAAGTACACAACCTCTGCAGTTGATTGTGGAAATCTTAAGAGTGTTTTCAGAAATAAAACTGGACCCAGCTTTTCCTTCTATTGATATATGATACAAAAGTCAAATCTATATCAAGTGGCAGCGCAAGGAATGTCCCCTTCCTGAGACCCTGTAGAGACCGACAGAATAGACAGGACTGAATGAGATGACTTGCTATCAAGCTTCAAATGATTATAGCCTTCCAATTTAGCGGAATTCACCCATGGCGCAAAGAGTGCAAAGGAACCTCCAGGTTTTTATTAGCTTCCGTAGAGATTGTTTCGGTCAACACGCAATGACTTAAAAACCTTGTGTGTTGCAATACAGTATCTTTTGCTAGATGGCAGCAGATTCAAGCAAGTTGCCTTTTGTCTTTGAAATATCTTCTATCTTTCTTTTATTTTTGCTTGTACATATGTTCAGGGAGAACCCAAAGTACTCCTTGGCTTTTAGCATATTTCTGACAGTGCCAAAATTCACTTCCATTTGATAATTTTTTTGGGGGGGTGAGTGGATGGGCAATATATGCACAAACCTTTGTGCCCTCTCTCTTTCTCATGCACACACACACACACACACACACACACACACACATTTATTCTCCCTGATGGCATTGTGCAGCCACATCGGATTGGTTACGTCACTTCATAACATCATCTTGATTATCAAATAAAACACAGGCCTGCTTGTAATACCATGAACACTATATGTCTGGCATCCCATTGTCTGAAATGAAAAGTATTGGAGAAGATTCTCTTTGGGGGCTCTTATAAACTGCCATCTCCAGCTGGATGCAAATCAGATGCAAATTCCTTGCCTGGGAAGATCTCCATTTAAATGGCTACACCCACATCAGCAGACACTGAGATACCAGGAGTTCTTGAAGACCCGGTCACCTCTTTCCTCCTCTCCTTCATCCATAAGGGATAATGCATCCTTTGCTCCCATCCCTTGTACTTTTAATTGTCTTGAAATGTAAGTGTTTCTTCAAGTTGTCAGGGTAATTTAATTATCATTTCGCTTTTGCTGTCATCAGAAGCAGGTCTCTTCATTAATGGACCTCTCCCATCTCCTTTTAGGTGCCCATTCCGAAGTGACATTGAGCCAAGTGAGTTCAGTTCTGTTGAAGCCGTCCGAGACCCTCCAACTGACATGCTCCGTTTCTGGATTCTCACTTGATGCTTCTGGAGTAGTAATGCACTGGATTCGTCAACCTCCAGGGAAAGGATTGCAGTGGCTCAGCCGCATTGATTGGGATGGTGACAAATTCTATCTGGGCTCCTTGAGAAGCCGGCTCACCATCTCCAGTGACACCTCCAAGAGCGAAGTTCATCTACAGATGGCAGGCATGGAGGCCAGAGACACTGGCACATATTACTGCGCTCGTGGAGCACAGTGTGCCGAAGCAGTGAGGGGGCAGGACAAAAACCGACTGTGTGATATGTAGGCATTCCCTAGAGATGAGCACCAAGGCCTTCTGAACTCTCAGAAACTATTCTTGGTTATGTCTACGGAGCATATCCTGACCACAGTAGTCCTTTGGGGCAAGAAACCAACTTCTCAGTCAGTCGATGACTTTGAAAACAGTTTTATTGAGAAGTGAAGTACTAACATTCTGAATAAAGTATGTTTATCTTCATGCCATAAAAATCTTCAGACCCTGTCCTGTAGCCTACATGCATACATATTTTTATCCATTTATATGTCCATGACTCTCTCTCTCACTCACACACACACTTTTTATTTGTTCTTGGCAATGCACAAGAATAGTTGGTGTGGCATTGCACAACCAATCCTGATTGGCTGTGTTTTTTTCATGACATCATCTTGCCAAACAAAACACAGGCCACGCTTGTAATTCCTTGAACACAACATGTGTCTGGCATCTCATTGCCTGAAACGAAAAGTCTTGGAGAAGATTCTCTTTGGGGTATCTTATAAACTGCCATCTCCAGCTGGATGCAAATCAGATGCAAGTTCCTTGCCTAGGAAGATCTCAGTTTAAATGGCTACGCTCACATCAGCAGACACAGAGATACCAGGAGTTCTTGAAGAAGACCCGGCCACCTTTTTCCTCCTCTCCTTCGTCCATAAGGGATAATGCATTCTTTGCTCCTACCCCTTGTATTTTTTACTTTCTTCCCATGTAAGTGTTTCTTCAAGAAGCCAAGCTAATGCATTATGATTTTTGTTTTGCTGTCGTCAGATGCAGGCGCCTTTCAGTAACAAATCTTTCTCTTCTCCTTTTAGTTGTCTGTTCTGAAGTGACCTTCCGCCAAGTCAGTTCAGTGTTGCTGAAGCCGTCCGAGACCCTCCGACTGACGTGCTCCATTTCCAGATTCTCACTTGATGCTACCGGAGCAAGAATAGAGTGGATTCGTCAACCTCCGGGGAAAGGGTTACAGTGGCTCAGCCTTGTTGGTTGGGAGGACGATAAATTCTATTTGGACTCCCTGAGAAGCCGACTCACCATCTCCAGGAACATTTCCAAGAACGAAGTTTATCTAGAGATGACAGGCATGGAGGATAGAGATACTGGCACATATTATTGTACTCGTGGATACACAGTGTGCAAAAGCAGTGAGGGTGCAGGACAAAAACCGACTGTGTGATATGTAGACATTCCCTAGAGATGAGTACCAAGGCCTTCTGAACTCTCAGAAGCTATTCTTGGTTATGTCTGTGGAGCATATCCTGACCACAGTAGTCCTTTGGGGCAAGAAACCAACTTCTCATTCAGTCGATGACTTTGAAAACGGTTTTGTTGGAAAGTGGAGTATGAATATTCTTAATAAATAATAGGTTTATCTTCATGCCACAAAAATCTTCAGGTCCTGTATTATAGCCTGGCAGAGGTCATGCTGTTGAATTAAACACAAGCATGTCTGGTACTAAAAGTGGACTATCATATATTGCTGAAAACTCCTTTTAGGGCCTCTTTTAAACTGCTTTCCCCAACTTGAAAATCCCTTGTCCCGGCACACCTCCCCCAGCCCTCTCTCCGCTCTCCTCCCCCCTCCCCCTCCTGAGAACACCTCCTCCCTGCCCCCGCTTTCCTCTCCACGGCTCGGCAGTCTAGCCAGCACTGGGCTAGTACGGGCGCTGGCCCAGCATTAGGTCTCACAAATGTGCCTTACGGCACGTTTGTGACAGTGCGTGCTGGTGGTAAGCCGGCACGTCGAGCCTAGGATTGGGCTCTCAATCTTTATTGGCATTTTGTCGTAACTGGCACCAAGGAAGTTATGAACATTATGAAAAGTTTGTTGTGAGCAATTCACTGCAAGTGGAACCAAGCGAGGTGGTGATGGGTTGTTTTCTAAGCCTTGGATTGGTTTGGAAAAACATTCTCCAAGACCAAAATGATTGGATTCACTTGGAAAATGAAAATAGAGAGTTCAGAGTCACCAAGGAGCGACACTGTTCTTTTATCCTGCTCTTTATGTAAATGCAGTTTACCGGTTATAAGTCTTTGCTCGATTGGCGTAGAGCATGACGCCAGGGGCTGCTTCCGACGGTGGGAGAGATCATTGCATCTCATTGGGCAGCTACCGCCCGCCTTAAGCTGGGCAGTCCCCAGCCAGTAAGGTGTTGCCTCGCCACGGTCCGTTAACCTCATGGGGTGCGTGGGGTTTAGGGTGAAAACCGACAAGCGGATCGACAACTCTGCACCATGCAACAGAAAACAGAAAACTACTGCCCTAAAGCTGGGCACCTGGAACGTTAGGACAATGACACCTGGCTTCTCTGATGACCTGCAAGAAATAGACGACGCACGCAAAACAGCTGTCATCGACATGGAGTTGAGCAGACTGCAGATGGACATCGTCGCCCTTCAAGAGACTAGGCTGCCAGATTCCGGATCTGTCAAGGAGAGAAATTTCTCATTTTTTCTGGCAGGGAAAACCACCAAACGAAACCAGGGAACATGGCGTTGGCTTTGCGGTCAGAAATACCCTGCTGAAATCCATCATCCCACCTACTGTGGGAAGTGAAAGAATTTTGTCCCTGCAGCTCCAGTCATCAGCAGGACCTATCACTCTCATCAGTGCTTATGCACCGACTCTGTTGTCTCCAGCAGAAGCCAAAGACAAATTCTATGATGACCTGGCCACCACTGTCAAGAAAATCCCTGTAAAAGAGCCATTGTTCATCCTCGGCGATTTCAATGCTAGAGTTGGTGCTGATAACAGTTCATGGCCCACTTGCTTAGGTCAGTTTGGCACTGGGAGGATGAACGAAAATGGCCAACGCCTGCTAGAGTTTTGCTGTCATCACGGTCTCTGTGTCAGCAACACGTTCTTCAACACAAAGCCCCAACATAGAGTCTCTTGGAGACATCCAAGATCAAAGCACTGGCACCAGCTCGACCTGATCCTCACCAGACACTCCAGCCTTCCCAGCATCAAGATCACACGCAGTTATCATGGTGCTGCCTGCGACACTGACCACTCCCTGGTGTGCAGCAGAGTGAAACTGCAAACAAAGCGACTGTATCACACGAAAAAGGAAGGAAGACCTCGCATTGATACCAGCAAGACCCGGGATCAGAGAAAAGTGGAGGAATTTGCACAAGCGCTTGAGGAATCTCTTCCAGGCCTGGCCGACGCAAACACATCCAACAGATGGGAACATTTCAAGAATACCGTTTACAACACCGCCTTGTCCATATTCGGCAAGAAGACCAACAAGGCGGCAGACTGGTTTGAAGCCCACTCTGAGGAGTTGACACCAGTCATTGAGGAAAAGAGGAGAGCTCAAGCAGCATACAAGGTCTGTCCCAGTGAGCGCAACCTGCAGGTCCTCCGAACTGCTCGCAGCAAAGTCCAACAGACTGCCAGGAGATGTGCTAACGACTACTGGCTCCAGCTCTGTTCCGAGATACAGATAGCAGCTGACACGGGCAACATCAAGGGGATGTATGATGGTATCAAGCAGGCCCTAGGTCCAACACAGAAGAAAATTGCCCCTCTGAAGTCTGCCACAGGCGAGGTCATCCAGGATCGGGCGCAGCAGATGGAACGCTGGGTGCAGCACTACTCTGAGCTATATTCCAGAGAAAATGTAGTCACCGAAGAAGCACTGAACAACATTGAGTGCCTGCCTGTGCTGGAAGAGCTTGACAGTGAACCAACCCTAGAAGAACTTCACGTGGCCCTGGACTCCCTTGCCTTTGGCAAGGCACCTGGAAAAGACAGCATCCCTGCTGAAGTCCTAAAATGCTGCAAAGAGATCATCGTCACTGAGCTGCATGAAATCCTCTGTCTCTGCTGGAGAGAAGGTGGAGTACCTCAAGACATGAGGGATGCAAACATCATCACGCTGTACAAGAACAAAGGTGACAGGGGTGACTGCAACAACTACCGCGGCATCTCTCTCCTTAGCGTTGTAGGAAAGCTGTTTGCCCGAGTTGTACTAAAGAGGCTCCAGGTACTTGCAGAGAGCGTCTATCCAGAATCGCAGTGTGGATTCCGAGCCAACAGGTCCACCACTGATATGGTATTCTCCCTTAGACAACTGCAGGAGAAATGCAGGGAACAACGACAGCCACTCTTTATAGCCTTCATAGATCTCACAAAGGCTTTCGACCTGGTCAGCAGAGACGGCCTCTTCAAGATTCTCCCCAAGATTGGATGTCCACCCAGGCTCCTCAGCATCATCAGATCCTTCCACAAGGACATGAAGGGCACTGTTGTCTTCGATGGCTCCACATCAGACCCTTTTGACATCCGAAGCGGAGTGAAGCAGGGCTGTGTTCTTGCACCAACCTTGTTTGGGATTTTCTTCGCTGTCCTGCTGAAGCAGGCCTTTGGAACTGCAACAGAAGGCATCTATCTCCGGACCAGATCAGACGGAAAGCTCTTCAACCTCTCCAGACTGAGAGCAAAATCCAAAGTCCAGCTGAAATGTCTGCGTGACTTCCTCTTTGCCGACGATGCAGCTGTCACTACCCACTCTGCCAAAGATCTCCAGCAGCTCATGGATCGTTTTAGCAAGGCCTGCCAAGATTTTGGACTGACAATCAGCCTGAAGAAAACACAGGTCATGGTTCAGGATGTGGACTCACCTCCCTGCATTACAATCTCTGAGCATGAACTGGAGGTTGTCCATGACTTTGTGTACCTTGGCTCAACGATCTCCGACACTCATTCTCTCGATGCCGAGCTAAACAGGCGCATCGGTAAAGCAGCTACCACGTTTTCCAGACTCACAAAGAGAGTCTGGTCCAACAAGAAGCTGACGGAACATACCAAGATCCAGGTCTACAGAGCTTGCGTCCTGAGTACACTTCTGTACTGCAGCGAGTCATGGACTCTTCGCCCACAACAGGAGAGGAAACTGAGCGCTTTCCACATGCGCTGCCTCCGACGCATCCTCGGCATCACCTGGCAGGACAAAGTTCCAAACAACACAGTCCTGGAACGTGCTGGAATCCCTAGCATGTATTCACTGCTGAAACAGAGACGCCTGCGTTGGCTTGGTCATGTCGTGAGAATGGATGATGGCCAGATCCCAAAGGATCTCCTCTATGGAGAACTCGTGCAAGGAAAGCGCCCTACAGGTAGACCACAGCTGCGATACAAGGACATCTGCAAGAGGGATCTGAAGGCCTTAGGGATGGACCTCATCAAGTGGGAAACCCTGGCCTCTGAGTGGCCCGCTTGGAGGCAGGCTGTGCAGCATGGCCTTTCCCAGTTTGAAGAGACACTTTGCCAACAGTCTGAGGCTAAGAGGCAAAGAAGGAAGGCCCATAGCCAGGGAGACAGACCAGGGACAGACTGCACTTGCTCCCGGTGTGGAAGGGATTGTCACTCCCGGATTGGCCTTTTCAGCCACACTAGATGCTGTGCCAGAACCACCTTTCAGAGCGCGATACCATAGTCTTTCGAGACTGAAGGTTGCCAATACAATATGTAAATGCACGGAGGACTTCCTCTTTAAAATGGGTCTGGGGCTGGTCCTCTCCCAGCAACAACCATAACACAACTCCTGAGTGCCTGTGAGCATTTTCCAATTGACTCTCTCTAAATGAGGAGGAGGAAAATGAGATTTTGGCTTCAGTTTCTTATCTCTGCAGTGGTCTTTGCATTTGTATAAAACAATCAATTCCAGGAACTGATATGAAAAAAAAAAAAAAAATGTTCTTGTTTTTTCTAGGGAGGAATATGCAGGGATGCTCATAATATCTCATTTCTTCCAGGTGTCCAATCGGATGTTTGTCTGGGGGTGATGCAAAGAGGTCTGGAGAGTCCCTCAGTCCCTCAGTCTTTCTTGTCAGGCCTCTGGGTTCATCTTCAGCAGCTACAAAATGCACTGGGCGAGACAGGCTCCTGGACAGGGAATTGAATGGGTTGCATTGATAAGTGGAAGTGGAGGCACCTGGTACCAGGATGACTGTGCAAAATGCAGATTCAATGTCACAGCGCACCAACAGGGGCCCTAGCCCATTTCCCATTTATTCAAGCCTATTCCGCACAGGATCCCCACTGTGTTATGAAATGGCACATGGCACAAAGGTGAGGTGATAGAGATTTTAGAGGGTTAACTTATCTTCTCTTGTTTGAGAAAAATAACTGAAATTGGAGCCAAGAGAATGACTATTGTTTCCCTTAAAAACAGGATGGGTCATTATGTCAAAGGGACCTAAAGAGATCATGATTGGCAGAACATGTAGAATTCCAGGATCTTGTGTAACCAAAGTTATGGGCCAAGAACATTTTAGATGCAGGGCAGAATGACCTCCTAATGAGAGCTGGCACCATGCACCAATCCTGTCATAATACGCCCAATAAGGAGGTGGCAGTGACATATAGTGTCACATGGGTAACGTGTTTGTTTCACATTGTTTAATGTAATTTTCTGGGGGTGGTTCTTTGAGAAACAAGATGGGAAGCGAAGGGCGAACATTTGTATCCAAACTGAATCAACTGGCGTGTGTAACTTACTATTGTAGAAATAAAGCCTCTGAAACCCTTTTCAGAGGTCTGTGACTGTTTCGCATGGCGTCAGTGAAGAGGATCTGGAAATCTTTCCAACGGTAAATGGAACTGGCAAATCACACTAAACTCTCTTGATGCCTTAAGAATGATTCCTAAAAGAGACAGGAGGAGATTGCACCACGTGGTCAGCTGCTCCTTCCTTGAATATTTTGCTTGATACCACCTCTTCCATCCTGCAAATAAACTGCAAATTTTATTTATTTATTTTGCACATTTTTATCCCGTCATTCCTCCTGGGAGCTCAGGGTGGTGCACACATAATTCCTTTCTCCCCCTTTCATCCTTGCTATGATAAAGTGAGACAAGGTGAGGCTGAGAGACAGTGACTGATTCAAGATCACTCAGGATGTTTCAAGGCTCAGTAGGGATTTGTACCTGGATCTTCCCTACACAGCCCTGAATCTTCCTGGGGGACCTGCTTCCTCCTCTTTCTTTAAAGGGGAGGAGGATAGGGCAGCCCTCAAACACAGACTGGAATCGCACGGACAGTGGCTGTGCTCCCTGCCAATCGGAGGGCCGCCCTCTGGTCCTCAGATCAGTGCAGAACCCTGCCGACATTGGCTGTGGGGGCATAGCCACTGTTGCCGTGGATCCAGACTGTGCAAAAAACCTGTGGCAGGGGAGTGGGTCACGCTGCCACTCCCTGCCAGGTGGTGCCCAGGGCGTTTGCCCCCATTGCCCCCCTATGCATGCCCCTATGCACTGCATAGCAGTTCCTCAAGTCCTTTTCCCAAACCATATGCACTGCATAGGAGGAGACATGGATCACGAAAAGCCTGTGCCATTTGCTTTTATCTTGAATGATATGTAAATGCAGGACCAGTTTCCTCTTTAAATCAGCTGAGTGCTTGCTCTCCCCTAGCCACATTCAGAGGCACAACCCATGGGCATCTAGGGCCACATTCCAGTCAGTCCTTTCCAAAGCAAAGAAACAAAAGATGATCCTTTGGCTCCCATTCGTTTTCCTCTCAGCAGCCATCAGAGGTGATTATATCTTGGGAAGAACAATTATTCCTTTATTTTAAAGATTTTTATTCATTTTTTTTTACCTTTTTAATTGTTACCCTGCACTTGTCTGATCTTGGAAGCTAAGCAGGGTCAGGACTGGTTAGTACTTGGATGGGAGACCACATGGGAATACCGGGTGCTGTAGGCTTCTACCATAGTCTTTCGAGACTGAAGGTTGCCAACCAATTTTAAGACAACAAAATTATTATTATTATTTCAATATTCAAAGCAGTGTACAATTCTCATGAGAACGGGAGTTACATTCTAGGAGATAAAGTGAAAGGGCCTCTATAATATCTTTTTCTTTCCAGATGTCGAATCGCAAGTCCACCTGGTGGAGTCTGGAGGAGAAGTGAAAAGGCCTGGCGAGTCCCTCCGCCTCTCTTGTCAGGGCTCTGGATTCACTTTCAGCAGCTACTGGATGACCTGGATGAGACAGGCTGCAGGGAAAGGACTGGAGTGGGTTGCAGCTATAACTGGTGATGGGGGATCTCAGTACTATGCTGACTCTGTGAAAGGCCGCTTCACCGTCTCCAGGAACAACCCCACAAACATGCTGTATCTGCAAATGAACAGCCTGAAATCCGAGGACACGGCCATGTATTACTGTGCAAGAGACACAGTGAGAGGAAGTGAATCTGAAGCCTGGCAAAAACCCTCCTTTTGTTCTGGCGTTTCTCCAAGATGATTCAGTTGCAAGTTACGGAGGATGAAATGTTAGAGCTTAAGAGCCCAATGAAGGATCTGGCAAGGGACCAGCTTGTTGGCTTGCTGGAGATTTAACTTCATCAATGCATCTTAAATTCAAGCACATGGTTTAGCTGATGAAACAGCATGCAAGAAAAAACCAGGCAATAGAGAACTAAACAGCCACACCTGCATAGCTTCTAATATTCTCTCACATCTCTTGCCAATGGTGTTTGCCTTTGGAAGGTGTCTCCCATTCTTGAATCTAACTCTGATTCATCTCTTTCTTATCATGGATTTATGTACATGAGATCATGAGCATTTTGGCTTCCTCGGTGCTATGATGTCATGGAGCACTAGAAGCACATAATTCTGACCTTGATCTCCATCGTTAATCAGGAAAGAATCTTTACCTGAAGCCTTTTCCATTGAACAGCTCCTGTATTTGGGGGGAAATAAATCTCCCTTCCTGTCACATATCTGGAAAAACCAAGAGCTGGTCAGTGGACAGATGTCTACGTTCTAGGGCAGACTTTCATAATGGATTGAAAGTGGGCAGCCTTTGGAAAGGCCAGCCATCTTTCCCTTCTGTCTCAAGTAATATTGCAAATACAGGGCCAGTTTCCTTTTTAAATCAGTTGAATGCTCTCCCTGCCTAAACACATTCAGAGAGACAACCCCTAGGTATCTGGGGCCACTTTCTAGTCAATCAGACTCTAAGCTAGTGAAAAAAAATGATCTTTTGGGGTTTTTTTGTTTTCCTTTCTGCAGCTGTCAGAGGTAATTGTGCTTCCTAAGATATAGTTGGCAAACTAAAGCAAGTTATGTTCTAAGGGATAACATAAAGAGTCTCTCTAATAACCCTTTCTTTCCAGACGTCAAGTCACAAGTCAGTTTTGGTAGAGTCTGGAGGAGAAGTGAAAAGACCTGGGGAGTCCCTCCACCTCTCCTGCCAAGCTTCTGGGTTCACCTTCAGCAACTATTATATAGCTGGCTGAGACAGGCTCCTGGGAAGGGGCTGGAGTGGATTGTAGTTATTAGCCGTGAAGGGAGTTCACAACGTTATGCCAACTTCGCCAAAGGCCGCTTCACCATCTCCAGACACAACCCCGCCAACATGCTCTATCTGCAAATGAACAGCCTGAAATTCGAAGACACCGCCATGTATTACTGTGAGACAGACACATTGAGAGGAAGTGAATCCGAAGCCCGGCAAAAACTCCCTCACTGTTCACTGAAGTGCTCCGAGGCTGGTAAATATTCTCCTTGGGTGTTTCATCAGCTACAGTAGCAGAACCAGCCCCAGACTCCAGTCTTCACAACTGGCAAGTCCAGTCATACTATTCCTAGTGCCAACCACAGGGACTGTATCAGAGCTGATCTTGTTGCACTTGCTGGGTTTGCTTTCTAACAAATGATGCTTGCCTTTGGAAAGTTTCACTTCTGCATCTACCTCCGATTAGTCTCTTCCTTTTAATGAAACTTGATTTCAGTGGTGTATCTAGAGGGGGGGCAGGCCTCCCCGGGTGACACCACCACTGGCCAAAATTGTGAAAAAAACATGCTATTTTTGAATAATAACATCAATAATAACTCATCATTTGATGGGTAATTTAATGCAGGATGCAGAGAAACAAATTGCTTCAAAATATTCTAAAAAAAGTTATAGTCAAATAACCAGAAAAGGAAAACACAAGTGACTTATGTAACAAAAAGTGTTTTTTCTTAACTTAAAACGGACCAATGGGACTGATTGTTCTGAGAGCCAATGAGGTGTTTTTATGACACAGCAGGGAACCAGTAAGGTGCTATTATGAGTCAACTAATTTTCATGTATCAGAGCTAATACTAGAACTCTTAGGGTCCAATCCTATCCAATTTTTCAGTGCTGGTGCTACTGTGCCAATGGGGTATGCACCGCTTCCTGTGTTGGGGAGGCAGTCACAAAGACTTCTTCAAGGTATGGGAACATTTGTTCTCTTACCTTGGGACTGCATTGCAGCTGCACCGGCGCTAGAAAGTTGTACAGGATTCGGCCCTTATTCAGTTGTCTGGGTGCCATGAAGTTGACCAATGGTTTTTTTGTTGCTTACTAATTTATTGGGTGACCTGTACTGTTATAGAGTAAAATAAATACATACATAAAGGATGCCACTGGGAGGGGTGTCAAATGACCTTGCTCCGCCTCTGCTTTCTATACGCAAGATAATGAGTTTTTTGCGTCTACAGTGCTATGACTTTGAATTACACCATGTTTCTGTAATTCTGACCCTGATCTTCAAGGCAAGTCAGCAAAGAATTTTGACCTGAAGCCTTTTCCACTATATCGCTACTGTGTTATTTGAGGGGGGGGGGGGGAATCAATAAATCTCTCTTCCTATCACATATTGAAACTCTGCATCCTTAAAGGTGGTCAGTCCATAGATATCTATGAAATCCAGGCCAGGCTAATGTGCTGAATGTGGGAGGCCTTTGAAAAGTGTCGAGCAGCTTCAACTTTCTCTACTGCTGTCAATGGCTTTTTTATTATTCACTTTTTATTTGTACACATTAAGGCAAATAGATGAATACATTTATTTAAGCTGTTTAAATGATGTGACTACACAGTGTGATGCAGAACTAACTAAGTGGCCCCTCCCCCTCCCCTTCAAAGCCATTCCAGGCAGCTCTCTGTTTTGCTCTCGCTGCCTGGAATGTCTCCAAACTCTGTACTGTAGAACCCTGTTCACTGGGATGTTCTTCCGGTCATACTGCACGATTTGGCTTTGATGGGGAAATTGAAACATCTCCCCGTATGCAAGCACCAGTGTGCCCCCCCAGATATAAAACTGTTCACAACTCTGACTGGATCAGAGCACTTGTCTTAAATCCATTACATATGATTGCCAGAAATTTGGTAATATTATGTTCAATGGCACATTGGAAATGTCAGAAAAATGTGTAAGTTGTGGAAGATCAGAGGCGTATCTTGGGCAGAGCCTGAGGGGCACATGCCCTGGGCGCCATGCCTGGGGGGGCATGTGACTGCCCCCAGGCTCTACCCAGTCACCTCTGGAAAGACGGCACACTTTGCCACATCCCATCTAGACTTCTGAGAAGGTTCTCAGCATCACAGTCTTCTCCCCAAGGATAAGGTACTGCAGATCTGCCTCCCAGATTCAACAAAGCCCCACCCTGGGGGAAAAGCTGGAGCAGTGACATCAGGATATCATGTGATGTCATAGCACAAAAGCGTAGTAAAGTCAGTAGGCTAGAAGAGTCGGTAAGAAGGTTGGATCTTTACTGCTAACTTCAGCAGGGCGACAGAGGCCTGCCGGAGTAGGAAAGTCCAACTCAAGGGCCAAGTAGAAAGGGAACCAAGGTGGGTTTTTTTTTGGGGGGGGGATTATGTATGCCCTCAAACCAATTTTTGTTTCTTGAACAGAACAAAAAAAATCACCTGTCATTCAGATTGCAGAACCCAATGTCCTCCTAGACTCATTGAAATGCCAATAATCCATCAAGGAACCAAAGCTTGGTTGAGTTAGCTAATAATGACCGTTTGAAGGATGGACAGTTGAAACAAGTGTTCAGTCAAATAAATATACAGATGACCGTTGTGTGAGGGCAGTCATTTTACTACAAAATCCTTTGACACAACCACATAATCATATCATATGTCAAAAACATACATCATTTTCAATTATTTCGCCTGACTAGCACATCTCTGAGGTTCAACTCGGGCCTCAACACAATGATGTAACATTTGGGAGAAAAGATGCAACCCAATAAACAAGCAGCAGAGAATAAGATGGAGAAGATCTCCACGGCCACCATGTATTTCCCTTTGGTGCTCAGGTAGCTGGGAATAAAGGACAGCCACACACTGCAAAAGGCCAACATGCTGAAGGTGATGAACTTGGCTTCATTGAAACTGTCCGGTAACTTGCGAGCCAGGAATGCTACCGTGAAGCTGGCAAAGGCCAGGAAGCCCAGGTAGCCCAGGACACAGGAAAACATGGCGATGGACCCCTCGTTACACTGAACAATGATTTCTTCAGTCTCTGAATGCAGATCCAGTTCGGGGAAGGGGGGAAAGGTTGCCAGCCACACTGTGCACATGCTTGCTTGACAGAGAGAGCAGGATGTGACCAAGGAGTAGGCCAGTTTTTTCCCCACCCACTTCCTCATGCTGGACCCGGGCTTGGTGGCCATGAAAGCAACAACCACGGTGATGGTTTTGGCCAACACACAAGAAACCGCCACTGAGAAGACAACGCCAAATGTTGGCTGGCGGAGAAGGCAGGTGACTCTTCCAGGTTGGCCAATGAATAGAAAAGAAGACAGGAAGCAGAGTAAGAGGGAGATGAGCAGGGTGTAGGTGAGATCCCGGTTGTTGGCTTTGACGATGGGAGTGTCTTTGTGCTTCAGAAAAATTCCCAGCACCAAGGCTGTGAGCAGGGAGAAAGTAACAGCAACCAAGGCTAGACCTATCCCTAAAGGTTCGGCATAAGACAGAAAGCTTCTTGTTTTGGGGATGCAGCCATCCCTGGCCTTGCTTGGATACTGACCTTCTGGGCATTTGAAGCAGTCCTCCATGTCTGAAAAATAGAAGGAGTTCCCATTTCAGTGACCATGGTCAGGTTCATGGTAAAATTTCTGGTTAGAAGTTGTTCAAGCAAAGTACATTATCTTTTTTAATAATAGTGAGTGCGGATTGTTGAGTGCCTGCCTGATTGCAGACAAAATGAGTTCACCCAAAAAGAAGCTTCTAGATACTTTCAGACCTCTCTAGCCCTTCAGTTAGGCCTAAATTTGCAGATTAAAAGAAAAAGGTCAGGAAGTAAAATAAAATAAACTAGCTCTTTTTTTGTCCTCTTGAAGTAACTTCAGTCTTATTCTCGGTTTTTTGCCTTGCTAAACAAATTTTGTAGTAATTTTATTCATTTCTTCAAAAAAAGTTCTCTTCAAAATAATCGGGATAGTCTGAAATAAAAATATTAGTTTGGGCAATATTTTCATTTCGATTAAAGCTATTCTTCCCATTAAAGATAATTGCAGTTTGTTATATTTCTCCAAATCTTTTTTTACTTCTTTCATTAATTTAATATAATTATCTTCCATTAATGTACTTGTCTTTTTTGTAATTGTAATTCCTAGATATTTTACTTTGTTTGTTATCTGTAGTCCAAATGCCTTTAATCGTTCTATATCTTTATTTTTTATATTTTTAAGTATCATTTTAGTCTTCTGGTAATTTATTTTTAAGCCTGCTACTTCTCCATATTGTTTTAAGTCTTCTATCAAAAATTCCATGGAGTTAAGTGGATCTTCCAAAATAAATACCAGATCATCCGCAAACGCTTGTAATTTATATTCTTCACGTTTAATTTTGAGCGGTTTCACCCTATCATCTTCTCTTATGACATTATTCAGTATTTCTAATGTCAAGATAAACAACAATGGTGAAAGTGGACAACCTTGTCTTACTCCTTGTTGAATATTAATCTCTCTCGTCAATTCTCCATTTACTCTTATCCTTGCTTTCTGGTCCCAATATATTCCTTGTATCATCTTGATAAATTTTGGACCAAAATCCAATTCTTGCAGACAATTAATCATAAAGTCCCAATGTAAATTATCAAAAGCCTTCTCAGCAACTAAGAACACTAGAGCTTATTTCTTATCTGGATGGGCTTCAAAAAATTCCAATATATTTATTATCATTCTCACGTTGTTTTTCAATTGTCTTTTTGGTAAAACAAAAAACAAAAAAAACAAAAAAAAACCCAGTTTGATCTTCTTTAATTATCTGATTTAATACTTTTTTATAAGTTTTGATAAAATATTTTTGATTGATGAGGGGAAGTATATAAGAAAAATGTACAGTTTTCTCCTGGAGATTAGAATGGAAGATGAGATAGTTAAAGATGCAATGGTGCATTGGTCAAAAAGTTTTGGATATAATATATCGATGGATGACTGGAATCAAATTTGGAATACAAATATTAAGATAACTAAAGCAGTGTCTTTTAAAGAGAATTTATATAAAATGTTTTATAGATGGTATTTAACACCAGAGAAATTAGCAAAAATGTACTCTGGGTTATCAAATAAGTGTTGGAAATGTAATGAGGTAGAAGGAACTTTTTATCATATGTGGTGGACTTGTGGAAAAGCAAAGAAATACTGGAAAATGATACATAAAGTGTTGCAAGAGATATTGCATTGTGTATTTCCATTCAAACCAGAAATATTCCTCCTAAATGTGACATCAGAAATTAAAGACCAATCTAAGAAACACCTTATTGTACATATTGTTACAGCGGCAAGAATATTGTTTGCGCAAAAATGGAAAGCTACAGATGTGCCAACTAAAGAAAATTTAATAGATAAAAATTATGAAGTAGCAGAAATGGAAGTTTTAACAGAAAGAATGAGAGAGATTTAGATAGAGTAAGAAAATATTGGAAGTTTTATTATGATTGGGTCGACAAATTTATTTAGACAAGATTGAGTGTTTCGTAAAAGTCAATTATTTATATTGATAAATATGATAGCCTTTGTACTGATGATGATTATCTTTTTTTTTTTTTTTTAATTAATTGAATGATGTATGTTGGAATCTGTGGCCAAACCTTATGTGTAACCTGTATTGTACCCACTGAAAGTTAAACCTATTTCCTTTCCTGTATCTGTAATAAAGAAATAAATAAATAAGAAGAAGAAGAAGAAGAAGAAGAAGAAGAAGAAGAAGAAGAAGAAGAAGAAGAAGAAGAAGAAGAAGAAGAAGAAGAATGATGGCTCATTCTTACTGGGCTGGAATGACATTGCCACCCAACCTCATCTGCCACCCGAGGCAGTAATCTCAGCTTACTTCATTGAAGAGCTGGCCCACAGACCAAAAGATACCCAAACAGTTAGAAGTGCAGCGTGTTATCCTATGACTTGCAAAACGGTCTGACACACCAGCCTGGCGTACCTCTTGTGTATTGCAGAGTCTGCATTCCCGCTTTGCTTACCTTGCTGATTTGAAACCTTTCCATCTGGACACGGGGCACAGTCGTAGCAGCAGAATTTCCCCCCTTCCTTCTTTCTCTTCTGAGAGCCAGCATCACAGTGTTCATTACACACCGAAAGAGGCAGCACCTTTCCATAAACAGAAAAGGCGTTTGGAAAACCAAAATGTTTTTGCTTCACAAGAACATGGGCAGCTGACATAGAACAACAGAGACCATTTTCCATGCAGGTCTGCTAGCGGTTTCTGGAGAATACCAGGAATTAAAACTGTAGTCTAAAGGAAGCTTGAGAAAATTGTGGGGAACAGAGTAAAGAGCATTACTAGTGTCATAAAATTACATTACATTACATTACATTACAAGCTAGTCACTTGTAGTCCAGTTCCAGGACAGGAGGACAGTGACTCCCACCACTGAATAATCACAGTTTAATCATGTTATGGCAGCTATTTACTATTTTAAATGTTGCAAAACTGTTTTTAATTAATGTGATTATTCAAGATATTTGGCAGCAGGATGCTACTTCTCCAATTCCCTTTTGGATGTTATATGTGAAACTGAATTTATCTTCTTCACTCATCTCGCCCATGATACAGGCAGCAAGAGAGGACAAGGGTCAACCTCATCATTTGTCAAAAGAATGAACCTGCTGTTAGAGAGAATACATGCCTGGTTAAAACTGCGGTGCCACACAATGATATCCTCATCAATGCTGAATTCTTCTCCTTCAAGAGCCTGGAAATCCACCCTTCCAACCTTGACCCTAAGGAAGGATCTGTTTGGGAACGTGATCATGTTCATGATATCCAACCCGCCTCCCATTTCCTTCTCCTCATTGAAAGAAACTGCCTCTCCTGCTGAATTGTTAAAGGAGATGCCTTGAAGAAACGGGTGGAGCTGTTGGAAAACAAACCCAGAATATAAGCTCAACCATATACAACATATACATAGACGTGCTGCTGATAAATATTTTTATATGTTCACCTATAGCCAAGCTGAAAGTGCTTCAGATTTGCAATGGCAGAAGAATGAAAAAATGTATTTTTTTTTTTCTCACCAGATATTGCATTGTGTATTACCATTCAAACCAGAAATATTCCTCCTAAATGTGACATCAGAAATTAAAGACCAATGTAAGAAATACCTTATTGTACATATTGCTACAGCGGCAAGAATATTGTTTGCGCAAAAATGGAAATCTACAGATGTGCCAACTAGAGAAAATTTAATAGGCAAAATTTATGAAATAGCAGAAATGGACATTTTAACAGAAAGAATGAAAGAAAGAGATTTAGAAAGAGTAAGAAAATATTGGAAGTCTTTTATGACTGGATAGATAATCTTCGTTAAACAATATTGAGTGTTTTGGCAAACTAAATTTTTATACTGATAAATATGATAGCCTTTGTACTGATGATTATTGTGTTGTTGTTTTTTAATTGAACGATGCATGTTGTAATCTAGGGCCAATACCCTCATGTGTGACCTATGTTGTACCAGCCCTAAGTATAACCCATTTTCCTTACCTGTATCTGTAATAAATAAATAAAATATTTTAAAAAAGATAAATTCAATATCGCTTCGTCTTGTAAAATAAAGTTAAATTCAATACAGCATCATCTTGTAAAATCTGCTTATGGAATTAAACCTCATTCATGGTGAAGCCGTTACCTTCCAAGGCCTGAGAACTTGGAGGTCCAGTTTCTGACCTCTCACCAAAGCTCTGTGGTTGTTGGGAGAGGAGTGCATGATGTGCAAAGCATGTGCCACAGCATAGACGGCATTGTAAATACTGTAGCTGTGGCCGGTCATGCTCATTTCAAAGGCAAGCCCAGGGAGGTGCTCCAGTCTCTCCTCCCCAGTACATGCTTCATCAACATCTATGGGTGCATGGAGATGCGGAAATGAACAGCCAAACGCTTGCTCCCAGAAGTCTTTGATGAAACCATCTCCTTGGTTGCTTTGTGGTTTTAAGGTCTGGAGATGTTTCCAAAATCCTTTAAGCTCTTGGGAATGAATTGCAAAGGAAAATGCTCCTTCAAAGACATTAAAATCTAAGCCCATTTGAAGGCCTGCTAAGACAAAATCAACCTGAGCTGTCATAATCCACACCTTTCTAAGTGTTGCATTTTCTGTGCTTCCAGGATCTCGTAGCAACATAACAGTCCTTAGCCATATAATTGTCAAGGCCTCCCCATAGATTATAAAAGCACTGGCCTTTTTATCAGTGAAACATACATCAAGAATTGATATCATAACTAGAAGCTCATCCACTGTGTCAAAGCGGGCCTGTTTGGGAACTCTTTCTGTGAAGGCTGAACAGATCTTCTTCTGGGCCAGTAGCGGCTCGAGGGTCTGCAAGAAATATTCTCCATTGTCATCATCCACGACAAACAGCCCAACCCATGTCCATCTGAAATGCAGGAGAAGCTGGACAATGCCAAAGTGCTGCTGGCTTTCATTGGGGACCATGCGGTAGAACGAAGGGGCCTGAGTTTCATGGGTCTCTTTTCTTGGAAATGAGCCATATGTGAGCTGTTGAAAGGTACAAATATTTTAGAAACCAGTTTCAAGCAATCTCTGCACCAATGTGCCTGATATTGTAGTGAATGGTTATTTTGAAGGAACTTTCAGTTGCAGTGAGAATTAAGATTAAGTGGTTATTTAGGCCGAATGTTCCCCGTTAATGAAAATATGATTTGACTTACCTGTTTTTGAATTCTAGAACTGCAACAGGTGAGCAGAACACACAGCCTAATTCACACATCCTACCTGTGGAATCTTGTAGAGACTTAAGATGTCAGCCATGCGGAAGGAGGCATCGGAGCCAAGCCCCCCAATGGTGGCAATTAGATTTTGCTCAATGTCACATTTGAAGTTGGGGTCAAATCTCTGTGATTTGAAGAGCAGGCCCAGCGTAGTACGATAGGTCATTCTGGCATCATAGTAGCTGTCCAGGATGTGGAACCCAAGTGTGACGTTGGGCAAGATTTGAGAGTTCTCATTGATCTCATTCACAGCAAATGCCAAAGACAGGGCATGCTGGTAGAACTTGGGCACCGCACTGCAAAGAGAAGGAAGGTACCCCTTCAGCTGGTGATTTAGAGCCCAATCCTGGGCTCGGCGCGCTGGCTTACTGTTGGGTGAGCACCCATGCTAGCACAGCGCTGGGTTAGCGCCAGACAGGCACCCAGCCTCTGCGACTCTGCATGGAGCACCGAATCGCAGACAGGAAAGCAGGGGTGGGGGGAGGCGGGGGGAGGTGTTCTGGGGAGGGGGGAGTTGGGGAGAGGGTGGGGGTGTGCCGGGGGAGGGAGCTCCGCTCTACTGGATCATGAGCGTTCGTGTGGGGCTCACCGCCCTACACGAATGCTCTTACTTCACCACCAACCTTTTGATCGGCAGTGAATCAAATAGTCCCACTGCGGGGCTACTCCCTTACCTGGGGGAAGAAAGTCCCCTTCTCCCGAGGTGCCGCCTGTGGCTGCTGTGGACGTGCAGATTGCGGTGGCAGCCGTTTTTGGTGCCACCGCAGCAGCAAGCCATGGGAGTTCAGGATTGGGCTGCCCAGCTGCAGTCCTATCCACATGTACCGGAGAGCATACCCCATTGACTATAATGGGGTTTACTTCTGAGTAGACATGCCTAGGATTGGGCTCTTAGCTATGTATAGCATCACTAAACCACAACACTAGTCAGCTCTTTCTCTAGCTGTTTTGGGAACAGTGTCCCATTCAGGCCCCTGCACAATAGAGAATTGAAAATAAGTTTTTGGCCAAATCTGGAGTGTCCCTTCCTTCCCAATGGTGCATCTGGGCCTTGTGCTGTCACAAAGTATTTTATGCCCCTTTTGTGACAGCTCACGCTGTGTGTTCTGTTATGGTCCCTTTTCCAGATAGAAAGAAAAATGGTCTGTTTTCCATGGATGAAGGCACTCCACGGAATTTGCACAGATCTGTTTGCATCTGGAAGATTTCTTTTTAATGGCACTCATTTTTTATTGCAAGCAAACATTTTAAAATTTGAGATCCCAAAATTGAAAAGACTCTCTTATCGGGAGAACAAGGTCTCTACACAAAGCAATCTTTGTATAATAGGCAAAAATCGGACAACAACTGAGAAGCAGCAGTGACCCTGGGATGGGCCAGCCTATATGTGTTTACTTTCTGAATCCCGTCACTGGTAAAGACAAGCAAGCAATCAGAGATTTTGACCTTGTTAAATTGACACGATGCAGAATGGAAGGGGGAAAAAAATTCTCACCATGAAAAGCCAAAGATTTTCTTGGAAGGCTGTTCCTTGAAAGACGCTTCGAGGAAAATGTAAATGACCTGAGAAGAAATCCCACCAATGAGGAGGTCTCCCGGCCGGTACCACTCATGGGCCACAGGGAGGGGGTCACTTACTGGGCACTTCAAAGTAAGTACATTGCATGCTTTAGGAGGCAATAGAAGCAGCATCCCCACCAGTCTCCACATCCTGGCAGCAGCACTGGCTAGACAGGGGTTCTCTTGTGCTCATCCATAGCAAGAACCAAAGTGAACCTGACTCAGCTGATGGATTTCATAAGGGGATCCAATTGGTCCACTTGTAGCACCAACAGAGTTACGAACGTACGGTCTGAGTTCTAGCAGATGTTGTCCTCATCCCAGTTTCAAGGTCAGCCAATTTAAAGAGGGAAATATCAAAAATAACCTTTTGCAAAGCTCTCAGGGACTGAAGGTTGTCTACCATGCTCTAGAAAGCCTCTGGGCTTTGTTCAGATGAATAAATTATAGTGATTTGGGTAATTTCAGGAAGGAAGAATTTTTTTCTGTAGAGTTGAACACAGTGTCGTGATTCAAGGTTTCTGCAGTCTTTTTACCTAATAATAGTGCTTAACAAAAGTTCTTCATATAATTGCGCTTAGTAAAAGGACTTAGCCACAAGATTATGACGAATGGCGTGAGGCTAATATGACCCTCAAAGGCTCTTCAAAAAAGACAATTATGACAGTCTTGGGAATGCAGTGATCTTGTCCTTGCAAGGATATGGATCTGGGCATTCAAAACAGTTCTCCATGTCTGGGGAAAAATAAATAAATAAATAAATAAATAATAATAATAAAAGGTTCGACCTCAGTGCCAGCTTGCATGTGACTTGAGATGTGATTCTCCTACATTTGATGTGGAAGATTATGTGTTATGCTGCCTTCTACCTATTTGTTGGGCATGTTAAACTGTTTTTTTTTTTTTTTTTCTGTGAAGGCATTTTACAAACCTCTTGCTAAGCTTCCACTTATTCTTAGTAGAAGCTTCTGCTTATGAAATAGGACCTTAAGGTGTTGCACAGCTCAACCCTATCCAACTTTCCAGCACCGTTGCAGCCACCATGAAGCTCTGCGGTATGAGAACTAATGTTCTCTTGCCATGATAAAACCTCCATGCCTGCTTCACCCCCCCTCCCCCCACAAGATGCAGTGCAATCCCCATATGGCTGAAATGGCACTGGAACGTTAGTTAGGGTTGAGCTGTAAAGCACTTTAAGCTTTCCAATTTGTGTTTTCACAAGATTTGAAGTCCATTGATCCTTGTGAAGAGTTGATGTCGCCCAGTGAGTCTGAGCTGAGAATCAGGAAATCCCCAGTTCAACTCTCATCTTGGCTATAAACCCATTTGGTGGGTTAGGATACAACAGAGGCCTCATCTGCCAATCCTGCTTCCCTCCCGGGGCCAGATCTGTCCCCTGTTCTGTCCTCCCCCTGCCCAGAAATGTCCCTCCCTCTAGTATTCAAATGCACTTCATCTCTTTCATGCACAAGGCCAGGGAATGCATCCAAAGCTGATGGGGGACCTACTCTACCCCATCAGCTTTGGATCTGATATACACCTGTGTAGTCATCGCTTGATGACAGCTGCACCTTACAGCTAGAGATTCATATCGCTTCATACACTCGAGGACCATGAGAGGGGGGAAACGGGATAATTCGTACCTGGGTCCAGGGTCAAAAATGAGGTCCAGGAGTCAAAGTTAGGGGGCCAGGATCTCACATTTTGCAATCTCACCTGGACTTGCTGCCTGCATGGGATGCTGAGGATGCTACTGTGTGTGTACGGCATATATTACTGCAGCAGGCCATATGCACCAGGACAAGGAATGCATACGTGACACTCCTTAACATAGTGTCAAATCTGGGGGAAAACCGACCTGCTACAGTAGCTCTTTGGCTTGTGGATCTGTTAACCAGTGTGTAGGAGCTCAGGGACAGAGCTGCAAGACTACAACTGCTGCAGAAGTCAGTCTTGGTACACATAGGACTCTTTCCATTCTAGTGTGAGCCTAAACACGATGGTCCTAATTTTCTGCAATAATTTTTTTTTCTATATTTAAAATGATTTTTCTATACTTAAAATATTTTTAGAAGACTTAGGAGTGTATTTGGTTCTCCATATCACTGTATCTAGCTGCTGACACAGCACGGGCAGGTAGACCTGGGCTCTGCATCAGGAAGCCCAGTTGACCTGAGGTCCAAAGACTTTTTTGGCTGCCACCACCCTACTCCTGTTTTGCCCCCACCCCATTCTTCCCACACCCATCGTCACACTCCCCTGCTCTGTTTTACTCCTTCCATGATGGAGTTACAAGCCATGATGTGTATGTGCAACCTCTTGATTTTAGAAATGGGCTATGTCACAAGGCCAGATGCAAGGGAGGGCACCAGGATGAGGTCTCTTGTTATTATACTGTTAATAATAATAATAATAATAATAATAATAATAATAATAATAATAATAATAATAATAATAATATATGGTGTGCTCCCTGGGGCATTTGGTGGGCCGCTGTGAGATACAGGAAGCTGGACTAGATGGGCCTATGGCCTGATCCAGTGGGGCTGTTCTTATGTTTTTATGTTCTTCCCCCTTTGTGAAGGGGCCCAAAAGAAACTTTGTACCCCCTAACAAAATATCTTTTGATCTTGAATGATAAACCAATTGCCAGGTCCACCTCAGTCACACCCTTACCTAACACCATCTAGTGTGCAATCTGAAAACATCAGAAAACTGTCCTGGGGAGATAGGAGGAATGTGCTTCTCTGGGGGTGGGAATGTGACAGTCCATAGAAAAGGGTCTCTGGGGAACATCTTCTGGTTGCAAACAGTGCAAATTGTCTCAGTTTCTCAACAGGGATTCTGAAAAAAGGAGGGCCACTTGCCATAGAAGTGCAACCTGTGTTCCAGAAGGACCTAGTGACTCCATCTTCCCAACCCCAAAGGTAAGCACGGAATATCTCTGCCCTTGAAGGCAGAATGTGGGAGAGACAGTCAGAGATTTGAGTCCCCTTAGGGGGGAGAAAGGCAGGATAAACTATGGCAAATAAATAAATAAATAAATTTGAACCAGAAGGCAGACTGCTTCCACAGTTGTAATTTCATACATTTGCCAGTTGATGGTGCCAAGTAATTGGAAAATAGAAAGCACAGATTAAAAAAAAAAAAAAAAGAGGACTGTGTGAGGAAAGGGTCTCATTTGTGTTATCCGACAGGAAGTACACAACCTCTGCAGTTGATTGTGGAAATCTCAAGAGTGTTTTCAGAAATAAAACTGGACCTTATATAGATATATGATACAAAAGTCAAATCTATACCCAGTGGCAGCACACTTGAGACCCTATAGAGACTGACAGAATAGACAGGACTGGATGAGATGACTTGCTATCAAGCTTCAAATGATTATAGCCTTCCAATTTAGCGGAATTCACCCATGGCGCAAAGAGTGCAAAGGAACCTCCAGGTTTTTTATTAGCTTCCGGAGAGAAGCCAAAATTCACTTGCTTTTGATAATTTTTTGGGGGGTGAATGGGTGGGCAATATATGCACAAACATTTGTGCCCCCCCCTCTCTCTCTCTCTCTCTCTCTCTCTCTCACACACACACACACACACACACACACACACACACACACACACATTTATTCTCCCTGATGGCATTGTGCAGCCACATCGGATTGGTTACGTCACTTCATAGCATCATCTTGATTATCAAATAAAACACAGGCCTGCTTGTAATAGCATGAACACTACTTATGTCTGGCATCCCATTGTCTGAAATGAAAAGTATTGGAGAAGATTCTCTTTGGGGGCTCTTATAAACTGCCATCTCCAGCTGGATGCAAATCAGATGCAAATTGCTTGCCTGGGAAGATCTCCATTTAAATGGCTACACCCACATCAGCAGACACAGAGATACCAGGAGTTCTTGAAGACCCGGTCACCTCTTTCCTCCTCTCCTTCATCCATAAGGGATAATGCTTCCTTTGCTCCCATCCCTTGTACTTTTAATTGTCTTGAAATGTAAGTGTTTCTTCAAGTAGTCAGGGTAATTTAATTACCATTTCGCTTCTGCTGTCATCAGAAGCAGGTCTTTTCATTAATGGACCTCTCCCTTCTCATTTTAGGTGCCCATTCCAAAGTGACATTGAGCCAAGTCAGTTCAGTTCTGTTGAAGCTGTCCAAGACCCTCGAACTGACATGCTCCATTTCTGGATTCTCAATTAGTGATGCTGGAGTAGTAATGCACTGGATTCGTCAACCTCCAGGGAAAGGATTGCAGTGGCTCAGCCGCATTGATTGGGATGGTGACAAATTCTATCTGGACTCCTTGAGAAGCCGGCTCACCATCTCCAACGACACTTCCAAGAGCGAAGTTTATCTACAGATGTCAGGCATGGAGGCCAGAGACACTGGCACATATTACTGTGCTGGAGGAGCACAGTGTGCCAAAGCAGTGAGGGGGCAGGATAAATACCGACTGTGTGATGTGTAGGCATTCTCTAAAGATGAGCACCAAGGCCTTCTGAACTCTCAGAAGCTATTCTTGGTTATGTCTGTGGAGCATATCCTAACCACAGTAGTCCTCTGGGGCAAGAAACAGACTTCTCAGTCAGTTGATGACTTTGAAAACAGTTTTGTTGAGAAGTGGAGTACTAATATTCTCAATAAAGTATGTTTATCTTCATGACAAAAAAATCTTCAGACCCTGTATTGTAGCCTGCGTGTATACATATTTTTTATCCATTTATATGTCCATGACTCTCTCTCTCTCTCTCTCTCTCTCTCTCTCTCTCTCTCACACACACACACACACACACACACTTTTTATTTGTTCTTGGCAATGCACAAGAATTATTGGTGTGGCATTGCACAACCAATCCTGTTTGGCTGTGTTGTTTCATGACATCATCTTGCCAAACAAAACACAGGCTACTCTTGTAATACCATGAACACAACATGTGTCTGGCATCCCATTGCCTCAAATGAAAAGTCTTGGAGAAGATTCTCTTTGGGGTATCTTATAAACTGCCATCTCCAGCTGGATGCAAATCAGATGCAAGTAAAAATTGTAAAAATCCTTACGGGGATTTAGAACAGCCTGCCTATGTAAACCGCCTTGAATTAAAGTCTGACGACAACCTCTGTACACGACCTCTGCAGTTGATTGTGGAAATTTTAAGAGTGTTTTCAGAAATAAAACTGGACCCAGCTTTTCCTTCTGTAGATATAGGATACAAAAGTCAAATCTATATCAAGTGGCAGCGCAAGGAATGTCCCCTTCCTGAGACCCTGTAGAGACCGACAGAATAGACAGGACTGGATGAGATGACTTGCTATCAAGCTTCAAATGATTATAGCCTTCCAATTTAGCGGAATTCACCCATGGCGCAAAGAGTGCAAAGGAACCTCCAGGTTTTTTATTAGCTTCCGGAGAGATTGTTGCAGTCAACACGCAATGAGTTTAAAACCTTGTGTGTTGCAATACAGTATCTTTTGCTAGAGGGCAGCAGATTCAAGCAAGTTGCCTTTTGTCTTTGAAATGCCTTCTATCTTTCTTTTATTTTTGCTTGTATATATGTTCAGGGAGAACCCAAAGTACTCCTTGGCTTTTAGCATATTTCTGACAGTGCCAAAATTCACTTCCATTTGATAATTTTTTGGGTGGGTGAGTGGGTGGGCATTGAGTTGGCATCCTTCAGTCTCAGAAGACTATGGTGTCACGCTCTGAATGGTGGTTCTGGAACAGAGTGTCCTCTCCAGTGCGTGAAGCCTGGGTAAAGTAGGTATGGAGGATAGGCTGTTACCCATGCAGCAAATCCCCCCTCTCCACGTCGCTGAAATGGTCCAACGGAAAGGCAGAGGCCAATACGGTTGGTTCCAGCGGCGTCGCAGGAGTTGCCAGAACGTGACTGTGTTCAGCCGTGAACTGCCTCAGGGACTCCGGCTCTGGATTTTGCCTCGAGGTTGACTCCTGAAGCCTTTTCCATAACTGGATGTAGCCACAAGGCAGTGGAGGTTTGGGATCAGAGTTTTCCTTCTCTCAGATGAGCTGCCTTCCCAGGTTGACGAGCCCCATCTACCTGGTGGCTGTTTAGTCGCCTCTTACGACAAGTACAACCAAACTGAGGGCCTATTCTTATCCCCAGCCCCCAGGGGAAACCGACATTCTTAGGTCTATGAAATATATACAGAAGACTTCTCAAGGCACATCTGGCCAACCTAATTTGGGCATTAAAGAGTATAATTACAGTACAGCAATCCAGACAAGCTGAATGTGCTTCTGACCAGGAGGTCTGGTCTAGAGGGTAGAGCCTCCATTTGCCTGAAGATTAACATCCACAAGGTCGCCAGTTCGAGGCCACCGGCACCGTGCGACCTTGAAGCAGCCGGCAAGCTGCAGCTGAGCTGTTCCATTTGCTCGGACCGTGGGAGGATGGAGGCCAGAATGTTAAACCAGATCGGAGTGTAACATCTTGAATGTGGTGGTTCTTGAAAGAGAGAACCTTCTTTCAATTTGTAAAAATCCCTGCGTGGATTTAATAAGCCTGCCTGTGTAAACCGCCTTGAATAAAGTCTTGAATAAAGACCAAGAAAGGCGGTATATAAATACTGTATATTATATTATTATATTATTCTGTCCCTGGCTAGTCTCTATCACTCCAAGTGGTGAATCATGACCAATATGGGGCTACTGCAGTTTGTGCAACCCATATAGCTAACTAATGAAAACAACAATGTTTCAAGGAAGGGGATGAAACAAAGTAAAAAATATTTCCATTGCTGTCCTGGTGACAGGGTGTAAGCAAGGTTCATAAGGGAGGCACACTTCCAATTAGATACTGTTCAGTTTTTTTTTAGTGACTGGGCTGTGTACACCTGGAGGGAGGTCAGAAGCAGTTGTTGAGGGTGGTATGTAATAATATCGTTAAGTACAATAAAGTGAGATGTGGGTGGGCAATATATGCACAAACCTTTCTCTCTCTCTCTCTCTCTCTCTCTCTCTCTCTCTCTCTCACACACACACACACACACACACACACACACACACACACACACACACACACACACACACATTTATTCTCCCTGATGGCATTGTGCAGCCACATCGGATTGGTTATGTCACTTCATAACATCATATTGATTATCAAATAAAACACATGCCATGATTGTAATACCATGAACACTACTTGTGTCTGGCATCCCATTGTCTGAAATGAAAAGTATTGGAGAAGATTCTCTTTGGGGGCTCTTATAAACTGCCATCTCCAGCTGGATGCAAATCAGATGCAAATTCCTTACCTGGGAAGATCTCCATTTAAATGGCTACACCCACATCAGCAGACACTGAGATACCAGGAGTTCTTGAAGAGGACCTGGTCACCTTTTTACTCCTTTCCTTCGTCAATAAGGGATAATGCTTCCTTTGCTCCCATCCCTTGTACTTTTAATTGTCTTGAAATGTAAGTGTTTCTTCAAGTAGTCAGGGTAATTTAATTACCATTTTGCTTCTGCTGTCATCAGAAGCAGGTCTTTTGATTAATGGACCTCACCCTTCTCCTTTTAGGTGCCCATTCCGAAGTGACATTGAGCCAAGTCAGTTCAGTTCTGTTGAAGCCATCCGAGACCCTCCAACTGACATGCTCCGTTTCTGGATTCTCAATTAGTGATGCTGGAGTAGTAATGCAATGGATTCGTCAACCTCCAGGGAAAGGATTGCAGTGGCTCAGCCACATTGATTGGGAGGGTGACAAATTCTATCTGAACTCCTTGAGAAGCCGGCTCACCATCTCCAGCGACATTTCCAAGAGCGAAGTTTATCTAGAGATGACAGGCATGGAGGCCAGAGACACTGGCACATATTACTGTGCTCACAGTGTGCCGAAGCAGCGAGGGGGCAGGACAAAAACCGACCGTGTGATATGTAGGCATTCCCTAGAGATGAGCACCAAGGACTTCTGAACTCTCAGAAGCTATTCTTGGTTATGTCTACGGAGCATATCCTGACCACAGTAGTCCTTTGGGGCAAGAAACCGACTTCTCAGTCAGTCGATGACTTTGAAAACAGTTTTTTTGGAAAGTGGAGTATTAATATTCTCAATAAATAATAGGTTTATCTTCATGCCACAAAAATTTTCAGGTCCTGTATTATAGCCTGGCAGAAGTTATGCTGTTGAATTAAACACAAGCATGTCTGGTACTAAAAGTGGACTATCATATATTGCTGGAAACTCATTTTAGGGCCTCTTTTAACCTGCCTTCCCCAACTTGACGTGCAAAACAGGTGCAAATCCCTTGCCTGTGCGGATTCTCATTTCAATAGACCTGACCATACCAGCTGTTGGAGAAATGTTGGCCTAAGGATCCAGTGATTATTGGCCCTGAATTACCTCACTCCTGCTAGCTGCTGGTTCATTTTGTGTATGTATGTACATTGTGTATCACAGGATTGTAAAATCTGGTCAGCCTTTGTATAAATGGAAACTGGTTACAAAACAGAGAGAGAAAAAGGAAAGTTATATTGGTCAGCAAAGGGGGTCTCTCTGCCCTGCGGCTTGACCTTGTTGCAGGACTTAGGCAAGGCATGTACTGCGGTATTTGTTACTGGGTAACTTAAGAGGTATATGATTTTAAGAAGAACAAAACATAGGGTGCAATCCTGGTTCTCGAACTTTTGCGCTCCCTTTCGAGGAGGGAGTCCGGCCCAAGCCCCACGCGGCCAGCACAAGGGGTAAGCCTGCACTGGTTGATTCAGTCTAGTGCAGGGATCTGGAGGGTGCACAGCAGGCAGGCCATGGGCAGGCTACAGCTGAGCAGGGGGTGGGGCCAGAATCCAGCACTTGCGCCGGATCATAACCTTGGTCCGGGGCCGCCTGGAGCAGCTCCGGGCTGCTTGGATTTGCGCCCCCTCTTGGCTCCCTTGCTGTTCTCAAAAATCAGCAGCAGTATATCAAGACCAGACTTTCTTTACTATACTTGGCTTCATTTTAAATCAATCTCTTTCCACCTGCACACTATGGACATGTCCACCTACAGTCACCCAAGCAACGCACTCATGAAAAGGGGCTAAAAGTTGGTATGTGATGATCCACAGCCCAATCCTGAGCTCCCGTGTCGTGCGGCTGTGGCGGCACCGAAAATGGCTACCACCGTATCCTGCGCACCTCGGGCAGCCATGGACCGCACCTCCGGAGAAGGGGACATTCGTCCCCTTCGCACGGGTAAGGGAAGCAGCTCTGCAATGGGGCTACTTGATTCACTGCCGAGCAAAAGGTCAGCAGTGAGGGAAGAGTGTTTGTGTCGGGTGGCAAGCCCCACATAAACGCTCCCTCCTCCCCCTCCCGCTCCCTCCCCTGGCACACTTCCCCCAGCCCTCTCTCCGCTCTCCTCCCCCCTCCTGAGAACACCTCCTCCCTGCCCCCGCTTTCCTCTCCGCGGCTCGGCAGTCTAGCCAGCACTGGGCTAGTACGGGCGCTGGCCCAGCATTAGGTCTCACAAATGTGCCTTACGGCACGTTTGTGACCGCGCGTGCTGGTGGTAAGCCGGCACGTCGAGCCCAGGATTGGGCTCTCAATCTTTATTGGCATTTTGTCGTAACTGGCACCAAGGAAGTTTTGAACATTATGAAAAGTTTGTCAGGAGCAATTCACTGCAAGTGGAACCAAGCGAGGTGGTGATGGGTTATTTTCTAAGCCTTGGATTGGTTTGGAAAAACATTCTCCAAGACCAAAATGATTGGATTCACTTGGAAAATGAAAATAGAGAGTTCAGAGTCACCAAGGGGCAACACTGTTCTTTTATCCTGCTCTTTATGTAAATGCAGGGAGGACTTCCTCTTTAAAATGGGTCTGGGGCTGGTCCTCTCCCAGCAACCATAACACAACTCCTGAGTGCCTGTGAGCATTTTCCAGTTGGCTCTCTCTAAATGAGGAGGAGGAAAATGAGATTTTGGCTTCAGTTTCTTATCTCTGCAGTGGTCTTTGCATTTGTATAAAACAATCAATTCCAGGAACTGATATGAATAAAAAAAAAATGTTCTTGTTGTTTCTAGGAAGGAATATGCAGGGATGCTCATAATAGCTCATTTCTTCCAGGTGTCCAATTGGATGTTCGTCTGGGGGTGATGCAAAGAGGTCTGGAGAGTCCCTCAGTCTTTCTTGTCAGGCCTCCGGGTTCACCTTCAGCAGCTACAAAATGCACTGGGCGAGACAGGCTCCTGGACAGGGAATCGAATGGGTTGCATTGATGAGTGGAAGTGGAGGTACCTGGTACCAGGATGACTGTGCAAAATGCAGATTCAATGTCACAGCCCATTTCCCATTTATTCAAGCCCATTTTCCCACAGGATCCCCACTGTGTTATGAAATGGCACATGGCACAAAGGTGAGGTGATAGAGATTTTAGAGTGTTAACTTATCTTCTCTTGTTTGAGAAAAATAACTGAAATTGGAGCCAAGAGAATGACTATTGTTTCCCTTAAAAACAGGATGGGTCATTATGTCAAAGGGACCTAAAGAGATCATGATTGGCAGAACATGTAGAATTCCAGGATCTTGTGTAACCAAAGTTATGGGCCAAGAACATTTTAGATGCAGGGCAGAATGACCTCCTAATGTGAGCTGGCACCATGCACCAATCCTGTCATAATACGCCCAATAAGGAGGTGGAAGTGACATATAGTGTCACATGGGTAACGTGTTTGTTTCACATTGTTTAATGTAATTTTCTGGGGGTGGTTCTTTGAGAAACAAGATGGGAAGCGAAGGGTGAACATTTGTATCCAAACTGAATCAACTGGCGTGTGTAACTTACTATTGTAGAAATAAAGCCTCTGAAACCCTTTTAAAAGGTCTGTGACTGTTTCGCATTGCGTCAGTGAAAAGAATCTGAAAATCTTTCCAACGGTAAATAGAACTGGCAAATCACACGAAACTCTCTTGATGCCTTAAGAATGATTCCTAAAAGAGACTGGAGGAGATTGCACCACGTGGTCAGCTGCTCCTTCCTTGAATATTTTGCTTGATACCACCTCTTCCATCCTGCAAATAAACTGCAAATTTTATTTATTTTGCACATTTTTATCCCGTCATTCCTCCTGGGAGCTCAGGGTGTTGCACACATAATTCCTTTCCCCCCCCTTTCGTCCTCGCTATGATAAAGTGAGACAAGGTGAGGCTGAGAGACAGTGACTGACTCAAGATCACTCAGGATGTTTCAAGGCTCAGTAGGGATTTGTACCTGGATCTTCCCTACACAGCCCTGAATCTTCCTGGGGGACCAGCTTCCTCCTCTTTCTTTAAAGGGGAGGAGGATAGGGCAGCCCTCAAACACAGACTGGAATCGCACGGACAGTGGCTGTGCTCCCTGCCAATCGGAGGGCCGCCCTCTGGTCCTCAGATCAGTGCAGAACCCTGCCGACATTGGCTGTGGGGGCATAGCCACTGTTGGCGTGGATCCAGACTGTGCAAAAAACCTGTGGCAGGGGAGTGGGTCACGCTGCCACTCCCTGCCAGGTGGTGCCCAGGGCGTTTGCCCCCATTGCCCCCCTATGCATGCCCCTATGCACTGCATAGCAGTTCCTCAAGTCCTTTTCCCAAACCATATGCACTGCGTAGGAGGAGACATGGATCACCAAAAGCCTGTGCCATTTGCTTTTATCTTGAATGATATGTAAATGCAGGACCAGTTTCCTCTTTAAATCAGCTGACTGCTTGCCCTCCCTTAGCCACATTCAGAGGCACAACCCGTGGGCATCTAGGGCCACATTCCAGTCAGTCCTTTCCAAAGCAAAGAAACAAAAAGATGATCCTTTGGCTCCCATTCGTTTTCCTTTCAGCAGCCATCAGAGGTGATTCTATCTTGGGAAGAACAATTATTCCTTTATTTTAAAGATTTTTATTCATTTTTTTTTTAACCTTTTTAATTGTTACCCTGCACTTGTCTGATCTTGGAAGCTAAGCAGGGTCAGGACTGGTTAGTACTTGGATGGGAGACCACATGGGAATACCGGGTGCTGTAGGCTTCTACCATAGTCTTTCAAGACTGAAGGTTGCCAACCAATTTTAAGACAACAAAATTATTATTATTATTTCAATATTCAAAGCAGTGTACAATTATCATGAGAACGGGAGTTACATTCTAGGAGATAAAGTGAAAGGGCCTCTATAATATCTTTTTCTTTCCAGATGTCGAATCGCAAGTCCACCTGGTGGAGTCTGGAGGAGAAGTGAAAAGGCCTGGCGAGTCCCTCCGCCTCTCTTGTCAGGGCTCTGGATTCACTTTCAGCAGCTACTGGATGACCTGGATGAGACAGGCTGCAGGGAAAGGACTGGAGTGGGTTGCAGCTATAACTGGTGATGGGGGATCTCAGTACTATGCTGACTCTGTGAAAGGCCGCTTCACCGTCTCCAGGAACAACCCCACAAACATGCTGTATCTGCAAATGAACAGCCTGAAATTCGAGGACACGGCCATGTATTACTGTGCAAGAGACACAGTGAGAGGAAGTGAATCTGAAGACTGGCAAAAACCCTCCTTTTGTTCTGGCGTTTCTCCAAGATGATTCAGTTGCAAGTTACTGGAGGATGAAATGTTAGAGCTTAAGAGCCCAATGAAGGATCTGGCAAGGGACCAGCTTGTTGGCTTGCTGGAGATTTAACTTCATCAATGCATCTTAAATTCAAGCACATGGATTAGCTGATGAAATAGCATGCAAGAAAAAATCAGGCAATAGAGAACTAAACAGCCACACCTGCATAGCTGCTAATATTCTCTCACATCTCTTGCCAATGGTGTTTGCCTTTGGAAGGTGTCTCCCATTCTTGAATCTAACTCTGATTCATCTCTTTCTTATCATGGATTTATGTACATGAGATCATGAGCATTTTGGCTTCCTCGGTGCTATGATGTCATGGAGCACTAGAAGCACATAATTCTGACCTTGATCTCCATCGTTAATCAGGAAAGAATCTTTACCTGAAGCCTTTTCCATTGAACAGCTCCTGTGTTTGGGGGGAAATAAATCTCCCTTCCTGTCACATATCTGGAACAACCAAGAGCTGGTCAGTGGACAGATGTCTATGTTCTAGGGCAGACTTTCATAATGGATTGAAAGTGGGCAGCCTTTGGAAAGGCCAGCCATCTTTCCCTTCTGTCTCAATTAATATTGCAAATACAGGGCCAGTTTCCTTTTTAAATCAGCTGAATGCTCTCCCTGCCTAAACACATTCAGAGAGACAACCCCTAGGTATCTGGGGCCACTTTCTAGTCAATCAGACTCTAAGCAAGTGAAAAAAAAAAATGATCTTTTGGGGTATTTTTGTTTTCCTTTCTGCAGCTGTCAGAGGTAATTGTGCTTCCTAAGATATAGTTGGCAAACAAAAGCAAGTTATGTTCTAAGGGATAACATAAAGAGTCTCTCTAATAACCCCTTCTTTCCAGATGTCAAGTCACAAGTCAGTTTTGGTAGAGTCTGGAGGAGAAGTGAAAAGACTGGGGAGTCCCTCCACCTCTCCTGCCAAGCTTCTGGGTTCACCTTCAGCAACTATTATATAGCTGGCTGAGACAGGCTCCTGGGAAGGGGCTGGAGTGGATTGCAGTTATTAGCCGTGAAGGGAGTTCACAACGTTATGCTGACTTTGCCAAAGGCCGCTTCACCATCTCCAGGGACAACCCCTCCAACATGCTCTATCTGCAAATGAACAGCCTGAAATTCGAAGACACCGCCATGTATTACTGTGAGACAGACACATTGAGAGGAAGTGAATCCGAAGCCCGGCAAAAACCTCCTTCTCAGAGAATCACTCACTGTTCACTGAAGTGCTTGATATCAGTGGTGTATCTAGTGGGGGGGCAGGCCTCCCCATGTGACACCACCACTGGCCAAAATTGTGAAAAAGCAGGCTATTTTTGAATAATAACATCATCATTTGATGGGTCATTTAATGCAGAATGCAGAGAAACAAATTGCTTCAAAATATTCTAACATAAGTTATAGTCAAATAACCAGAAAAGGAAATCGCAACTGACTTATGTAACAAAAAGTGTTTTTTCTTAACTCAAAACAGACCAATGGGACTGATTGTTTTGAGAGCCGATAAGGTGTTTTTATGACACAGCAGGCAACGAGTAATGAGTGAACTCTAATTTTCATGTATCAGAGCTAACACTAGAAGTCTTAGGGTGCAATCCTAACCCCTTATGTCAGTGCTTTCCAGCACAGACATAAGGGCATTGCAGCTCTGAGGTAAGGGAACAAACATCCCCTTACATTGAGGAGGCCTCCGTGAGTGATACCCAACTGCAGGATGTAGCACATGCCCCATTGGCACAGCTATGCCAGTGCTGGAAAGCACTGATTCAAGGGGTTAGGATTGCACCCTTATTCTTTTTTCTGGGTGCCATGAAGTTGACCATTTTTGTTGTTGGTTGCTAATTTGTTGGGTGACCTGTACCGTTATAGAGTAAAATAAATACATACATAAAGGATGCCACTGGGAGGGGTGTCAAATGACCTTGCTCAGCCTCTGCTTTATATACGCAAGATAATGAGTTTTTTGCGTCTACAGTGCTATGACTTCGAATTACACCATGTTTCTGTAATTCTGACGCTGATCTTCAAGGCAAGTCAGCAAAGAATCTTGGCCTGAAGCCTTTTCTACTATATAGTTCCTGTGTTATTTGGGGGGAAAAAAATAAAATTCAATAAGTCTCCCTTCCTATCATATATTGAAACTCTGCATCCTTAAAGACGGTCAGTTCATAGATATTCACGCTCTAGTGAATATCTAGTTTTCAACCTTTTTCAACTCACGGTACACTGACAAGGCATTAAATTGTCAAGGCACACCATCAGGTTTTTGACAATTGACAAGGCACCCCATGCTGCCAATTGGGGGCTCACTTCCCCATTGACCCTACTACGTAATAAATAATCTTCCTCCAAATTCCTGAGGCACACCTGTGGACCACTCATGGAACACCAGTGTGCCACGGTACAGTGGTTGAAAATGGCAGCTCCAGTGAAATCCAGGCCAGACTAATGTGCTGAATGTGGGAGGCCTTTGAAAAGTGTCGAGCAGCTCCAACTTTCTCTACTGCTGTCAATGGTTTTTTTTCATTATTCACTTTTTATTTGTACACATTAAGGTATAAATTTATTGAAGCTGTTAAAATGATTTGTCTGTACAGCGTGATGCAGAAATGACTAAAATGGACACAGTAAAGAAACAAGATTAAACTCAGAATTCCTGCTCTAGAGTATTCCATAGTTGGGGAAGTAATTCTTCAGCTCCATGTCCACCATAATGTTAATATGACTGTACAAGGAGATCTAGATTACCAAAGGTATGTGCCTTTTATCCTGAGTGATATGTAAATGCAGGGCCAGTTTCCTCTTTAAATCAGCTGAACACTCGCCCTGCCCCAGCTACATTCACAAGTACAATTTCCGTGTGTGTTTATGTGGTCATATTCCGCCTCCCTGCCCCTTTAAAGCAACTGAGAGAAAAATGATGTTTTAGCTCTCGCTACTTTTCCTATCATCAGCCATCAGATGTGATTGTTCTTCCCCAGATATACTTGACTAGCATAAGGCAATTACCTATAGGGGAGAATTTGATGGGTAGTTTACAAATAGGGGAGAATTTGATGGGTCTTTCACCATTTCACAAATCATGTATTGTACTGTGTATATGCAGCACGATGCAGCTGTCACTACCCACTCTGCCAAAGATCTCCAGCAGCTCATGGATCGTTTTAGCAAGGCCTACCAAGATTTTGGACTGACGATCAGCCTGAAGAAAACACAGGTCATGGTTCAGGATGTGGACTCACCTCCCTGCATTACAATCTCTGTGCATGAACTGGAGGTTGCCCATGACTTTGTGTACCTTGGCTCAACGATCTCCGATACTCTTTCTCTCGATACCGAGCTAAACAAACGCATCGGTAAAGCAGCTACCACGTTTTCCAGACTCACAAAGAGAGTCTGGTCCAACAAGAAGCTGAAGGAACATACCAAGATCCAGGTCTACAGAGCTTGCGTCCTGAGTACACTTCTGTACTGCAGCGAGTCATGGACTCTTCGCTCACTACAGGAGAGGAAACTGAACGCTTTCCACATGCGCTGCCTCCGGCACATTCTCGGCATCACCTGGCAGGACAAAGTTCCAAACAACACAGTCCTGGAACGTGCTGGAACGTGTTTAAATTAGCTGTATACTCACCATGCCCCAGTTATATTCAATAATACAACTCCTAAGTGTCTCTGGTCATTTTCCAGTCAAACCCTCTCAAAGCAACAGAGGAAAAAAAAAAGATCCTTAGGCTCACATTTGTTTTCCTTTCACCAGCCATCAGAGGTAACTGTTCTTCACAATCTATACTTGGAATGCAGAAGGCAATTGCATAGGGGATAATGTAACATATCTTTTGAATATATGTTTCTTTCCAGATGTTGAATCACAGGTCCAGCTGGTGGAGTCTGGTGGAGACATTAAAACACCTGGGGAGTCTCTCTGCCTCTCCTGTAGAGCCTCCAACTTCACCTTCAGCGACTATGGGATGCTCTGGGTGAGACGGGCTCCTGGGAAGGGACTGGAGTGGATTGCACGGATATACATTGATGGAAGCAGACAATTCTATGCTGACTCCGTGAAAGGCCGCTTCACCATCTCCAGGAACAACCCCTCCAACATGCTGTATCTGCAGATGAACAGCTTGAAAGTTGAGGACACAGCCCTGTATTACTATAAACGGCACACAGTGAGAGGAAGTGAATCTGAAGCCTGACCAAAACCTCCCCTTTGCTCATGGCAGCGCTCTGAGTCCATTCAGCTATAAAAGACTGAGACAGGACATCTGGAACCTGCTGTGCTGGCAATCTAAAATTCAACACATATTTGGGTGCTTGTTTGAGAGTGTAGAGCCCAAACAATTAACTTAAGAACATCAGAAAAGCCCCGCTGGATCAGGCCAAAGGAACATCTAGTCCAGCTTCCTGTATTTCACTGTGGACCACCAGATGCCTCAAGGAGCATACAAGACGACAAGATAACTGTATCCTTTTGCCACTTCCTTGCATCTGCTATTCAGATAGCCTATATCTGAATACAACCAGGAAGTTGCATTTACCCATCATGGCTTGTAACCTGTGTTGGACTTTTCTTCTTGAAATCTGTCCAATCTCCTTTTAAAGGCATCTAAACCAGACACCATTGCCACATCCCGAGTCTAGGAGTCCACAAAGTTATATTCTGCGTAAAGAAATATTTTCTTTTGTCTGTTCCAACTTTCCTGACACTCAATTTTTTTGGTTGTCCCCTGGTTATGGAATTGTGTGAGAGGAAAAAGAACACCCCCCTATTCACTTTATCCATGCCCTGCATAATTTTGTAGTTCTCAATCATGTCCTGCCTCAGGTGTCTCTTTTCTAGGCTGAAGAGGCCCAAATGCTATAACCTTTCCTTGTAAGGGACGTGCCCCAGCCCAGTAATCATTTAGTTTGCTCTCTTCTGCACCTTTCCCAGTTCCACTATGTCCTTTTTTGAGATGTGGCAACCAGAACTGGATGCAAAACTTCAGAAGTGGCCTTACCTTCAATTTGCACAATGACACAATAAAATTGGTTGTTTATTCTCAGTCCCATTTTTTAATGATCCTGAGACATTGCTTAAGAAATGGCCAAGCTGGGCCTGGCTTTATTAGTGCATTTAATGATTTTTAAATTAAGTTCGACATTCCTCTTATCTATGATTTTTGTGTGGTTTTAATCTGCTGGTTTGGTCTGTATAGTTTTCTTTGCTGGGATCACTAGCTGTTTGATGTTTCACTATTATTTTCTACCCTAAAATAAAATTTATATCATTGTAACTGCTTTCAAGTTTTGTTTGCAAGACATGATTCAGAAAACTCTTGAATGAACACAAGAAATAAAGAGCGTTAAATGCATCATATATGTCCTATTGCATTCCATAGATATGTTATTCTTCAGTTCCTTGTCCCAAATCATGCATGCTTTGTATGCACAAAGGGATAAAATTTGCCAAAGACCTGCAGCTTCAAGCTTTTGATTGCAAAATACAGTATAGAAATTACTCTAACACACACAATAAAAACAGTTTAAATCCAGAACTCCTGCCCTGTTGCATTCTATAGATATGGGCAAGAATCCTTCAGGTCCATTTCAAAAATCATATGTATTATATATGCACATAGGAATATATGGTGCCAAAGACCTGTAACATTTGCCTGCTATCCGGTGTGATATGTAAAGGCAGGGCCAGCTTCCTGTTTAAATCAGCTACATGCTCTCCCTGTCTCAGTTTCTTTCAGCACCACAACTCCTATTTGTCTATGGCTATTTTCCAGGCAACCCCTCCTAAAGCAAGAAAGACAAACATGATCTTATGGCTCCCATTTGTATTCCTGTCTGCAGCCATCAGAGGTAATTGTTCCTCCCAAGATATAATTGGTAAGGGGAAGACAGCTATGTTCTCGGGGATGATGTGAAAGGGTTTTAGAACATCTGTTTCTTTCCAGATGTTGAATCGCAGGTCCAACTAATGGAGTCTGGAGGGGACATCAAAAAACCTGGGGAGTCCCTCCGCCTCTCCTGTCGAGCCTCTGGGCTCACCTTCAGCAGCTACGGGATGAGCTGGGTGCGACAGGCTCCTGGGAAGGGACTGGAATGGGTTGTCCATATTAACCCCGATGGGAGCGCACAGTCCTATGCTGACTTCGCCAAAGGCCGCTTCACCATCTCCAGGAACAATCCCTCCAACACGCTCTACTTGCAAATGAACAGTCTGAAATCTGAGGACACGGCCCTGTACTACTGTGCGAGCGACACACTGTGAGAGGAAGTGAATCTGAAGCCTGGCAAAAACCTTCCTTTGTTCCACGCAGTGCACCAATTGATTTAGGGTGCAATTCAGACAGCGCCCTGTGCCAATGCAAGTCTCTTGTGCCAGGCCAGGAGTGTCGCAAAAGTGCCATCAAGCACTTAAGAACATAAGAACAGCCCCACTGGATCAGGCCATAGGACCATCTAGTCCAGCTTCCTGTATCTCACAGCGGCCCACCAAATGCCCCAGGAAGCACACCAGGCAACAAGAGACCTCATCCTGGTGCCCTCCCTTGCATCTGGCACTCTGATAAGAACATAAGAACAGCCACTTTTGCGTCACTCCGGGAGAAGAAAGGCCAGCGCATGGATATGAGTTGGCTTTCCCATGCCAACGCGAGCTCTGTGGATGGTGTGTTTGTGTTGGCCAAGCTCAGCTGGCACAGGGGTTGGGGGGCATGGAGAGTGTGGGGAGGAAGTGGGAGGGAGTGTGGCATTTCGGGGCAGGGGAGGTGGGGGACAGGCACTCTGGGGGGCGGGCAGGTGGGAAGCAGGAGGCAGGACCAGGATCTGGTAGTTATGCCGGATCCTAACCACATTCCTGGCTGACCTGGGGCAGTTCCGGACTGCTCAGACTTGCTCCACCTTCTGCCGCGCAGATCCGCGTAGCCAGATGGTGTGCTAAAAAGAATCTAGAAGTTATTTCATCCTCACTTATCACAACCGATTGGCCACACTTTGTGATTAACTCTGCTCAGATCCCCAGTGGTTATCTGCTGTTCGTACTTTCATCATTGCTCTCCTTTCATCATTCCCAAGATACGTTGCAAGTTCCAAAAGCTTTAAGTCCCACCAGTCTCTGGCCACATTATAGCTTTCACCATTATTTTTCCCCCAGACTGAGTGTCTAGTCTTTAAGTAGGCAAAGAAAAGTCTGGAATTCCATGTGGGAGGCTTGATACATTTGGAAGCTGGAACATGCAGACAGGGACTTTGTGTTTACCATCTTGCAGGAAGGTTTCCTCTTGAAACCAGACCTGACAACTCTCTCTTTCCCTTCCCTCTCACATGAGGGCAGCAGTGATCCACTGAACGAAACACAAAATGCTGTGAGAAAACTAAAATGAGACTGCCAGAGATGTCGGCTTGTGGTTTCAGAGATGAGGCTGCAGACTTCCTCTACTTCTTGCTTCTGAACTAACACTGCCCACTTTCTCTTCCAAATGGGTGGTTGCATTTCAAAGATGTTACCTGCAGCCGCATCTAACTCTGATTGGTCTCTTTCCTTGTTCGTAAAGATGTTTCACAGAGATGAGACAAGTACCTTTGCCAGACTCTGTTGCCAGGACTCAAGAGGGCATCCTGTTGAGTGCAGCTTCGACAGCAAACAGCACAGGTCTGACATAATGTGTGGAAGGTCCCTTAAACATGCAATCTGGAAGTAGTTGGAACCATGCAGTGGTGAATGGAACAATGCAGAGCACAAAGTGCCACAGGGGCTGAACTATGGAGTGATTTGCAACACCGGAAGACACTTGTGCTGTCACAAAATGGCCACCAACAATATGGAGAGCACTCCATTGGTGGCTGTTTTGGGAGAGCTGCCATTTTGGTAGGTGGCAGTGCTCCCCAGATGTTCCCAGACCTTGTCACACCCGCTGGAGCAGGTAAGGCAGGGGGGCTGGGAGGGGGGTGAAAATGGGTGGGGGGAAAGAATGGGATGGGGAAACCACAGGAGAGGGTTGTTGCAGCAGTGATGGCCCACACTGGATCCTATCTCCTCCATCAGGAGCTTCCCCACCCCTCTCTCTCCTTGGACTTGTGCCACCAATACAGCTGGTGCAGGTTCAAGAAGACCCATTGCGAGGTGGGGTGCTTACAGGGTGGTAAGGTGATTTAAAGTCCCCCCCCCCAAGCTTCCTGATTCCCTTCTGCTTGATACACCTTGCCTCTTTTTGGCACAGCTGCACCAGTGAAGGAAGGGGGAGGATCGGATTGGGCTTTTGAGTGGTGGGAAGAGGGGACATAGAATAGACCCAGCAGAGCGAACAGCTCCAGAAGGTGGCAGTCAATGAGCCAAACCATGAATCACTGGTAAACTGTGGCTCCTCCCTTTTGACTAATGGCAGCCATCAGGGATTCTCGACTTCTCAAGAGTATTTTGCATCCCCTGTTAACGTTCTTCCTCAGAGATATTTATGCAAAGTCAAGGGCACTTTTCCTTCCTACTTAAGCCACCAAGCCTCTCACCTAACACAGGCTCCATCGCAAGGCACAGAGAATCCCTCTGAGATCCAGCCCATCCCTTCACTATGATGTCCTTATTGTCAACACTCTTTCTGCTTGTTGGGTCCTTCTCATGTGCGTTGCTTTTGACAATTAATTCCTCCCCCACCATATCTTGCTTAAATTCCACCTATTAACTGTAGGCTGTTCATTTTCCTGCCTTAATTCTCCTTTTCCTTCCCCTACCAGTTGCCGTCTCACAGCAGGTGGTTCTGACCCAGTCAGAGTCTGTGCTGAAAAAACCAAGTGAAGCCCACCGACTGACCTGCGCCGTCACTGGGTTTGATCTGAACAGCTACTGGATGGGCTGGGTCAGACAGAAACCTGGCAATGGACTGGAATGGCTTGTTTGGTATTATGGCACTTCTTCTGGGCAAAGCTATTATTCCTCTGCAATCCAAGGGAGATTCACAGCGTCCAAGAACAGCCCCAACTTCTACCTGCAAATGAACAGCTTGAGTGCAGAAGACACAGCCGTGTATTACTGTGCAAGAGACACAGTGAAACAAATCCCGCTATAGCTCAATCAAAAACCCTCCACTATGCAGACTTTGGAGAGGATTCACAACAGCGAGCACCAGTGCTCCAGTTTCACAAACCACAACTGGGCTAAAGAACAGATGTGTCAGAGAAAGGAATGAACCATCCACAGATGTCCTTCATTGGACACACTGCAGGCTGCTCTGGGTTCCTCCAAGATGTTTACAGTTCCAGTGACTCATGGCAGTTATGGGCCAGTTCATCTTCTCCACTCCCCTGTCTTTTTCTTATTTATAAGATTTAATGGTTCTTATCCGTGAAAGACTTTACATTCCCTTAAGAATTCTGGGAATAGATACTCTCAGGAAAACCTTTGTTGGTTTTCTTGGTGCTCTGGAAATACGCATCCTGGACCAGACAAAGGCTGTAAATCCTATCTGCATTTACCTGGGAGTAAGACCCATTGACTATAATGGGACTTGGTTCTGAGTAGACATGGATTGGATTGGGCTCAAAGTACTGCGACTTAGCTCTAGTCTAGACGGTTGCTACCTTTTTTTTCTAGCCCTGCTCCTATGTCACTAGCAACTGTCTGAGTCACATAAATTAAGTTTTGTCCTTGTTTGTCCTTCCATCTTCCACCTTGATAGGAAATGCCTTATGGGGGGGGGGGCATAGCCAGCGTGGAAGCAAGACTCACCACAATGGCACAGCACCAATGGCCTCTCAATTGTGGCTCAGCACAATTGTGTTTGCATGCTTCTTTCAGGAGAAGGTGGCTGTGGGTGGAGGATCATACATAAAGCAACTAATGCATCATACAGTTTCCCATAGAGGCCCACTAGCTGCCTCTGGGAAGCTAAATGCACAAGCAGGGGAAAACAGCAAACCTCTCTTGCACCATTGCTCCGCTGCAGCTGGTATTCACAGGCATAGCACCCTGGATCTGGTGGTAGCCCATAGCCATCATGACTAGTAGCCTGTGATAGACCTGTCCTTCATGACTTTGTCCCATTGCCTTTTAAAGTCATCCTTGCTGCTGGCCTTCACCAACCTTGTGGCAGTAAATTCCACAGTTGAATTATATGCTTAGTGAACATGTCACTCTTTTTCTTTCTCCTAAATCTCCAACCATTCATTGACCCCCTAGTTCTAGTATTTTCAGAGAGGGAGAAAACTTTCGTCAACTCACTTGTCACCATGCATCATTTTACAGGTCTCAATAAGCTCCCCCCTTAATCACCTATTTAATCCAAGATAAAGAGTCCCAGTTGCTGTAGCCTTATGTGTTGAGGAAGTCTGCTGAGTATTTTGGTTGCCTTGTTTTGCAACTTTTCACAACTGGATCTAGTTTTCCAAATATGGCTGCAACCCAGATTTGTATAGGGGCAAGTTGTTTGATTTCTTAATGACTCCTAGCATGGAATTTGCTCTCTTCATTGTGGTCACACATTGGGTTGACGGGTTCATTGATGTGCCCATCCACTATGACCTCAAGATCCTTTTCTAGATTGTCCTCCAATAGCTCAAACCCCATAATTGATTATATAATCAGTGCCCCAATATTTGCCCCAATGTGCATCACTTTCTTTATCTGTAATGAAATTTCAAATTTATGCACTGACTCTCTGTGTTTCTTCAGTGTTATGATGTCTCATATATCATTAAGTGAGTGTAACTGTGGTATGTTAAGGATGTTTTAATGTTTATATTATAAATTATAGTTTTAAATGTGATGTTATGGGCTCTGTTAAGCCACACTGAGTGACCTTCAAGGAGAAACGTGGGATACAAAATGAACAAATATATAATTCTTGTCCTAATCTTACATAATCAGCAAAAAAAAAAAAAAAAAAAAAAAAGACTTAATTGCAAGTATTTGTACTGAAGGAGCCTGACAGTATCCATCTTTACTTGAAATTAAGCATCTGCCTTAACACGAACACTTGTTTGTCAGTCTTGCATAAGCCTCCTCAAAATATAATCCCCCCCCCCAATAAAATGTCTCTGAATAGCTATTTTAAAACCCATTCTCACATACCATAACTGAACTACCAAACTTGTGCTGACATTTGTTCAGATCACCAATGGAAACTGGTTCTATGGAATTCCACCCTTAGGGCATTCCATAGATATGGGAAACAATTCTTCAGATTCACCTCCCAACCATGTGTCCTATGTATGCACAAGGAGATACTGATGGCCACAGGCCTATGTGTGGTTGCCTGTTTATCCTGAGGGATATGCAAACAAAGGTCTGGTTGGCTGTTTAAATCAGCTGTATGATTGCCCTGCCTGAGCTGCTTTGGAGACACTTCTGTGACTACTTTTCAGTCAATCCCTCTCAAAGCGACAGGAGAGAAAAATGTTCTTTTGGCTCCCATTTTTACTGCTCTCAGCAGCCGTCAGAGGTAATTGTTCTTCCCAAGATATACTTGGAAAATAAAAGCAAGTGTTGTTCTAGTGTTGCTGGCGTCTAGCCTAGACGCCTTTAAAAGGGGATTGGACGAGTTTCTGGAGGAAAAATCCATTATGGGGTACAAGCCATGATGTGTATGCGCAACCTCCTGATTTTAGGAATGGGTTAAGTCAGAATGCCAGATGTAGGGGAGAGCACCAGGACGAGGTCTCTTGTTATCTGGTGTGCTCCCTGGGGCATTTGGTGGGCCGCTGTGAGATACAGGAAGCTGGACTAGATGGGCCTATGGCCTGATCCAGTGGGGCTGTTCTTATGTTCTTATGTTCTTATGTTCTAGGGAAAAAGGTGAAGAGTCTTTCTAATATCTCTTTCTTTCCAGATATCAAATCACAGGTCCAGCTGGTGGAGTCTGGCGGACAACTGAAAAGGCCTGGAGAGTCCCTCCGCCTTTCCTGTCAAGGCTCCGGGTTCACCTTCAGCAGCTATGATATGAATTGGGTGCGACAGGCTCCTGGGAAGGGACTGGAATGGGTAGCATACATTAACCCCTATGGGGGTTCACCATACTATGCTAGATTTGCCAAAGGCCGCTTCACCATCTCCAGACACAACCCCTCCAACATGCTGTATCTGCAAATGAACAGCCTGAAACCTGAGGACATGGCCAAGTATTACTGTGCAGGAGGCAGAGCGAGAGGAAGTGAATCTGGAGCCCCGCAAAAACCCTCCTTCACAGTCAGTGTTCATTCAAGTGCTTCTCCCACGAAAAGGCAGGGCAATGCATATGAAGTCCCTGTTTGCATGTTCCACTCCTTCTCCAGCATCCCTCAGGGGTCAGTTTAAAAGTTGCACTGCCACCTTTTTAGTATTACGTGCCAGCGGTGTGCCCCAAGGATCTGTCCTGGGACTGGTGCTTTTCAACCTCTTCATAAACGACCTGGAGACAGGGTTGAGCAGTGAGGTGGCTAAGTTTGCAGACGACACCAAACTTTTCCGAGTGGTGAAGACCAGAAGTGATTGTGAGGAGCTCCAGAAGGATCTCTCCAGACTGGCAGAATGGGCAGCAAAATGGCAGATGCGTTTCAATGTAAGAAAGTGTAAAGTCATGCACATTGGGGCAAAAAATCAAAGCTTCACATATAGGCTAATGCAGTGGTATTCAAACTGGGGCATCACAACGCCCCAGCCTGAGGGTCCTGGTCCCTTTCCCCTTAAGGGGTGGGGGCAGCCAGGAAGCAGGGAGGAGGCAGGGGCGCGATCCCCAGGATCGTGCCGCTCAGGGAAGCTGCAGGGGCTTGGTGCACTTGCCCAAGGCCCCTGCAGCCCCCCGGGGGTGCGGGGAGCCCTGCGTGACCTTCGGCAAGATGTATAGATTAGCTAAGGGGGTGCAGGGGGCAGCAACTGCACTGGGCAACAAGCTTTATGGCGGCGACAACCTGAGCTTGACACTAGTGGCCAAAATTGTATTTTCTAATCATACCATCAAGTTATATTCTGTTTGATGCGTAATTTAATGCAGAATGCATTGAAACAAACCATGTCAAAATATTTCTATTCTGTCAAAAGTTATAGCCAAAAAACCAGAAGATAAAAACACAACTGCATCATGTAACAAAAACTGAATTTCTGAACTCAAAACTGACCAATGAGACTGATTGTTCTGAGAGCCAATTAGGTGTTATTATAATACAGCAGGGAACCAAGAAGATGTTAATTTGGGGGGAACTGGGGGAGAGGTGGCAGAGCAAGTGGGCAGCAAGTTGCTGGGGGAAGGAGGAGGAGAATTTTCTCCCATTTTCACGTTGACAAATGCCCAGGTATGATGTCAAAATGTGACATCATTTTGAGCTCGACACCAGGCTGCAGGATCATTTCCACCATCCTTTTTGTTTTCCCTTCAACCCAAGTTCCTGATTCTTAACTTGGCGCTGAAAAGCCTGGGGTGGTGTCTGGGGGAGGGGGGCTGGATGCTGGAGAAGAAGCTAAGCAGGTAAAGGGGAACTTTATGCTTAGTTCTATGCGTGTTTATGCCAGAAGAAATTCTCCACCAAACTTGGCATGACCCTCTCCCCTTCCCTTCCTTCTCGCTTGGGGGCAGCAGAGATGCACAGAAAAGCATGCAAAATGCCAGCGACCGTAACAGAAATAAAGATGAGATGCTGGTTTGTGGTTCCAACGGCGAGGCTGGTGGTTTCCTCAGCTGTGCTCTCCAGAACCTCTGCTGCCCAATCCCTTGAGAGTGGAGTCCTCAAGAGACTTCCCACAGTTTCCCCTGAAAGTCAGCACAGAGTCACCCCACTTCATTAAAGCAATCCTAATGAAGCAGTGTGACAGCCTCGAACGATGCAAATGTGCTGTAAAGCCCATTTGTGACTACTCTAGAGCAAACAGCACAGGGCGGAGACGAGTGTCAGGTGGCACGGCTGTTTGGGCAGATCCGAGTAGCCCCACTGGGCAGGCTGGAGCTTTACACAGAGTTAGGGGGGAAATATATCCTGAGTAGATATCCAGCCTTTGCTTAACCAGATCTGGTTATGGTGGAGGCCACTTGGTCCAACTGCACCTGCGCAGGTTAGGACTGGGTTCTGTGTGACACAGAAGCAGCATAGCTGTCAATATCCTCTTACTTTTATTGCTGTATTCCAAAGTGCTTTTCTTTTCCATTTCTTTCAAAGATGTTTCCCATTTCTATATGTACTGCCAGTTAGTCTCTTATATAGTTGAGACAGAGTCAGGTCCAAGGCTCATCAAGTGCATCATATTGTTTCACAAAGTGGCCAACCAGCTGCCCCCGGAAAGTCAAATGCACAAGCAGGGGAAGACGGCAAAGAATTTGTGGCTGGTGTTCCATCCTGTGGGATACGCAAATGAAGGCCTGGCTTCTGGTTTAAATCAGCTGTGTGCTTCCCCTGGCCAGTTGCTTTGAGGACCTGCATCTGGGACAACTTTCCAGTCATCCCTCTCAAAGCAATGGAGAGAAAAATGCTCTTCTGGCTCCCATTTGTATTTCTGTCGGCAGCCGTCAGAGGTAATGGTCCTTCTAAAAATATACTTGGCAAGCAGAAGAAAGTTAGTTTCAACAGGTAATGTAACAGGTCTTTCTAAGGAGGTCTGGGCAGGAGGTCTGCTCTAGAGGGTAGAGCCTCCGTTAGCCCGAAGATAACATCAGAAGGTTGCCAGTTCGAGGACACCGGCAGCTCCCTGAACAGCTGAGAATAGTGAGAGCTCGAAGCAGCTGACAAGCCCAGCTGAGTGATTCCACCTGCTCTGGGTGTGAGCAAGAAGCATCTTGGCTGCCGTCCGTGTGAGAGATGGAGCTGCTTGTCCGCCAATGGGGGAACTGGAGGCCAGAAGTGAGACCAAACCAGGAAGATCCATCTGAAATGTTGTTGGTTCTTGAAAGAGAGAACCTCTATGTTTGTAAAAATCCCCTTGAGGGATTTAGAAATGGCTGCCTATGTAAACCGCCTTGAATAAAGTCAGAGGAGTAATCTGATGACCAGAAAGGTGGTATATAAATACCTAGTTATTATTATTATTCTAATATCTGCTTCATTCCAGATGTTGAATCACAGGTCCAGCTGGTAGAGTCTGGAGGAGACGTTAAAAGGCCTGGGGACTCCCTCCGCCTCTCCTGTCAGGCCTCTGGATTCAGCATCAATAGCTACGAGATGAACTGGTGGAGACAGGTTCCTGGGAAGGGACTGGAATGGCTTGCGGATATTAGCTACACCGGGGGCTCATATTATTATGCTGACTCCGTGAAAGGCTGTTCTTTTTTTGAGGCTGTTCTTATCTTAAATGGAACTAGAAAAGGCACATTCAAGTATTTTGACTAGTGCATGAAATGATATGGCCAGGACAAATGTAGAAGCTCTCCTTCCATTCTCACAAATGACAGCTGAGATACGGCACTCATGTTCAATAATGCTCACAGCACCAATGGTGATCGACACTAAAGATATTGCATTCACCATGCCCATGAAATCAAGATTCCAGGGTCCAATACTTTCACGTCCCACCAGTTTTGGATGAAAGTTGAAGCTGTTTTCTATACAAGCACACCAGGTTACTGTGGGGGGCTCACATCCCCCAGTGGCCCTAGTAATAAATGACTCCCCACCAAACTCCCACATCACACTTGTGGATCCTTTGTGGCACAATGTACCATGGCACACTGTTTTGGGGGGTGGACATGTTGCTGTATGGACATCCAGGCCAGACAATCATAATGTATTGTATGTGGGTGACCTTTCAAAATAATTCAGGAGCTCCAATTTTTTTCTGCATCTGTCACCAGTTTTTAAAAATTATTCATTTTCACTTGTATACATTAAGATGCAATGATTCATTTTATGATGAGTCGACAGACACAACACTAAATCCAGAATTCCTCTTCTAGGGCACTCCATAGTTCTGCAGAGTAAATCTCCAACTCCATCCACTGCCATGTGTACTGTGTGTATCCATAGCAAGATAGACCACCAAAAGAGTGTGCCGGTTGTGTTTTATCCTGAGAGATATGTAAATTCAGGGCCAGTTTCCTGTTTAAATCAGCTGAATGCTCACCCTGCCCCAGACACAATCAGAGACCCAGTCCCTGAGTGGTTGAGGTCACTTTCCAGGCAATTACCCTCAAAGCAACAGAGGGGAAAAAATGATATTTTGGCTCTCATTTGTATTCTTTTCAGCAGCCATCAGAGGTAATTGTTCTTCACAACATATAATTGGCAAATAAAAGGAAGTTATTTTAAAGAGGTAATGTGAAGGGTCTCTATAACATCTCTTTCCTTCCAGATGCTGAATCACAGATCCAACTGGTGGAGTCTGGAGGAGAAGTGAAAAGGCCTGGCGAGTCCCTCCGCCTCTCCTGTCGAGCCTCTGGGTTCACCTTCAGTAGCTACTGGATGAGCTGGGTGAGACAGGCTCCTGGGAAGGGACTGGAGTGGGTTGCACATATTAGCTACGATGCAAGCACACAAAGATATGCTGACTTTGCCAAAGGCCGCTTCACCGTCTCCAGAAACAACCCCTCCAACATGGCATATCTGCAAATGAACAGCCTGAAATCCGAGGACACGGCCATGTATTACTGCGCGAGAGACACAGTGAGAGGAAGTGAATCTGAAGCCTGGCAAAATCCTCTTTTGCTCCCGACAGCTGTTCAAGTTGATTCAGCTGGAAAAATAAAAATTAAAAAAGGGGAAAAAAAAGAAAAAAAAAAGAAATCACAAATGTATATTTCCATTCTCATCTATCACAATAGACTAGAGCTACCACACTTGCAATTAACTGTGCTCAGATCAACAATGGCAATTTGCTCTATAGATGATGCTTTTGTCATTGCTCTGTGTTCATCATTCCAAAGATATAAGGCCTCCAGTGCTCAAGAGCTTCATGTCCCAATGGGTTGAGGTGACACTGTGGTTGGTGCTTACCATACTTCCAGGATCCTTCTTTATCTCAAACTCGCAGCGCAATCCTATACTCATATACTTGTGCTGGCAGAGTGACTGTTCTGCCAGCCTCCACTGTTGTAAACATGCCATGAAGCATATTGTGACAGTGCAGAAGATAGTTCCATGGTGGGAAAGTCTGCACCACCACCACCCCCAACAGATTTGACCCAGAAGGGGGGTATCAGTGGTGCTGGTGCAAATCCTTTCAGACCTACCCTATCCCCTTCCTGGGCAAGATCCACCAACACAGATCCACTCAGACTTGCAACAGTGATTTAGCATGCGCAGGTCTGACTAGACCCATTGCTGTGGCTCTGGTTTTCCCTAAGGCAAGGGAAAAAATGTGAATGGAACTAAGTTCAGAATGCCTGTCTTAGGACCTTCCCCAGACATGAGAAGTATTTCTTCAGGACCGCCATGCGTACTGTTTATGCACAGAGGGATAAAGTTCACCAAAGGCCTTTGATGTTTGCCTTTTATCCTGGGTGATATGTAAATGCAGGGCCAGTTTCCTGTTTAAATCAGCTGGATTCTCACTCTACACCAGCCACATTCAAAGACAGAATCCCGGTGTGTCTGTGGCCTCTCAACCAGTCAATCCCCCTCAAACCAACAGAGACAAAAATGATCTTTTGGTTCCCACTGGTTTTCCTTTCAGCAGCCATCAGAGGTAACTGTTCTTCCTAAGATGGAAATCAAGCAAGCAAAAGGAGTTACATTATATGCTGTATAACAGCCATTTTTTCTTCCAGGTGTTCAGCTGAAAGTCCAACTGGTAGAGACTGGAGGGGACATTAAAAGGCCAGGAGACTCCCTCCGTCTATCCTGTCAGGCCTCCGGGTTCACCTTCAGCAGCTATGAAATGCATTGGGTGAGACAGGCTTCTGGGAAGGGACTGGAATGGGTTGCACTGATACGTGGAAACGGAGGCACACAAGACTACGCTGGCTTTGCCAAAGGACGCTTCACCATCACTAGGAACGACCCCTCGAGCATGCTGTTTCTGCAGATGAACGATCTGAGACCCGAGGACACGGCCCTGTATTACTGTGCAGGAAACACAGTGAGAGGAAGTGAATCTGAGGCCAGACAAAAACGCTCTTTGCTCATGGAAGGTCTGCAAGTCGATTCAGTTGGAGAAAAAAAAGCAACTTAGAAATTATATTTCCATCCTCACGTATCACAACTGAGCTACCACAGTTCTGGTTCCTGAGAGATAAGGTCTTCAGTGCCCATGTCACACCAGTTTGGGATAACATTGTTGAGCTACTTGCTGTAATTGCGCATCTAAACAGGCCAGTCCTGTCCCCCCTCACCACCACCATTCCCTAGCATGCAGCTGTCCCAACACAGTGAGCTGCTTACTATGACGGGGGCAAACAGAGGGCCAACAAGAGGTAAGTTAAATATACCACTCTCAGTAGACCTTATGGTCACATATGGCCTCCTCAGATCACAAGGACCTTGCACTGCCGGAACGCTAGTTCTAGCAGCACAAGACCCTATTAGGATTGGGCCTGAAGTGATTCTGAAGCCAGGCAAGAACCTTCCATTGGCTGCTGCCAACTTTCCAGGTTGACTCAGCTGGAAGGTCCCATGTTCAATGAAGGGACTTTAACTAGTGAGGCCCAGAGCTTAGTGGAAGTCCTTCCAAGTCCTAACACTCAATGGATTTACATCATCATCTTAAATGGGACCACAACATCTACTCAAATAATTCAACTAGTGCATGAAACGATATGGCAAGAAGAATTATGTATATTTTCATTTTCGCATATCATAACTGAGCTCTCAGGCTTCTGCTCAACTCGGCTCAGATCACCAATGGGCACTGGCCCTGTCTATCTTGCTTTCACCATTCCCAAGTTATTAAGAGAGGATCCAGGATTCATCACTTCCATGTCCCACCAGTTTTTGGTAACAGTGCAGCTGCTTGCTATAATTGCACGTTTATTTTTTTTTTTTCACTTGAGCTAAGTTTCTAGTCCTTAAGATGCACAGGGAAATCTGGAATGATGGTGGAGGAGGGAGGTTGTAAGCATTTTGGTGCTGTAGAATGAACTAAACATGCCAACTGTGACTCTGTAATTAATTCCTGGCCTTTTTATAGAAGCATTTCTTCACCAAACCTGCCTTCTTTCCCTCCTCACTGGGGGGCAGCAGTGATGCACAGAAAAAAAAAAAAAAATTACAAAATTCTAGTGACTATGAGCAAAATAAAACAGGACTAGTGGAGATGCTGGTTTTGTGGTTTCAACAGCCAGGCGGGTTATTCCTGCAGCTGTGTGCTTCCAAACGAAGACTGTCCACTCCCTTGAGAGTTTGACTCCTTCCCCACAATTTCCTCTGAAAGCCCAGAGAGTCAGTCAACTAACAGCCCAATCCTATCCGTCACCAACCCAGAGCATGCAGCACCACCGATGGAGCGTGTGTGGCATGCTGTGGAACAGCTGGGGACAAGAAAGTGTCTCTGCCTATCACCTGCATTGGGGAGGGGGGATCTCCCTTTCCATCACTTGTATGGAACCCTGCATCCCAAGCAATGATCAGCTCACAGATATTCAAGGTCTAAGCCCATCCAGGCCAGCCTATTAAAATGTGTTGAATGTGGGCTGACTTGGAAAGCCATTCAGCAGCTCGAACCTTCTCTGCTGCTTTCACCAGCTGTTTTATTATCCACTCTTGTCTGATATATTGCAATGCGATGGTTCATTTTATTGTGGCTGCCTAGGAGCTTTGTTTGGAAAGTGTGGTGTAGAAATGTCTGAAATGAACACAAACATTAAAAAAAAAAATTAAATCCAGGATCCTAGTCCTAAGACAGTGGTTCCCAAATGTTTTCACACCAGGACACACCTATTTAATGACATTCTATTGGGACCCACCTAGCTTCTCAAGAGTTTAAAAATAAAAGTTTCACTTCATCACCTGCTCAAGCCTCTTTTTTACCCTCTTTACTATGGTCGTGGGACTGCCTTCGGGAGCATTGGTTTCTCTCCATGTATGTTGGATCGGGACCATTCTGATGGCCTTGCATTCCCCTCTGCCTAGCCTTCTATAGGAGCCAAGACACATTCATCTACGTGTGGGTAAAAGTGCACGTGTGGCTCAGTTTTCCTTTTCACAGGGCTCAGTACATTTTCCTTGTCAACTCTCAGCGTGTCCATTCTGTGACCAGTGGCGTAGCTAGGGGGGACAGGAGCAGGTGATATATACGGGAGACAGCACTTCACACCAAAATGTTAAAATCTTGGTATTTTTGAATAATACCATCAAGTTAAATATCAATCGATGTGTAGTATAATGCAGAATGTAAAGAAACAGACCACGTTGAGACATCTCTATTCCATCAAAAGTTATAGCCAAAGAAGCAATGGTACATCTTAGAGATCGCCCACTTCCGTACAATCCGGCTCGCCCTCTTAGGTCATCAGAGAAGGCCTTTTTACAAGTGCCGCCGCCCAAGGAGGTTTGTGGGGCAGCGGCAAGAAATAGGGCCTTCTCAGTAGTGGCACCAACGCTATGGAACATCCTTCCCCTTGACTTGAGAATGGCTCCCTCTCTTGAGACTTTTCGGCGAGGCCTGAAGACCTTTCTGTTTAAACAAGCCTTCTGAGCTCATGGACTTTTTAACATCTTTTTTTAACATCTTTTCTACATCTCTTAGTATTTCTTACAGGCCTGATTCCTATGATCTGCTGTTCTATGCTCCTTTTACCTGATTTTTTTATCTGAGTACTGTTTTTATGATATCTGTTAATATGTTAATGCTTTTATCTGCTTTTTAATATTATGTTTTAATCTGCTTTTAACTTGTTGTAAGCCGCCTTGGGTCCCTTTGGGGAGAAGGGCAGGGTATAAATAAAGTTGTTGTTGTTGTTGTTGTTGTTGTTGTTGTTGTTGTTGTTGTTGTCGTCGTCATCATCATCATGCCCACCGCCCAGAGCATTGCCCCACTCACTGAATGGTAGGAGGTCTATCATAGGGGTGACACCCTGGCCTCCCTTTTGTCACTAGGGTGACGCAAGCCCTTGTGACACCACTCTCTGTGACCCACCAAAAGTTGGGTCGCAACCCGCAGTTTGAGAACCACTGGACATTCCATAAATATGGTACTATTTCTTTAGCTCCTTGTCCAGAAGATCATGTACTGTGTATGCACAAACAGTTAAAATTGCCAAAGACCTGCAATGTTTGTCTTTTATCTTGGGTACTATGTAAATGAAGGGTTGGTTTCCTCTTGAGATCAGCTGTCTGCCTGCCCTGCCCCAGTCACATCCAGAGACACCACCCCTGTGTTTCTGTGGCCCCATTCCAGTCAATCCCCCTCAAAGCAACAAAGACAACATGACCTTTTGGCTTCCACTGTTTTTTCTTTTAGTGACCATCGGAGGTAATTGTTCTTACCGAAACATAACTACCTGGAAAATGGAGTAGTGTTATAGGGGATAGTGTGAAATTACAAAATCTCTCTCTCTCTCTCTTTTTTCTTTCAAGGTGTTGAATCACAAGCCCGACTGACGGAGTCTGGAGGAGATATCAAAAAACCTGGAGAGTCTCTCAGCCTCTCCTGTTGAGCTTCCGGGTTCAGTTTCAGCAGCAATGTTATGCACTGGGTGAAACGGGTGGCTGGAATGCATTGCACTTATTTGGGGCACTGGCCACACACACGATGCTGACTCGGCAAAAGGCCGCTTCATCATCTCCAGGAACAACCCCTCCAACATGCTGTATCTGCAGATGTACAACCTGAAATCCGAGGACACGGCCGTTTGTTACTGTGCAAGCTTCACAGTCTGAAGAACTCTGGCAAAATCCTCCTTCCCAGTCAGTGTTCACTGAATCAGTGTTCACTGAAGTGCTCCAAGGATGGTAGAGATTCTCCAAAAGTGCTTCATTAACCACAGTGGCCTCAAACCACAACAATTCACACTTGCAAACTAAAAGCTTCTACTTTTTTTCCCCAGCTGCTTTCAGCAGCTGTTTCATTCTTCATTCTTATTTGTACACATCAAAGTACAATCATTCATTGGATTGTAAACTGGCTTGGAGCTTTATTTGCAAAACGTGGTAGAGAAATGCTCATCTCCCTTCCCATCACTTATTTGGAACCCTGCATCCCAAGCAATAGTTCGCCCATCGGTATTTGTGTTCAAGGTCAGCCAGGTCAGCCTTTCATAAAATGCTGAATGTGGATGAGCCTTTGAAAGCCATTCAACAGCTCCAACTTTCTCTGCTTCTTTCACCAGCTGTTTTATTATCCACTCTGATGTATCACAGTGCAATTATTTGTTTTATTTAGGTTGCCTCGGACCTTTATTTGGAAAGCAGGATGTAGAAATGCCTGAAATGAACACAATAAAACAAAAAAATCATCATCATCATCATCATCATCATCATCATCATCATCATCATTGTCGTCGTCATCATCCAGATTCTTTGTCCTAAGGTAGTCCATTAAAATGGGTAGTATTTCTTCAGCTCCTGGCCCCGAATTTCACGTTCTGCGCATGCACCAAGAGATGTACCTTGCCAAAGACCTGCTTGGATTTTATCCTGAGTAATATGCAAATGAAAGGCCCATTTCCTCTTTAAATCAGCTGAATGCTCGCCCTGCCCCAGTCACGCTCAGAGTCACAGCTCCTCTTTTTCAGGGGCTGCTTCTGTGGTCCATTCAAAGCAACGAAGACAAAATGATGCTTTGGTTCCCACTGCTGTTCCTGGCATCAGCCGTCAGAGGTAATTCTTCTTCCCAAGATATGACTGACAAGTCAAATTTAGTTACTTTCTAAGGGATAAGATGAAGACTTTTAATAATATCACTTTCTTTGTAGATGTCGAACCGCAAGTCCAGCTGGCGGAGTCTGGAGGGGACACAAAAAGACCTGGGGAGTCCCTCCGCCTCTCCTGTTGAGCCTCTGGGTTCACCTTCAGCAGCTACTACATGCATTGGATGCGACAGGCTCCTGGGAAGGGACTGGAATGGGTTGCAGTTATCAGCCCTAGCGGGGGCACAATATACTATGCAGGCTATGCCAAAGGCCGCTTCACCATCTCCAGGAACAATCCCTCAAACATGGTTTACCTGCAGATGAACAGTCTGAACACTGCAGACACGGCCATGTATTACTGTACGCGGGACACAGTGAGAGGAAGTGAATCTGAAGCCTGGCAAAAACCCTCCTTCACTGTTCCCTGAAGTGCTCCGAGGCCCGTCAATATTCTCCAAAAGTGCCTCATTAAGCACAAAAAGCCACCCCAAAAAAGCCCCAGACAAACCAGAGTAGCAAACAAACTAGAAGCTCCGACTTTTCCTTCCATTTTCACCTTTCATTTTCTTATTGTTCATTCTTATTTGTAAGTATTAAAGTGCAACAATTCACTGCATTATAAACTGCTCTAGAGTTTTTTTGTTTGCAAAATGTGGTGCAGAAATGCTGAAATCAAATACAGGCAACAAGGCAAAGTCTGTCATGTTCTTATGTGCCTTGAATGGTTTATACGTGAAGCCCAGCATTCCTTTTTCCGTGATTTTTGTGTGATTTCCACCTGCTGCTTTGGTCTGTATATTTATTTTCCCACTATGATCAGCAGTGTTATTTTTCACTATTTTTCACTATTTTATGTTGCATTAAAGTACAGTTTATTTTAGTGCAACTGCTTTGAAGATTTGTTTGCAGAATGTGGTGCAGAAAACTCTCATAAGAACGTAAGAACAGCCCTGCTGGATCAGGCCATAGGCCCTTCTAGTCCAGCTTCCTGCATCTCACAGTGGCCCACCAAATGTCCCAGGGTGTACACAAGACAACAAGAGACCTGCACCCTGGTGGCCTCCCTTGCATCTGGCATTCTGAGGTCGCCCACTTCTAAAGCCAAGAGGTTGCACATATCCATCAAGGCTTGTAATCAAATGAAAACAATAAATAAATAATATTAAATACAGAATTTCTGTTGTATTGCACTCCATAGCTTTTGATAGTTATTCTTCGGTTCCGTCTCCCAGATCATGCCAGTTTTGTATGCCCAAAGGGATCAATTTTGCCAACGACCCACAACTTGAAGCCACAGTTTTTGAAAGTGTAACATAAAAATACTGTACTTCAAATAGACACAATAAATAAACCTGAACTCCAGAATTCCTGTCCATTGCATTCCATAGATACAGGCAGTAATTCTTCAGGTCCCTTTCCCAAATTAAGTATGGTGCATATGCACATAGGAATATATGCTGCCAAATGCCAAGAACATTTACATTTCATCCTGGGTGATATGTAAATGCAGGAGACTTTCCTGTTTAAATGAGTTGGATGCTCAACATGTCCCTGCCAGGTTCAGAGACACAACCCCTGAGTGTCTGTGGCCCTTTTCAGTCAGTTCCCCTCAAAGCCACAGAGAGAAAAATGATATTTTGGTTCCCATTCCTTTTCATTTCCGCAGGCATCAAAGGTGATTTGTGTTCCCCAGATGTAACTGACAAGCAAAAGACAGTTATGATCTAGGGGAGAATGTGGAAGGTCTTTCTCATATCTCTTTCTTTCCAGGCGTCCAATCGCAGATCCAGCTGGTGGAGTCTGGAGGAGACATTAAAAAGCCTGGCGATGGCCTCCATCTCTCCTGTCGAGCCTCCGGGTTCACCTTCAGCAGACACACGATGTACTGGGTGAGACAGGCTCCTGGGAAGGGACTGGAATGGGTTGCAAGGATATTCTACGATGCGAGCAGACAGTACTATGCTGACTTCGCCAAAGGGCGCTTCACCATCTCCAGGAACAACCCTTCAAACATGCTCTATCTGGAAATGTACAGCCTGAAATCTGAGGACACGGCCATGTATTACTGTACGCGGGACACAGTGAGAGGAAGTGAATCTGAAGCCCGGCAAAAACCCTCTTTTGCTCCTGGCAGAACTCCCAAGTTCATTCAGTTGCAAAAGGCTCAAAAGAGATATTAAGAGACAAGAGAACCTGAACCTTCTCTACAATCTACAATTCAACTTATATCTGTTATAAGTGTGTATATCAAGAGTGTATAGTCCTAACGCTTGACTCAGCTCAGCCATCTATGAGCTGCAGAAGAGGCAACATGACCAATTATCCCCCGCCCTGTCTCTCTCAGAGGTCTGCCATATTGTTGCAACACTAGCACTGGACTCCACTAACGTGTAGAGTTGCCAACTTTGATGGAATTAATACCTGAAAATTGTTTTTCCATGTGAAATAATGTCAGTAACCAGGGAGGCCATTTTCAAATCCTAACAGTTGTTTCACTTGTCACCTGGACAATAATTGTGATTCCTGGAGACTTCTTGATGGCCAGTAACCCTATTGGCAGCCATGTCACACTAGTGACGGATCCAGCTCTGGACCTGCTGTAGTTGTTGGGATCACTTTCTAGCAAAGGGTTTGACTAACAAGAATGACTGTTCCCTAGTTGCAGTGGGAATCATACATATCTCTAACTCAGAATCTCAGACTTAGTGCCCCAGAGCAGCCCATTCATTACAGTAAACACATGGTTTCCTCTGCTTACGTATCCATTGTACACAGCAGTAACTGCAGCTCCAGTGGAGGTCCTGGAATACTCCAGGTGGAAGCAGACTCTCCACAACTAAACAGCACCTATGGTCTTTTGTCCAGGATGTGGCTCAGGGCAATTGTGTTTGCGTACATCTTTCAGGAGAAGAGGGCTGAGGGTGGTGTATCATAATCTCCCATTCTCAGTACACTACACTGATTGGCTGCTCCATGTGTCACTCAGCCTAGAAGCCTCCCCTTTCCCAGACTGAACAAACTGTTTATCAGCAAATCCTGCCAGACCCTTCAACTGTCCCCCTACAAATACTGATGACGGAAAGGTGATACGATTCACACACATACACCACTGTATGTCCTCTGTATGTATGTCTGCCCACTGTATGTATGTTCAGTGTGTCTGCTTCAAGAGATGGAGATCCACCTAAAGGCAATAGCATATTCACTTGTTAGTAACTTGTTTCTCTTGCCTGGGTGAGGCAATAGTTACTTGATAGTAACCTGAATATAATGAATATTGATCTGTTTAGGTCAGTATTGTCACCACTGATTGGCAGCTGCTCTCCAGTCACAGAGAGGGGTCTTTGCTTTTTCTAGCCCTAGTGGAGGTGATGGGGCTGAAAGAGGGGGATGTGATTTTTTTCTGTGACAGCTCGGATGACAAAGGTGATCAGCAAACAGGCACCCCCCAAGCCAGTTCCCTTCTAAATTAGAACTTTTTAGGGGACTCTTTTGTCGCCTGGGAGGATGGGTGGGTGAGTCAGGTGTGCCCATTTTGAAGGGAAGGATGTTCCTTTGCACATTGTTTGTTTGTTTACATTTTCATGACCTGTCTTGGGCTACAGAGAGAGGCAATTTTCTCAAAGTATTTCCACACAGGAGGATGCACAACACCCTCTGGAGGAGGATCCAGGGAGTGAGCTGCCACTGCAATCTTTAAACATTATCATCTCCATTAGTTCAACAGCTTTGAGAACTCAAGGCAACTGTCCTCTGAATATATCTTTGACCTGCACCTGCCTTCCTGCTATTTCAGACTTAAGGTTTTTGGTAATTCGGCAGGTTGTGGGCACAATCCTAAGAAGGTCTACTCAGAAGTAAGTCCTATTGTGTTTAACGGGACTTACTCCCAGGAAAGTGAGGTTAGGATTGCAGCCTGTGAAAACTAAACAGCAGTCCAACAAGCCTGTTTCTGGGAGGTTAGATTGGCCGGAGTGTACGCAACACAAGGTACAATTCTTCTTTCCAAACCCTCTGTGTATTTTTCAAAGCTCCTTCCAGTCTGAGGTCGGCCAAGGGGCCCTGCTGCTCTTTTATCTGGAGCTGCATGTAAATACAAGGACAGCTCCCTCTTTAAACGTACATCCTTCCTGCCCCAGCTGCACCCACAGCCGCAACCCCTGTGTGTGTCAGACCACTCTCTAGCCACAGACTAGACTTTGCCTCAGAGCAAGAGGTTAAACATGATACTCTGGATTCATTTTATTTTATTTTCAGCAGCCATCAGAGGTATTTCAATTTGTCAAGATATAAATGGCAAGAGGAGAACAGTGACATTGCAGGGGGTAGTGTGAAGGTGGATTTACACTCTCTTTTCTTTCCAGGGGTCAAATCAGAGGTGTGGCTGGAGGAGTCTGGAGGGAATGTCAAAAGACCTGGGGAATCTCTCCGCCTCTCTTGTCAAGCTTCTGGGTTCACCTTCAGCTACTATGGGATGAACTGGGTGAGGCAGGCTCCTGGGAAGGGCCTGGAATGGGTTGCGTCTGTTGGGGGCTCCGAGTACTATGCCGACTTTGCCAAAGGCCGCTTCACCATCTCCAGACACAACCCCTCCAACATGCTCCATCTGCAAATGAGCAGTCTGCAATCTGAGGACACGGCCGTGTATTACTGCACGAGAGACACAGTGAAGGGAAGTGAATCTGAAGACTGGCAAAAAAACTCATACATGTTCCTGCTGCTCTCCAAGCTGAAGGTGCTGGGAAGCAATGGCTTGAATAAAGAGTTTAGGAGAAGTGAAATCAAGAGCCGACTAGGCTGCTTCTCCGCATCCCAATCCCATCCCAGTTTATACAGATTGACATCTTAGTCTGAAATTGGGTCAAAAAACTTAATTTCAAGTACTTTTCTATGGCAGAATCCAAAAATACTATTTCCCTGTTCGTATTCTCCCTTAGACAACTGCAGGAGAAATGCAGGGAACAACGACAGCCACTCTTTATAGCCTTCATAGATCTCACAAAGGCTTTCGACCTGGTCAGCAGGGACGGCCTCTTCAAGATTCTCCCCAAGATCGGATGTCCACCCAGGCTCCTCAGCATCATCAGATCCTTCCACAAGGACATGAAGGGCACTGTTGTCTTCGATGGCTCCACATCAGACCCCTTTGACATCCGAAGCGGAGTGAAGCAGGGCTGTGTTCTTGCACCAAACTTGTTTGGGATTTTCTTTGCTGTCCTGCTGAAGCAGGCCTTTGGAACTGCAACAGAAGGCATCTATCTCCGGACCAGATCAGACGGAAAGCTCTTCAACCTCTCCAGGCTGAGAGCAAAATCCAAAGTCCAGCTGAAATGTCTGCGTGACTTCCTCTTTGCTGACGATGCAGCTGTCACTACCCACTCTGCCAAAGATCTCCAGCAGCTCATGGATCGTTTTAGCAAGGCCTGCCAAGATTTTGGACTGACAATCAGCCTGAAGAAAACACAGGTCATGGTTCAGGATGTGGACTCACCTCCCTACATTACAATCTCTGCGCATGAACTGGAGGTTATTCATGACTTTGTGTACCTTGGCTCAACGATCTCCGACACTCTTTCTCTCGATACCGAGCTAAACAAGCGCATCGGTAAAGCAGCTACCACGTTTTCCAGACTCACAAAGAGAGTCTGGTCCAACAAGAAGCTGACGGAACATACCAAGATCCAGGTCTACAGAGCTTGCGTCCTGAGTACACTTCTGTACTGCAGCGAGTCATGGACTCTTCGCTCACAACAGGAGAGGAAACTGAGCGCTTTCCACATGCACTGCCTCCGATGCATCCTCGGCATCACCTGGCAGGACAAAGTTCCAAACAACACAGTCCTGGAACGTGCTGAAATCCCTAGCATGTATTCACTGCTGAAACAGAGACGCCTGCGTTGGCTTGGTCATGTCGTGAGAATGGATGATGGCCGGATCCCAAAGGATCTCCTCTATGGAGAACTCGTGCAACGAAAGCGCCCTACAGGTAGACCACAGCTGCGATACAAGGACATCTGCAAGAGGGATCTGAAGGCCTTAGGGATGGACCTCAACAAGTGGGAAACCCTGGCCTCTAAGCGGCCTGCTTGGAGGCAGGCTGTGCAGCATGGCCTTTCCCAGTTTGAAGAGACACTTTGCCAACAGACTGAGGCTAAGAGGCAAAGAAGGAAGGCCCATAGCCAGGGAGACAGACCAGGGACAGACTGCACTTGCTCCCGGTGTGGAAGGGATTGTCACTCCCGGATTGGCCTTCTCAGCCACACTAGACGCTGTTCCAGAACCACCTTTCAGAGCGCGATACCAGGGTCTTTCGAGACTGAAGGTTGCCAATACAAATATCACAACTCATCTACCACACTTGCATTCAACACCAAACCACCAACAGCTGTTGGTTCTACAGTATATGAAATCACAGCTTACATCATTCCCATGACAAAGTTTCTGCAGTGCTAGAAAGTTTCATGTCCCACCAGGTTTTGGTAACATTGTCATGCCTGCTTAGTATAATGTCCACCTTCTTTTTTTCTTAAACCAAATTCTTTTTCCTTATGTATGCATTGAGAAGCTTGAAATTGCGCATTGGGGAGGGGGGCCTGATCAATGTGGAAGCTGGACAAGGAGCTGAACATACAACCAAGGAATTTGTGTTTAATTTCTTGCCTTCTTATGGGAGAAGTGTTTTTTCATAGAACCTGGCGTGCCAACACTTCCCTTCCCTTCCTTCGCACATGGGGGCAGCAGCGATGTGCAGATAAGTATATAAGGTGCCATTGACTGTGCGGAAAATAATATGAGATTGGCAGAAATGCCAGTTTATTTGTGGTTTCAGCTGGGAGGCTCCAGATTTCCTCGGCTGTGAACTGCACAATAACACTGCCCCCTTGAGCGTTGGAAGTCCTCAGGAGAGTTCCCCACAGTTTCCTCTGAACGCCACGACATAGTTACCCAACTGAGTGACAGGGATGCTCTGTGACTGTTCACATGGATGGCCCACACCCAGGCCATATTATTGTAATATGTTGAATGGGGGCGATTTTGAAGAGAGTTGATTAGCTCCAACTTTCTCTGCTGCTCTCACCTGGTATTTTATGATTCACTCTGATTTGAATATATCAAGGTACAATAATTCCCTTTATTTAAGCTGCTGAGTAGCTTTGTCTGGAAAGGATGTGGTCAAAATGCCTAAAATGAACTACACACATGCATAATGGATATAATATTAAATCCAGAACTCACGTCATAGGGCATTCCATAGAGAGGGGGAAGTAATTCTCCCACTCCATGCCTACAGTAACGTATACTGTGTATGCACAAAGAAGATAACTGGTTGCAAGAAAACTGGGGGGTTTGCCTTTTATCCTGAGAGATATGTAAATGCAGAACCAGTTTCCTCTTTAAATCAGCTGAAAGCTCACCCTCCCCGGCTGCAATCCGTGGTACAGCCCCTGGGTGTCTGCGGCCATTTTCCACTCAATCCCTCTCCAAGCGACAAAGACAAAAATGATCTTTTGGTTCCCGTTTCTTATCTTTTCAGCAGCCATCAGAGGTAGTTGTTCTTCCCAAGATATAATTTGCAAGCAAAAGACAAGTACCTTCTAGGAGGTAACGTCAACGATCTTTCTAATATATCTCTCTTAACAGATGTCAAATCCCAAGTCCAACTGGTGGAGTCTGGAGGAAATGTTAAAAAGCCTGGGGAGTCCCTTCGCCTTTCCTGTCAAGCCTCTGGGTTCACCTTCAGCAGCTATAGCATGAACTGGGTGCGACAGGCTCCTGGGAAGGGACTAGAATGGGTTGCATATATTTACGATGATGGGAGCCCACAATACTATGCCGACTTTGCCAAAGGCCGCTTCACCATCTCCAGGGACAACCCCTCCAACATGCTCTATCTTCAAATGAACAGCCTGAAACCCGAGGACACGGCCATGTATTACTGCACGAGAGACACAGTGAGAGGAAGTGAATCTGAAGCCCAGCAAAAACTTTTCAGTGTTCCTGGCCACTCTCCAAATTGATGCTGCTGAAAAGGAACAGTTGAACAAAGACTTTAGAAGTGAGACTAAGAGCACAATCCTGACCCAGGGTTGGGTAGGCGCAAGTCCCTTGAGTTGGCCAAGGAGAATCACAAACGTGGTGTAAAACACATTTGCGCCACCTCGTGAGTCGGCTGAGCCAGTGCAAGGATGCACGCCGGCCCACAGAGGCTGCATCCATCTTCCGCATCAGCTGTGCTGTGGAGCTTTGTGTCGGCTGAGCTCAGCCCATGCATCGTTCTGGGGTGAGCGGGGAGGAGGCAGGAGGAGGTGTTTCAGGGTGGGGGGAGGGCGGTCCCAGGGGTGGGAGGGAAGGGAGCAGAAGGCGGAGCTGGAACCCGGCTCATATGCCAGATCTTGACCCCTGTTCACTTCCTCAGGAGGCGGCACTAGTCTAAGGAGACCCATAGGGGCTGCACTGGCTTACTTGGGGGTCAGGGGAAGAGTTTCCCTTTGCCTCTGGCTGAGCCACTTTGGTGCCCTGTCTTGCGCTGGATACAGCACAGGCCTCCTGGCCTGCCTGGAGGACTGTGCTGCGCGAGTGGTATGTACTACTCCTCTGAGTCAATCATTAATTAATAGCCCAGTCGTAACCTATGCTGGAACAGACAGACCAACTGGCCTGTGCTGTATCCCGTGCAGGGTGAGGGCTGGTTGCAGTGCTACCCGGGCAAAGGGAATCACTTCTATTTAGGCCACCTTGTCCAGCAGCAGTTCAAATGGGGCTGCTCAGATCTGCTGACCCACTGCCCTGGAATGCCTGAGTTCTGCAGTCTCTCCACCCTCCCCAAACCCCCACAATGGCCTAGGGGTGTTGGTGTGAACTTACCTCTTTGCGTCAGCATGGAAGCCAAATCCGGCTTCTGTGGGCCAGTACACACACATATGCTGGCGCAGTCGACTAATAAGTTGGCACAAATGTGCCTTACAGTACATGTGTCACTGTGATCTTTAACCATCATCACCATCAATAACACAGGCCTACAAAATTGAGGGTCAGAAAAGTTTTTCCCAAACTTTATGGTGGTTTGATATGAATTTGGGGTGCCGAATCCAAAAATGGCATCTGTTTTTGCCCCATCACGTCTACTTTTGGAGGTATGGTATAGCCTCTGTAGTGAATGGTTGAATCAGCTTCCTCTTGAGGAAGCCATGGTGTAGGCTTCCTCATGAGGAAGCTGATTCAACCATTCACTACAGAGGCTATGTCGTGTCTCCAAAACTAACTAGATTTTTAAAATCCACTCAACATGTACACATGAACGGAGAACCACTTGTGTACAGGGATCCTGCGTCAAAGCTCATGGCATGTCAATGCAATTCAAAGATGAAGGATGACAAAGGCAAGAGGAAAAGCAGACCAGACGTTTCTGAACATGCTCAAATCATGAACGGGGTTGAATTAAGACTCGCTAAATTCCAACAGCTTTCTTGATACGTTCTGCAGATGGCAGCGGAATGTCACAAACTGGTCATCATCCCCCATATACACGGTCAGGCTCTGCCCAGTCAAGGAAAAAATTAGCAGGAACACAAAAAGAGCAAAAAAGTAATTCTTCAGCTCCGTGTCCAGAATAATGGATTTTGTGCATGTGCAAAGCGGTAAATATGTGCCATTGGGGTGTTTACCTTTTTATCTTGAGGGATATGTAAATGCAGGGCCAGTTTCCTCTTTAAATCAGCTGAATGCTCACCCTGCCCCAGCAACATTCGGAGACAAATCTGCTGTGTCTCTGTGGCCAGTTTCCAGTCAATATCTCTCCAAACAACACAGGGGGAAAATGATCTTTTGGTTCCCATTCCTTTTATTTGTTGCAGCGATCAAAGGTAATTGTTCCTCCCAAGATACACTTTGCAAGCAAAAGACAATTCCATTCTAGGAGATAATGTGAAGAGTCTTTCTAATATCTCTTTCTTTCCAGATGTCAAATCGCAGGTCCAGTTGGTGGAATCTGGAGGAGACATTAAAAGGCCTGGAGAGTCCCTCCGCCTCTCCTGTCGAGCCTCTGGGTTCACCTTCAGCAGCTATCATATGAACTGGGTGCGACAGCCTCCTGGGAAGGGACTGGAATGGGTTGCAATTATTTGGTATGATGGGAGCCAACAACACTATGCGGACTTCGCCAAAGGCCGCTTCACCATCTCCAGAGACAGTTCCTCCAACATGGTCTATCTGCAAATGAACAGCCTGAAAGCCGAGGACACGGCCAAGTATTACTGTACACGGGACACAGTGAGAGGAAGTGAATCTGAAGCCTGACAAAAACCCTCCTTCGCAGTGAACCACTATTCACTGAAATGCTCTGAGGCTGTTGGATATTCTCCTGGGGGGTTTCATTAGCTACAGCAGCAGCAACAGCAACATATTCCCCACTCAGACTGATTCTGCTTTCTTCCATCTCTGCTTGCTGGGCCTACATTCTAGCAAGGGATTTGACTTTGGGGAGAGATAAACCAGGGCCTCTGAGAGGAATTTCATCAGGAGGTATACAGTTTCTTTTGAGCCCCTTCCCCAAGGGGGAGGGGCAATGGGGCAGATAGAACAGTGACCAAAATAAGACAGGGGAAAGGTGCTGACAGCCAGAATAATCTTTGGAGTTCCAGTGAAACAGGCTTCTTGATGTGGAGCCCAGGTCTACCTGACCATGCAGCACTGGCATTTAAATAAAGTATTATGGAAAACTAAGCACGCTCCCAAGTCTTTCCAAAATCTTTGAAATATAAAAATATATAAAAAATATATAAAAAATTCATTGAAGAAAATTAGGTGGGTTGCAAGCCAATTTCAGGTGGGTCCCCATTCATTTCAAGATTTTATTTTTAATCTATTAGACTTGATGCTACCATGGCATGTGACTGCATTTGGGGAAATGTTACAGACCTGTACTTTGAGCAAGCTACTATGTATATTCTTTTAACAATGATAGTTAATGGGACTTACTCCTGGGTAAGTATAGGTAGGATTGCAACCTAGAATTGTTAAAGTTTCCTGCTTGATGATGTCACTTCCAGTCATGACATCACTTTCTGACACATTCTCATTCTAAAAAGTGGGTCCTGGTGCTAAATGTGTGAGAACCACTGATCTAGAGATTCCATCTCAATCAAGAGAGGTTCAAGAGCTGCTGGTGTCAAGTTCTCTTTTGTCCTCCAGGGGGCAGCAGTGGCTTCACTGCAAAAACAAGTATCATTTGCATGTCAAAACACTTCCCACTCGTTTTGTGTGTAGTCTTTGCAAGAATTCAGGACTGAGACCCATTTCTTTGGTCCCCATGTGGCAGATGGAGGGCTGCTACTGTCGGTGCTTTTTCAAATCCACTCAACATGTACACATGAGGGGGCTTGTGTGCAGGGATCCTGTGTCAAAGCTCATGGCATGTCGATGTAACTCGTAGATGAAGGAGGAAAAGTAAACCAGATGTTAACTGAGCATGCTCAAAACATGAACGGGGTTGAATTGAGACTCACTAAATTTCAACAGCTTTCTTGATACGTTCTGCAGATGGCACCAAAATGTTGCAAACTTGTCGTCATCCCCCATATACACCGGTAGGCTCTGCCCAGTCAAGAATACAGTTAGCAGGAACATGGCAGTCCTTACCCAAACATATGGTTTGACTGAATGGCAACTGAGTTACATGGCTTTGAAGCCTGGGCTGCTCAGTAAGGAAGGAATTCTGTTTGACTCCAATCCAAAATCTTGTGCCTCATCCCAAGACACTGAATGTGTAATCATGTGTACTGTATATGCGCAACAAAGAGATAAACATTGCCAAAGACCTGGGGGTTTGCCTTTTATCCTGAGCGATAAGCAAATGCGAGACCAGCTTCCTCTTTAAATCAACTGAATGCTCCCCCTGCCCCAGCCAAGGTCAGAGACAAAACCACTGTGTGTCTGTGGCTGTGTCCTAGTAAATCCTTCTTAGAGCAACAGAGGGGAAAATGATCTTTTGGCTCCCGTTTGCTTTCCTTTCAGCAGCCATCAGAGGTAACTGTTCTTTCAGGGATATACCTTGCCAGAAAAAGACAATTACATTCTAGCAGGCAACGTGAGGCATCTTTATAACATCTCTTTCTTTCCAGATGTCCAGTCTCAGGTCCAGCTGGTGGAGTCTGGAGGGGGCATCAAAAACCCTGGGGAGTCCATTCGCCTCTCCTGTCGAGCCTCCGGGTTCACCTTCAGCAGCCACCATATGCACTGGGTGCGACAGGCACCTGGGAAGGGACTGGAATGGGTTGCAATTATTTGGTATGATGGGAGGTTACATATCTATGCTGACTTTGCCAGAAGCCGCTTCACCATCTCCAGAGACAACCCCTCCAACATGGCATATCTGCTCCATGTTCAGAAGCTATGCACAAAGAGATACACATTGTCAATGACCTGCTGTGTTTGCCTTTTATCATGAGAGATATGTAAATCCAGGGTCCATTTCCTGTTTAAATCAGCCGTATATTCATCGTCTCCTACCCATGTTCAAAGACAAAACCCCTGGGTCTTTGTGGCTTCTTTCTACTCATTCTCCCTCAAAGCAGCACAGAGAAAATGATCTTTTGGCTCCTGTTTGTTCTCTTTTCAGCAGCTATCAGAGGTAGTTGTTCTTTCCAAGATATACTTTGCAAGCAAAAGACAATGACTTTCTGGGGATAACTGAAAGGGTTTTTCTAATATCTCTTTCTTTCCAGATGTTGAGTCACAAGTCCAGCTGGTGGAGTCTGGAGGAGAAGTGAAAAGACCTGGAGAGTCCCTCCGCCTCTCCTGTCGAGCCTCCGGATTCACCTTCAGCAGCTATGGGATGCACTGGGTGCGACAGGCCCCTGGAAAGGGACTGGAATGGGTTGCAGTTATTTGGGGCAGCGGGAGTACTCAATACTATGCTGCCTTGGCCAAAGGCCGCTTCACCATCTCCAGAGACAACCCCTCCAACATGCTCTATCTGCAAATGAACAGCCTGAAGTCCGAGGACACGGCCACGTATTACTGTGCGAGGGAAACACAGTGAGAGGAAGTGGATCTGAAGCCCGGCAAAAACCCTCCTTCGCAGTGAGCCACTATTCCCGGAAGTGTGCTGCAGCTGGCAGCTAACCTCCCAGTGTCTCATTCACAGTAGCAGCACCAACACCTGACTCCCCCATTCAGTACTGCCAGGGCCATACACTGTTTCTAGGATGTGGTGGATCTTGGCAGCCCAGGGGAACACCAGATCTTGTCCCCTCTTCTCAAAACCTCCCTGCACCTTTCCTCTCCTTGGACATATGCCAGCAAAATGGCTGGCATTATGTCCGAGGAGACTCATGGGCGATCAGGCAACCTATGGGTGTGAGTTCGCAAAAAATATTTAATATAAATAAGGGTGCAAACCTAACTGTGCCCTATGCCAAGGGACTTGGGCCGGCCTGGGAGGGTCGCAAACATGCCGTAAAGCACATTTGCGCCTCCTCGGGAGGACGCCAGGCCGGTGCTCTGAGAAGCGCCGGCCTGTGGAGCTTGATGGAAGCTCAGATGAGCCAAAGCAAGGGTGAAAGGTAGATGTGGGGGGGGGGGGCGGGAAAGAGGAGGGAGGGAGGGGTTCCTGTGTGGGGGAAGGGAGGGCAATGGGCAGCCCCAGGGGCGGGCGGGAGAGGAGGGGGAGGCAGGGCTGGGATCCAGCAGTTATGCCGGATCCCAACCCCCGACCCTGGGGAGAATGAAGCAACTTCAAGCCACTCCGCTCTCCTCAGACTTGTGCCACTTCAGGAGGTGGCACAAGTCCAAGGAGACCCATTGTACCGGCAGCCATTACCCAGGGGTAAGGGGAAAAGTTTCTGCATGCCTCTGGCTAAGCCGCTGCTGGCCGCAATCCTGCACTGGATACAGCTCAATCCTCCTGGCTTGCCTGTTCCAGTGCAAGTTAGGGTTGCGCCCTAAGTTTTTTAAAAGCAATACTTTTACTTGACTTTTGAAGGCTGTTCTTCTGACCATCCCCCACCACCAGAGTAGCCAGTGTGCGCTCCACTGGCATGGCTGCCTGCTAAAATGGGGAGGGGGATAGGATTGGGCAGGGTGAATCTCTAGCACTCTCGCTCCTCCAGAAGGAGTTAACTGTAAAGGGGATGAGAACTTGCACAGCATCTTGGCTGAGAGACTTCCCTGGTTTGCATCTCACCAAGACCGTGAAGTGACTTTGTAGCTGTGGGCAAGCCATTCCCTCTCAGCCTCAGTCTTCCCCATCTGCAATATTGGGATAATAATATTGGCATAGATAATAGGATTGTTGTAAGTGTTACTACAAATTAATTAATGTGGAGTGCTCTGAATCCTCAAAACCGCTCCACAAATGATGATGACGACGAAAAAACATGTGCAAGCCCTTTCTGTCAAACATCTCCTCAAACACAGGAAAAGCTCCCCCCAGCTTGAGATTGATCAAAGGGCTGTGCTGCTGCTTTATCCAGAACAATATGTAAATGCAAGGCCTGTTTCCTCTTGAAAGGCAGATCCTCCCTACCCAGGCCACAGTCCCATAGACCACACTCTAGCCACAGTATAAACATCTCAGAGAAGCAGGGACAACAAAGACACTTTGGATTCACTTCATTTTCTTTTCAGCAGCCATGGGAGGTATTTCCATTCCCCAAGATAGAGCTGCCAAGAGGGACACAGTGACGTTCCAAGGGGGTGGTGTGAAGCGGACTTTATAATGTTTCTTTCTTTCCAGGGGTCCGATCAGAGGTGTGGCTGGAGGAGTCTGGTGGGGACCTGGAGAGTCCCTCCATCTCACTTGTTGAGTCTCAGGGTTCACCTTCCAAGCGGAGGGACTTCCATAGTTGTGGTGCCACTGCAAAGAAGGCCCTGTTCCTTGTTGCCATCCCCTTTGCCTACATCAGTGGCGGCACAGCTAAAAGAGCCTTCTCAGATTACCTCAGTGGGTGGGTTGGATGAAGAACATGGTCCCTCAAATGCCTTGGATCATGGCCATAAAGGGCCTTAAAGGTCAAAGTTAGTTCTTTGATTTGTTCCTGGAAATGAACTGCCAACCAACGTAGCCAGTGGAGCAACAGCATTACCTCAGAATGCCAGATCCAGGGGAGGGCACCAGGATGCTGGTTCTGTCTTGTCACTTGGTGGGCCACTGTGAAGATGGGCCTTTGGCCTGATCCAGTGGGACTCTTCTTATGTTCTTAGCCTTTTGAGTTGACCCAACAAATCCCAGAAGCACACAGGCAGCTTCATTCTGCGCTAATTGTAGCTTCCAAATGGTTTTTAAGGGCAGCCCCACCTAGATATCTTGATGTCCCTAAGGCATGGATCACTGGGGCCAAGTCAGAATGAAGTAGGTATGGTTGCAGCTCCGGGGTTTAGAGATAATCTATTTCTGAATTCCAGGTGCACCAGTGGAGACTTCTATAATGGTGTCAATTCAGTATGTTCCTTTGCATTGTCTGGTTCCAGAGTTCTACTTTTATTATTATTTGAAATTAAATCGTGCAGTCCTATGCAATTTTACTCAGAAGCCCCATCAAAGTCAACAAAACCACCTCCCAGGGAAGTATGCACTGTATAAGACTGTAGCTTCAGTCTCCCTTCCTGTCACATGTTTGGAATCATGCACTCCTAGGAGATGATCAACCCAGAGATATTCATGCTCTAAGGACATCCAGGGCAGACTATGATAACGTATTATAATCTGGGCTGCCTTTGTGAAGCATTCCAAAGCTCCAGCTTTCTCTCCTGCTACCACCAGTATTTATTTTTCACTCAGATTTGTGCATATTGAGGTACAATAGTTTTATTTAAGATGCCTTAATCATTGCTAGCTAATGTGGTGTAGAAATGCCTGATAGAAATACAATAAATAAATAACAGTAAATGCAGAATTCCTGTCTTAGGGCATCCTGTAGATTTGGGAAGGAACTCTTCAGGTTTGTCCACTGCACATGCACAAGGAGATCTACATCACCAAAGGGGTGTACTTTTTATCCTGAGGAATATGTAAATGCAGGGCCAGTTTCCTGTTTAAATCAGCCCTGTGCTTGTCCTGCCCCAGCTACATTCAGAGGCACAACCCCCTGAATCTGTGACCACTTTCCAGTCAATCTTCCAAAAGCAATGGAGAGAAAAATGATCCTTTGGTTCACATTTGTTTTCCTGTCAGCAGCCATCAGAGGTAATTATTTTTCCCAACATATAAATGGCAAGCAAAATCAAATTACGTTCTGGGTATAATGTGAAGTGTTTTTCTAATTTCTTTTTCTCTCCAGATGCCAAATCACAGATCCAAGTGGTGGAGTCTGGAGGGGACATTAAAAGGCCTGGTGACTCCCTCCGCCTGTCCTGTCGAGCCTCTGGGTTCACCTTCAGCAGCTATGATATTAACTGGGTGAGGCAGGCTCCTGGGAAGGGACTGGAATGGGTTGGATATATTTACCCCAGTGGGAGCGCACAATACTATGCCGACTTTGCCAAAGGACGCTTCACCATCTCCAGAGACAACCTCTCCAACATGGCATATCTGCAAATGAACAGCCTGAAATCTGAGGACACGGCCCTGTACTACTGTGCACCAAGCACAGTGAGGGGAAGTGAATCTGAAGCCCGGCAAAAACCCTCCATTGCTCCTGGCAGCGCTTTAAGTTGACTCCGCTGCAAAAATCTGAACGGAGGCATTAGGAGGCCAGTGATCTTGAATGGGCTGTGCTGACAATCAATACACATTTGTGTGGCTATCTGAGAGTGTAAAGCCCAAAACATTCAGCCCACTGAAGGCTGCTCCGTATATAAGGAGGCTGCATAACCCCATTGCCACCTCCCCATCTCTCACAGAGGTTCCCCATATTGTACCAGCACCAGACCTGAGGAGGAGCAAACACGCTTTTCAGCACCCTAACCAACTTTCCAGCACTGACATAAGGACAATGCTACTCCAAGGTAAGGGAACAAACTTTGCCTCACCTTGAGGAGGCCTCTGTGACTGCACCCCCCCCAACTGCAGGATGCAGCACACGCCCCACTGGCACAGCTATGCCAATGCTGGAAAGTTGGTTAGGATTGCACCCTTAGTGACCAAACCAGTTCTGAGCCACCTCTGTAACATAAGAACAGCCCGACTGGATCAGGCCATAGGCCCATCTAGTCCAGCTTCCTGTATCTCACAGTGGCCCACCAAATGCCCCAGGGAGCACACCAGATAACAGGAGACCTCATCCTTGTGCCCTCCCTTGCATCTGGCATTCTGACATAGCCCATTTCTAAAATCAGGAGGTTGCACATACACATCATGGCTTGTAACCCATAATGGATTTTTCCTCCAGAAACTTGTCCAATCCCCTTTTAAAGGCATCCAGGCCAGAGGCTATCACCACATCCTGCGGCAAGGAGTTCCACAGACCAACCACACACTGAGTAAAGAAATATTTTCTTTTGTCTGTCCTAACCCTCCTAACACTCAATTTTAGTGGATGTCCACTGGTTCTGGTGTTATGTGAGAGTGTAAAGAGCATCTCTCTATCCACTCTGTCTATCCACTGCATAATTTTGTATGTCTCAATCATGTCCCCCCTCAGGCATCTCTTTTCTAGGTTGAAGAGGCCCAAACGCTGTAGCCTTTCCTCATAAGGAAGGTGCCCCAGCCCCGTAATCATCTTAGTCGCTCTCTTTTGCACCTTTTCCATTTCCACTATGTCTTTTTTGAGATGCGGAGACCAGAACTGGACACAATACTCCAGGTGTGGCCTTACCATACATTTGTACAACGGCATTATAATACTAGCCGTTTTGTTCTCAATACCCTTCCTAATGATCCCAAGCATTCTGTAGTTGTTGGGATCACTTTCTGCCAAAGGGTTTGACAATGAGAGAGATAAATTTACCTCTACTTGCATATAGAGATCAAGCCTCAGGGGAGAGAGCCGCAAGTGCTGCTGATGTCACACTCCTTTTAGGCGCCTGAGAGGGCACTAGTGTCCCAACTCAAAAGTATAATGGTCAGTCTTTCTGTGGGCCATTTAAGTGGTCCAAAGCACTTCCCAGTCATCATCTCAGTCAGCTTTGCCGGAACTCCAGAATGCGGTCCATGCTTATAACCCCCCATATGGTGGAGGTTGGAAGCTGCTTGCAGTAGTGGCCAGTTCCAGTGGTGAAAGCTGCAATAGCATTGGGACAGACATCAGTGAAGTGTTTGCAGTTGTTGTTCCCATCTTGTCAGGGAATGCCTCCCCTCCTTCCCTTAGAACCAGGCAAACTTACATGGCACAGAAGCAGAACTACTTCCTCACCTTTCTTCACCCTGCTACTGTTTGATGAATCTAAGTTTCTAGTCCTCAAGTTTGCAAAGAAAAACCTTGAAGTGTGTTGGGGAGGGAAGCCTAGTTTATCTGGAGGTTGGGAAAGGAGCTGAATATGCCAACAGAGCCTTGTTGCTTCATTTCTTGCCTTTTTATGGAAGTCTTTCCTCACCAAAACTAGCATGAGAACCCTCTCTTTTCCTTCCTTCTCACTGGGGGGCAGCAGAGATGCACAGAAAAGTACACAAAATGCCAGCAGCCATGACCACAATAAAATGGGACTGCCAGAGATGCTGGTTTGTGGTTTCAGCAGCCAGGCTGGTGACTTCCTCAGCTGAGTGCTTCAAAACGAAGACACTCCAGACCCTTGACAGTTGGGCTTCAGGGGAGACATCCCCACAATTTCCTCTGAAACCCAAGGCGGAGTTGCCCAGCTGAGTTACACACACTGCATATCTGTTAATATTCCCTCATATCTACTGCCAACGGTGCTTGCCTTTCAGATACGTTTCCCATTCCTGCATCCTCCTCTCATTTGTCTCTTTCTTGTCATGGAGCTTATAGAGATATTGAGTGATTTGGCATCCACACTGCTATGACTTCAAATTGCAATATGTGCCTATAATTCTGACCCTGCTCTTCATAGGCACATGATATTTACCTGAAACCTTATCCATTGTATACCTCCCGTGTTTTCTTGGGGAAAAAATAACTCCCTTCCTGGCACATATTTGAAACCCTGCATCCCAGGAGATTGTCAACCCACAGATACTCATGCTCAAAGGATATGGAGACCAGACTATTGTAAAGTCTTGAATCTGGGTTGTCTTGGAAAGGATTCAGTGATCCTAGCTTTCTCAGCTGCTTTCAATTGCAATTTTATTTTTCACTTTTATTTGTATACATTAGGGTACAGTAAATTCATTTTTTTTTTTTTTTAAACTGCTTAAATGCTTTACCTGGAAAGTGTGATGCAGAAATGCCTAAAATGAGCACAATACGGTTGGGGGGGATTTAATCTAGAATTGTTTGCCCAGGACATTCCACAGAAAGAGTTATCCAGCTGCATGTTCAGAAGCTATGCACAAAGAAATATACATTGTCAAAGATCTGCTGTGTTTGCCTTTTATCCTGAGAGATATGTAAATCCAGCGTCCATTTCCTGTTTAAATCAACTGTATATTCATCCTCTCCTACCCGTGTTCAAAGACAAAACCCCTGTGTCTCTGTGTCATCTTTCCAATCATTCTCCCTCAAAGTAACACAGAGAAAATGATCTTTTGGCTCCTGTTTGTTCTCTTTTCAGCAGCCGTCAGAGGTAGTTGTTCTTCCCAAGATATACTTTGCAAGCAAAAGACAATGGCATTCTGGGGATAACCTAAAGGGTTTTTCTAATATCTCTTTCTTTCCAGATGTTGAGTCACAAGTCCAGCTGGTGGAGTCTGGAGGAGAAGTGAAAAGACCTGGAGAGTCCATTCGACTCTCCTGCCGGGCCTCCGGGTTCACCTTCAGCAGCTATGGGATGCACTGGGTGCGACAGGCCCCTGGAAAGGGACTGGAATGGATCGCAGTTATTGGGTACGATGGGAGCCAACGATACTATGCTGCCTTCACCAAAGGCCGCTTCACCATCTCCAGAGACAACCCCTCCAACATGGCGTATCTGCAAATGAACAGCCTGAAATCCGAGGACACAGCCATGTATTACTGTGCAAGAGACACAGTGAGAGGAAGTGAATCTGAAGCTTGGCAAAAACCCTCCTTCACAATGAATTACTGTTCACTGAAGTGCTCTGTTCATCAGCCTAACCCCACTTATGTTGGCATGAAAGTGCTTTATGGCACTTAAGTGATTAAGGGCGCAATCCTAACCCCTGATGTCAGTGCTTTCCCACATGCCGATGGGACGTGTGCTGCATCCTGCAGTTGGGTGTCACTCATGGAGGCCTCCTCAAAGTAAAGAAATGTTTGTTCCTTTACCTCAGAACTTCATTGCCCTTATGTCGGTGCTGGAAAGCACTGACATCAGGGGTTAGGATTAGGCCTGAGGCACCCATGGGTCGGCACAAGTCCGTTTGCACCTCCTTGGGAGGAAGCCAGGCCTGACACAAGCCTCCATGCTGGCTTCCTCGGCGATGCTTGTGATGTCCAGGCTGGGCCAACACAAGCCTCTAGGGTGGGCGGGGAGGAGGCAGCAGGGAGGCATTCCTGGGTGGGGGAGGGCAGGTGGTGGGCAGCCCCAGAACAGGCAGGTGGGGAGCAGGGCTGGAATTCAGCATGTATGCTGGATCCCAACCCCCATTCCCGGGGAGGTCGGAGTGACTTCAAGCGGCTCCCCTCTCCTCGGACTTGCTCCACCTCAGGAGGTGGTGCAAGTCCAAGGCTACCCGTTGGGGCAAGGGCGACTTACCCGGAGGTAAGGGGAAATGTTTTCCCTCACCTCTGGCTGAGCCGCCTTGGGCCCCTTGTCCTGCGCTGGATACAGTGCAAGCCTCTCGGCTTGCCTGTTCCAGTGTAGGGTAGGAATGTGCCCTAAGTTCCTTGCGCCGGCCTATCTGCCTCTTAGGTTTGCGCCCTTAGGGCCCAATCCTATTGGCACATAGTACCATTGAAACAAGTATTCTAGCTCTTGCAAATAGTACATGTGGAGCGTGTGGCTGACTACCTCTTCAAGCAGTGGACACCTGCTGGCCCTGATGAGTGAGAATGCTGCTCAGATTGGGGAGGAGCAGCAACAGAGAACCCTCCCCTTTCCCAAATATCACACCAGCAGAGAGACAGCCTCATCCCCCTGGGCAATGGAGACACCAAAGGTCTTTGACTTTCGTAGCCATAATGGAGGTGCCTGGGATGAAGGTCATAATCATGTAACTCAGTCTGTGGCAGCTAAGAAGAAGGAGGTCTTTGGCAAACAGGCTTTTCCTTGGGCTGTCACTGGTATCAGCTACTGGGAACCGATCAGAGAAGCCCAATTCTGATTAGGTAAAGGTAAAGAAGTTCACTGATCACATAGATACAACTTCTGTCTGTCCTTACAGCATCACATGTTACTAAAGAGAGGTTTCACTCTGCATAGAAAAGGACAAAAAACAATGGGGGGGGGAGAGAGAGAGAGAGAGAGAGAAGCATTTCTTCACAAAACCTGATGTGACAACATTTACCTTCCTTCTCCTTTTGGGGCAACAGAGATGCACAAAAAAATAATAGACAAAATGCCAACAACTCTGTTTGAAATAAAACGGGACCACCAGAGATGCAGCTTTGTGGTTTCCATGGAGTTTCTTCAGCTGCATGCTTCAAAAGTAGCCCTATCCAGTCCCTTGAGAGTTGCGTTGGGCTTCTCCAGAGACTTCCCCTGACAGTCAAGGCAGAGTTAGCCAACTGATGTACACAAATACTGCCAGTGATGTTTGCCATGGAAAATGTTTTCCATTTCTGCCTATATCTCTGATTAATCTCTTTCTTGTAATGAAACTTTATGTAATTGAGATAATGAGTGATTTGGCATCTACAGTGCTATGTTACTGAATGTGCTCAAAGCACGAACTGGGTTGAATTGAGACTCACTAAATTCCAACAGCTTTCTTGATACATTCTGCACATGGCAGAATGGCACAAACTGGTCATCATCCCCCATATACACTAGTAGGCTCTGCACAGTTAAGGATAAAATTAGCAGGAACACGGCTGTCCTTACCCAAACACATGGTTTGACTGAATAACAGCAGAGTTACCTGGCTTTGAGCCTGAGCTGTTCAATGAGAGAGGAATTCTGCTTGTCTCCAATCCAAAATCTTGTGCCTCATCTCAAGACCCTGAATGTGGAATAATGTGTTGTATGCACAACAAAGAGATAAACATTGCCAAAGACTTTGGGTGTTTGCCTTTTATCCTGAGCGATATGCAAATACGAGGCCAGCTTCCTCTTTAAATTAACTGAATGCTCTCCCTGCCCCAGCCAAGGTCAGAGACAAAACCACTGTGTGTCTGTGGCTGTGTTCTAGTAAAACCTCCTTACAGAGGGGAAAATGGTCTTTTGGTTCACCTTTCTTTTCATTGCAACAGCCATCAGAGGTATTTGTTCTTTCCAAGATGTACATTGCCAGAAAAAGACAATTACATTCTAATGGATAATGTGAAGCATCTTTATAACATCTTTTTTTTTTCTTTCCAGATGTCAAATCTCAGGTCCAGCTGGTGGAATCTGGAGGGGGTATCAAAAAACCTGGAGAATCTATCCGCCTCTCCTGTCGAGCCTCCGGGTTCACCTTCAGCAGCTATGATATGAACTGGGTGCGACAGGCTCCTGGGAAGGGACTGGAATGGGTTGCAATTATTTGGTACGATGGGAGCCAACTATACTATGCTGACTCTGTGAAAGGCCGCTTCACCATCTCCAGAGACAACCCCTCCAACATGGCATATCTGCAAATGAACAGCCTGAAGTCCGAGGACACGGCCATGTATTACTGTGCAGCCGCACAGTGAGAGGAAGTGAATCCGAAGCCTGACAAAAACCCTCCTTTGCAGTGAACCACTATTCCCTGCAGTGCTCTGCAGCTGGAAGATATTCTCCCACAGCGTTTCATTCACAGTAGCTGCACCAGCACCTGATTCCCCCATTCAGTACTGCCAGGTCCAGTCACACTATTTCTAGGACCAACCTGCAGGGAACAATCCATCTTTCTTCCCTCTCCGCTTTCTGGGCTTGCTTTCTAGCAAAAGATTTGACTTTGGGGAGAGACAGGCTGTCTTCTGCATCCTTCTGGAAATCCCGGCTCAAATGAGAGAGGCTAAGAGTTACAGGTGCCATGTTCTCATTCGTTCCCCCATGGCAGCAGTGGCCTTGCTACAAAAGCAGTGATTACTATTTACATCAGGGCTCTCCAGACTATCACTTGCAGGCTGGATCCAGTGTTTTGAGAAAGCTCTCCCCATGGTAAGCAGAGCTTACCATTCTGTTGTGCTGCTGTTGCTCTTGGCTCCCGATCTGTACAGAGAGCAGACATTGTTCCCAGATTTCAAGGCAGACGTGAGTGCACTCATGTCTGCCTTGAAATCTGGGCACAATGTCTGCTGGGGCAACGGGCAATAGATGCAACTGCTCAGAGCATATCTCTGTACAAATCAGGGAGAAAGATAAGCAGTAGCACGGCAGAACAGTAAGTGCCGCTTGGAATAGGAAGGGCTTTTCTGGTACGCAGTGATCGCAAGCTTGGTGACCACTGATTTGCATGGCACTTCCCCATCATTTTGTTGGTAATCTTTGCAAGAATTCCTGAAGGAGACCCATTTCTCTGTCCCTGTATGGCAGATGGAGGGTTGCTACTGGCAGTGCTTGTCTAGAACATGCGCAACATGTATACAGGGAGAGAGAACCATTTGTGTGCAGGGAGCCTCTGTTTAAGCTCATGGCATGTCTCTGTGATTTGAAGATGAAAGGAGGCAAGAGGAAAGGCAAACCAGACTTTTCCGAACATGCTCAAAACATTCACCATGGGGATTGAACTGAGACTCACTCAATTCCAACAGCTTTCTCGGTATGATCTGCAGATGGCACCAGAATGTCGCAAACTGGTCATCATCACCAATATACACTGAGTGATATGGGTCTGCCCAGTCAAAGACCAAATTGATGGGAACATGGATGTGGAGGGTGTCGATTGGATTATTGGATTTTGGTATAGATGGGATTATTGAATTCTGAAGGCATGTGACTGGGTGGACTTAACTGTACGGAGTTAACTGTAAAGGGGATGAGAACATGCATAGCATTTTGGCTGAGAGACTTCCCTGATTTGCATCTCACCATGGCCATGAAGTGACTTTGTGGCTGTAGGCAAGCCATTCCCTCTAAGCCTCAGTCTTCCCCATCTGCAGTGCGCCATGATAATGGCATAGCTAACAGGGTAGCTAACAGAAGGGGTGTAACCTTTTATCCTGAGGAATATGTTAATGCAGGGCCAGTTTCCTGTTTAAATCAGCTGTGTGCTTGTCCTGCCCTAGCTTCATTCAGAGACACAACCTCCCTGAATCTGTGGCCATCTCCAGTCAGTCCTCCACAAAGTCACGGAGAGAAAAATGATCCTTTGTTTTCCTTTCAGCAGCCATCAGAGGTAATTCTTCTTTCCAAGATTTAACTGGCAAGCAAAAGCAAGTTATGTTGTAGGTGGCAACATAAAGTTCTTTCTGATATCTCTTTCTCTCTAGATACTGAATCGCAGAGCCAACTGGTGGAATCTGGAGGGGATGTTAAAAAGCCTGGGGAGTCCCTCCACCTCTTCTGTCATGCCTCTGGGTTCACTTTCAACAACTATCTGATGTAGTGGGTGCAACAGTTATCTGGTGTGCTCCCTGGAGCATTTGGTGGGCCGCTGTGAGATACAGGAAGCTGGACTAGATGGGCCTATAGCCTGATCCAATGGGGCTGTTCTTATGTTCTTATGATAGGCTCCCGGGAAGGGACTGGAATGGGTTGCCTGTATTTGGGAGGATGGGAGTGTACAATACTATGCTGACTTTGCCAAAGGCCCCTTCACCATCTTCAGAAATAACCCCTCCAGCATGCTGTATCTGCAAATGAATAGCTTGAAACCTGAAGACTAGGCCCTGTGTTACTGTGCGAGAGAATTCCTCATAGTGAGAGGAAGTGACTCTAAAGATCGGCAAAAACCTTCCTTTGTTCCTGTCAGTTCTCCAAGTTGATTCAGCTGCAAAAGACAGAATGGAGACATAAGGAGACCAGAGATCCTGGACCTGCTGTGCTGACAATCTAAAGTTCAATACATATTTGTGTACTGGTCTGAGAATGTAGTACCCAAACACTGGGACCAAAATCAGCCCACGGAAGGCTGCTCTGTGTGTAAAGGGGCAGCATGACTCAATTGCCACCTGTCCTATCCATCTCACATAGACCTTCCCCATATTGTACCACCACTGGCCCCAGACTCCACTGGCATGGAGTGTTGCCAACTCTGCCTAATGAAGTTCCTGGGCATGCTATTTTTCAGCATAATGCCATTAAACCTGGGAGTCCCTGATAGAATATTGAAGAGTGTTTCAGCTGTTGCTTAGCAATAGTAAATCCTGGAGTCCCAGGCCAATCCATGACGCTTGATAACCCTGTTGGCGGTGCAGTCATGCTTGTGACCAGATCATCATGAAGCCTTCTGTGGTTGTTGGGATTGCTTTCTATCAATGGGTTTGCAAATGAGTGTGAAAACTGCCCCTCTACCTGCATATAGAGACCAATCCTCAGATAAGAGAGACTCAAGGGCTGCTGATGCCATACTCCCTTTAGTCCCACACTGGACACCAGAGTCCAACTGAATAATGTTCAGCCTTTCGGTGGCTCATTTCAGGGGTCCACAGCACTTCCCAGTTATCATCTTAACCAGAACTCCAGAATGTGGTCTATGCTTATAATCCCCCACATTGCAGGAGGAGGGGGTCTGGTTGTGGTGGCAGCCAGGCTGTGTGCTCTGGCATGTTGCGTTTGTGACAGCCAGAGAGCACATTATGCTGCCAGAACACTAGTTTCAGTGATAAAATGCTGCAGTAGGATTAGGCAAGAAGTCAGGGAAGTGTTTGCACCCAAGGTCTTAGACGACACAGAAGCTGGGCTATTTCTTCACATTCTCCCCTGCTATCATTTGACAAAGATAATGTTCTATGCAAAGAAAAACCTTGAATTGTGTGTTGGGGAGGGAAGCCTGAATAATATGGAGGGTGGAAAAGGAGCTGAACATGCAAACAGGGACATCATGCTTAGTTCTGTGCCACGGGATACCATTTCACAGGAGAACCATTTCTTCACAAAAACTAGTGTGACAATTCTTTCCTTCCCAACCTTCTCACTTGGGGGCAGCAGTGATGCACAAAAAAGTAGACAAAATGCCAGCAACTAAGACAAAAATAAAATAGTACTTCCAGAGATGCTGAATTGTGGTTTCCTGAGGCTGCTGAAATCCTCGGCTTCAGAACTAAGACTACAGTCCCTAGAGAGTTGGGCTCCCTGGGAGACTTCTCCACAATTCCCCCTGAAAGTTGAGGCAGAGTTGGCCAACTGATGTACACAGATGCTGCATCGCTCACAATCTTCCCTCACATTTACTGTCAATGGTGTTCCTTTTAGAAGAAGTTTACCATTCCTGTCTCTACTTCTCTCTTTCTTGTAAAGGAGCTTTATATAGGTGAGATAATGAGTGATTTGGTGTCTATCTGTGCTACAACTTCTAATTGCACTATGTGCCTATGATTCTGACCCTGCTCTTCATAGGTAGTCAACAATGAATCTTTACCTGAAGCCTTTTCTATTCTATAGCCCCTGTATATTTTGGAGAATCATCATCATCACCATCATCTCCCTTCCTCTCACATATTTGGAAACCTGAATCCGAAGAGGTGGTCAGCCCATAGATATTCATGCTCAAGGAACATTGAGACCAGACAATTGTAACGTCTTGAAAGTTGGCTGCCTTTGAAAAGCATTCAGCCATTCTAGCTTTCCCTGCTGTAGTTCACGTGCTATTTTATTATTCATTTTTATCTGTCAACTTTAAGGCATAAAAACTCATTTTATTCAAGGTGCTTTGTCTGGAAAACATGATGCAGAAATACCTAAAATAAACACAATTCAAAAAAACAACAACACACATTTAATTAATTCTTGACCTAGGGCATTCCATGGACAGAGGGAAGAATTTTTTTTTAACTCCATGTTGAGAATAATGTGTACTCTATATGCACAAATAGGTAAATACCGCCAAAGGCCTGGGGTGTTTGCCTTTTATCCTGAGTCATATGTAAATGCAGGGTCAGTTTCCTCCTTAAATCAGCTGTATGCGCACCCCGCCCCAGCCACATCCAGAGACAAAACACCTGTGTGTCTGTGGTCAGGCTGCAGTCAGTCCCTCTCAAAGCAACAGAGGGGGAAAAAAAATGATCTTTTGGTTCCTGTTTCTGTTCTTTGCAGTGGCCATCAGAGGTAATTGTGCTTCCTGAGATTTGCTTTGCAAGCAAAAGGCATTTTAGGGGATAACATGAAGGGTTTTTTTTTTTTAATATCTCTTTCCAGATGTCAAATCTCAGGCCCAGCTGGTGGAGTCCGGTGGGGATGTCAAAAGGCCAGGGGAATCCCTCCGCCTCTCCTGTCGAGCCTCCGGGTTCAGCTTCAGCAACACCGGGATGCACTGGGTGAGACAGGCTTCAGGAAAGGGACTGGAATGGATTGCAGTTATTTGGTACGATGGGAGCCAACAACACTATGCTGACTCCGTGAAAGGCCGCTTCACCATCTCCAGAGACAATCCCTCCAACATGGCATATCTGCAGATGAACAGCCTGAAATCCGAGGACACAGACATGTATTACTGTGCAGCCACACAGTGAGAGGAAGTGAATATGAAGCCTGGCAAAAGCCCTTCTTTGCAGTGAAACAGTTCACTGAATTGCCCTGAAGCCTGTAGATGTTCTCCAGAAGTGTTTCATTAGCTATAGTAGCAGAACCAGCATCAGACTCCCCACTCAGTACTGGCAAATCCAGTCACGCTCTTTCTAGGGCCAGCCTGCAGGGAACGATTTAGCTTTCTTTTGTCTCCACTTGCTGTGCTTGCTTTCTAGCTAGGGATTTGACTTTGGGGAGATGGAAAATGTCTCCAGCATCCATCCGGAGATCCTGGCTCAATCAAGAGAATTGCTGGCCCCATGTTCTCTTACTCCCCCAGAGGTCAGCAAAGGCACAGCTCCCAAGAACAATGATAAGCATTTACCTGGCACATTTTAGTGGTTCAATACTCTTCCCATTCATTAGGTCAGTAACCTTTGCAAGAATTCCTTGCAAAGATTTACATGCTCCCGGTAGGGCAAATGAAGGGCTGCTACTGGCAGTTTGTCTAAAACACAAGCAACATACATATGTGATGGCAGAACCGATCATGTGCAGGGATGCCATGTCAAAGCTCATGGGATGACTATGTAATTTGAAGATGAAGGGATGAATGAAGGAAGAGGAAAGGGGCTTTCAGTCCTGAGGCCTCAGAATCTTGATGTCCCAGATTCCCTGAAAACGCACATATTAGAAATCACTGTGTGAATCCCTAGGAGACAGCAAGTGGCTCAGGGTAGTGTACCTGAATCCTTCCCTCCTTTTGTCCTCACAACAACCCTGTGAGGTAGAAGAGTCTGAGAGAGAGTGACAGACCCAAGGTCACCCAGAAATTTTCATAGCTGACAAGGATTTGAATCTGGATCTTCCAGGTCTAAGTTCAACTCCAGTAGTTCCAGGCATGGTCAGTGTGGAAACTTTGAGACATACCAAAGTCATACCACATCAAGGGTGGGATCACTCTGAGGCATTGGGAAATGTGGTTGGGCATCCCTGGAATCTCAATGTTGATCGCCAAGAAGGATGCTGAAGGTCAGGACTTCCAGAGCACCTGTTTGTGAAATCCTTCCTGTTTTACCTGCAGTGCCAACTAGACAGGCAAAGCTGAGAACATCTTAATGCATGGATGAGGCAATGGTGTCGACATTGCATAAGAGTCCCCCTGGATCAGACCAAAGGCCCATCTAGTCCAGCTTCCTGGATCTCACAGTGGCCCACCAGATGCCTCAGGGAGCACAAAAGACTACAAGAGACCTGCATCCTGTCGCCAGCCCCTTGCACCTGGCTCTCAGAGATAGCAGCATGCTAGATCCAGGAGGTTCACCCATCATGACTTGTAACCTGAGATGGAATTTTCCTCCACACAATTGTCCAATCCCCATTTGAACTCTAAAAGTGCTATTATGTCACAAACTTTGAACCAATGCTTCTGCTCCCTTCCTCCCCGTACATCTGATAATCTGTGGTTTGCTGTCTGTCAAATCATTTGCACTGTGCATGAAAATAGAGGGTGCTGAGTGGCCAGAGGGCTGCACTGCTCCTTTATCCTGCTCTCTTTGTAAATTCAAGGAGGGCTTCCTGTTCAAAAGCAGACCTGCACCACTCCTCTCTCAGCAACAACCATAACAGAGCAGGCTCCCTCTGAGTCTGCAAGCATTTCCCTGGAGGTGATGCAAAGCGACCTGGAGAGTCCATCCGCTTCTCCTGTCAGGGTTCCGGATTCACCTTCAGCAGCTATTCAGTCAGCATGCACTGGGTGAGACAGGCTCCTGGGAAGGGACTCAAATGGGTTCTGTATATTCGGATTGATGGGGTCAGACAATTCTATGCTTACTCCCACTTCACTCTCTCCAAGATCAAAACCTTGAACATGCTGCTTCGTCTGAAATCCAAGGACATGGCCACGTATTGCTCTGTAACAGAACAGATATTGGAAGGAAATGAATCGGAACCCAGGCAAACTTTCCTTTGCTCCCAGATGCTCTCCAAGTCGATGCTGCTGGAAAGGACTAGGGTGGATGACAACATTAGAAGGAGACCAAGAGCCTACAGACTACCTTAAATGTCCCAGTCCTTAATTTTGGCAAATTAACCTCTTTGTTTTAAATTGGTCTATAAGGCTTAATTTGAAGTGTTTTAACTAAGTGGAAAATGTTGTGAAAAGAAGAAATCCAGAAGAATATTTCTGTTTCCATATATCACAACTCACACACGGCACTTACACTCAAAACCCAAACCACCAACAGTCATTGGTTCTACAGGTGAACCCCTGCTTCCATCATTCCCCAGACAAAGGTTCATCGGTGTTTGAGAGTTCCATGTCCCAGCACATTTTGGTAACATTCCAGTGGCTACTTACAATATTCTCCATGTTCTTTGTTCTCAAACTAAGTATCTAGCCTGGGTGACATGCCCAGGGGGGTGGGGGGGTACCACTACTGGCCAAAATAATTAAAATTACTGTTTTGAGGAATAACACCATCATGTTAGACATCATTTGATGCATAATTTCATGCAAAATGCAATGAAACAAACTGTATTGAAACATCTCTATTCTACCAAAAGTTATAGCCAAATAGCCAGCAGGTTGATAGGGGCAATGATACAGTCCCACGCCCACCATCTGGGGTGTTGCCAGGCCCACTGCATGGGAGGAGGTTCATCATGGGGCAATGCGCTGGCCTCCCACGTGGGGTGATGCAAACCCTAGGGATACCTATGGGGAAGAGGGAAGACTGATGAATTGGAGGTTGGAAAAGGAGCTGGACATACAAACAGGAACTTGGTGCTTCATTCCTTGCCCTTCTAGAGAAGCATTCCTTCCCAAATCTGGCATGACATCTCCTGCTTTTCCATTCTTCTCACTTGGGGGCACCAATTTTGTGCAGAAAAGTATACAAACTGCCAGAAATACCAAAGGATTCTAAAGTTCCAACTTTTTCTGCCGCTTTTTATTATCCATTCATATTTGCACACATTAAGGTCCAATAGTTCACAAGGACATCTGCAAGAGGGATCTGAAGGCCTTAGGAGTGGACCTCAACAGGTGGGAAACCCTGGCCTCTGAGCAGCCCGCTTGGAGGCAGGCTGTGCAGCATGGCCTCTCCCAGTTTGAAGAGACACTTGGCCAACAGACTGAGGCAAAGAGGCAAAGAAGGAAGGCCCATAGCCAGGGAGACAGACCAGGGACAGACTGCACTTGCTCCCAGTGTGGAAGGGATTGTCACTCCCGGATTGGCCTTTTCAGCCACACTAGACGCTGTTCCAGAACCACCTTTCAGAGCGCGATACCAGAGTCTTTCCAGACTGAAGGTTGCCAACAACCAGTTTTATTTCACTTGCCTTGAAGTTTTGCTTGCTATAGTGATCTAGAAATGAATAATTCAAATGGAATAAATAAAGGTAAATCCAGAATTCCAGTCTCAGTGCATTCTGTAGATATGGGGAGTGATTCTTCAGGGGCATTCACTGTTACGTCTCCTGCACATGCCCAAGGAGATCTAGAATACCAAAGGTGCGTGCCTTTTATACAGAGTGATATGTAAATACTGGGCCAGTTTCCTGTTTAAATCAGCTGTCCTGTCCTGCCGCTGCTTCATTCAGGGACACAGCCCACTGAACCTGTGGTCACTTTCCAGTCAGTCCTCCACAAAGCAATGGAGAGAAAAAGGATCCTTTGGTTCACGTTGGCTTTCCTTTCAGCAGCCATCAGAGGTGCTTGTTCTTTCCAACATATAATTGGCATTCAAAATCAAGTTAAGATTGGGGGATATATGAAAGGTCTTTCTAATATCTCTATCTCTCTAGATGCTGAATCGCAGATCCAACTGGTGGAGTCTGGAGGGGATGTTAAAAGGCCTGGAGACTCTCTTCGCCTCTCCTGTCGAGCCTCTGGATTCACCTTCAGCAGCTATGAGATGAACTGGGTGAGACAGGCCCCAGGGAAGGGACTGGATTGGGTTGCACGCATTTATGAAAGTGGAAGCACACAATTCTATGCTGCCTTCGCTAAAGGCCGCTTCACCATCTCCAGAGACAACCCCTCCAACATGCTCTATCTTCAAATGAATAGCCTGAAACCCGAGGACACAGCCAAGTATTACTGTGCGAGAGACACAGTGAGAGGAAGTGAATCTGAAGCCCAGCAAAAACACTCCTTTGCTCCTGGCAGTTCTCCAAGTTGACTCAGCTGCAGAAGTCTGAATGGAGGCATTAGGAGACCAGCAATCCTGCATGGGTTGTGCCGACAATCTACAGCACATATTTGTGTGGCTGTCTGAGAGTGTAAAGGCCAAACACTTGGTCCAAAACCAGCATACTAAAGGCTGCCCTGTATGTATGGCACGATCCACTGCCACCTAACCATCTTTCACAGATTTTTCCCTTATTGTATCACCATCGGCACCAGACCCCACCATCACGGAGGGCTGCTAACTCTGACTGATGTAATTCCTGGAGATGTTCTTTTCCAGCACAATATAAGGTCATTAAACCTGGAAGGCCCCGATAGAATCTCCAAGCGTGATTCAGCCTTTGCTTAGTGACTCCCGGAAATGCAGACCAATCCACGAGGCTTGATAACCCCATTGGCAGCCCTGTCGTGTTAGTGTTGGGATCGCTTTCTGACAAAGGGTTTGACAATGAGTGAGACACCCTCCCGCCCCCCCACTTGCATATAGAGATCCAGCCTCAGAAGAGAGAGCCCCAAGGGTTGCGGATGCCATTCTCCATTTAGACTCCTGGGGGGGGGGGGGCACTAGTGACCCTATTGAAAGTATAATGGTCCACCTTTCTGTGACACATTTCAGTGGTCCAGAGAATTTCCTGGTCATCATCTCAGTCATCTTTTCAGAAATCCAGAATGTGGTCCATGATTATAATCCTCCATATGGTGGAGGGTGGAGGCTGCTTGAGGTGGTGGCCAGGACATATGCTCCTGTGTGTTGCTTTTGCAACAGCCAGAAAGCAGGTGAGGCTGTCAGAACACCAGTTCCGCTGGTGTAAAGCTGCAATAGGATCGGGCTAGACATCAGTGGTTTGCAGTCGTTGCTCCCATCTTGTCAGGGAACGCCTCACCTTGTTCTCTTAGAACCAGGCAAACGTACATGGCACAGAACCAAGTCTACTTCTTCACCTTTCTTCTCTCCTGCTATTGTTTGATGAAGCTAAGTTTCTAGACCTCAAGCATGCATAGAAAAACCTTGAATTGTGTGTTGGGGAGGGAAGCCTGCTTAATCTGGAGGTTGGAAAAGGAGCTGAATATGCCAAAAGAGTCTTACAGCTTCATTCCTTGCCTTTTGTTGGAAGTATTCCTTTACCAAACCTAGCATGACAACTCTCTCTTTTCCTTCCTTCTCACTTGGGGGGAGCAGAGATGCACAGCAAAGTATACAAAATGCCAGTAACTATGACCAAAATAAAATGGGACTGCCAGAGATGCTGGGTTGTGGTTTCAACAGCCAGGCTGGAGACATCCTCAGCTGTGTGCTTCGAAAGGAAGACACTCCAGTCCCTTGGGAGTTGCGCTCCTCGAGAGACTTCCCCACAATTTGCACTCCTCGAGAGACTTCCTCTGAAACCCAAGGCACACTGCATATCTGTTAATATTCCCTTATATCTACTGCCAATGGTGCTTGCCTTTCAAAGATGTTTTCCATTCCTGCATCCTCCTCTCATTTGTCTCTTTCTTGTCATGGAGCTTTATAAAGGTGAGATATTGAGTGATTTGGCATCCACACTGCTATGACTTCAAATTGCAATATGTGCCTCTAATTCTGATCCTGCTCTTCATAGGCAAGTAATTTTTACCTGAAGCCTTATCTATTGGATACCTCCTGTGTTTTCTTGGAAAAAAATATCTCCCTTCCTGGCACATATTTGAAACCCTGCATCCCAAGAGATAGTCAACCCACAGATATTGTTGTTGGCAACCTTCAGTCTTGAAAGACTATGGTATCGCGCTCTGAAAGGTGGTTCTGGAACAGCATCTAGTGTGGCTGAAAAGGCCAATTCGGGAGTGACAATCCCTTCCACACTGGGAGCAAGTGCAGTCTGTCCCTGGTCTGTCTCCCTGGCTATGGGCCTTCCTTCTTTGCCTCTTAGCCTCAGACTGTTGGCCAAGTGTCTCTTCAAACTGGGAAAGGCCATGCTGCACAGCCTGCCTCCAAGCGGGCTGCTCAGAGGCCAGGGTTTCCCACCTGTTGAGGTCCACTCCTAAGGCCTTCAGATCCCTCTTGCAGATGTCCTTGTATCGCAGCTGTGGTTTACCTGCAGGGTGCTTTCCTTGCACGAGTTCTCCATAGAGGAGATCTTTGGGATCCGCCCATCATCCATTCTCACAACATGACCGAGCCAATGCAGGCGTCTCTGTTTCAGCAGTGCATACATGCTAGGGATTCCAGCTCATTCCAGGACTGTGTTGTTTGGAACTTTGTCCTGCCAGGTGATGCCGAGGATGCGTCGGAGGCAGCGCATGTGGAAAGCGTTCAGTTTCCTCTCCTGTTGTGAGCGAAGAGTCCATGACTCGCTGCGGTACAGAAGTGTACTCAGGACGCAAGCTCTGTAGACCTGGATCTTGGTATGTTCCGTCAGCTTCTTGTTGGACCAGACTCTCTTTGTGAGTCTGGAAAACGTGGTAGCTGCTCACTACCACAGATACCACAGATACAGATACACAGATACAGATACTACTCCAATATCACAGATACAGATACCACAACCCACAGATACTCATGTTCAAAGGACATGGAGAGCAACTATTGTAAAGTCTTGAATGTGGGTTGTCATTGGAAAGGATTCAGCGATTCTAGCTTTCTCAGGTGCTTTCAACTGCTATTTTATTTTTTGCTTTTATTTGTATACATTACGTTATAGTCATTCATTTTATTTAAACTGCTTAGATGCTTTGCCTGGAAAGTGTGATGCAGAAACGCCTAAAATGAACACAATACAGAAACAAATTAAATCTAGAGTTGTTTGTCCAGAACATTCCATAGAAAGAGTTATCCAGCTCTGTGTTCAGAATGATGCACGCTATGTATGCACAAAGAGATACACATTGTCAAAGACCTGCTGTGTTTGCCTTTTATCCTGAGAGATATGTAAATCCAGGGTCCATTTCCTGTTTAAATCAGCTGTATATTCACCCTGTCCTAGCCACGTTCAAAGACAAAATCCGTGTCTCTGTGTCCTCTTTCCACTCATTCTCCCTCAAAGCCACACAGAGAAAATGATCTTTTGGCTCCTGTTTGTTCTCTTTTCAGCGGCAGTCAGAGGTAGTTGTTCTTCTCAAGATACAGTTGGCAAGCAAAAGATAATTACATTCTGGGGATAACCTAAAGGGTTTTTTCTAATATCTCTTTCCAGATGTTGAGTCACAAGTCCAGCTGGTGGAGTCTGGAGGAGAAGTGAAAAGACCTGGAGAGTCCATCCGCCTCTCCTGCCGGGCCTCCGGGTTCACCTTCAGCAGCTATGGGATGCACTGGGTGCGACAGGCTCCTGGGAAGGGACTGGAGTGGGTTGCACGGATATACACTGATGGAAGCAGGCAATTCTATGCTGACTTTGCCAAAGGCCGCTTCACCATCTCCAGGGACAAGCCCTCCAACATGGTCTATCTGCAAATGAACAGCCTGAAATCCGAGGACACAGCCATGTACTACTGTGTGAGACAGCCCCACAGTGAGAGGAAGTGAATCTGAAGCCTGACAAAAACCCTCCTTCGCAGTGAATCACTGTTCACTGAAGTGCTCTAAAGCTGGTAGATGTTCTCCAGAAGTGTTTCAGTAGCTCCGGTAGTACTCTTAGAAGCATTCAGTACTGCAGAATTCAATCACATTGTTTCTTCAATCATCTTGTAGAGAGTAATCAGACTTTCTTCCCTCTCTGCCTGCTGGGCAGCTGGGCAGCTGCCTGCTGGGCTGACACAAGGCAAACACCCCTGGCTTTTTATACCCTTAGCTCCGCCTAGACTCATCATGATTAAAACCTTAACCAGAGGGCCAATCGGATGGTAGGGTTTTGATCCATCACCGGATTGGTCAGCCATAAGTCTGGGCCAATCAGATTTCGATCCTGCATAACTTGCACATATATCAGGGGCCCAGAGTGGCTCAGCCAGAGTGGATCAGCGGAAACTTTTCCCCTTACCTCTGGGTAAGGCAGCCCAGTCAAACTGCATCTGAGAGTCCAGTCACAGTCAGCATCACAGTCAAAAGCCATTCTGAACAAAAATGTCTTAAGACCTCCTAGGAGGAAGCAGTTCTAGATTACAGGGGGAGAGGGTTCCATAGTTATGGGGCCACTGCCAAGAAGGGGGTCCCTATTCCTCACTGTCATCGCCTGCATCAATGGCAACACAGCTAAAAGTGCCCTCTTTGATAACCTCAATGAATGAACAAGGCAGTAAAAAGACCATAGAGGGCCTTAAGATCAAAACTGGAAACCTTGAACTGTGCCTGGAAATCAGCCAATATCCAGAGTAGTCAATGGAGCAACAGCCTACTGAGTTAAACCAAGGAGCCCAGCAACCGCACAGACAGCTGCATTCTGCACTAATTGCAGCTTCTGAAGGGTCTTCAAGGGCAGTCCCATGCTGAGTGTGTTACTGTAATCTAACCTTGATGTCACCAAGCCATGGGTCACTGTGGCCAGATCCAAATGACTTGGGTATGGTTGGCCAGCTTTAGGGTTTTGAGGTAGCCTATTACTGAGCTTTGTACTGTATTTATCTTTATTTATTATAATAAAATAGCACCTACAGTTCCTAGAATGCAGCACTACGCCTTCTCTTCCTGCTCACACTGCATTCTGGGGCTACTTTAGAGAAATGAAGAAGTCTCAGAGCTACCAGGAAGAGATTGCAGGCAGCTTGGAAGGCTGCCTGCAGTCCTGTAAACGCAGTTTTGTTGCAATAATGTCAAGCAAGATTCTCTGTCTTTTAAAAAGGTGTCCTCGGTATCTACGGTTTCCAGTGCCTGTGGGGTGGGGGTGGGGGGGTGAATGGAACCCTGTGGATACCAGGGCATACCTGTAGACCCAGAATTCCAGTCTCAGTGCATTCTGTAGATATGGGAAGTGGTTCTTCAGGGGCATTCACTGTTATGTGTCCTGCACATGCACAAGAAGATCTAGATCACCAAAAGTGTGTGCCTTTTATGCAGAGTGATATGCAAATGCTAGGACAGTTTCCTGTTCAAATCAGCTGTATGCTTGTCCTACCCCAGCTTCATTCAGAGATACAACCCATGTATATGTGGACAAATTCCAGTCCGTCCTCCCCAAAGCAATGGAAAGTAAAAGTATCTTTTGGCTACCATTTGTTTTTCTTCCTACAGCCTTCAGAGGTCATTGCTCCTCCCAAAATATACTTGGGAAGCAGATGACAATCACATTCTCTGGGATAATGTAACAGGTTTTTCTGTTATCTCATTCTAGATGTTGAATCACAGGCCCAGCTGGTGGAGTCTGGAGGGGATGTTAAAAAGCCTGGCGACTCCATCCACCTTTCCTGTCAGGCTTCTGGATTCACCATCATGTCGTACCCCTGCCCAGAAGGGCAGCGCCACTTTGGTAGACAGGTGTGTAGGTTCTGTCCAGTGCCGCTGAGACCGAATAAGCAGACACTGAAAGGTGGAAGGCTATGAAGATTCTTTATTCAACAAGACATGTCTGTGACCTTTGAGAGCTTGCACACTCAAATTCAAAGGCAATTCTTTGGGCTTTTGATGTCCCTTTTATACATTTCAGTTATTATTCAAAACACAATCCCCCCAAAAGGGTGTTAACCTTCCCTGGTAACATTCCACTGACCTTCTCATGCACTCGGCGCCCACCCCTCTTCACTGTCCTCCTCATGGCTCCTGTCCCCACCTTCTTAAAGGGAAGTAGTCTGGTATCGGTCTGCCTGTTGAACATGTCCTGCTATTTTTGTTTTTAGCTATGATGATGCTATTGTCTGCGGTTTTTGTTAGCTGTCAGCAAAGGGTCTTTTAATAATAAAATTTGCAAGGCAGCAAGTCTGGAGCTTTTCCATTAAGTTCATACTTGGCCTGTCTTTGTTCTGCACCCCCTCCCTCTGTCCTGTATTGATGGTTGTTACAAGTTACTTTGAGAGGAAAGAAGGGGGTCCAAGACAGGTAATTAGGTAGCAATCAGAAACTATGAGATGAACTGGATGAGACAGGCTCCTGGGAAGGAACTGGAATGGCTTGCGAATATCAGCCACTATGGGAACCCACAGTACTACTCTGACTTTGCAAAAGGCCGCTTCACCATCTCCAAGAATATTCCCACTAACATGTTGTACCTGCAAATGAACAGCCTGAAGCCAGAGGACACGGCCATGTATTACTGTGCAAGAGACACACACAGTGAGAGGAAGTGAATCTGGAGCTGGGCAAAAACCTCCCCTTTACTCCTGGCAGCTCTCCAGGTTGATTCAGCTGGGCAGTCATTTCCCTGAATTTCTAGCCAGTCAGCAAAAAAAAAATGACTAAAAGTATAATTCTATCCATTACCCCCCACCCCCTACGATGCACTGACATCAAAATGGTGACTTCTGCATCCTATGGGGGGAGCAGTGCAGGAGTCTCCTCGGGTTAAGGTAATATTTAGTCCCTTACCTTGCCCCTGTTACCGTCAACCTCCCATTTTGCCCACTCCTCATTCACCCCACTTGCCATGCCCTCACGCCCCCTCCTGGCTTACTTTTGTCAGAGAGCAGTGGGAGAAGAGGTGGAATAGGCAGTAAAGTGCACAGATGAACTGCTGTTTGTGCCCCTGTTGAGACTGGAGCTGACCCATCATTGGGTGGTGCGCGCAAGATAGGGCTGTATGTTCAAAGTATTTGTAGAGAGATTGAGCCTGAATGTATCCAACTGTACCTGCGGTTAATCATCTTGGCCAACCCTCTCCAGTCTTTGCATGAACCTCCCCTGCTTATAACCCAACAAGACACCAAACTGTCACTTTAAAACTGTTGATAGCCAAAGTTCTTAAAACTCTTAACTCAAATTGGGAGGTCAAAGACCAGAAAACCAGGCATAATACCTATGTATGCATCTTCCTCCACTCATGAACCTCCTTCTCTGTGCACCATGAATTAACCACAGTCAGCAAATTTCGAGGGAACACAACCTGCCTGTGTCAAAATCTTGCAGATCTACAGGGGCAAGGCACTCAATTTTAATAAACACACAGTGAAACCCCTAAGACTAAAAAATGGGGAATTTCACAAAAGGGATGTAGAGGCTACTGTTTTATTAGCCGGTCTCCCTCTATCACAGTACCACAGTAGCCTGCACTGTGAGTGGGAAGGAAAGGACAAAACCCACTCCCCTCCCAGACCCTCCTGGTTTGCCCTCCCTGCCAGACCCTCCCCTCCTATGATCCTTCCCACTGGCACTAAGAGGAGATTTCTTGTTTTATTAAGCTGCCTCCAATCACTGACTTGGAACTACCAGAACACTCTTTTGGCTTGCAATTGACTACTAGGTGTGGGGTACAAACTCCGCATGAGAATAATTTTTACAAAATGTGCCACACAAGGGGTCTAAAATAGAAAACTGAGAATAGACATAAGAACAGAAGAACAGCCCCACTGGATCAGGCCACAGGCCCATCTAGTCCAGCTTCCTGTATCTCACAGCGGCCCACCAAATGCACACCAGACCTCATTCTGGTGCCCTCCCTTGCATCTGGCATTCTGACATAGCCCATAGATGTGGGATGTATACATTTGTAATTCATTTAACTGCCTTGGAGATTTGTATGCAAAAGTTGGTGCACAAATACCTAAATAAAACACAGTACATAAATAACATCAAAACCAAAATCCCTATCCTGGGGCATTCTGTAAATATGGGAAGCAATTATCCAGGTCCTTTCCTGAACCATAAGTCCTGTGAATGCACAACAAGATACAGATCAAATTCTGTGGTTTTGTTCTTTTATCCTGATATGCAAATACACGGCCAATTCCCTCTTTAAATCAGCTGTATGTTCACCCTGCCACAACCACAATCAGAATCACAACCCCTGAGTGTTGGTGGCCACTTCCCAGTAAATTGATCTCAAATAACACAGAGAAAAATGATCTTCCGGTTCCAATTTGTTTTCCTCTCAGCATCTATCAGAGGTAATTGATTCTCTCAAGATAAACCTGGGAAGCAGAAGAGAATTACTGTAAATTCTAGCCAATAACTTGACAGGTTTTTCTAATATCTCTTTCATTCTAGATGTTGAACCGCAGGTCCAGCTTGTGGAATCTGGAGGGGACATCAAAAAGCCTGAGGAGTGCCTCCGTCTCTCCTGTGGGGCGTCTGGATTCAGCTTCAGCAGCTACGAGATGAACTGGCTGCGACAGGCTCCTGGGAAGGGAGTGGAATGGGTTGCAATGATAGACAATGATGGGGATGTGGAATATTATGCTGACTCCGTGAAGTGCCGCTTCGCCATCTCCTGGAACAGGCAGTCAAACATGGTATATTTGCAAATGAACAACCTGAAAACTGAGGACACAGCCCTGTATTACTGTGCAAGAGACTTCCTCACAGTGAGAGGTAGTGAATCTGAAGCCTGGCAAAAACCCACCTTCACACTGAGTTACTATTCACTGACATACAATGGTGTAGTTAGAGGGGGTTCAAAGCACTATGTTTTTTTCAGGGAGTCTCACCACAGTGTGCAAGCAGCTCATCTGCCTCCTCTTTGGAGCTAAACTGGGCAGGGGGAGCAAAATGGAGACTTTTGCCTCCGTTTTGCTCTCATCTCCTGGAATCAGTGGAGATGATGCAAATGCCCAGGTGCAAATGCCCCAGGTGTGGAGCCTCACGTACCTCTAGGACCGCATGGAAGCCTCCCTGAGGTTCCTGATGGGCTTGGAAACTATGCTTCCAGTTTGCTGGAGGTACAGTTTAAAGCATCAAGGAAGCTTCAGGAGTCTCCCCTGACGTGTCCTAGAATCGTATGAGGCACCATGTGCTCCAGGTAAGTGGGGGGGGGGACAGATTTGTGCACAGGGGATGGCGGCATTCCGCAGGCAGGTGCCATTGCGGATCCTTGCCCCAGGGCATGGGTCTGGGGACGTTTGCGACTGCCTGGAATGGCTCCGAAGGGGATGGGCTACTTGCAAGCTGAGGTGAGGCTCTGTGCAAAACTTAGTGCTTTGCACCCCCTCTATCTACGCCGCTGACGACATGCTCTGAAGGAAGTAGCCATCCTGCAGAAATGTTTCATTAACCATAGGAGTAACAAATAACAACAAACAAACCACAGCCGCAAACAAACTAGAGGACTAGACAGGGGGAGTGCATCCCTGTTGGTATGGGGTCGTAGGGCACCCCATAGCTTTGCAAAGTAATTCTCCAGGTTTCCCCACATTTTTGTGTACAGTGGATGCAGAAGGAGATCTAGATCACCAAAAGTGTGTGCTGTTTCTCGTTTATCCTGAGTGATATGTAAATGCAGGGCCAGTTTCCTGTTTAAATCAGCAGAATGCTCACCCTACCTCATTCACATTCAGAGACACAATCTCTGGGTGTAATTGGCCTCACTCTTTCCAGTCACTCTCCCTCAAAGCAACATAGAGAAAAAATGATCTTTTGGCTTCCATTTATTCTCTTTTCAGAAGCCATCAGAAGTAATTGTTCTTCCTAAAATATAATTGGCAAATAAAATTAAATTATGTTTTAGGGTGAATATAATGTGAAGGAGGGTCTTCATAATATCTCTTTCTTTCCAGATATTGAATTGCAAGTCCAGCTGCTGGAGTCTGGAAGAGAACTGAAAAGACCTGGCAACTTTGCAGAAATCAGTATAGAAATGCCGTCAGCCACAGTACATAACTAAAATTAAAAGCAGACTTCCTGCATTCCATAGAGATGGAAAGTAATTTTTTGAGTCCCTTTCTCAAATCACATGCCCTCTGACTGCAAGATATAGATCCCCAAAGAATGTGCTGCTTGCCTTTTATCCTGAGTGGTATGTAAATGCTGGGCCAGTTTCCTGTTTAAATTGCAGAATGCTCCTCCTGCCCCAGCCACATTCAGAGGCACAACCCCTGGGTATCTGAGGCCACTTTCCAAACAGCCCCACTCAAAGCAACAGAGAGAGAGAGAGAGAGAGAGAGAGAGAGAGAGAGAGAGAGAGAGAGAGAGAGGAGGGAAAATGATCTTTTGGGTCTCATTTGTTTTCCTGTCAGCGGTTGTCAGAGGTAATTCTCCTTCCTAAAATATAATTGGAAAATATGACCAAATTATGTTCTGGGGAATAATATGAAAGATCTTCATAATATCTTTTCATTTCTAGGTGTTGAATCACAGGTCCAGCTGGTGGAATCTGGAGGGGATGTGAAAAGGCCTGGAGAGTCCCTCCACCTCTCCTGTCGAGCCTCCGGGTTCACCTTCAGCAGCTATAATATGAACTGGGTGCGACAGGCTCCTGGGAAAGGACTGGAATGGGTGGCATACATTAACCCTTCCGGGAGCGTACCATACTATGCTGACTTCGCCAAAAGCCGCTTCACCATAACTAGAAACAACCCTTCAAATATGCTGTATCTGCAAATGAACAGCCTGAAATCTGAGGACACGGCCTTGTATTACTGTGCAGGAGATACAGTGAGAGGAAGTGAATCCGAAGCCTGCCAAAAACCCTCCTTTGCTCTTGGCAGTGCTCCAAGTTGTCTCAGCTGGAAGCTCATGAGTTGAATGCAGAAATTAGGGCAAGTGAGGCCAAGAACCTAAAGGATACCCTTCCAAGTTTCCATCTATAAGGATTTGCATCATCATTTTGAATGGAACCATAAAACATACACTCATATTTTGCAGCAAGTGTGTATGATATGTCAGGAAGTAATGTGGGAGATCTATTTTCATTCTCACATTTCATAACTGAGCTAGCGAATGTGTGATCCACTCTGTGCAGATTACCTATGGTCATTGGCTCTGTGGATCTTGCTTTTTACCATACCACATGGTATCTGAATCAAATGCAGCCTAGTTGCCTATACTCCTCACATTTGCCAAATAGCCAGTGAGTGTTTCTGTTCCAAAGATGTTTCGCTTCTGCATCACTCTCTGATCATTCATTCATTCATTCATTCATTCATTCATCTGATCCAGTGTTTCTCAACCAGTGGTACAGGTACCAACAGTGGTACAGGTACCAACAGCTGTACTTGAGGTGGTGACTGGTGGTATTCCTGGAACCTCTGGACACCTGCCACCCAGCAGCAAGACATATCAAACAGGCATAGGAGGCTAGGCTTGGCAGGCAGTCCTCCAAAGCAGGTTTTTCCACACTCGGAAAAGCCCTCCCGTCTTCCCTGAGCCTCTTGCAGGCATTTGTCATGTCACATCTGGCCTCCCAACCAGGAAGTAACTAGCAATGATGTCACTGCTAGTTACATCTGGTGGTACTTTGAATAGGGTGGACCATATGAAATGGTGTGATGGACAATAAACACTGAAAAACACTGATCTATTGGATTTCTATATTGCCTTCCTTGAAGGTGGCTTACAACCATTAAAACACTGAACAACGAAACACCAACCAACCAACCAACCAACCAACCAACCAACCAACCAACCAACCAACCAACCAACCAACCAACCAATCAATCAATCAATCAATCAATCAATCCACCTAATCACCAGCACCAGTTGGATTACCAGTCAAATCATGTATAAGAGTCAGTCACAGTCAGCATCCATAGTCAAAAACCATTCTAAAGGAAAATGTCTTAAGGCCCCAACAGAAGGTCTCTGAGGAGAGAGCAGTTCTCATTTCCAAGGGGGAGGAAATTCCATTTTTTGAGGTGCCACCACCGAGAAGACTCCGTTTCTCACCACCATCCACTTCATAAATGCTAAAGAGCTAAAAGAGCTTTCTCAGTGGATGGGATGAATTATATGAAATAAAATGTTCCCTCAAATACTGTAATGAAGGGAATGTAATGTTCGTTTGCATTCATTAGCTTCAGGATTTTTTCTTTTAGTATTTCTTGAGATAAAGCAGTGCAATCCTATGCAAGTCTACTCAGGACTAAGACCCATTCAATTTAATACTTCCCAGGAAGTTGTTCCCAGGGAGTATTTCTCAGGTCCCTTCCCCAAATCATATGCCCCATGAATGCTAAACACATAGATCACCAAAAGCTCTGAACGGTTCCTCTTTTATAGCAAGGGATATGTAAATGCTGGGCCAATTTCCTGTTTAAATCAGCTTGTAGGCTTGTCCTGCCCCAGCTTGGTTCAGAGGCACAACCCCCATATCTGTGGGCACACTCCAGTCAGTCCTCCACTAAGCAATGGAGAGAAAACTGATCTTTTGGCTCTCATTTGTTTTCCTATCAGCAGCCATCAAAGGTGATTGTTCTTCCCATGATATAATTGTCAACCAGAAGACAGCTATGTTCTAGGGGACGACAATGTAAAGGGTCTTTCTAATATCTCTTTCTTTCTAGATGCTGAATCACAGGTCCAGCTGGTGGAGTCTGGAGGGGACACAAAAAGACCTGGGGAGTCCCTCCGCCTCTCCTGTCAAGCCGCCGGGTTCACCTTCAGTAGCTATGGCATGGACTGGGTGCGACAGGCTCCTGGGAAGGGACTAGAATGGGTTGCTTATATTAACAGCAACGGGGGCACAACATACTATGCTGACTTTGCGAAGGGCCGCTTCACCATCTCCAGAGACAACCCCTCCAACATGCTCCATCTGCAAATGAACGGCTTGAAATCCGAGGACACGGCCATGTATTACTGCGCGAGAGACACAGTGAGAGGAAGTGAATCTGAAGCCTGGCAAAAACCCTCCTTTGCTCTTGGCAGTGCTCCAAATTGACTCAGCTGAAAAGTCACAAGAAATTAGGACAAGCGAGACCAAGAACCTAACAAATACCCTTCCAAGTCCAGTCCTTTATTTTTATGGATTTTCCTGAACATCTTGAATGGGACCATAAAACGTACATTCAGATTTTTCAGCATGTGCATTATATGATATGGCAGGAAGAAATGTGGAAGATCTATTTCCATTCTCGCATTTCATAACTGAGCTCCCAAACTTGTGATCCAGTCTGTTCAGATCACCGATGGCCGTCGGCTCGGTGGATCTTGCTTTGTACCATACCATTCAAATTATACAATGGAAATCTGTCTGGAGAGGGAAAGTTGATATATTTGGAAGCTGGAAGGGAGCTGAACATGCGAAAAAGGCCTTTTTATGGGAGGAGCCTTTCTTCACAAAAGCAGGCCTGAGAACTCCCTCCTTCCCTTTCTTCTCACTTGGGGGCAGCAGAGGTGCAGAGAATAAACACCACAAAACACCACATACTGCATAGGGAATAAAACAGGACTGCCAAAGACGGTGGTTTGTGGTTTCAACAGCCAGGCTGAGGATGTCCTCAGCTGTGTGCCGCATGGCTAATCGTGTCCACTCCCTTAAGAGCTGGACTCCTGGGGAGACTTCCCCACAATTTCCTCTGAAAGCCAAGTCAGAGAGTTCCAACTTACCGATGCAGATGCAGCCTAGTTGTTAATTGTCCCTCACCTCTATCGAAATACTGCCAGTGAGTGTTTCCATTCCAACAAGGTTTCACTTCTGCAACTCCCTCTGATTATTTACTTATTATTAATCTGATGGATTTCGTCTTTCTCCAGGTAAGGACCCCAAGGTGGCTTTCAGCCATTAAAATACTGAACAACAAAACAGCAATCAATCAATCACCAGCATCAGTTGGATACCAGTCAAAATCATATCTGGAAGTGCAGTCACAGTCAGTATTCACATTCAACAGCTATTCTAAAGAGAGGGGGAAAAAAGTCTTTAGGCCCCAAAAGAAGTCCTCTGTGGAGAGAGCAGTTCTCATTTCCAGGGGGGAGCGAATTTCATTTTTGAGGTGCCACCAGCGAGAAGGCCCTATTCCTCACCTCCATCCACTTCACCTTCATCAATGCTAAATGGTTAAAAAGACCATAAGAGCTCTACTAGTGAATGGGTTGGACTGTATGGATTAAGGCATCCCCTCAAATACCGGCTGTGCAGCATGGCCTTTCCCAGTTTGAAGAGACACTTTGCCAACAGTCTGAGGCTAAGAGGCAAAGAAGGAAGGCCCATAGCCAGGGAGACAGACCAGGGACAGACTGCACTTGCTCCCGGTGTGGAAGGGATTGTCACTCCCGGATTGGCCTTTTCAGCCACACTAGACGCTGTGCCAGAACCACCTTTCAGAGCGCGATACCATAGTCTTTCGAGACTGAAGGTTGCCAATACAGTAATACAAATACCCTGGCCCTTGAGCCATAAAGGGCCTTAAAGGTAAAAACCAGCACCTTGAATTGTTCTCGGAAACAAACTGGCAGCCAGTGTAACTGCCACAGAGCAGCCTGCTGAGTTAAAACAATGAGTAGGCACAACAGGGGTGGATGCATTCTGCAGTAGTAACAGTTTTTAAACAGTCTTCAAGGGCAGCCCCATGTAGAGTGCATTACTAAGGCATGGGTCACCGTGGCCAAGTTTGAATGACCCAGGTAATGTTGCAGATGTTGAATCAGCCGAAGCTGAATGAAGGCTCCCCAAGCCACAGTCACCACATGGATATCGAAGATCAGCTGTGGATCCAGAAGAAACCCCAGACCAGAAATTAGTCTCTTCCTTGTAAGGAAATTTCATAAATATTTGAGACCCAGGACGGTGCAGTGCTTCTGGTGTTGGAGTAAAGCTGGAAGATCCAGGTTCAAACCTATGCTCAGCTATGAAGCTTCTGGGGTGAACCTGGGCCAGTCACTATCTCTCCGCTTCATCTACCTCGCAGGGTTGTTGTGAAGTCAAAAAGGAGGGAAGGGTTCAAGTACATCACCCTCAGCTCCTTGGAGAAAGGGTGATATAAAAATATGAAATATAGACATGAGATAATGTTTTGGTTTCCTCACTTTTATGACAGCCAAAGGATAGTGTGCCTATAATTCTGAACCTCATCTTCAGAATTATGAAATCTTCATAATTCAGAATCTTCAGCCATGAAAGAATGACTACCTTGATAGTATTCATATGGAGGAAGCCTGTTCTATTCTGTTCATCTCTACCTAAAATTAACCATATGTCCTTAACTTGGCCATCTGTTATCCAATCTTTGCATTAACCTCCTTTATTTGTCCCCAACTAGCACTGGGAATATTCCCAGATGGTTTAAAAAAATATCAAAAAGGGCATTAATTCTGAATCTTTCCTTTAGGGGGGGAGAGAGTGGGGGATGTAAAACTGAGGCACTGGAAACAGGGGGTGGTATTGTTGTACAAATCTTTCCTGTTTGATACCGTCCCTCACTGTGCCCCACAAATTTACCATGGCAGGAAGAAAGAGAAGCAGCATGACCTGCCTAAATCAAAATCATGCAAATCGATCAGAATGAGGCACTAACCTGGAATCAACACATAATTAAACCCCAGGGTTCAGTTAATGGGGCCTGCACAAAGAGGATGTTCAGGTGATCTGCTTATTAGCCTGAACCTGATTGTCTTCTAAGGAGAAGTTCATGCATAAGCAGGCACCATATAGCATTTTCCTCATCGCACCACTGGAGAAATTGATAATGATGTGAATGCAATACATGAGCTCAAGGATCTTTTTCTTTTAATCATTCTTGAGATAAAACAGTGCAATCCTATGTACGTCTACTCAGGGCTAAGCCGCATTCAATTTAATTCTTCCCAGGACGTGGTTATAAGATTGCAGCATAAATCTCCCTTCCTCTCCCATGCTTGGAAACTGCACCCCAAGAGATGATTCGCCCACAGATAAACATGCGCTAAGGCCAGACTATAGTAATGTGTGAATTGTGGGTTGCCTTTGAGAAGCTTTCAAAATCGCCAACTTTCTCGGCGGCTTCCACTGTTTTTAATGTTTTCATTACTCATTCTTATTTGTATACATTATGGTGTGAAAATTCAGGCTTCCAAGTGGAAGCTTCAGCAGCAAATGGGTCAAAATGCCTCAAGTGAACCCAATAAAATATCATGTTAAATCCAGACTTCCTGTCCTGGGACATTTTGTGGATGTGGGAAGTAATTCTTCAGGTTCACCCACCACCATCTACACTGTGTGCACAATGGTTTGCAAATGCCTGAATTTGTCTTTTATCCTGAGCGATATGTAAATGTAGGGCCAGTTTCCTGTTTAAATCAGTTGAAGGTTTCCCCTGCCACAGCCACCTTGAGAGACACAACCCTGAGGGGCTGTGGCCACATTCCAGTCAGTCTTCCTCAAAGCAGCAGCGAGAAAAATGATCTTTTGGCTCTCATTTCTTGTCTTTTCAGCAGGCATCAGAGGTAATTCTTCTTCCCAAAATACAGTTAGCATAAAAAGTATATTCTAGGGGATAACATGAATGTCATTAAAATTATATCTCTTTCTTTCCAGATGTCCAATCTCAGGTCCAGCTGGTGGAGTCTGGAGGAGACATCAAAAAGCCTGGGGAGTCCCTCCGCCTCTCCTGCCGAGCCTCTGGGTTCACCTTCAGCAGCTACTGGATGAGCTGGGTGCGTCAGGCTCCTGGGAAGGGACTGGAATGGGTTGCTTATATTAACAGCAACGGGGGCACAACATACTATGCTGACTTTGCCAAAGGCCGCTTCACCATCTCCAGAGACAACCCCTCCAACATGGCGTATCTGCAAATGAACAGTCTGAAATCTGAAGACACGGCCATGTATTACTGTGCGAGAGACACAGTGAGGGGAAGTGAATCTGAAGTCTGACAAAAATTTCCCCTTTTACTCCTGGCAGCTCTCTAGGGGCACATTCCTACCCTTCGTTGGAACAGGCAAGCTAAGAGGCTTGTGCTGTATCCAGTACAGGATAGGGGCCCAAGGCAACTCAGCCAGAGGCAAGGGGAAACTTTTCCTCTTACCTCCGGTTAAGGTGCCCGTGCCCCTATGGATCTCTTTGGACTTGCGCCACTTCCACATTCATCAATCAAGGCAATCCAGATCGTCTCCATCTCATAGCCTGATCTGAAAGAGATCCAGGTAATCCGCTTCGTCCAGAGTCCTAGGTGGCCTTGAACCAGTCACTACCTCTCAGCCTAACCTTCCTCACAGGGTTGTTGTGAAGACAAACAAGAGGGCAAAAAATGTGAAAAATAAATAAACATATATGAGGTAATGAGTGCTTTGGTTTCCTCAGTACTATTGCAAGAGGAGTATGTGCCTTTAATACTGACTCTCATCTATTTAGCTAGTTATTTATTAACATTTATTATTAACAGTATTTATATACCGCTTTTCAACTAAAAGTTCACAAAGCGGTTTACAGAGAAAAATCAAATAACTAATGGCTCCCTGTCCCAAAAGGGCTCACAATCTAAAAAGATGCAAAGGAATACCAGCAGACAGCCACTAGAACAGACAGTGCTGGGGTGAGGTGGGCCAGTTACTCTCCCCCTGCTAAAAAAAGGAGCACTCACTTGAAAAAGTGACTCTTACCCAATTAGCAGGTAAGTCATTAGTTATGAAAAACTACCCAATTAGTCATTAGTTATGAAAAATGACTACCTTGAAAGTATTTATAGAGAGGGAGCCTGAGTCTATTCATCTCTACCTAAGGTTCCTCATATATGCCTAAACTTGGCCATTGGTTCTCTAGTCTTTGCATTCACCTCCCCTGGAATTCAACTAGCTCTGGACTAGCTAGTCCAACTAGTATCTCCCAACCAGCTCTGGAAATACTCCCAAATAAGCACTTAAAATGGGAAAGAGTACTAATTTTTGAATCAAATTTATTGGGGGGGAGAGTGAAATGTGGGCACTGGAAAAAGGGGGAGGCATTGATGTAGAAGTCTTTTCTAATTTATGCCTCTCCCTCTGTGTACCATAAATTATCCATGGCGGGTAGACAGAGAAGCAGCATGGCCTGCCTGTGTTGAGATATTGCAAATCCATCAGGATGGGGCACTAAACTGGAATGAAGACATAGTGAAACCCCAGGATCCAGACCACAGGGAGTCTGCAAAGGGAATGTTCAGGTGACCAGCTTATTAGCTTGAATCTGGCTCTTGGTCTCTTCTTCAGGTGACCAGCTTACTAGCCTGAACCTGGCTTTCTTCTCTTTTCTATGGGGTGTGAACAGGCACCACACAGTTTCACCACCTATTTCCACTTATGTGTTGATGTGAATGCAGTATGTTCCTTTTGCATTCATTCGTTCCAGTATTTTTCTTTTACCATTATTTGAAATAATGCAATCCTATGCATGTCTATTCAGAACTAAGCCCCAATAAATTTAATGACATCTATCTATCTATCTATCTATCTATCTATCTATCTATCTATCTATCTATCTATCTATCTATCTATCTATCTATCTATCTATCTATCTATCTGTCTCTGTGTCTCTCTGTCTCTCTCTCTGTCCTCCTTTTTCCGTCACAACAACCCTGTGAGGTAGGTAAGAATGATAGTGACTGGCTCAAGGTCACATAGGTAGCTTCATGACTGGGTAGGGATTTGAATCAGCATCAATCTCCCTTCCTTTCACATGCTTGAAAACCTGAACCCCAAGAGATGATCCCCCCCCTCAGAAAAAAAACATGCTCTAAGGACACCCAGGCCAGACTATTGTGTTATACATAGGCTGCCATTGAGAAGCATTCAAAAGCTCCAAGGTTTTCTGCTTCTTCCCCCAGTTGCTTTAATATTCATTCTTATTTGTATCTGTTGGCATCCTTCAGTCTCAGAAGACTATGGTATCGTGCTCTGAATGGTGGTTCTGGAACAGAGTGTCCTCTCCAGTGCGCGAAGCCTGGGTAAAGTAGATATGGAGGATAGCAAATCCCCCCTCTCCATGTCACTGAAATGATCCAATGGAAAGGCAGAGGCCAATACGGTTGGTTCCAGCGGCGTCGCAGGAGTTGCCAGAACGTGACTGTTTTCAGCCATGAACTGCCTCAGGGACTCTGACTCCAGATTTTGCCTCAAGGTTGACTCCTGAAGCCTTTTCCATAACTGGATGTAGCCACAAGGCAGTGGAAGTTTGGGATCAGAGTTTTCCTGCTCTCAGATGAGCTGCCTTCACAGGCTGACGAGTCCCATCTACCCGGTGGCTGTTTAGTCGCCTCTTATGACAAGTACAGCCAAACTGAGGGACTATTCTTATCCCCAGCCCCCAGGGGATTTATTTGTATATGTTACGTAAAATAATTCTTATTTTATTGTAAGATGCATGGAAATGCCTAAAATTTAGCTACAGAGAAACCTAAAATGAACACAATAAAAATATAATGTTAAACCCAGAATTCCTGACCTTGGTCATTCCACAGATATGAGAAGTAATGCTTCAGGTTCACCTATGTCTATGCAAAAAGCAATACAGTTGACAAATGCCTCTGTTTGTCTTTTATCCTGAGTGATATGCAAACACTGGTTCAGGTTCCTGTTTAAATCAGCAGAATGCATGCCCTTTCCAGATGCAGAGACACAACCTCTGTGTGTCAGTGGCCACCCTTTCAAAGCAACAAAGAGAAAAATGATATTGTGGCTCCCATTTCTTGTCTTTTCAGCAGTCATTGGAGGTTTGTTTTTCTTCCCAAGATGTAATCTAGATAGAAAAGCAAGTTTTATTTGAGAGATATCATGACATTTTTTTTAAAAAATAATATCTTGTTCTTTCCAGATATCAGATCCCAAGTCGAAATGATGGAGTCTGGAGGGGACATCAGAAAACCTGGGGAGTCCATCCACCTCTCCTGTCAAGCCTCTGGGTTCTCCTTCAGCAGCTACTGGATGGGCTGGGTGCGACAAGCTCCTGGGAAGGGACTGGAATGGGTTGCACGAATTAGCAATACTGGAAGCGAAATATACAATGCTGACTTTGCACAAGGCCGCTTCACCATCTCCAGAAACAACCCTTCAAACATGCTCTATCTGCAAATGAAGTATCTGAGACCCAAAGACACGGCCATGTATTACTGTGCGCGGGACACAGTGAGAGGAAGTGAATCTGAAGCCTGGTTTAAACCTCCCCATTACTGCTGGCATCTCTCCAAGATGACACAGGTTGAATGAAGAAATTAGGACAAGTGAGGCCAGGATCCCAACGGACACCCTTATGAGTCCCAATCCCTAATTAAATGGATTCACACAGTATTGGCTTAAGTGGGACCATAACACATAAATTCAAGTATTTCAACTAGTGTGTGAAATGATGCAGCAAGAATAAATCTAGACATTGTATTTCCATATTCAGATATCATAACTCAGCTAATACACTTGTTATCAGCTCTGTTCAAACCATCAATAGTCGTTGGCTCTACAGATCTTGTTATCACCATTCCCAAGATGTCAGGACACCAGGGTCCAAGACCTTCTCATCCCACCAGTTTTTGGGAACATTATTATTAACAGTATTTATTTACATAAGAACATAAGAAGAGCCCTGCTGGATCAGGACAAAGGCCCATCTAGTCCAGTTTCCTGTATCTCACAGTGGCCCACCAAGTGCCCCAGGGAGCACACAAAACAACAGACACAATCTGTGTCCCGGTGCCCTCCCCTGCATCCGGCAATCAGAGGCAGCCTTGCTATACTTTCACCTTTCTTTCAGTCTTGGTTTCTACTAGTTCTTAACTATGCAAAAGAAGTGGTGTTTGCATATGGGGGAGGCAGGCCTGATAGATCTGGAAACTGGAAAGGAACATGCAAACAGGGACGTGGTGCTTAATTCATTGCTTGCTTATATAGGAAGCATTTCTTCGCAAAAACTGACATGGCACCTCCTTCCTTCCTTCTCATCTGGGGGCAGTAGTGATACACAGGGGGGGAAAATGCAAAAAACTGACAGCCATGACTGCCAATGATGTGGTTTATGCTTTCAATGGCAAGGCTAGGGATTTCTCCAGCCATGTACTTCAGAAGACTGTCCACTCCTTTGAGAGGTTCCCTCCTCAGGAGATTTCCCCTCAATTTCCTCTGAAAGTCATAGCAGAGTTACCCAATTTATAGCCCACTCCGATCCCCCTAAAAGCCCCCTCCAATATTCTCCTTTGAAAACGATGGTCTTCTTACTTCATCCTTGACCTAAATGTGCCTTCTTGCCACTTCAGAATTATAATTTCTGCCCTACTTCTCTATTAGCATAAAATGGGTTGGCACATCTCAATCAACACCCCAGAATGCCATATACAAGGGATGGCACCAGGATGCAGGTCTCTTGTTCCCTTGTGTGCTCCCTGGGGCATTTGGAGGGCCACTGTCAGATACGGGAAGCTGGACTCGATGGGCCTTTGGGCTGATCCAGTGGGGCTGTTCTTATGTAAAAAATTTTCTGCTTGATGATGTCACTTCTGGTCATGACATCACTTCTGGTGGGTCCTGACAGATTCTCATTCCAAAAATTGGGTCTAGAATATGTGAGAATTATTCTAGAGATATTCAGGATAGACTATCACAATGTATTAAATGTGAATGTCCTTTGAAAAACATTCAGTACCTCCATCCTTTTCTGCTGCTTTCACCAGTTGCTTTATTATTCACTCTCTTTTTTTGGTATGCATTAAGGTACAATCATTCACTTTATCATAAGCTGCCTTTGGACTTTGCTTGCCTAAAAGCTGTTGAAATGCTTAACGGCGCAATCCTAACCAACTTTCCAGCACTGACCTAACCACAACGCAGCTCCAAGGGAAGGTAACACATGCCCTTACCTTAAGGAGGCCCGCTTGACTGCCTCCCCACTGCAGGATGCAGTGCACACCACATTGGCACAGCTACGTCAGTGCTGGAAAGTTGGTTAGGATTGTGCCCTAAATCAATCACACGACACAAATAACATTCATTCCAGAATTCCTATCCTGGGGCATTCAATAGATGTGGGAAGTATTTCTTCAGGTCTCTTTCCCAAATCACATGGCCGATGAATGCAAAACATGTAGATCACCAAAAGCTCTGAACGGTTCCTATTCTATACTAACGGATATGCAAATACTGGGCCAATTTCCTGTTTAAATCAGCTTGTAGGCTTGTCCTGCCCCAGCTTGATTCAAAGACGCAAGGGCCCTAAAGCCACTGGATAGCCCAGAAATACTATAGCATGCACACAGTGGTAAAGAGCTAATTGATTTTAAAGCAATGAGGTTGGTCTGACTGACTTTGGGCCTCAAAGGCTGTGTTACAGAATAACCAGGGTGACAGCAACCTGGGGAGCATACCATTTATGCAAAAGGCTTAGAAGCCACATTGCTAAAGCATGGAAACACAGAGAATAGTGCAAAGCTGCTTGAAAGAAAGCTGTTGGTTAGTTTCACAGAAGCAGTTCAACCTCAAAGTCTGGAGATAAGCAAGTATCAGCAAGAGGGCCCCACAACCTTGGCAGAAAATACACTTAATGCCAGAATGCACTAGAGAGACTCTGTAACTTTTGGATTTCATACTTTCAATACATATGGAGACCAAGTAACCTCTGATACCAAACCAACGTATGTACCCCAAGTCAAAGGGTCACAATAGTTATATAGAATTAGCCATAGAAGTAGGTCTTAAAGAACCAAAATGCTTGATTTTAAAAAAGTCTTAAGAACAGACAAAAGCTTTAACATTGCAGGAAGGCTTCACAGGTGTATCTATGTTGACCTTAGCATAGGAGAAAGGCATGCGGAGAGAGTTAACGGTCATCACTTAATGAGGATGGTACAGAGACCTGTCAAGGAAGTCCCTAATTGGATTGATAAATGTGAGCAAGGGTCAGTACTGGGTCAGTACTGGATAAAATGATGTTACAGCGTACCCTACTGGTTTTTGAAAACTTTTGGGAATTGTGTAATTTTGGCAAAGTTTTAAGGTAAAACCCACCTGTATGTAAATCAGAGCCAATCAATGGTTTTGCCCACTTATTGCCCACCTATTTTCTATCTTTTATGTAAATGGTATCTTATTTGCATCCTATTAGGAGTTAATCCCATTTCTGATGTCAAATATCAGCCAATGGGAAATCGAGATTTTCAAACAAAGAGCCGAGAAATCTATAAGAGTTCTAGATACCATCCAACTGGGTCCATGCTTTGGACATGAGTCCCGTGGACCAACTGTATACAATTCAATAAAAGCCTGTGATCCTTCATCCCTGTGTACCGAGTCATTCTGAGTTGCTTATCTGCCGTGCAACAAGTCCTCCACAAAGCAAAGGAGAGAAAACTGATCTTTTGGCTCTCTTTTGTTTTCCTATCAGCTGCCATCAAAGGTGATTGTTCTTCCCAAGATATAGTTGGCAAGCAGAAGACAGTGATGTTCTATGGAACAATGTGAAGGGTGTTTTGTTTTGTTTTTAATTTCTAATATCTCTTTCTTTCTAGATGCTGAATCACAGGACTTCGATCTTTCCGATATTGTACCAGAGGACTTATGTCTAGATGCTGAATCGCAAGTCCAGCTGGAGGAATCTGGAGGGGACATAAAAAAACCCGGGGAGTCCCTCCGCCTCTCCTGTCAAGTCTCTGGGTCCACCTTCAGCAGCTACTGCATGAACTGGGTGCGACAAGTTCCTGGGAAGGGACTGGAATGGGTTGCAAATATTAGCTATGATGGGGGCTCAGAATACTATGCTGACTCCGTGGAAGACCATTTTACCATCTCCAGGAACGACCCCTCCGATATGCTCTATCTGCAAATGAACAGTCTGAAATCTGAAGACACTGCCATGTATTACTTTGTAACAAGCACAGTGAGTGGAAGTGAATGTGAAACCTGACAAAAACCCTTCTTTGCTCTTGGCAGTGCTTCACCATCTCCAGGAACGACCCCTCCGATATGCTCTATCTGCAAATGAACAGTCTGAAATCTGAAGATATGGCCACGTATTACTGTGCAACAGGCACAGTGAGTGGAAGTGAATCTTCCCGTCTTTGCTCTTGGCAGTGCTTCAAGTTGATTCGGCAGGAAATTGACAAGCTGAATGCAGAGTTTAGGACAAGTGAGACCAAGAACCTAACAGATACCCTTCCGAGTCCAGTCTTTCATGTATATGGATTTTCCGAAACATCTTGAATGGGACCAGAAGACATACATTCAGATTCTTCAGCAAGTGTGTTATATGAAATGGCAAGAACTGTGTAAGATACATTTCCATTCTCACATTTCATAACTGAGCTAGGGAACGTTTGTCCCACTCGGTTCAGATCACCTCTGGCCATTGGCTCGGTGGATCTTGCTTTGTACCATGGCATACATATTATACCATGGAAATCTGTCTGGAGAGGGAGAGTTGAAATATTTAGAAGCCGGAAATGGAGCTAAACATGCAAACAGGGACTGAATACTTGGCTCCTTCCCTTTTCACAAAAGCTGGCCTGAGAACTCCCATCTTCCCTTTCTTCACACTTGGGGGCAGCAGCGGTCCAGAGAAAAAAACACCACAAAACACCACATACCGCAAGGGAAATAAGACATGACTGCCAAAGACGGTGGTTTGTGGTTTCAACAGCCAGGCTAGTGATGTCCTCAGCTGTGTGCTGCAGAACTAACAGTGTCCACTCCCCTGAGAACTGGACTCCTCATGAGACTTCCCCACATTTTCCTCTGAAAGTAACAGCAGAGCATGCCAACTTACTGTTATGGATGCAGCCTGGTTCATGTTTCCTAACATCTATTGCCATACAGCCAGTGAGTGTTTCTGTTCCAAAGACATTTTGCTTCTGCATCTCCCTCTGATTATTTATTTATTATTCATGTGATGGACTTCTATATTGCCTTTCCCATGGTAACAGTCCCCCCCCCAGGTCGTTTACAGCCATTAAACAGCTAAACAGCCGTCAATCAAACAATCAAGCAATCAATCAAACCATCGAATCACCAGCACGAGTTGGATTACCAGTCAAATCATATCTGAGTCCAGTCACAGTCAGCATCCACAGTCAAAAGCCATTCTAAAAAAATGTCTTCAGGCCCCAACAGAAGGTCTCTGAAAAGAGAGCAGTCGTCTCTTCGAAGGAGAAGGGAATTCCATTTTTGAGGTGCCACCACTGAGAAGTCCCCATTCCTTACCACTATCCACTTCACCTTCATAAATGCTAAAGGGCTAAAAAGAGCTCTCTGAGTGGATGGGTTGGATTATATGGAATAAGGTGTTCCCACAAACACTGTAGTGATGTTAATGTAGTTCATTCTTTTGCATTCATTAGCGCAAGGATTTTTTTCCCTTTTAATATTTTGTGAGATAAAACAATACAACCCTATGTGTGTCTACTCAGGGCTAAGCCCCATTCAATTTAGTTCTCCTCAGGAAGTTGTTATATGATTACAGCACAAGTCTCTTTTCCTCGCCCATGTTTGGAAACTGCACCCCAAGGGACGATCAGCCCACAAATAAACATGCTCTGGGGCACCAAAGCCAGACTAAGTGTGGCCTGCCTTTGGGATGCTTTCAACATCTCCAACTTTCTGTTGGAGCTTCCACCATTTTTAATATTTCTATTATTCACTCTTATTTGTATATATCGTGGTATAAAAATTCAAGCTTCCATGTGGAAGCTTTAGCTGCAAATGTGTAGAAATGCCTCAAGTGAACACAATAAATATAAAATATCTAATCCAGAATTCCTGTCCTAGGACCTTCCATGAATGTAGGGAGTAATTCTTCAGGTTCACCCACCACCCTGTGAACTGCGTAAGCACAATAGTTTGCCAATGCCAGAATCTGACTTTTATCCTGAGTGATATGTAAATGTAGGTCCAGTTTCCTGTTTAAATCAGCTGAATGCTGGCCCTGCCTCAGCCAGGCTAAGAGACACAACCCCTGTGGGTCTGTGGCCACATTCCAGTCAGTCTTCCTCAAAGCAGCAGAGAGAAAAATGATCTTTTGGCTCTCATTTCTTGTCTTTTCGGCAGCCATCAGAGGTACTTTTTCTTCCCAAGATATAACTGGCATAAAAAAGTATATTCTAGGGGATAACATGAAGGCCAATTTTAAATAATATCTCGTTCTTTCTAGATATTGAATCCCAAATCCAATTGGTGGAGTCTGGAGGGGACATCAAAAAACCTGGGGAGTCCCTTCGCCTCTCCTGCCGAGCCTCTGGGTTCACCTTCAGCAGCTACTGGATGAGCTGGGTGCGACAGGCTCCTGGGAAGGGACTGGAATGGGTTGCACGAATTAGCAACTCTGGGAGCCCACAATACTATGCTGACTCTGTGAAAGGCCGCTTCACCATCTCCAGAGACAACCCCTCCAACATGCTCTATCTGCAAATGAACAGCCTGAAACCTGAGGACACGGCCAAGTATTACTGTGCGAGGGACACAGTGAGGGAAAGTGAATCTGAAGCCTGGCAAAAACTTCCCCTTTTACTCCTGGCAGCTCTCTCAGGGCACAATTCTACCCTGCACTGAAACAGGCAAGTCAAGAGGCTTGCGCTGTATCCAGTACAGGATAGGGGCCAAGGCGGCTCAGCCAGAGGCAAGGGGAAACTTTTTCCTTACCTCCGGGTAAGGCGCCCTTGCCCCTAAGGGTCTCCTCGGACCCGCGCTACTTCCTGAGGCGGCACAAATCTGAGGAGAGCAGTGCGGCTTCAAGTCGCTCCAAACTCCCCAGGGATGAGGGTTGGGATCCAGCATATGTGCTGGATACCAGCCCCATCTCCCACTCCCTCCTCGCCCACCCCAGGGTCTCCCACCACCAGCCCTCTTCCTGTCCAGGAATGCCTTTCTCTTTCCTTCACAATTGTGGGCAGCAGTGATGCACAGGGGGGAAAATGCAAACGACCAACAGCCATGAAGGAAATAAGGTTGGACTGTCAACGGTGTGGTTTATGGTTTCAATAGCAAGGCTAAAGATTTCTTCAGCCATATGCTTCAGAACACTGTCCACTTCTTTGAGAGGTTCCCTCCTCAGGAGACTTCCCCTCAAGTTCCTCTGAAAGTCATAGCAGAGTTACCCAATTTGTAGCCCAGTTCGATCCCCCTAAAAGCCCCCTCCAATATTCTCCTTTGAAAAGGATGGTCTTCTTACTTCATCCTTGACCTAAATGTGCCTTCTTGCCACTTCAGAATTATAATTTCTGCCTTGTTTCTCTATTAGCATAAAATGGGCTGCCACATCTCAATCAACACCCCAGAATGCCGTATACAAGGGATGGCACCAGGATGCAGGTCTCTTGTTGCCTTGTGTGAACCCTGGGGCACTTGGTGGGCCACTGTCAGATACAGGAAGCTGGACGAGATGGGCCTTTGGGCTGATCCAGTGGGGCTGTTCTTATGTTCTTATCCACTGGGCTTGCATGGCCAGAGAGAAGTTGGAGCTGTAGACAATTTTTTTCTTTCTTTCAGGGAATTGAAAGTAACTGGAGAAGTGACCCTTTCCTTGGTGTGCACACACATTCATCTGGTCTCTGTGTCACTTTTGATCACTTGCAGCCTACACAGCAGCCTGGCAAGCCTGTTTCTGGGAGACAAAATCAGTTGGACTTTATGCAACTCGAGCTGCAGTTGTCTCTCCAATGCTTTCAAGCGTCTTCCAAAGACCCTCCCAGACTGTTAACCAAAGGGCTGTGCTTCTCTTTTATCTTGAGCTGTATGCAAATGCAAGGACAGCTTTCACTTTAAATGTGCATCCACCTTTCCCCAGCTATACCCACAGCCAAAGCCCCCATGTGCCTCAAACCACAATCTATCCAGAATCTATCCAGTTCCGATCAACAGGGCTAACAATGATATTTTGGATTCATTTCCTTTTCTTTTCAGCAGCCATCCGAGGTAAATTTCATTTTTCAATATGTAATTGGACAGAGGAAGGAAGAGACATTCCAGGGGATCACATGTAGGGGGAGTAATACTCTCTTTTCTTTCCAGGGGTCCAATCACAGGTGCGGCTGGAGGAGTCTGGAGGAGATGTCAAGAGTCCTGGAGAGTCCCTCCGTCTCTCCTGTCAGGCCTCCGGGTTCACCTTCAGCAGCTACAGCATGGAGTGGGTGCAACAGGCTCCTGGGAAGGGCCTGGAATGGACTTTGCCAAAGGTCGCTTCACCATCTCCAGGAACAACCCCTCAAGTATGGTCCATCTGCAAATGAACAGTCTGAAACCTGAGAACACGGCCGTGTATTACTGTGCGAGAGGCACAGTGAAAGGAACTGAATCTGAAGCCTGGCAAAAACCTCCTGCCTACTCCTAGCAACTCTCCAAGATGTCTCAGCTTGACAGCCACAGACTGAATGAAAAAATGAGGCCAAGTGAGACCAACAGCCTAACAGATAACCTTCGGAGAGCTAGTCTTTAACTGATACAGATTGACATCATCATCGTAAATGGGACCATACAGTTAAGTTCAAAGCATTCAAGTCATGGGCGGAATGAAATCTAGAAATTATACTTCCTTTGTAGATACCATACTTGTGATCAGCACTGCTCAGATCACCAGTGGGAACTGGATCTATAGATCATGCTTTCATCATTCTCCTACTTTCGCCACATCTCCAAGATAAACGGTGGCCTTTCCCAAAAGCTCTGTGTCCCACCAGCTTTGGGTAACACTACAGTGTCTGCTTACCAGAATTGTAGGATTCTTCTTTTTCTCAAACTAAGCTTCTTGTCTTTAAGTATGCAAAGAGTAGCCTGAAATTGTGTGTGGGAAGCTTCGGAAAGCCGGAAAGGGAGCTAAACAAGCAAACAGGAATTTCATGTTTAGAAACTTGCGCCAATGGGCACTGGTGTTGACTCAACTCAGGTTGCCCCAAAATGTGTTTGTGTATGATTCATGTCAACTCGAGTCTTGGATGTCACTGACGTCACTTAAATTTATTTTTATTTATTTTTTTCAACTGCACTAGAGTTCTTTCTCAAAATGACCCATGACTTGGCTTGAAAGACTAAGGGCACAATCCTAACCCCTTATGGCAGTGCTTTTCAGCACTGGCATAGCTTTGCCAATGGGACATGTACTGCACCCTGCAGTTGGGTGTCACTCACGGAGGCCTCCTCAAAGTAAGGGAATGTTTGTTCCCTTACCCTAGAGCTACACTCTGCTTATGTCAGTGCTGGAAAGCACTGACATAAGGCGTTAAGATTGCGCCCTAAATTTCTTGTGGGTCGAGTCGGAATGGCTAAATGTTGCGACTCAGAAGTTGAGTCACAGGTCGCTGAGTCAGGTCTCTACCCGGGCTCAGTGACTGGAGCACATCCCTTGCACCCTGCCTTTGTATGAGAAGAGCATTTCTTCAGAGATCCAGATCTGACAATTTGTTTCTTCCCTTTACTCTCACATGAGGGCAGCAGTGATGCACAGGGGAAAAAAAAAATACAGAGTGCCAAAGACCATGAGGAAAATGGCATGATGCTGGCAGAGATCTGTGGTCTGTGGTTTCAGGGTTGAGCCTGGAGATATCTTCAGCTGTGCGCTGCAGAACTAACACTGTCTGCTCCCTCGAGAGTTGGGCTTCTCCGGAGGCTTCTCCACCATTTCCTCTGGAAGTCAAGGCCAAGTTACCCAACTGAGTGACACGGATGCAGCCTAGTTGTTAACACCCCTCGCATCTATTTCCGTACTCCCAACGGCTGTTTACTTTTCAAAGATGTTCCACTTCATTCTCCACCTCTGATTAGTCTCCTTGTAAGGCTACTTTATAGGTGTGAAACAAAGAGTGTCTTGCATTGACATTAAATGCCATCAAGGCTGCAATCCTATACAGTGGGCCCTTGTTATCCGTGTTCCCGGGATTCCTGAATAATGGATCCTGAAATCCGTGGACAATCAAATCCCCGAATTACACGACGAAAACCCTCTGAACGCAAGCAGAGCTCTGCTTGGAGTAAACTGGAAGTGAAGTTTTAATGCCCTTATAAGGCATTCTGAGGCTTAAGGAAACCACCCAGGCTTCCCCGACCATCAGAATGGCTTAAAAGGGCATAAAAACATCACTTCTGTTTACCTCACAGAAGCTAGAAGTTGTGCTAAATGCCTACAGAAGGCACTCTGAGGGTTGTGGAGGCCACACCCCACCTCTCCGCCCCCCAGAACACCCTCAGGTCAACTTTTGAGATCTGCAGGTACTGAATCCGCTGAGAAAGAGTCCACCTGTACTTGCTTTCCTGGAAGTAAGCCCCACTGACCTCAATGGGGTTTACTTCTTAGATGTGTATAGGATTGCATTGTCCAGAAACCCAGGGATGTGATTCCATGTGGAGCCTTCTCTCTATTGCTTTGCTTTCATGTTTTTCTTCTTGTCACATCTTGGAAACTGCATCCCAAGACAGTTTCAGCACACAGATATTCATATTCAAGGGACATACAGGCTAGACTATCATAATGCATTAAACGTTGACAGCCTTTGAAACACATCCAGAATCCAGTGGTGTACCTGGCGGGGTGGTGGGAATTAAAGGCAAATGCTCCAGGTTCCAGGCTTGGGGGAGCAGGGCCACAACCCGCCCCTTCCCACCACCGGAGTTCTGGAATAATCCAGAACTGTGCCGAAAGTGGCTTTCCCACCTTTGAAGTCACCACTTTGGTCAGCCGTACAGATGGGCCAGCACTACCCACAGACCATGGGAAGGAACAAGTCCCCACAGAAATAACCCAGCAGAGCGCATGCCTCCAGGCGACTCAAGCCAGTGAGTCAAGCCAGGTGGAACAGGGAAATTTTAACCCCTCCCCTTTCTGGAAACATGGCTCTCTGAGGGTCTGTCCTCTTCTTTTCTCCTATATAAATACTTCCCAGTCTTATGCTGACTGCCTTATGCAAAGCGATGCAGATTTGGGCTTGCTACTTAAACCCTCCCACCTTCTCACCCCACACACAGTTCCTAGCACGGTTCACCCTGTCCTGCTGAGATCCAGTCATCCTTCCCCTATGGCCTCCCTATTCCCACTTCTCATTGCTCTGGTCTCCTCCTTCTCATGTACGCAGGGTTTGAAATTTTCATTTCGTTCATTCTGCTAAGGGTGGGCTGTTGCTTCTTCTGTCTCAACTGTGTCTCAAATTTCTTCCCTACCAGGCGCCCTCTCACAGCAGGTGGTTCTGACCCAGTCAGAGTCAATACTGAAGAAACCTGGAGAAGCCCATAAACTGGCCTGTGCCGTCACTGGCTTCGATGTTAACAGCTACTACATGAGCTGGGTCCGGCAGAAACCAGGCAAAGGCTTGGAATGGCTGGTTCGCTATGCTAATCCTAGTAGTACCAATTACTATTCCCCTGCAATCAGAGGGCGGTTCACAGCCTCCAAGGACAGCTCCAACTTCTACCTGCAAATGAACAGCCTGAAAGCAGAAGACACAGCCATGTATTACTGTGCGAGAGACACAGTGAGAGGGATCTCGCTAGAGCTCATTCAAAAACCCCTCTGCCTGCATAAGCTCTGGAGAGAAACCAGCACAGGGGGAGCTCAAGTGCCACAAACCACAAGAATGGAGGCATTGAGTGCAAAGGACCAGCACTGTCATTCCTTGATTGGCAGCAGCCTGTGACGTGTTATGGCAGGATCATCCTTTTCCAAAGAAATATCACCTCGATCAGAGCCTCCACTGTATTCCTACACGCCCCTCTGTTGAGGGCCACATAATGCTCCTGTTCTCTAAGGGACCCTGTTCTCTTCAGAGTTTGGAAGCAGGCAGGGGTTTCTCGGGAGCAGCTTCTCTTATCCTGTATTGTTGTGGTGTGAGGAAAAGGCACACAGACTGACCTCCGTACACATCCCCAGATCAGATCAGTCAGTCCACGACCCCCTGATGGCTGAGCCAGCCTTGTCAAATGTGGCCCCCACCCCATGACCTGCCCGCCTCTGCTCCTCCCATTCGCCAATATTCTGATCAGCCCTCTCATCCCAAGCACATTTCCACTGCTTCTCTGCCCTTCAGCTGCAACCCAGGGGGTGAAAGGAGAAGGGGCAGCAGTGGTGGCAGGTCGGCAGACAGAGATGGGCGCCCTGCACCCATTTGCTGAATAAAGCGATCACTTCTGTCAGCCTCCCGTATGGGCCAGCCCTACCCTACCCACTGCTCAGGATGACTCAAGCCAGTGAGTCATGCCAGAAGAAATAGAATTGTGGCTCCACCCCCTTCCAGAAACTTTGCTCTCGGAGGGTCTGTCCTCCTCTCTGCTCCCATATTAATACTGCCCTGTCTTACCCTGACCCACTTATGCAAAGCCATGCAGATTTGGGCTTGCTACTTAAACCCTCCCACCTTCTCCCCTCGCACACATTTCCCAGCACAACTTGGAGTGAGATTCAGCCCACCCTTCCGCTATGCCCTCCTTACTGCCATTACTCAGTGCTCTGGCTGCCTTCTCCTCATGTATGCTGGTTTGGATAATGTCATTTGGGCCATTTTGCTAAGTGTGGGCTGTTGTTTCTTCTGTCTCAACTATTTCTCTGCTTCCTTCCCCACCAGGCGTCCTCTCACAGCAGGTGGTTCTGACCCAGTCAGAGTCAGTACTGAAAAAACCTGGAGAAGCCCATAAACTGACCTGTGCTGTCACTGGATTTAACATTAACAGCTACTGGATGAATTGGGTCCGGCAGAAGCCTGGAAAAGGCTTGGAGTGGCTTGTCTACTACTATTCCTCTAGTAGCAATTACTATTCCCCTGCAATCCAAGGGAGATTCACAGCCTCCAAGGACAGCTCCAACTTCTACCTGCAGATGAACAGCCTGAATGCAGAAGACACGGCCATGTATTACTGTGTGAGAGACACAGTGAGAAGGATCTCAGTACAACTCAGCCAAAAACCCCTTTGCCTGCATAAGCTCTGGGGAGAAACCAGCACAGGGGGAGCTCCAGTGCCACAAACCACAGGATGTTATGTTATGGGCATTAAACGGGCAAGACTGTCATTCTTTGTTCAGCTACACCCTGTAGTGTGCTGCTTCAAGATCTCTCTTATCCAAAGCGCTGTAAGCAAGACGAGAGCCCCCACCCCAATCCATCCCCCCCCACACACATACTCCTCTCTAGTGCTCCTTCAAAGAGAGCCTGTTCTCTGAAGAATTTGGAAGCAGTTAGAAGCTTCTCAGGAGCAGCTTCTTTCAGGCTGTGTGGCTGTGGTGTGAGGAATACACACATAGACCGACCTCCATACACACCTACAGAGCAGGCTGCTGCCCACAGACAGGGCCGGCCTAAGACCTCCTGATGACTGAGCCAGCCTGCCAAATGCGGTCCCCCAACCAATGATCTGCCAGCCCCTGCCCACCCCATTCTCCCGTATACTTCCCCAGCCCTTTCCTCCCAAGCACATTTCCTCTCCCCTCTGCCCCCTCTTCCTTTCCAATCCAAGGGGTGGAAGGAGAAGGAGCAGCCGTGGATGCAAGTGGGCAAACAGAGGTCGTCACCCCCACCCGACTCCATGAAGCAACCATTTCAGTCGATTTCATGGATGGGCCAGCCCTCCCCTCCACATTTCCTCTCTTCTTTGTCCCCTTCTTCCTTCTTAATTCAGGGGATTGAAGGAGAAGATGCAGCAGTACAGGCAAGTGGGTAGACAGATGAGCCCCCATCCCTGATCTATTCCATGAAGTGATTCCTCCTTTCCCATAATTTCCTCTTAAAGCCAAGGCAGAGCAGCCCAACGTACTGAATCAAATGCAGCCCAGTTGCTCATACTCCTCACATTTGCCAAACAGCCAGTGAGTGTTTCTGTTCCAAAGATATTTTGCTTCTGCATCTCCCTCTGATTATTTATTTATTCATTTACTAACTAACTAACTAACTAACTAACTAACTAACTAACTAACTAACTAACTAACTAACTAACTAACTAACTAACTAATTCATCCCCCCCACACACACATACTCTTCTCTGGTGCTCCTTCAAAGAGAGCCTGTTCTCTGAAGAATTTGGAAGCAATTAGAAGTTTCTCAGGAGCAGCTTCTTTCAGCCTGTGTGGTTGTGGTGTGAGGAATACACACATAGGTGGTGACTGGTGATATTCGTGGAACCTCTGGACACCTGCCACCCAGCAGCAAGACATATCAAACAGAGGTAGGAGGCTGGGCTTGGCAGGTAGTCCTCCAAAGCAGGTTTTTCCACACTCAGAAAAGCCCTCCCGTCTTCCCTGAGCCTCCTGCAGGCATTTGTCATGTCGCATCTGGCCTCCCAACCAGGACGGTCAATGATGTCATTGCCAGTTACATCTGGTGGTACTTCAAATAGGTGGTCCATGAGAAATGGTGCGACGGATGAGAAACGCTGAAAAACACTCATCTGATGGATTTCTGTCTTGCCTTCCTTCTGGTAAGGGCTCCCCGAAGGTGGATTACAACCATTAAAACACTGAACAACATCAATCAATCAGTCAATCAATCAATCCACCTAATCACCAGCACCAGTTGGATTACCAGTCAAATCATATCTGAGAGTCAGTCAGCATCCACAGTCAAAAACCATTCTAAAGGAAAATGTCTTAAGGCCCCAACAGAAGGTCTCTGAGGAGAGAGCAGTTCTCATTTCCAAGGGGGAGGAAATTCCATTTTTTGAGGTGCCACCACCGAGAAGACTCCGTTTCTCACCACCATCCACTTCATAAATGCTAAAGAGCTAAAAGAGCTTTCTCAGTGGATGGGATGAATTATATGAAATAAGATGTTCCCTCAGATACTGTAATGAAGGGAATGTAATGTTCCTTTGCATTCATTAGCTTCAGGATTATTTCTTTTAGTATTTCTTGAGATAAAGCAGTGCAATCCTACGCAGGTCTACTCAGGACTAAGACCCATTCAATTTAATTCTTCCCAGGAAGTTGTTCCCAGGGAGTATTTCGTCAGGTCCCTTTCCCAAATCATATGTCCCATGAATGCAAAACATGTAGATCACCAAAAGCTCTGAAGGGTTCCTCTTTTATAGCAAGGGATATGTAAATGCTGGGTCAATTTCCTGTTTAAATCAGCTTGTATGCTTGTCCTGCCCCAGCTTGGTTCAGAGGCACAACCCCCATATCTGTGGGCACACTCCAGTCAGTCCTCCACTAAGCAATGGAGAGAAAAATGAACTTTTGGCTCTCATTTGTTCTCCTGTCAGCAGCCATAAAAGGTGATTGTGCTTCCCATGATATAGTTGTCAAGCAGAAGACCGCTATGTTCTAGGGGACGACAGTGTAAAGGGTCTTTCTAATATCTCTTTCTTTCTAGATGCTGAATCACAGGTCCAGCTGGTGGAGTCTGGAGGGGACACTAAAAGACCTGGGGAGTCCCTTCGCCTTTCCTGTCAAGCCTCCGGGTTCACCTTCAGTAGCTATGGCATGAACTGGGTGCGACAGGCTCCTGGGAAGGGACTGGAATGGGTTGCTTATATTAACAGCAACGGGGGCACAACATACTATGCTGACTTTGCCAAAGGCCGCTTCACCATCTCCAGAGACAACCCCTCCAACATGCTCCATCTGCAAATGAACAGCTTGAAATCCGAGGACACTGCCATGTACTACTGCGCGAGAGACACAGTGAGAGGAAGTGAATCTGAAGTCTGGCAAAAACCCTCCTTTGCTCTCGGCAGTGCTCCAAGTTGACTCAGCTGAAAAGTCACAAGAAATTAGAACAAGCGAGACCAAGAACCTAATGGATACCCTTCCAAGTCCAGTCCTTTATTTATATGGATTTTCCTGAACATCTTGAATGGGACCATAAAATGTACATTCAGATTTTTCAGCATGTACTTTATATGATATGGCAGAAAGCAATGTGGGAGATCTATTTCTATTCTCACATTTCATAACTGAGCTCCCAAACTTGTGATCCAGTCTGTTCAGATCACCGATGGCCATCGGCTCGGTGGATCTTGCTTTGTACCATACCATACAAATTATACCATGGAAATCTGTCTGGAGAAGGGAAAGTTGATATATTTGGAAGCTGGAAAGGGAGCTGAACATGCAAAAAAGGCCTTTTTATGGGAGGAGCCTTTCTTCACAAAAGCAGGCCTGAGAACTCCCTCCTTCCCTTTCTTCACACTTGGGGGCAGCAGTGGTGCAGAGAATAAACACCACAAAACACCACATACTGCATAGGGAATAAAACAGGACTGCCAAAGATGGTGGTTTGTGGTTTCAACAGCCAGGCTGATGATGTCTTCAGCTGTGTGCTGCAGGGCTAACCCTGTCCACTCCCTTGTGAGTTGGACTCCTGGGGAGACTTCCCCACAATTTCCTCTGAAAACCAACTTACTTGGCTTAGTTCCAACTTACTGATACAGATGCAGCCTAGTTGTCAATAGTCCCTCACCTCTATTGAAATACTGCCAGTGAGTGTTTCCATTCCAACAATGTTTCACTTCTGCATCTCCCTCTGATTATTTACTTATTATTAATCTGATTGATTTCTGTCTTGTCTTTCTCCAGGTAAGGGCCCCAAGGTGGCTTTCAGCCATTAAAATACTTAACAGCATAACAGCAATCACCAAACAATCAATCAATCAATCAATCAATCAATCAATCAATCAATCAATCAATCAATCAATCAATCACCAGCACCAGTTGGATACCAGTCAAAATCATATCTGGGAGTCCAGTCACAGTCAGTATTCACATTCAAAAGCCATTCTAAAAAAATGTCTTCAGGACTCAACAGAAGGCTTCCAAAGAGAGAGCAGTTGTCATGTCCAAGGGGGAGGGAATTCCATTTTTGAGGTGCCACCACTGAGAAGACCCCATTCCTTACCACCATCCACTTCACCTTCATAAACGCTAGAGGGCTAAAAAGATCTCTCTCAGTGAATGGGTCGGATTATATGGAATAAGGTGTTCCCTCAAACACTGTAGTGATGTGAATGCAGTACGTTCTTTTGCATTCATTAGCTCAAGGATTTTTTTTTTCCTTTTACTAGTTCTTGAGATAAAACTATACAGTCCTATGTATACTCCTATGTTTACTCAGGGCTAAGCCCCATTCAGCTTAACTCTCCTCAGGAAATTGTTATAAGATTACAGCACAAGTCTCTTTTCCTCTCCCATGTTTGGAAACTGCACCCCAAGATCAGCCCACAGATAAACATGCTCTAGGGGCACCAAGGCCAGACTAAGTGTGGCCTGCCTTTGAGATGGTTTCAACATCTCCAACTTTCTGTGCAGCTTCCACCATTTTTAATATTTTTATTATTCACTTTTATTTGTATATATCATGGTATAAAAATTCAAGCTTCCATCTGGAAGCTTTAGCTGCAAATGTGTAGAAATGCCTCTGTTGGCAACCTTCAGTCTCGAAAGACTCTGGTATCGCGCTCTGAATGGTGGTTCTGGAACAGCGTCTAGTGTGGCTAAAAAGGCCAATTTGGGAGTGACAATCCCTTCCACACCGGGAGCAAGTGCAGTCTGTCCCTGGTCTGTCTCCCTGGCTACGGGCCTTCCTTCTTTGCCTCTTTGCCTCAGACTGTTGGTCAAGTGTCTCTTCAAACTGGGAAAGGCCATGTTGCACAGCCTGCCTCCAAGCGGGCCGCTCAGAGGCCAGGGTTTCCCACCTGTTGAGGTAGACTCCTAAGGCCTTCATGCTGATGATGCTGAGGGGGAGGTGGGGAGGGAGTAGAAATGCCTCAAGTGAACACAATAAATATATAATATTAAATCCAGAATTCCTGTTGTAGGACTTTCCATGGATGTGGGAAGCAATTCTTCAGGTTCACCTACCACCCTGTGTACTGCGTAAGCACAATAGTTTGCAAATGCCTGAATTTGTCTTTTATCCTGAGTGATATGTAAATGTAGGGCCAGTTTCCTGTTTAAATCAGCTGAATGCTGGCCCTGCCCCAGCCAGGTTGAGAGACACAACCCCTGTGGGTCTGTGGCCACATTCCAGTCACTTTTCCTCAAAGCAGCAGAGAGATAAAATGATCCTTTGGCTCTCATTTCTTGTCTTTTCAGCAGCCATCAGAGGTACTTTTTCTTCCCAAGATAGTTGTAATTGGCATATAAAAGCAAGTTATATTCTAAGTTAGGTTATGAAGGTTATTTTAAAATAACGTCTCATTCTTTCCAGATGTTCAATCCCAAATCCAACTGGTGGAATCTGGAGGGGACATCCGAAAACCTGGGGAGTCCCTCAGCCTCTCCTGTTGAGCCTCCGGGTTCATCTTCGGCAGCTACTGGATGAGCTGGGAGCGACAGTCTCCCTGGAAGGGACTGGAATGGGTTGCAGGAAAAACCAACATTGATGACCGACAATACTATGCTGACTCTGTGAAAGGCCGCTTCACCATCTCCAGAAACAACCCTTCAAACATGCTCTACCTGCAAATGAACAATCTGAAACCCGAGGACACGGCCACATATTACTGTGCGAGGGACACAGTGAGGGGAAGTTAATCTGAAGCCCAACCAAAACCTCCCCTTTTACTCCTGGCAGCTCTCCAAGTTGACCCAGCAGGGCAGCTATAATTTAAATGAAGGAATCAGGACAACTGAGGCCAGGAGATTAATGGATTCCCCTTTAAGACCAGATTCTTAATTTAAATGCCCATCTTTATCTTATGTGGGATCATACATAGCACATAAATTCAGGCACTTCAACTAGGGTGTGATGTGGAAAGCAGAAATCTAGACATTGTATTTCACATATGATATCACTGGCCAAGAGGGATGCACTCCACCTTTTTAGTCCTGTTTAGTACAGGTCATCAATCAAGGCAACCAAGGCCAACTCCACAGCCTGACCTGACACCAAAGTGAAGAAGGTCCAGGTAATCCGTTTCTTCCACAGTTCAAACCCACACTCAGCCACACAGCTTCCTGGTTGGCGTTGAGCCAGCCACTACCTCTCAGCCTAACCTTCCTCACAGGGTTGTTGTGAAGACAAAAAAAGAGGGCAACAATTTGAAAAATGAACAAACAAATATACATGGGATAACTTTTGTTTCCTTGGTGTTCTGACTGCAAAAGGATTATATGCCTATAATTCTGAACCTCATCTTCTTCGCTAGTCATGATAAATAATTACTAGTATCTTGCAAGTATTTTTAGAGAGGGAGTCTGAATCTATTCATCTCTACCTAAATCTGCGCAGGGGGAGCTAGAGTGCCAGAATCCAGACAAAATTACACATTGAGTGTAACCGGCCAGCACTGTCATTCTTTTGTCTGCTGTAGCCTGTGCTGTGTGACTTCAGAATCTTTGGTTTTGAAACTGTTATAACCCAGATCAGAGCCCCCCACCCCATCCTCACAGGCATACACCACTCTATTTCTACTTCAGAGGGAATCCCTGTACTCTCAAGAAATTGGAAGCAGGTAGGAGTTACTCAGGAGCAGCTCCTCCTCTCCTCTGTGGTTGTGGTGCGAGGAATAGGCGCATCCGGAAGAGTTCTTATGATGTCCTCAGAGCTGCCAGAAAAACAGAAGGCCCACCCTAGAATATTATTATTACTACTCCTTGAAATTCAGCAGATACCTTAACTTGGACATCCATGATGCAACCACTGAGGAAATCTACTCTGCCTGGAACCTGCCTGTGGAGTCATTGCAAATAGTCCTGTTTGGATGGGGAGGGGCACAAGGTGCTCACTTCCTCTGGGATCCAATTGGGGTGCGCACAAAATTTGGGGGGCCTGGGAACAGGGGCAGTGTATCTATTCATTTCTTTGATTCGCACCCCATTTCTCTGTGCTCTTCCTCCGAGGCAGGGGAAAGGCAACCAGCACAACCTGCTTATGTCAGAGGGGTCATTGCAGAGGAGCAAGCAGGGAAGTAGCCTGCAGAAAAGGAGATCATACTACTGCTGTCCCTCCCATTGCCTGACCTTGAACCCAAAACAGTTCCCCTGTGCTTAGTATACAGCTATATACACTATATTTAATTTTCTTTGGAAAGGACAAGTTCCCCCCTTCCCTCATGTGTTGGTACTTCAGTACCCTGCAAATTGGGCTCTGAAGGGATGCCCTCCTCCCAAAGAAAACTGCCAGTTATAACCACTTTCAAAGCTCCTTCTGTGGGTGTCTTAACTTTGGTGCTCAGGTAAATCCTGAAGATTGAGGCTTTTTGGTGGTGGCACCAAAGTAGGGAACTCCCTCACTGGGCATGTGCACCTCTCCCCTTCCTTGCTTTATCTCCCTTGCTTTATTTTATACACCAGGAAATGCCTGCCCTGACCCTTTGTCCCCAGCTGTTTGTCCTGAAAGCTCAGCCACTCCTTTACAGCTGCTGGTTTGCATGTGATTTTTTCTACTGCTCTGGTTTGTATTGCTTTCCTTGCAATTCTCACAGGTTGTGTTTCTCTCCACTGTCCCTTTTCTGCTGTAACTAGCAAAAAAAAATCCCAAGGCACCTGGAAGATTATGTTTCCAAAGTGCAGCCTAGAAACACCACAATGGAACAATCAGCTGTGAATGTGCAAGCCATGAATGTGTTGAGGCATGCGCTGTTTGCTTTTTATGTAAAGGCAGGGTCTCCATGCCCACATGTGAACAAGCACCCCATAGCAGTCTCCTGGTTCCACCACTGGAACTGACTATGTGGACCTGAATACAAGAACTTCCTTATATAAGAACATAAGAAGAGCCCCGCTGCATCAGGCCCAAGGCCCATCTAGTCCAGCTTCCTGTATCTCACAGCGGCCCACCAAATGCCCCAGGGAGCACAACAGATAACAAGAGACCTGCAAGGCTTCCTGGGAATTGTAGTTAAGAACATAAGAACAGCCCCACTGGATCAGGCCACAGGCCCATCTAGTCCAGCTTCCTGTATCTCACAGTGGCCCACCAAATGCCCCACGGAGCACACAAGAAAACAGACGCAATCTGTGCCCTCCCCTGCATCTGGCAAACAGAGGCAGCCTGCCTTTAAAACCAAGAGTTTGTGCTTACCTGCTATGACTTGTAACCCATAATGAACTTTCCCTCCAGAAATTTGTCCAATCCCCTCTTAAAGGCATCCAGGTAAGATGCCATCACTACTTCCTGTGGCAAAGAGTTCCACAGACTAATGACACACTAGGTAAAGAAATATTTTCTTTTGTCTGTTCTAACTCTCCCAAAACTCAGCTTTCATGGATGTCCCCTGGTTCTGGTGTTATGTGAGAGGGAAAAGAGCATCCCTCTATCCACTCTGTCCTCCTCCTGCATAATTTTGTCCCCCCTCAGGCACCTCTTTTCTAGACTGAAAAACCCCAAATGCTGTAGCTTTCTGGTTCAACTTGGAGAAATCACATCCCTGGCTCCCATAACGAAACTTTCTGCTTGACACATTACAGGAGAGGATCTTCTCTCTATCCTGAGAAGGACAGGAACAAGAAAGAAAAGTAGAGCAGTAACATTAAAGTTTCATCCAGTATTCTTCTTCCAAGCAAGATATTTAGACTTAAACTATTCCAGGTGAACTTTAATTCCACCTTCTGTTGGAACCCAGAGACGTGATTCTATAATGGATCCTTTTCCATGGCTTACCTCCTGTATTTTTCTCTAAACTGTTTGTTTTTAATCCATCTCCCTTCCAGTCACATACTTGGAACCTGCATCCCAAGACAGTTTCAGCCACAAATATTCATGTTCTAGAGATACCCAGGCTAAACCATCATATTGTATTAAATGCGGACGGCCTTTGAAAAACATTCAATACCTTCATCCTTTTGTGCTGCTTTCACCAGTTGCTTTATTATTCACTCTTTTTGCATGAATTCACTTTATTGTAAGCTGCCTTGGGGCTTTGTTTTCCTAACGTAGTGTTGAAATGCTTAAGTTAATCACAAGACACAAATAATATTCATAAGAACATAAGAACATAAGATAATTCAATCCAGAATTCCTGTTCTGTAGGACTTGATAGATGTGGGGAGCATTTCTTCCGGTCCCTTTCCCAAATCCTAGCCCCTATTAATGCAAAACACATAGAGCACCAAAAGCTCTGAACTGTTCCTCTTTCATACCAAGGGATATGCAAATGCTGGAACAGTTTCCTGTTTAAATCAGCTTGTAGGCTTGTCCTGCCCCAGCTTGGTTCAGAGGCACAACCCCCATATCTGTGGGCACACTCCAGTCAGTCCTCCACTAAGCAATGGAGAGAAAAATGATCTTTTGGCTCTCATTTGTATTCCTGTCAGCAGCCATCAAAGGTAACTGTTCTTCCCAAGATATAGTAGGCAAGCAGAAGAGAGCCGTGTTCTAGGGGACAATGTGAAGGGTTGTTTTTTTTCTAATATCTCTTTCTTTCTAGATGCTGAATCACAGGACTTCGATCTTACTGATTTTTTACCAGCGTCTACCAGAGCTACTGGACTTCAGACATATGCTGAATTGCAAGTCCAGTTGGAGGAATCTGGAGGGGACATAAAAAAACCTGGGGAATCCCTCCGCCTCTCTTGTCAAGCCTCTGGGTTCAGCTTCAGCAGCTACTTGATGCACTGGGTGCGTCAGGCTCCTGGGAAGGGACTGGAATGGGTTGCAGGGATATACACTGATGGGAGCTATGCAGACTTCGCCAAAGGCCGCTTCACCATCTCCAGAGACAACCCCTCCAACATGCTCTATCTGCAAATGAACAGCCTGAAGCCCGAAGACACCGCCATGTATTACTGTGTGAGAGACACAGTGAGAGGAAGTGAATCTGAAGCCTGACAAAAACCCTTCTTTGCTCTTGGCAGCGCTTCAAGTTGATTCAGCAGGAAAGTGACAAGCTGAATGCAGAGATTAGGACAAGTGAGACCAAGAACCTAACAAATACTCTTCCAAGTCCAGTCCTTCATGTATATGGATTTTCCGAAACATCTTGAATGGGACCATAAAACAGACATTCAGATTCTTCAGCAAGTGTGTTATATGAAATGGCAAGAAGAACTGTGTAGGATGCATTTCCATTCTCACATTTCATAACTGAGCTAGCTAGTGTGTGATCCACTGGGTTCAGATCACATCTGGCCATTGGCTCGGTGGATCTTGCTTTGTACCATACCATACAAATTGTACCATGGAAATCTGTCTGGAGAGGGAGAGATGAAATATTTTTAAGTCGGAAATGGAGCTAAACATGCAAACAGGGACTGAATACTTGGCTCCTTCCCTTTTCACAAAAGCTGGCCTGAGAACTCCCTCCTTCCCTTTCTTCACACTTGAGGGCAGCAGTGGTGCAGAAAAAAAAAAACACCACAAAACACCACATACCGCAAGGGAAATAAGACATGAGTGCCAAAGGCGGTGGTTTGTGGTTTCAATAGCCAGGCTAGTGATGTCCTCGGCTGTGCGCTGCAGAACTAACAGTGTCCACTCCCCTGAGAACTGGACTCCTCATGAGACTTCCCCAAATTTTCCTCTGAAAGTAACAACAGAGCATGCCAACTTACTGTTATGGATGCAGCCTAGTTCATATTCCCTCACATCTATTGCCATACTCTCAGTGAGTGTTTCCATCCAAAGATGTTTCAGTTTTGCATCTCCCTCTGATTATTTATATATTATTCATGTGATGGACTTCTACTTTGTCTTTTTCCTGGTAAGGGACTCAAGGTCATCAACAATGACCGACCGACCGACCGACCGACCGACCGACCGACCTACCTACCTACCTACCTACCTACCTACCTACCTATCTATCTATCTATCTATCTATCTATCTATCTATCTATCTATCTATCTATCTATCTATCTATCACTAGCACCAGTTGGGTTAACATTAAAATCATATTTGAGAGTCCAGTCACAGTCAGTAACCAAATTCAACAGCTATTCTAAAGAGAAAAAAAAAAATGTCTTTAGGCCCCAAAAGAAGGCCTCTGTGGAGAGAGCAGTTCTCATTTCCAGGGGGGAGCGAATTTCATTTTTGAGGTGCCACCAGCGAGAAGGCTCTATTCCTCATCTCCATCCACTTCACCTTCATCAATGCTAAATGGCTAAAAAGACCTATAAGAGCCTTACCAGTGGATGAGTTTGAATGTATGGAATAAGGCGTCCCCTCAAATACTCTGGCCCTTGAGCCACAAAGGGCCTTAAAGGCACAGAGCAACCTGCTGAGTCAAAACAATGAGTAGGCACAACAACAGGGGTGGATGCATTCTGCAGTAGCAGCAGTTTTTAAACAGTCTTCAAGGGCAGCCCCATGTAGAGTGCATTACTAAGGCATGGGTCACCGTGGCCAGGTTTGAATGACCCAGGTAATGTTGCAGATGTTGAACCAGCCGAAGCTGAATGAAGGCTCCCCAAGCCACAGCCACCACATGGATATCAAAGATCCACTGTGGATCCAGAAGAAACCCCAGACCAGAAATTAGTCTCTTCCTTGTAAGGAAACTTCCTTGTAAGGAAACTTCATAAATATTTGAGACCCAGGATGGTGCAGTGCTTCTGGTGTTGGAGTAAAGCTGGAAGATCCAGGTTCAAACTTCTGGGGTGAACCTGGGCCAGTCACTATCTCTCTGCTTCATCTACCTCGCAGGGTTGTTGTGAAGTCAAAAAGAAGGGAAGGGTTCAAGTGCATCACCCTCAGCTCCTTGGATAAAGGGCGATATAAAAATATGAAACATAGACATGAGATAATGTTTTGGTTTCCTCAGTTTTATGACAGCCAAAGGATTGTGTGCCTATAATTCTGAACGTCATCTTCTTAGCTAGCCATGAAAGAATGACTACCTTGATAGTATTCGTATGGAGGAAGCCTGTTCTATTCTGTTCATCTCTACCTAAAATTAACCATTTGTCCTTAACTTGGCCATCTGTTATCCAACCTTTGCATTAACCTCCCTTATTTGTCCCCAGCTAGCACTGGGAATATTCCCAGATGGTTTAAAAAAAATCAAAAAGGGCATTAATTCTGAATCTTTGGGGGGGGGGGGAGATGTAAAACTGAGGCACTGGAAACAGGGGGTGGTATTGTTGTATAAATCTTTCCTGTTTGATACCCTCCCTCACTGTGCCCCACAAATTAACCATGGCAGGAAGAAAGAGAAGCAGCATGACCTGCCTAAATCAAAATCATGCAAATCGATCAGAATGAGGCACTAACCTGGAATCAACACATAATTAAACCCCAGGGTTCAGTTAATGGGGCCTGCACAACGAGGATGTTCTGGTGATCTGCTTATTAGCCTGAACCTGGTTGTCTTCTAAGGAGAAGGTCATGCATAAGCAGGCACCATATAGCATTTTCCTCATCGCACCCCTGGAGAAATTGATAATGATGTGAATGCAATACATGAGCTCAAGGATCTTTTTCTTTTTCTTTTAATAATTCTTGAGATAAAACAGTGCAATCCTATGTATGTCTACTCAGGGCTAAGCCCCATTCAATTTAATTCTTCCCAGGAAGTTGTTATAAGATTGCAGCATAAATCTCCCTTCCTCTCCCATGCTTGGAAACTGCACCCCAAGAGATGATTCGCCCACAGATAAACATGCGCTAAGGCCAGACTATAGTAATGTGTGAATTGTGGGCTGCCTTTGAGAAGCTTTCAAAATCGCCAACTTTCTCGGCGGCTTCCACTGTTTTTAATGTTTTCATTACTCATTCTTATTTGTATACATTATGGTGTGAAAATTCAGGCTTCCAAGTGGAAGCTTCAGCAGCAAATGGGTCAAAATGCCTCAAGTGAACCCAATAAAATATCATGTTAAATCCAGACTTCCTGTCCTGGGACATTTTGTGGATGTGGGAAGTAATTCTTCAGGTTCACCCACCACCATCTACACTGTGTGCACAATGGTTTGCAAATGCCTGAATTTGTCTTTTATCCTGAGCGATATGTAAATGTAGGGCCAGTTTCCTGTTTAAATCAGTTGAAGGTTTCCCCTGCCACAGCCACCTTGAGAGACACAACCCTGAGGGGCTGTGGCCACATTCCAGTCAGTCTTCCTCAAAGCAGCAGCGAGAAAAATGATCTTTTGGCTCTTATTTCTTGTCTTTTCAGCAGGCATCAGAGGTAATTCTTCTTCCCAAAATACAGTTAGCATAAAAAGTATATTCTAGGGGATAACATGAATGTCATTAAAATTATATCTCTTTCTTTCCAGATGTCCAATCTCAGGTCCAGCTGGTGGAGTCTGGAGGAGACATCAAAAAGCCTGGGGAGTCCCTCCGCCTCTCCTGCCGAGCCTCTGGGTTCACCTTCAGCAGCTACTGGATGAGCTGGGTGCGTCAGGCTCCTGGGAAGGGACTGGAATGGGTTGCTTATATTAACAGCAACGGGGGCACAACATACTATGCTGACTTTGCCAAAGGCCGCTTCACCATCTCCAGAGACAACCCCTCCAACATGCTGTATCTGCAAATGAACAGTCTGAAATCTGAAGACACGGCCATGTATTACTGTGCGAGAGACACAGTGAGGGGAAGTGAATCTGAAGTCTGACAAAAATTTCCCCTTTTACTCCTGGCAGCTCTCTAGGGGCACATTCCTACCCTTCGTTGGAACAGGCAAGCTAAGAGGCTTGTGCTGTATCCAGTACAGGATAGGGGCCCAAGGCAACTCAGCCAGAGGCAAGGGGAAACTTTTCCTCTTACCTCCGGTTAAGGTGCCCGTGCCCCTATGGATCTCTTTGGACTTGCGCCACTTCCACATTCATCAATCAAGGCAATCCAGATCGTCTCCATCTCATAGCCTGATCTGAAAGAGATCCAGGTAATCCGCTTCGTCCAGAGTCCTAGGTGGCCTTGAACCAGTCACTACCTCTCAGCCTAACCTTCCTCACAGGGTTGTTGTGAAGACAAACAAGAGGGCAAAAAATGTGAAAAATAAATAAACATATGTGAGGTAATGAGTGCTTTGGTTTCCTCAGTACTATTGCAAGAGGAGTATGTGCCTTTAATACTGACTCTCATCTATTTAGCTAGTTATTTATTAACATTTATTATTAACAGTATTTATATACCGCTTTTCAACTAAAAGTTCACAAAGCGGTTTACAGAGAAAAATCAAATAACTAATGGCTCCCTGTCCCAAAAGGGCTCACAATCTAAAAAGATGCAAAGGAATACCAGCAGACAGCCACTAGAACAGACAGTGCTGGGGTGAGGTGGGCCAGTTACTCTCCCCCTGCTAAAAAAAGGAGCACTCACTTGAAAAAGTGACTCTTACCCAATTAGCAGGTAAGTCATTAGTTATGAAAAACTACCCAATTAGTCATTAGTTATGAAAAATGACTACCTTGAAAGTATTTATAGAGAGGGAGCCTGAGTCTATTCATCTCTACCTAAGGTTCCTCATATATGCCTAAACTTGGCCATTGGTTCTCTAGTCTTTGCATTCACCTCCCCTGGAATTCAACTAGCTCTGGACTAGCTAGTCCAACTAGTATCTCCCAACCAGCTCTGGAAATACTCCCAAATAAGCACTTAAAATGGGAAAGAGTACTAATTTTTGAATCAAATTTATTGGGGGGGAGAGTGAAATGTGGGCACTGGAAAAAGGGGGAGGCATTGATGTAGAAGTCTTTTCTAATTTATGCCTCTCCCTCTGTGTACCATAAATTATCCATGGCGGGTAGACAGAGAAGCAGCATGGCCTGCCTGTGTTGAGATATTGCAAATCCATCAGGATGGGGCACTAAACTGGAATGAAGACACAGTGAAACCCCAGCGTCCAGACCACAGGGAGCCTGCAAAGCGGATGTTCAGGTGACCAGCTTATTAGCTTGAATCTGGCTCTTGGTCTCTTCTTCAGGTGACCAGCTTACTAGCCTGAACCTGGCTTTCTTCTCTTTTCTATGGGGTGTGAATAGGCACCACACAGTTTCACCAACTATTTCCACTTATGTGATAATGTGAATGCAGTATGTTCCTTTTGCATTCATTAGTTCCAGTATTTTTCTTTTACTATTATTTGAAATAATGCAATCCTATTCGTGTCTAATCAGAACTAAGCCCCCATAAATTTAATGACATCTATCTAATGTCATTAAATCTATCTATCTATCTATCTATCTATCTATCTATCTATCTATCTATCTATCTATATATCTATCTATCCGTCCTCCTTTTTCCCTCACAACAACCCTGTGAGGTCGGTAAGAATGAAAGTGACTGGCTCAAGGTCATATAGGTAGCTTCATGACTGAGTAGGGATTTGAATCAGCATCAATCTCCGTTCCTCTCACATGTTTGAAAACCTGAACCCCAAGAGATGATTTCCCCCCCCCCCTCAGAAAAATATGCTCTAAGAACACCCAGGCCAGACTATTGTGTTAAACATGGGCTGCCTTTGAGAAGCATTCAAAAGCTCCAAGGTTTTCTGCTTCTTCCCTCAATTGCTTTAATATTCATTCTTATTTGTATCTGTTGGTATCCTTTAGTCTTGGAAGATTATGGTATCGCGCTCTGAATGGTGGTTCTGGAACAGAGTGTCCACTCCAGTGCGCGAAGCCTGGGTAAAGTAGATATGGAGGATAGACTGTTTCCCATGCAGCAAATCCCCCCTCTCCACGTCGCTGAAATGGTCCAACGGAAAGGCAGAGGCCAATACGGTTGGTTCCAGCGGTGTCGCAGGAGTTGCCAGAACGTGACTGTGTTCAGCCATGAACTGCCTCAGGGACTCCAACTCCAGATTTTGCCTCAAGGTTGACTCCTGAAGCCTTTTCCATAACTGGATGTAGCCACAAGGCAGTGGAGGTTTGGGATCAGAGTTTTCCTTCTCTCAGATGAGCTGCCTTCCCAGGCTAACGAGTCCCATCTACCGGGTGGCTGTTTAGTCGCCTCTTACGACAAGTATAGCCAAACTGAGGGACTATTCTTATCCCCAGCCCCGAGGGGGTTTATTTGTATATGTTACATAAAATAATTCTTTTTATTAAGATGCCTGGAAATGCCTAAAATTTAGCTACAGAAAAACCTAAAATGAACACAATAAAAATATAATGTTAAACCCAGAATTCCTGACCTTGGTCATTCCATAGATATGAGAAGTAATGCTTCAGGTTCACCTATGTCTATGCAGAAAGGAATACAGTTGGCAAATGCCTCTGTTTGTCTTTTATCTTGAGTGATATGCAAACGCTGGTTCTGGTTCCTGTTTAAATCGGCAGAATGCATGCCCTTTCCAGATGCAGAGACACAACCCCTGTGTGTCAGTGGCCAACCCTCTCAAAGCAACAAAGAGAAAAATGATATTGTGGCTCCCATTTCTTGTCTTTTCAGCAGTCATTAGAGGTTTGTTTTTCTTCCCAAGATGTAATCTAGATATAAAAGCAAGTTTTATTTGACAGATATCATGAAATTTTTTTTTAAAAAAATAATATCTTGTGCTTTCCAGATATCAGATCCCAAGTTGAAACGATGGAGTCTGGAGGGGACATCAGAAAACCTGGGGAGTCCATCCACCTCTCCTGTCAAGCCTCTGGGTTCTCCTTCAGCAGCTACTGGATGGGCTGCGTGCAACAAGCTCCTGGGAAGGGACTGGAATGGGTTGCACGAATTAGCAATACTGGAAGCGAAATATACTACGCTGACTTTGCACAAGGCCGCTTCACCATCTCCAGAAACAGCCCTTCAAACATGCTCTACCTGCAAATGAACTATCTGAGACCCAAAGACACGGCCATGTATTACTGTGCGCGGGACGCAGTGAGAGGAAGTGAATCTGAAGCCTGGCTAAAACCTCCCCATGACTGCTGGCATCTCTTCAAGTTGACACAGGTTGAATGAAGAAATTAGGACAAATGAGGCCAGGATCCCAATGGACACCCTTTTGAGTCCCAATCCCTAATTAAATGGATTCACACATCATTGGCTTAAGTGGGACCATAGCACATGAATTCAAGTATTTCAACTAGTGTGTGAAATGATGCAGCAAGAATAAATCTAGACATTGTATTTCCATGTTCACATGTCATAACTCAGTTAATACACTTGTAATCAGCTCTGTTCAAACCGTCAATAGTGGTTGGCTTTACAGATCTTGTTATCACCATTCCCAAGATGTCAGGACTCCAGGGTCCAAGACCTTCTCTACCCACCAGTTTTTGGGAACATTATTATTAACAGTATTTATTTACATAAGAACAGCCCTGCTGGATCAAGCCACAGGCCCATCTAGTCCAGTTTCCTGTATCTCACAATGCCCACCAAATGCCCCAGGGAACACACAAGACAACAGACAGAATCTGTGTCCTGGTGCCCTCCCCTGCATCCAGCAATCAGAGGCAGCCTTGCTATACTTTCACCTTTCTTTCAGTCTTGGTTTCTACTAGTTCTTAACTATGCAAAAGAAGTGGTGTTTGCACATGGGGGAGGGAGGCCTGATAGATTTGGAAGCAGGAAAGTAACATGCAAACAGGGATTTGTAATTCATTGCTTGCTTATACAGGAAGCATTTCTTAGCAAAAACTGGCATGCCACCTCCTTCCTTCCTTCTCAACTGTGGTGATACACAGGGTAAAAAATGCAAAATACTGACAGCCATGAAGGAAATAAGGTTGGACTGCCAATAATATGGTTTATGCTTTTAATGGCAAGGCTAGGGATTTCTTCAGCCAAGTGCTTCAGAAGATTGTCCCTCCTGAAGAGATTTCCCCTCAATTTCCTCTGAAAGTCATAGTAGAGTTACCCAATATATAGCCCAGTCCGATCCCCCTAAAAGCCCCCTTCAGTATTCTCCTTTGAAAAGGATGGTCTTCTTACTTCATCCGTGACCTAAACATGCCTTCTTGCCACTTCAGAATTATAATTCCTGCCCTATTTCTCTATTAGCATAAAATGGGTTGCCACATCTCAATCAACACCCCAGAATGCCATATACAAGGGATGGCACCAGGATGCAGGTGTCTTGTTGCCTTGTGTGAGCCCTGAGGCATTTGGTGGGCCACTGTCAGATACAGGAAGCTGGGCTAGATGAGCCTTTGGCCTGATCCAGTGGGGCTGTGCTTATGTTCATATCCACAGAGGAGTTGGAGCTGTAGACAATTTTTTTTTTTGGGGGGGGGGGAATTCATCTCCCTTCCTGTTGCATTCTGCATCCCAAAGCAGTTTCAGCCCACAGATATTCATGTTCTAGAGCAGTGTTTCTCAAACTGTGGGTCGCAAGCCAATTTCAGGTGGGTCCCCATTCATTTCAATATTTTATTTTTAATATATTAGACTTGATGCTCCCATGGGATGTGACTGCATTTGGGGAAATGCTACAGACCTGTACTTTTAACAAGCTACTGTATTTATTATTTTAACAATGATAGTAAGTGGAACTTACTACTGGGTAAGTGTGGGTCAGATTTCAACCTAGGATTATTAAAAAAAAATTTCTCCTTGATGATGTCACTTCTGGTCATGACATCACTTCTGGTGGGTCCTGACAGATTCTCATTCTACGAGAAAGAAAGACCCTTTCGTAGGGTCTTAGAAAGACCCTTAGAAAGACTCGTAGAAAGACCCTTGCTGAGACCCAATATGTGAGAATTATTCTAGAGATATTCAGGCTAGACTATCATAATGTATTAAATGTGAATGCCCTTTGAAAAACATTCAGTACCTCCATCCTTTTATGCTGCTTTCACCAGTTGCTTTATTATTCACTCTCTTTTTTTGGTATGCATTAAGGTACAATCATTCACTTTATCATAAGTTGCCTTTGGACTTTGCTTGCCTAAAAGCTGTTGAAATGCTTAACGGCGCAATCCTAACCAACTTTCCAGCACTGACCTAACCACAACGCAGCTCCAAGGTAAGGTAACACATGCCCTTACCTTAAGGAGGCCTGCTTGACTGCCTCCCCACTGCAGGATGCAGTGCACACCACATTGGCACAGCTAAGTCAGTGCTGGAAAGTTGGTTAGGATTGTGCCCTAAATCAATCACGCGACACAAATAACATTCATTCCAGAATTCCTATCCTGGGGCATTCAATAGATGTGGGAAGTATTTCTTCAGGTCTCTTTCCCAAATCACATGCCCGATGAATGCAAAACATGTAGATCACCAAAAGCTCTGAACTGTTCCTCTTCTATACTGACGGATATGCAAATACTGGGCCAATTTCCTGTTTAAATCAGCTTGTAGGCTTGTCCTGCCCCAGCTTGATTCAAAGACGCAACCCCCGTAGCTGTGGACATGAGGCACGGTGACCTTGGGCCCTAAAGCCACTGGATAGCCCAGAAATACTATAGCATGCACACAGTGGTAAAGAGCTAATTGATTTTAAAGCAATGAGGTTGGTCTGACTGACTTTGGGCCTCAAAGGCTGTGTTACAGAATAACCAGGGTGACAGCAACCTGGGGAGCATAACATTTGTGCAAAAGCCACATTGCTAAAGCATGGAAACACAGAGAACAGTGCAAAGCTGCTTGAAAGAAAGCTGTTGGTTAGTTTCACAGAAGCAGTTCGGCCTCAAAGTCTGGAGATAAGCAAGTATCAGCAAGAGGGCCCCACAACCTCAGCAGAAAATACACTTAATGCCAGAATGCACTAGAGAGACTCTGTAACTTTTGGATTTCATACTTTCAATACATATGGAGACCAAGTAACCTCTGATACCAAACCAACGTATGTACCCCAAGTCAAAGGGTCACAATAGTTATATAGAATTAGCCATAGAAGTAGGTCTTAAAGAACCAAAATGCTTGATTTTAGAAAAGTCTTAAGAACAGATAAAAGCTTTAACATTGCAGGAAGGCTTCACAGGTGTATCTATGTTGACCTTAGCATAGGAGAAAGGCATGCGGAGAGAGATAACGGTCATCACTTAATGAGGATGGTACAGAGACCTGTCAAGGAAGTCCCTAATTGGATTGATAAATGTGAGCAAGGGTTAGTACTGGGTCAGTACTGGATAAAATGATGTTACAGCGTACCCTACTGGTTTTTGAAAACTTTTGGGAATTGTGTAATTTTGGCAAAGTTTTAAGGTAAAACCCACCTGTATGTAAATCAGAGCCAATCAATGGTTTTGCCCACTTATTGCCCACCTATTTTCTATCTTTTATGCAAATGGTATCTTATTTGCATCCTATTAGGAGTTAACCCCATTTCTGATGTCAAATATCAGCCAATGGGAAATCTAGATTTTCAAACAAAGAGCCGAGAAATCTATAAGAGTTCTAGATACCATCCAACTGGGTCCATGCTTTGGACATGAGTCCCGTGGACCAACTGTATACAATTCAATAAAAGCCTGTGATCCTTCATCCCTGTGTACTGAGTCATTCTGAGTTGCTTATCTGCCGTGCAACAAGTCCTCCACAAAGCAAAGGAGAGAAAACTGATCTTTTGGCTCTCATTTGTTTTCCTATCAGCTGCCATCAAAGGTGATTGTTCTTCCCAAGATATAGTTGGCAAGCAGAAGACAGTGATGTTCTATGGAACAATGTGAAGGGTTTTTTGTTTTGTTTTTAATTTCTAATATCGCTTTCTTTCTAGATGCTGAATCACAGGACTTCGATCTTTCCGATATTGTACCAGAGGACTTATGTCTAGATGCTGAATCACAAGTCCAGCTGGAGGAATCTGGAGGGGACATAAAAAAACCCGGGGAGTCCCTCCGCCTCTCCTGTCAAGTCTCTGGGTCCACCTTCAGCAGCAACTGCATGAACTGGGTGCGACAGGTTCCTGGGAAGGGACTGGAATGGGTTGCAAGTATTAGCTACGATGGGGGCTCAGAATACTATGCTGACTCCGTGGAAGGCCGCTTCACCATCTCCAGGAATGACCCCTCCGATATGCTCTATCTGCAAATGAACAGTCTGAAATCCGAAGACACGGCCACGTATTACTGTGCAATAGGCACAGTGAGTGGAAGTGAATCTGAAACCCGACAAAAACCCTCTTTACTCTTGGCAGTGCTCCAAGTTGATTCAGCAGGAAAGTGACAAGCTGAATGCAGAGATTAGGATAAGGGAGACCAATAACCTAACAGATACCCTTCCAAGTCCAGTCCTTCATGTATATGGATTTTCCTAAACATCTTGAATGGGACCGTAAAACAGGCATTCAGATTCTTCAGCAAGTGTGTTATATGAAATGGCAAGAACTGCATAAGATACATTTCCATTCTCACATTTCATAACGGAGCTAGCGAACGTGTGTTCCACTCGGTTCAGATCACCTCTGGCCATTGGCTTGGTGGATCTTGCTTTGTACCATACCATACAAATTGTACCATGGAAATCTGTCTGGAGAGGGAGAGTTGAAATATTTAGAAGCCAGAAATGGAGCTAAACATGCAAACAGGGACTGAATACTTGGCTCCTTCCCTTTTCACAAAAGCTGGCCTGAGAACTCCCTCCTTCCCTTTCTTCACACTTGGGGACAGCAGCGGTCCAGAGGAAAAAACACCACAAAACACCACATACCGCAAGGGAAATAAGACATGAGTGCCAAAGGCGGTGGTTTGGGGTTTCAGTAGCCAGGCTAGTCATGTCCTCGGCTGCGTGCTGCAGAACTAACACAGTCCACTCCCCTGAGAACTGGACTCCTCATGAGACTTCCCCACATTTTCCTCTGAAAGTAACAGCAGAGCATGCCAACTTACTGTTATGGATGCAACCTAGTTCATGTTTCCTAACATCTATTGCCATACAGCCAGTGAGTGTTTCTGTTCCAAAGACATTTTGCTTCTGCATCTCCCTCTGATTATTTATTTATTATTCATGTCATGGACTTCTATACTGCCTTTCCCATGGTAACAGACCCCCCTCCCCCGGTCGTTTACAGTCCTTAAACAGCAAAACAGCCATCAATCAAACAATCAAGCAATCAATCAAACCATCGAATCACCAGCACGAGTTGGATTACCAGTCAAATCATATCTGGGAGTCCAGTCACAGTCAGCATCCACAGTCAAAAGCCATTCTAAAAAAATGTCTTCAGGCTCCAACAGAAGGTCTCCGAGGAGAGATCAGTTGTCACTTTGAAGGGGAAGGGAATTCCATTTTTGAGGTGCCACCACGGAGAAGACCCTATTCCTCACCACCAACCACTTCACCTTCATAAATGCTAAAGGGCTAAAAGAGCTCTCTCAGTGGATGGGTTGGATTATATGGAATAAGGTGTTCCCACAAACACTGTAGTGATGTGAATGTAGTTCATTCTTTTGCATTCATTAGCTCAAAGATTTTTTTTCCCCTTTTAATATTTCATGAGATAAAACAATACAACCCTATGTGTGTCTACTCAGGGCTAAACCCCATTCAATTTAGTTCTCCTCAGGAAGTTGTTATACGATTACAGCACAAGTCTCTTTTCCTCGCCCATGTTTGGAAACTGCACCCCAAGGAACGATCAGCCCACAAATAAACATGCTCTGGGGCACCAAAGCCAGACTAAGTGTGGCCTGCCTTTGAGATGCTTTCAACATCTCCAACTTTCTGTGCAGCTTCCACCATTTTTAATATTTCTATTATTCACTCTTATTTGTATATATCGTGGTATAAAATTTCAAGCTTCCAAGTGGAAGATCTAGCTGTAAATGGCTAGAAATGTCTCAAGAGAACACAATAAATATAAAATATCTAATCCAGAATTCCTGTCCTAGGACCTTCCATGAATGTGGGAAGCAATTCTTCAGGTTCACCTACCACCCTGTGTACTGTGTAAGCACAATAGTTTGCCAATTCCAGAATGTGACTTTTATCCTGAGTGATATGTAAATGTAGGGCCAGTTTCCTGTTTAAATCAGCTGAATGCTGGCCCTGCCCCAGCCAGGCTGAGAGACACAACCCCTGTGGGTCTGTGGCCACATTCCAGTCAGTCTTCCTCAAAGCAGCAGAGAGAAAAATGATCCTTTGGCTCTCATTTCTTGTTTTTTTAGCAGCCATCAGAGGTACTTTTTCTTCCCAAGATATAATTGGCATAAAAAGTATATTCTAGGGGATAACATGAAGGCCAATTTTAAATAATATTTCGTTCTTTCTAGATATTGAATCTCAAATCCAATTGGTGGAGTCTGGAGGGGACATCAAAAGACCTGGCGAGTCCCTCCGCCTCTCCTGCCGAGCCTCTGGGTTCACCTTCAGCAACTACTGGATGAGCTGGGTGCGACAGGCTCCCGGGAAGGGACTGGAATGGGTTGCACGAATTAGCAACACTGGGAGCCCACAATACTATGCTGACTCTGTGAAAGGCCGCTTCACCATCTCCAGAGACAACCCCTCCAACATGCTCTATCTGCAAATGAACAGCCTGAAACCCGAGGACACGGCCAAGTATTACTGTGCGAGGGACACAGTGAGGGAAAGTGAATCTGAAGCCTGGCAAAAACTTCCCCTTTCACTCCTGGCAGCTCTCTCAGGGCACAATTCTACCCTGCACTGAAACAGGCAAGTCAAGAGGCTTGCGCTGTATCCAGTACAGGATAGGGGCCAAGGCGGCTCAGCCAGAGGCAAGGGGAAACTTTTTCCTTACCTCTGGGTAAGGCGCCCCTGCCCCTAAGGGTCTCCTCGGACATGCGCTACTTCCTGAAGCGGCACAAATCTGAGGAGAGCAGTGCGGCTTCAAGTCGCTCCAAACTCCCCAGGGATGAGGGTTGGGATCCAGCATATGTGCTGGATACCAGCCCCATCTCCCACTCCCTGCCCGCCCACCCCAGGGATTCCCACCACCAGCCCTCTTCCCGTCCAGGAACGCCTTTCTCTTTCCTTCACAATTGTGGGCAGCAGTGATGCACAGGGGAGAAAAATGCAAACTACCAACAGCCATGAAGGAAATAAGGTCGGACTGTCAACGGTGTGGTTTATGGTTTCAATGGCAAGGCTAAAGATTTCTTTAGCCATATGCTTCAGAAGACTATCCACTTCTTTGAGAGGTTCCCTCCTCAGGAGACTTCCCCTCAAGTGCCTCTGAAAGTCATAGCAGAGTTACCCAATTTACAGCCCAGTCTGATCCCCCTAAAAGCCCCCTCCAATATTCTCCTTTGAAAAGGATGGTCTTCTTACTTCATCCTTGACCTAAATGTGCCTTCTTGCCACTTCAGAATTCTAATTTCTGCCCTACTTCTCTGTTAGCATAAAATGGGTTGGCACATCTCAATCAACACCCCAAAATGCCATATACAAGGGAGGGCACCAGGATGCAGGTCTCTTGTTGCCTTGTGTGCTCCCTGGGGCATTTGGTGGGCTATTGTCAGATACATGAAGCTGGACTAGATGGGCCTTTGGGCTGATCCACTGGGGTTGTTCTTATGTTCTTATCCACTGGGCTTGCATGGCCAGAGAGGAGTTGGAGCTGTAGACCCTTTTTTTTTTCCCTTCAGGGAATTGAAAGTAACTGGAGAGGTGACCTTTTCCTTGGTGTGCACACACATTCATCTGGACTCAGTGTCACTTTTGATCACTTGCAGCCTAACACAGCAGCCTGGCAAGCCTGTTCCTGGGAGCCAAGATCAACTGGACTTTATGCAACTCGAGCTGCAGTCCTCTCTCCAATGCTTTCAAGCTTCTTCCAAAGCTCCTCCCAGACTGTTAACCAAAGGGCTGTGCTTCTCTTTTATCTTGAGCTGTATGCAAATGCAAGGACAGCTTTCACTTTAAATGTGCATCCACCTTGCCCCAGCTATACCCACAGCCAAAGCCCCTATGTGCCTCAAACCACAATCTATCCAGAACCTATCCAGTTCAGACCAACAGGGCTAACAATGATATTTTGGATTCATTTCCTTTTCTTTTCAGCAGCCATCAGAGGTAAATTTCATTTTTCAAGATATAATTGGCCAGAGGAAGGAAGAGACATTCCAGGGGATCACATGAAGGGGGATTAATACTCTCTTTTCTTTCCAGGGGTCCAATCACAGGTGCGGCTGGAGGAGTCTGGAGGAGATGTCAAGAGTCCTGGAGAGTCCCTCCGTCTCTCCTGTCAGGCCTCTGGGTTCAGCTTCAGCAGCTATGATATGAACTGGGTGCGACAGGCTCCTGGGAAGGGCCTGGAATGGGTTGCATATATTCGTTATGATGGGAGCGTACAATACTATGCCGACTTTGGCAAAGGTCGCTTCACCATCTCCAGGAACAACCCCTCAAATATGGTCCATCTGCAAATGAACAGTCTGAAACCTGAGGACACGGCCGTGTATTATTGTGCGAGAGACACAGTGAAAGGAACTGGATCTGAAGCCTGGCAAAAATCTCCTACCTACTCCTAGCAACTCTCCAGGATGACTCAGCTTGACAGTCACAGGCTGAATGAAAAAATGAGGCCAAGTGAGACCAAGAGCCTAACAGATAACCTTCGGAGAGCTAGTCTTTAACTGATACAGACTGACATCATCATCGTAAATGGGACCATACAGTTAAGTTCAAATCATTCAAGTCATGGGCGGAATGATTTGGCAAGAGGAAATCTAGAAATTGTACTTCCTTTGTAGATACCATACTTGTGATCAACACTGTTCAGATCACCAGTGGGAACTGGATCTATAGATCATATTTTCATCATTTTCCTACTTTCGCCACATCTCCAAGATAAAAGGTGGCCTTTCCCGAAAGCTCTGTCTCCCACCAGCTTTGGGTAGCACTACAGTGGCTGTTTATCAGAATTTTAGGATTCTTCTTTTTCTCAGACTAAGCTTCTAGTCCTTAAGTATGCAAAGAGCAGCCTGAAATTGTGTGTGGGAAGCTTTGTAAAGCCGGAAAGGGAGCTAAACATGCAAACAGAGATTTCATGTTTAGAAACTTGCACAAATGGGCACTGGTGGTGACTCAACTCAGGTTGCCCCAAAATGTGTTTGTGTATGATTCATGTCAACTCGAGTCTTGGATGTCACTGATGTCACTTAAGTTTATTTTTATTTATTTTTTTCATCTGCACAAGTGTTCTTTCTCAAAATGACCCATGACTTGGCTTGAAAGACTAAGGGCACAATCCTAACCCCTTATGGCAGTGCTTTTCAGCACCGGCATAGCTTTGCCAATGGGACATGTACTGCATCCTGCAGTTGGGTGTCTCTCACGGAGTCCTCCTCAAAGTAAGGGAATGTTTGTTCCCTTACCCTAGAGCTACACTCTGCTTATGTCAGTGCTGGAAAGCACTGACATAAGGGATTAAGATTGCGCCCTAAATTTCTTGTGGGTCGAGTCGGAATGGCTAAATGTTGCGACTCAGAAGTTGAGTCACAGGTCGCTGAGTCAGGTCTCTACCCGGGCTCAGTGACTGGAGCACATCCCTTGCACCCTGCCTTTGTATGAGAAGAGCATTTCTTCGGAGATCCAGATCTGACAATTTGTTTCTTCCCTTTACTCTCACATGAGGGCAGCAGTGATGCACAGGGGAAAAAAAAGTACCAAATGCCAAAGACCGTGAGGAAAATGGCATGATGCTGGCAGAGATCTGTGGTCTGTGGTTTCAGGGTTGAGCCTGGAGATATCCTCAGCTGTGCGCTGCAGAACTAACACTGTCTGCTTCCTCGAGAGTTGGGCTTCTCCGGAGACTTCACCATTTGCTCTGGAAGCCAAGACCAAGTTACCCAACTGAGTGACACGGATGCAGCCCAGATGTTAACGTCCCCTCTCATCTATTTCCGTACTCCCAACGGCTGTTTACTTTTCAAAGATGTTCCACTTCATCCTCCACCTCTAATTAGTCTCCTTGTAAGGCTACTTCATAGGTGTGAAACAAAGAGTGTCTTGCATTGACATTAAATGCCATCAAGGCTGCAATCCTATACAGTGGGCACTTGTTATCCATGTTCCCGGGGTTCCTGAATAATGGATCCTGAAATCTGTGGACAATCAAATCCCCAAATTACGCCACGAAAACCCTCTGAACGCAAGCAGAGCTGTGCTTGGAGGAAACTGGAAGTGATGTTTTAATGCCCTTATAAGGCATTCTGAGGCTTAAGGAAACCACCCAGGCTTCCCCGACCGTCAGAATGGCTTAAAAAAAATCACTTCTGATTACCTCACATAAGCTGGAAGTTGTGCTAAATGCCTATAGAAGGCACTCTGAGGGTTGTGGAGGCCACACACCACCGGCCCCCAGAACACCCTTGGGTCAACTTTTGAGATCTGCAGGTACTGAATCCGCTGAGAAAAAGAGTCAACCTGTACTTGCTTTCCTGGAAGTAAGCCCCACTGAACTCAATGGGGCTTACTTCTTAGATGTGTATAGGATTGCATTGTCCAGAAACCCAGGGATGTGATTCCATGTGGAGCCTTTTTTCTATTGCTCAGCTTTCGTGTTTTTCTTCTTTTCACGTCTTGGAAACTGCATCCCAAGACAGTTTCAGCACACAGATATTCATATTCAAGGGACATACAGGCTAGACTATCTTAATGCATTAAACATTGACAGCCTTTGAAACACATCCAGAATCCAGTGGTGTACCTGGCGGGGTGGTGGGAATGGAGGCAAATGCTCCAGGTTCCAGGCTTGGGGGAGCATGGCCGCAACCCACCCCTTCCCACCACCAGAGTTTTGGAATAGTCCAGAACTGTGCCGAAAGTGGCTTTCCCCCCTTTGACGTCACCACTTTGGTCAGCCATACAGATGGGCCAGCACTACCCACAGACCATGGGAAGGAACAGGTCCCCACAGAAATAACCCAGCAGAGCGCATGCCTCCAGGCGACTCAAGCCAGTGAGTCAAGCCAGATGCAACAGGGAAATTTTAACCCCTCCCCTTTCCAGAAACATGGCTCTCTGAGGGTCTGTCCTCTTCTATTCTCCTATATAAATACTGCTCTGTCTTATGCTGACTGACTTATGCAAAGCGATGCAGATTTGGACTTGCTACTTAAACCCTCCCACCTTCTCACCCCACACACATTTCCTAGCACGGTTCAACCTCTCCTGCTGAGATCCAGTCATCCTTCCCCTATGGCCTCCCTATTCCCACTTCTCATTGCTCTGGTCTCCTCCTTCTCATGTACGCAGGGTTTGAAATATTCATTTTGTTCATTCCGCTAACGGTGGGCTGTTGCTTCTTCTGTCTCAACTGTGTCTCAAATTTCTTCCCTACCAGGCGCCTTCTCACAGCAGGTGGTTCTGACCCAATCAGAGTCAGTACTGAAGAAACCTGGAGAAGCCCATAAACTGGCCTGTGCCGTCACTGGCTTTGATGTTAACAGCTACTACATGAGCTGGGTCCGGCAGAAGCCTGGCAAAGGCTTGGAATGGCTGGTTCGCTACTATAAACCTAGCAGTAGCAATGACTATTCCCCTGCAATCCAAGGGCGGTTCACAGCCTCCAAGGACAGCTCCAACTTCTACCTGCAGATGAACAGCCTGAAAGCAGAAGACACAGCCATGTATTACTGTGCGAGAGGCACAGTGAGAGGAATCTTGCTAGAGCTCAGTCAAAAACCCCTTTGCCTGCATGAGCTCTGGAGAGAAACCAGCACAGGGGGAGCTCCAGTGCCACAAACCACAAGAACAGAGGCTTTGAGCGCAAAGGACCAGCACTGTTATTCTTTGATTGGCAGTAACCTGTGATGTGTTGTGGCAGGATCATCCTTTTCCAAAAAACTATCACCTTGATCAGAGCCTCCACTGTATTCCTACAGGCCCCTCTGTTGAGGGCCACATCTTGCTCCTGTTCTCTAAGGGACCCTGTTCTCTTCAGAGTTTGGAAGCAGGCAGGGGTTTCTCGGGAGCAGCTTCTCTTATCCTATGCTGTTGTGGTGTGGGGAAAAGGCACACAGACCGACCTCTGTACACACCCACAGATCAGGCTGCTGCCCACAGACAGGGCTGGTCCAAGACCCCCTGATGGCTGAGCCAGCCTGTCAAATGGGGCCCCCCACCCCATGACCTGCCTGCCTCTGCTCCTCCCATTCGCCAATATTCTGACCAGCCCTCTCCTCCCAAGCACATTTCCACTGCTTCTCTGCCCTTCCACTGCAATCCAGGGGGTGAAAGGAGAAGGGGCAGCAGTGGTGGCAAGTCTGCGGACAGAGATGGGCGCCCTGCACCCATTTGCTGGATAAAGTGATCATTTCAATCAGCCTCACGGATGGGCCAGCCCTACCCTACCCACAGACCAGGATGACTCAAGCCAGTGAGTCAAGCCAGAAGAAATAGAATTGTGGCTCCACCCCATTCCAGAAACCTGGCTCTCGGAGGGTCTGTCCTCCTCTTTGTTCCCATATTAATACTACCCTGTCTTACCCTGACCCACTTATGCAAAGCCATGCAGATTTGGGCTTGCTACTTAAACCCTCCCACCTTCTCCCCTCACACACATTTCCCAGCACAACTTGGAGTGAGATTCAGCCCACCCTTCCGCTATGCCCTCCTTACTGCCATTACTCAGTGCTCTGGCTGCCTCCTCCTCATGTATGCTGGTTTGGGTAATGGCATTTGGGCCATTTTGCTAAGTGTGGGCTGTTGTTTCTTCTGTCTCAACTATTTCTCTGCTTCCTTCCCCACCAGGCGTCCTCTCACAGCAGGTGGTTCTGACCCAGTCAGAGTCAGCAGTGAAAAAACCTGGAGAAGCCCATAAACTGACCTGTGCTGTCACTGGATTTAACATTAACAGCTACTGGATGAATTGGGTTTGGCAGAAACCCGGCAAAGCCCTGGAATGGCTTGTTCACTACTATAGTTCTAGTAACAATTACTATTTCCCTGCAATCCAAGGGAGATTCACAGCCTCCAAGGACAGCTCCAACTTCTTCCTGCAGATAAACAGCCTGAATGCAGAAGACACAGCCATGTATTACTGTGCGAGAGACACAGTGAGAGGGATCTTGCTAGAGCTCAGTCAAAAACCCCTCTGACTGCTTACAGTGAGCTCTGGGGAGAATTTGGCACAGGGGGAGCTCAAGTGCCACAAACCTCAGGAAGTTATGCATTGAATGTAAATGGCCAGCACTGTCATTCTTTGTTCTGTTCTATCCTGGTGTGTGTGTTGTATCAGGATATTCCTTTTTAAGTTATTATAAAACAGATCAGAGCCCCCAAAGCAAATCCCCACACATGCCCCTCTCAATTGCTCCTTCAAAGGATCCTGTTCTCTTAAGGTTTGGAAGCAGGCAGGAGCAGGCAGGAAGCAGGCTCAAGCTACCAGGTTTGAGAAGGTCCAGTGCGGCTTGCCTTGAGTCGAGTTTAGAATCACTGCCCCCCCTCCGCGACTCAAAAAATAGTTATAATAGCACTTTCTGAGTTGCCGAGTCAGTGACTCTAAAGGAGTCCACCCCCCCTTAAAAATCCAGCTGCTGAGAAAAAAAACAGGATTGCTGCTGGGTGTGTCTGCCAGAGTCCTCCTTTGACACTCCCCTGCTGCCCCATCCCATCTAAACAGGGTGAGAGGGGTGGAAGGGATTGCAAGAGAGCAAGAAGAGAAGTGGCAAGAGGGAGGAGGGTCACGTGCAGCAGCTGCAAGGCTTACCAGGACGACCCGATCCTTGGCAGCTCTACGCAGATGTTGACTCGCTGCAACCCGTCATTCAGTGGGGCTTCCCCCTCCCCACCAGCCATGCGTGGGTGGAAAGTATGATCGCTATGAACTGCCTCCCCCCTTCCCAGTCTTCTAACCCTCCCTGGGCTTCTGCAGTCAATCTTAAGGCAAGAACCCCTTTGGGTCCTCCTTCTGCCCTACCTCAGCCAAAGAAAATATCAGAACACCCTTCCTTTGTCCAATGATCATTGGTTCCTTCCTTCTGATCTGGCAAAATGTCCACTCCTGCCTGCCTCCCTCCCACTCAGCTGCAAAAGGAAGCATTAACCCTTTCCTGCCTCCCGGCTGGAAGTTCCCTGCAGCTCCCCTGGTTGAAATGCTGGCCCTACAAGGCTTTCACGCCACGAAAACAGTAAGCAAGCACACCCAGATGTAGGCAGACTTGAGTCTGCTCATGCGGGGATGAGTGCTGAGTCAGGGGGCCCCTGACTTGAGTGTTTTATGAGTCTTCTACACGTGCAACTCACGAGTCAATGAGTCAGCAAAAAACTTGCATTTTCACGACTCAGATCCAAGTCGATTGAGTCAAGTTGCCAATCCAGGGAGCTTCTCAGGAGTAGATTCTCTTACCCTGTGTTGTTACAGTGTGAGAAAGAGGCACATAGACGGACCTCTGTATACAGTGGCATCACTAGGGTTCGCATCACCCAGTGCAGGATGCCAGCGTGTCACCCCCATGCAGTGGTGGGTGGGGCAATTCCCCAAGTGGTGGGCATGGTGATGTACCATCACTCTGCTCCACTAGTTTTTTGGCTGTACCTTTTGATAGGACAAAGATACAACACATTCTGCATGAAATTATGCATTGGTTGATACATAACATGATGGTATTATTCTTCCAAATTATGATTTTAGTGATTTTGGTCACTAGTGGTGTCACCCCCACCCCCAAAGGGTGTCAACTTACTAACATCTTGTTGCAGCAGTTCTCAAACGTTTAGCCCTGGGACCCACTTTTTAGAATGACAATCTGTTCAATACCCACCAGAAGTGATGTCATTGTGGAAGTGACATCATGAGGCAAATTAAAATAAATAAGTATAAATAAAAGTAAAACAAATAATTAAATAAGCAGAAGCCAGCCCTGGTCCACCAAGTGAATGTCCTCTGTAGCCTGCCTGCAATAACACCCTCCCTCCAAAACCAGTAAGTTTTTCAGTCCCGCCCAGTGCCCAGTTCAATTTAAGAACTTCTGTTTAAACCAGATCACTGTCAGGATCCACCTGGCTTTGCAAGTCTCAAAGAGGTTCGCCTTATCTGCTGAAGCCTGTGTTTTGAAGGCTTGCTTCTGGAGCACTTGTTTAGCTCCAAGTGCATAGGATCAGGACCATTTGGTAGCCTTGCACTCTCCTTCACCTGATCTTCCACACCAGCCAAGGCACATTTGCTTACTCACAAGTAAACACAGCTGTGAGGCTTGGTTTCACTTTCCATAGGGCTCAATACATTCATCTCCTTGGAGGGTGGGACTTCCTTCTCAGGTGTTTTTAGGGGCTGCATTCATTGGATCAGGACCATTCTGGTGTCATTGGATTCCTCCCAGCCTGCCCTTTCCGAAGTACTAAGATAAGTTCGCCTACGCACGAGTAAACGCGCGATACGGCTCACTTTCACTTTCCATAGGGATCCATGAATTTTTTGTTCTCTGTTTTTTTGGCCATAACTTTTGATAGAAAGGAGATATTTCACTCTGGTCTTTTGCATTGCGGTCCGCCCGAAATTCCACATCCCATGGTATATAATATGATGGGGTTACTCCTAACTACTGCAATTTTAGCATGTCACCCCCAGTGCGCGTCACCCCCTCTGTGCGCGTCACCCGGTGCGGACCGCACCCCCTGCACCTCCCTAGTAATGCCACTGTCTGTATACACCCACAGGCTGTTGCCCACAGACGAGGCTGGTCCAAAACCTCCTGATGGCTGAGACAGCCTGCTAAATGCTGCCCCTCACCCTATGATCTGCCAGCCTCTGCCCATCCCATTCTCCAATATTCTGCCTCAGCACTCTCCTCCCTTGCACATTTCTTCATTCCCTCTGCCTCCCTCTTCCTTTCCAATCCAAGGGGTGGAAAGAGATGGAGCAGCAGTGGAGGCAAGTGGGCAAATATAAGTGAGTTCCCCCACCCTACTGCATCAAGCAACTGTTTCAGTCGATCCCATGGACAGGCCAGCTCTACCCACAGACCACGAGAAGTAACAGGTTCCCACAGAAATAAGCCTGCAGAATGCATGCCTCAAGGCAGTGAGTCAAGCCAGATTGTAACTCATGCACTTTCGAGAATCATGGCTGTCAGAGAGTCTGTCCTCCTCTTTGCTCCCATATTAATTCTGCTCTGTCTTATGCTGACCGACTTACGCAAAATGATGCATATTTGGGCTTGCTACTTAAACCCTCCCACATTCTCACCTCACAAACAGTTCCTAGCATGGTTCACCCTGTCCTGCTGAGATCCAGTCATCCTTCCCCTATGGCCTCCCTATTCCCACTTCTCATTGCTCTGGCCTCCTCCTTCTCATGTACGCAGGGTTGGAAATTTTCATTTTGTTCATTCTGCTAAGGGTGGGCTGCTGCTTCTTCTGTCTCAACTGTGTCTCAAATTTCTTCCTCATCAGGCACCCTCTCACTGCAGGAGGTTCTGACCCAGTCAGAGTCAGGTGTGAAAAAACCTGGAGAAGCCCATAAACTGATTTGTGCCGGCACTGGATTTGACGTTAACAGCTACTACATGGACTGGGTCCGGCAGAAGCCTGGCAAAGGCTTGGAATGGCTTGTTGAGTACTATACCTCTAGCAGCAATTCCTATTCCCCTGCAATCCGAGGGAGATTCACAGCCTCCAAGGACAGCTCCAACTTCTTCCTGCAGATGAACAGCCTGAAAGCAGAAGACACGGCCATGTATTACTGTGCGAGTCACACAGTGAGAGGGATCTTGCTAGAGCTCAGCCAAAAACCCTTCTGCCTGCATAAGCTCCAGGGAGAAATCAGCACAGGAGGAGCTCAAGTGCCACAAACCACAAGATGTTATGCAGTGTGGCTTAAAGGACCAGCACTGTCATTCTTTGCTCTGTTGTAGCCTGTGATGTGTTGTGGCAGGATCATCCTTTTCCAAAGAACTATCACCTAGATCAGAGCCTCCACTGTATTCCTACACGCCCCTTGGTTGAGGGCCACCTCTTGCTCCTGTTCTCTAAGGGACCATGTTCTCTTCAGAGTTTGGAAGCAGGCAGGGGTTTCTTGGGAGCAGTGGAAAGTATGATCGCTGTGAACTGCCTCCCCCCTCCCTGCCTCCTACCTCTCCCTGGGCTTCTGCAGCCAATCTTAAGGCAAGAACCCCTTTGGGTCCTCCTTCTGCCCTACCTCAGCCAAAGAAAATATCAGAACACCCTTCCTTTGTCCAATGATCATTGGTTCCTTCCTTCTGATCTGGCAAAATGTCCACTCCTGCCTCCCTCCCTCTCACTCAGCTGCAAAAGGAAGCATTAACCCTTTCCTGGCACCCGACTAGAACTTCCCTGCAGCTCCCTTGGTTGAAATGCTGGCCCTACAAGGCTTTCACGCCACGAAAACAGTAACACACTCAGATGCAGGCAGACTTGAGTCTGCTCATGCGGGGATGAGTGCTGAGTCAGGGGGCTGCTGACTTGAGTGTTTTATGAGTCTTCTACACATGCAACTCACGAGTCAACGAATCAGTAAAAAACATGCATTTTCACGACTCAGGCCCAAGTCATCTGAGTCGAGTTGCCAATCCAGGGAGCTTCTCAGGAGTAGATTCTCTTATCCTGTGTTGTTACAGTGTGAGAAAGAGGCACATAGACTGACCTCTGTATACATCAACAGAGCAGGCTGCTGCCCACAGATCAGGCTGGTCCAAGATCTCCTGATGGCTGACCCAGCCTGCCAAATGCTGTCCCCCACCCAATGATCTGCCAGCCCCTGCCCATCCCATTCGCCAATATTCTTCCCCAGCCCTTTCCTCCCTAGCACATTTCCTCTCCCCCTCCGCCCACTCTTCCTTTCCAACCCAAGGGGTGGAAGGAGAAGGAGCAGCCATGGAGGCAAGTGGGCTCAAATAGGTGGGACCCCCACCCCGATTTACTGCATGAAGCAACCAATTCAGTCAACCTCATGGATGGGCCAGCCCTAACAGCAGACCAAGAGAAGGAAAAGTTCCCCACAGCAATATCCCTGCAGAGCGCATGCCTCAAGGCAGTGAGTCAAGCCAGATGGAACAGGGAAATTTTAACCCCTCCCCTTTCCAGAAACTTGGCTCTCTGAGGGTCTGTCCTCCTATTTGCTCCTGTATTAATACTGTCCTGTCTTACCCTGACCCACTTATGCAAAGCGATGCATATTTGGGCTTGCTACTTAAACCCTCCCACCTTCTCACCCCACACACATTTCCTAGCACATTTCAGACTTTTCTGCTGAGATTCAGCCCATCTTTCCACCATGCCCTCCTTACTTCCACTTCTCATTGCTCTGGTCTCCTCCTTCTCATGAACGCAGGGTTTGAAATGTTTAATTTCTGCACATTTGCTAACTGTGGCCGCTGCTTCTTCTATCTCAACCATGTCCCTCTTTCCTTCCCCACCAGGCGTCTTCTCACAGCAGGTGGTTCTGACCCAATCGGAGTCAGTACTGACAAGACCTAAACTGAACTGTGCTGTCACTGGCTTCAATGTTAACAGCTACTACATGCACTGGGTCTGGCAAAAACTTGGAATTGCTTGTTGCATACCACTCCTCTAGTAGCAATTACTATTCTCCCACAATCCAAGGGAGATTCACAGCCTCCAAGGACAGCTCCAACTTCTACCTGCAGATGAACAGCCTGAATGCAGAAGACACAGCCATGTATTACTGTGCGAGAGGCACAGTGAGAGGAATCCCTCTAGAGCTCAGTCAAAATCCTCACTGCCTACATGAGCTCTGGAGAGAAACCAGCACAGGGGAGCTCCAGTGCCACAAACCACAATAAGTTATGCAATGGGTTTAAATGGGCAACACTGTCATTCTTTGTTCAGCTACACCCTGCAGTGTGCTGCTTCAAGATCTCTCTTCTCCAAAGTGCTGTAAGCAAGACGAGAGCCCCCACCCCAATCCATCCCCCCCACAAACACACATACTCCTCTCTAGTGCTCCTTCAAAGAGAGCCTGTTCTCTGAAGAATTTGGGAGCAGTTAGGAGTTAGTGAGGGAGAGTTCACCACCACTCTAGGAACAGATTGCCAAGAGAGGTGGTGGACTCTCCCTCACTAGAGATATTCGACAAGCACCTGTTGGAGATGCTCTAAGAGGATTCCCTGCCTAAGGCAGGGGGTTGGACTAGTTGACCGATCAGGCCCCGTCCAACTCTATGATTCTATGATTTCCCGACCCTCAGAATGCCTTGAAAGGGCATAAAAACGTCACTTCTATTACTTCAGAGAAGCTGGAAGTTGTGTTAAACCGCCTGCAGAAGGCATTCTGATGGTTGTGGAGGCCGTGCTTCACCTCTCCAGCCCCCAGAACACCTTGCGGTCACATCCTGAGATACATGGGTGCTGAATCTGCAGATTAAAAGAGGCAACCATTTGGGGCTTTTCAGTCTAGAAAAGAGGTGCCTGAGGGGGGACACGATTGAGACATACAAAATTATGCAGGGGATGGACAGAGTAGATAGAGAGACACTCTTTTCCCTCTCACTTAACACCAGAACCAGGGAACATCCACTAAAGTTGAGTGTTGGGAGACTTAGGACAAAAGAAAATATTTCTTTACCCAGAGTGTAATTAGTCTGGGGAACTCCTTGCCACAGGAAATAGTGATAGCCTCTTGCCTAGATGCCTTTAAGAGGGAATTGGACACATTTCTGGCGGAAAAGTTCATCACAGGTTGCAAGTCATGGTGGGTATGTGGAAGCTCGTGGTGTTAGAGGTAGGCTGCCTCTGATTGCCAGATGCAGGGGAGGGCAGCAGGACACAGGCTGTGTCTGTTGTCTTGTGTGCTCCCTGAAGCATTTGGTGGGCCACTGTGAGATACAGGAGGCTGGACTAGATGGGCCTCTGGCCTGATCCAGCGGGGCTCTTCTTATGTTCTAACCTGTACTTGCTTTCCTGGGAATAAGCCCCACTGAACCCAATGCGGCTTACTTCTTAGTTGTGCATAGGATTGCGTCGTTTATAATCCAGGGATGAGATTCAATGTGGAGTCTTTTCCCATTGATTAGCTTGTGCATTTTCTTCTTGAAGCCTGCATCCCGAGACAGTTTCAGCACACAGACATTCATGTTTCAAGGACATACAGGCTGGACTATCATAATGCATTAAAAGTTGACAGCCTTTGAAAAACATCCAGATGGTGTGCCTGGGGGTGGAATGGAGGCAAATGCTCCAGATTCCAGGCTTGGGGGTGCAGGGCTGCGACCCGCTCCCTCCCACCACCGGATTTTTGGAACAGTCCAGAACTGCGCCAAAAGTGTCTGCCCCCCCTTGAAGTCACCACTTTGGTCAACCGTACAGATGGGCCAGTTCTACCCACAGACCATGGAAAGGAACAAGCCCCCCCCCCCCGAAATAATGTAGCAGAGCGCATGCCTCCAGGTGACTCAAGCCAGTGAGTCAAGTCAGATGTAACAGGGACATTTTAACCCCTCCCCTTTCCAGAAACATGGCTCTCTGAGGGTCTGTCCTCCTCTTTGCTCCTGTATTAATACTGTCCTGTCTTACCTTGACCCGCTTATGCAAAGCGATGCGTATTTGGGCTTGCTACTTAAACCCTCCCACCTTCTCACCCCACACACAGTTCCTAGCATTTCCTGTTCTGCTGAGATCCAGTCATCCTTCTACTATGCCCTATTTACTTCCACTTCTCATTGCTCTGGCCTCCTCCTTCTCATGTACGCAGGGTTTGAAATTTTCATTTCGTCACATTTGCTAACTGTAGGCTGCTGCTGCTTCTATCTCAACCATGTCCCTCTTTCCTTCCCCACCAGGCGCCCTCTCTCAGCAGGTGGTTCTGACCCAATCGGAGTCAGTGCTGAAGAAACCTGGAGAAGCCCATAAACTGGCCTGTGCCGTCACTGGCTTCAATGTTAACAGTTACTACATGAGCTGGGTCCGGCAGAAGCCTGGCAAAGGCTTGGAATGGCTGGTTCGCTACCATACTTCTAGTAGCAACAACTATTCCCCTGCAATCCAAGGGAGATTCACAGCCTCCAAGGACAGCTCCAACTTCTACCTGCAGATGAACAGCCTGAATGCAGAAGACACGGCCATGTATTACTGTGCGAGAGACACAGTGAGAGGAATCCCTCTAGAGCTCAGTCAAAATCCTCTGCCTGCAGAAGCCCAAGAGAGAAACCAGCACAGGGGGAGCTCAAGTGCCACAAACCACAAGAACAGAGGCACTGAGCGCAAAGGACCAGCACTGTCATTCTTTGATTGGCAGCAGCCTGTGGTGTGTTGTGGCAGGATCTTCCAAAGAACTATCAGCTGGATCAGAGCCCCCCTGGCATCCCCCCCTGCCCCTCTCTGTTGTGGGCCACAAGCCCCTCTCTAGTGCTCCTTCAAGAGGACCCTGTTCTCTTCAGAGTTTGGAAGCAGGCAGGGGTTTCTCAGGAGCAGCTTCTCTTATCCTATGTTGTTGTGGTGTGGGGAAAAGGCACACAGACTGACCTCTGTACACATCCCCAGATCAGATCAGTCAGTCCAAGACCCCCTGATGGCTGAGCCAGCCTGTCAAATGGGGCCCCCCACCCCATGACCTGCCTGCCTCTGCTCCTGCCAGTCGCCAATATGGACAGAGATGGGCACCCCAGCTCCAATCTGCTGGATGAAGTGATCAATTCATGGTTGTGCCAGGGCTACCCACAGGAAATGGGAAGGAACAGGTCCCCACAGGTATCACACATGCCTCCAGATGCCTCCAGCCAGTGAGACAAGTCAAATGTAAGAGGGAATTAGTAACTTTCCGAGGGTCTGTCTTCCTCCTATATCAATCCTGCCCTGTCTTACGCTGACCCACTTATGCAAAGCCATGCAGATTTGGGCTTGCTACTTAAACCCTCCCACCTTCTCACACACACACATTTCCCAGCACAGCTCAGAGTGAGATCCAGCCCATCCTTCCACTATGCCCTCCTTATTGCCATTACTCATTGCTCTGGCTGCCTCCTCCTCATGTAAGCTGGTTTGGATAAAGTCATTTGGGGCATTTTGCTAACTCTTGCTGTTGCTTCTTTTGCCTCAGTCATGTCTCTGTTTCCTTCCCCACCAGGTGTCCTTTCACAGCAGGTGGTTCTGACCCAATTGGAATCAGTGCTGAAAAAACCTGGAGAAGCCCACAAACTGACTTGTGCCATCACTGGCTTCAATGTTAACAGCTACTGGATGGATTGGGTCCGGCAGAAGCCCGGCAAAGGCTTGGAATGGCTTGTTCACTACTATAGCTCTAGTAACAATTATTATTCCCCTGCAATTCGTGGATGGTTCACAGCCTCCAAGGACAGCTCCAACTTCTACCTGCAGATGACCAGCCTGAATTCAGAAGACACAGCCATGTATTACTGTGCAAGAGAGACACAGTGAGACAGATCTCGCTAGAGCTCAGTCAAAAACCCCTCTGACTGCTTACAGTGAGCACTGGAGAAAAATTGGCACAGGGGGAGCTCAAGTGCCACAAACCTCAAGAAGTTAGGCATTGAATGTAAATGGCCAGCACTGTCTTTCTTTGTTCTGTTCTATCCTGGTGTTTGTGTTGTATCAGGATATTCCTTTTTAAGTTATTATAGTACAGATCAGAGCCCCCAAAGCATCTCCCCACACGTGCCCCTCTCAAGTGCTCCTTCAAAGGATCCTGTTCGCTTGAGAATTTGGAAGCAGGCTGGAGCTTCCAGGGATGGAAAGGTCCAGGGCAGCTTGACTTGAGTCGAGTCTAACAGAGATGGGTAAAAAGCCGGCCCTGCACATGCCTGATCTCATCTGATCTTGGAAGCTAAGCAGGGTCAGACCTGGTTAGTACTTGGATGGGAGACCACCTGGGAATACTGGGTGCTGTAGGCTTATACCATAGTCCTTCAAGACTGAAGGTTCCCAGCCATTCAGTGGTGCCTCTCCCCTCCCACTTGGCTGCAAAAGGAAACATTAACCCTTCCCTCGCTGGAACTCCCCTGCTGGAACTCCCCTGCTACTCCCCCAGTTGGAATGCTGGCCCTATGAGGCTTTCCACACTGTGAAAACAGTGAGCAAGCACACCCAGACACAGGCAGACTCCAGTCCGCACATGTGGGGATGAGTGCCGAGTCAGAGGGCCCCTGAGTGGAGTGTTTTTCTGAGTCTTCCATGCATGAAACTCACAAGTTAATGAGTTATTTTATACACCAGGAAATGCCTGCCCTGTCCCTATGTCCCCAGCTGTTTGTCCTGTAAGTTCAGCCACTCCTTTACAGCTGCTGGTTTGCATGTGATTTTTTACTACTGATCTGGTCTGTGTTGCTTTCCTTGCAATTCTTGAAGGTTGTGTTTCTCTCCACTGTCCCTTTTCTGCTGTAACTAGCAAAAAAAATCGCAAGGCACCTGGAAGCTTATGTCTCCAAAGTGCAGCCTAGAAACACCACAATGGAACAATCAGCCATGAATGTGCAAGCCATGAATGTGTTGAGGCGTGCGTTGTTTGCTTTTTATGTAAAGGCAGGGTCTCCATGCCCACATGTGAACAAGCACCCCATAGCAGTCTCCTGGTTCCATCACTGGAGACATCTATGTGGACCTGAATACAAGAACTTCCTTATATAAAAAACATAAGAAGAGTCCCGCTGGATCAGGACAGAGGCCCATCTAGTCCAGCTTCCTGTATCTCACAGTGGCCCACCAAATGCCCCACGGAGCACCCAAGAAAACAGACGCAATCTGTGCCCTCCCCTGCATCTGGCAATCAGAGGCAGCCTGCCTCTAAAACCAAGAGTTTGCGCTTACCTACTAAGACTTGTAACCCATGATGAACGTTTCCTCCAGAAATTTGTCCAATCCCCTCTTAAAGGCATCCAGGTAAGATGCCATCACTACTTCCTGTGGCAAAGAGTTCCACACACTAATGACACACTAGGTAAAGAAATATTTTCTTTTGTATGTTCTAACTCTCCCAAAACTCAGCTTTCATGGATGTCCCCTGGTTCTGGTGTTATGTGAGAGGGAAAAGAGCATTCCTCTATCCACTCTGTCTGCTTCCTGCATAATTTTGTATGTCTCAATCATGTCCCCCCTCAGGCACCTCTTTTCTAGACTGAAAAACCCCAAACGCTGTAGCCTTCTGGTTCAACTTGGAGAAATCACATCCCTGGCTCCCATAACGAAACTTTCTGCTTGACACATTACAGGAGAGGATCTTCTCTCTATCCTGAGAAGGACAGGAACAAGAAAGAAAAGTAGAGCAGTAACATTAAAGCTTCATCCAGTATTCTTCTCCCAAGCAAGATATTTAGACTTAAACTATTCCAGGTGAACTTTAATCCCACCTTCTGTTGGAACCCAGAGACGTGATTCCATAATGGTTCCTTTTCCATTGCTTACCTCCTGTATTTTTCTCTAAACTTTTTTTCTTTAAATCCATCTCCCTTCCTGTCACATACTTGGAACCTGCATTCCAAGACAGTTTCAGCCACAAATATTCATGTTCTAGAGATACCCAGGCTAAACCATCATATTGTATTAAATGCAGACGGCCTTTGAAAAACATTCAATACTTCATCCTTTTCTGTTGCTTTCACCAGTTGCTTTATTATTCACTTTTTTGGGGTGAATTCACTTTATTGTCAGCTGCCTTGGGGCTTTGTTTTCCTAAATTAGTGTTGAAATGCTTAAGTTAATCACAAGACACAAATAATATTCAATCTAGAATTCCTGTTCTGTAGGAATTTAGATGTGGGGAGCATTTCTTCCGGTCCCTTTCCCAAATCCTATCCCCTATTAATGTAAAAAACATAGATCACCAAAAGCTCTGAATGGTTCCTCTTTTATAGCAAGGGATATGTAAATGCTGGATCAATTTCCTGTTTAAATCAGCTTGTACGCTTGTCCTGCCCCAACTTGGTTCAGAGGCACAACCCCCATATCTGTGGGCACACTCCAGTCAGTCCTCCACTAAGCAATGGAGAGAAAAATGATCTTTTGGCTCTCATTTGTTTTCCTGTCAGCAGCCATCAAAGGTAACTGTTTTTCCCAAGATATAGTAGGCAAGCAGAAGACAGCCATGTTCTAGGGGACAATGTGTTGTTTTTTTTCTAATATCTCTTTCTTTCTAGATGCTGAATCACAGGACTTCGATCTTACTGATTTTTTACCAGCGTCTACCAGAGCTACTGGATTTCAGACCAGTCCATATGCTGAATCGCAAGTCCAGCTGGAGGAATCTGGAGGGGACATAAAAAAACCTGGGGAGTCCCTCCGCCTCTCTTGTCAAGCCTCCGGGTTCACCTTCAGCAGCCATGAGATGGACTGGGTGCGACAGGCTCCTGGGAAGGGACTGGAATGGGTTGCAGGTATTAGCTACGATGGGGGCTCACAATACTATGCTGCCTTCGCCAAAGGCCGCTTCACCATCTCCAGGAACAACCCCTCCAATATGCTGTATCTGCAAATGAACAGTCTGAAATCCGAAGACACGGCCACGTATTACTGTGCAAGAGACACAGTGAGAGGAAGTGAATCTGAAGCCCGACAAAAACCCTCCTTTGCTCTTGGCAGCACTCCAAGTTGATTCAGCAGGAAAGTGACCAGCTGAATGCAGAGATTAGGACAAGTGAGACCAAGAACCTAACAGATACCCTTCCAAGTCCAGTCCTTCATGTATATGGATTTTCCGAAACATCTTGAATGGGACCGTAAATCAGACATTCAGATTCTTCAGCAAGTGTGTTATATGAAATGGCAAAAAGAACTGTGTAAGATGCATTTCCATTCTCACATTTCATAACTGAGCTAGCCAGCGTGTGATCCACTGGGTTCAGATCACCTCTAGCCATTGGCTCAGTGGATCTTGCTTTGTACCGTACCATAAAATTATACCATGGAAATCTATTTGGAGAGGGAGAATTGATATATTTAGAAGATGGAAATGGAGCTAAACATGCAAACACGGACTGCATGCTTGGCTCCTTCCCTTTTCACAAAAGCTGGCCTGAGAACTCCCTCCTTCCCTTTCTTCACACTTGGGGGCAGCAGCGGTCCAGAGGAAAAAACACCACAAAACACCACATACCGCAAGGGAAATAAGACATGAGTGCCAAAGGCGGTGGTTTGTGGTTTCAGTAGCCAGGCTAGTGATGTCCTCGGCTGCGTGCTGCAGAACTAACACAGTCCACTCCCCTAAGAACTGGACTCCTCATGAGACTTCCCCACAATTTCCTCTGAAAGTAACAGCAGAGCATGCCAGCTTACTGTTATGGATGCAGCCTGGTTCATGTTTCCTAACAACTATTGCCATACAGCCAGTGAGTGTTTCTGTTCCAAAGACATTTCGCTTCTGCATCTCCCTCTGATTATTTATTTATTATTCATGTGATGGACTTCTATATTGCCTTTCCCATGGTAACAGTCCCCCCCCCCAAGGTCATTTACAGCCATTAAACAGCAAAACAGCCGTCAATCAAACAATCAAGCAATCAATCAAAACATCGAATCACCAGCACCAGTTGGATTACCAGTCAAATCATATCTGGGAGTCCAGTCACAGTCAGCATCCACATTCAAAAGCTATTCTAAAAAAATGTCTTCATATTTCCTCACATCTGTTGCCGTACTGTCAGTGAGTATTTCCATCCAAAGTGAGTGTTTCACTTTTGTATCTACCTCTGATTATTTACTTATTATTCATGTGATGAACTTCAAGTATATTGGCTTTCTCATGGTAACATGGCTTTCTCATTGGCTTTCTCTTCTGATTATTTACTTATTATTCATGTGATGAACTTCAAGTATATTGGCTTTCTCATGGCTTTCTCAGTCCCCCCAAGGTGGTTTGCAGTCATTAAACAACAAAACATCAATCAATCCATTTAATCACCAGCACGAGTTGGATTACCAGTCAAATCATATCTGGGAGTCCAGTCACAGTCAGCATCCACAGTCAAAAGCCATTCTAAAAAACTTCTTTAGGCCTCAACAGAAGACCTCCAAAGAGAGAGCAGTTGTCATTTCCAAGGAGGAGGGAATTCTATTTTTGAGGTGCCACCATCAAGAAGACCCCATTCCTCACCACCATCCACTTCACCTTCATAAATGCTAAAGAGCTAAAAAGAGCTCTCAGTGGATGGGTTGGATTATATGGAATAAGGTGTTCCCACAAACACTGTAGTGATGTGAATGTAGGTCATTCTTTTGCATTCATTAGCTCAAAGATTTTTTTTCCCTTTTAATATTTCATGAGATAAAACAATACAACCCTATGTGTGTCTACTCAGGGCTAAGCCCCATTCAGCTTAACTCTCCTCAGGAAGTTGTTATACGATTACAGCATAAGTCTCCTTTCCTCTCCCATGTTTGGAGACTGCACCCCAAGGAACGATCAGCCCACAGATAAACATGCTCTGGGGCACCAAAGCCAGACTAAGTGTGGCCTGCCTTTGGGATGCTTTCAACATCTCCGACTTTCTGTGCAGCTTCCACCATTTTTAATATTTCTAAGGCCAAGTTACCCAACTGAGTGACACGGATGCAGCCTAGTTGTTAACGCCCCTCGCATCTATTTCCGTACTCCCAACGGCTGTTTACTTTTCAAAGATGTTCCACTTCATCCTCCACCTCTGATTAGTCTCCTTGTAAGGCTACTTTATAGGTGTGAAACAAAGAGTGTCTTGCATTGACATTAAATGCCATCAAGGCTGCAATCCTATACAGTGGGCCCTTGTTATCCATGTTCCCGGGGTTCCTGAATAATGGATCCTGAAATCTGTGGACAATCAAATCACCGAATTACGCAATGAAAATCCTCTGAACGCAAGCATAGCTGTGCTTGGAGGAAACTGGAAGTGATGTTTTAATGCCTTTATAAGGCATTATGAAGCTTAAGGAAACCACCCAGGCTTCCCCGACCGTCAGAATGGCTTAAAAGGGCATAAAAACATCACTTCTGATTACCTCACGGAAATTGGAAGTTGTGCTAAATGCCTATAGAAGGCACTCTGAGGGTTGTGAAGGCCACACACCACCTCTCCGGCCCCCAGAACACCCTCAGGTCAACTTTTGAGATCTGCAGGTACTGAATCCGCTGAGAAAGAGTCCACCTGTACTTGCTTTCCTGGAAGTAAGCCCCACTGACCTCAATGGGGTTTACTTCTTAGATGTGTATAGGATTGCATTGTCCAGAAACCCAGGGATGTGATTCCATGTGGAGCCTTCTCTCTATTGCTTAGCTTTCATGTTTTTCTTCTTGTCACATCTTGGAAACTGCATCCCAAGACAGTTTCAGCACACAGATATTCACATTCAAGGGACATACAGGCTAGACTATCATAATGCATTAAACGTTGACAGCCTTTGAAACACATCCAGAATCCAGTGGTGTACCTGGCGGGGTGGTGGGAATTAAAGGCAAATGCTCCAGGTTCCAGGTTTGGGGGAGCAGGGCTGCAACCCACCCCTTCCCACCACCGGAGTTTTGGAATAGTCCAGAACTGTGCCGAAAGTGGCTTTCCCCCCTTTGAAGTCACCACTTTGGTCAGCCTCACAGAAGGGCTACCCACAGACCATGGGAAGGAACAAGTACCCACAGAAATAACCCAGCAGAGCGCATGCTTCCAGGCGACTCAAGCCAGTGAGTCAAGCCTGATGTAACAGGGAAATTTTAACCCCTCCCCTTTCCGGAAACATGGCTCTCTGAGGGTCTGTCCTCTTCTTTTCTCCTATATAAACACTGCCCAGTCTTATGCTGACGGACTTATGCAAAGCGATGCAGATTTGGGCTTGCTACTTAAACCCTCCCACCTTCTCACCTCACACACAGTTCCTAGCACAGTTCACACTGTCCTGCTGAGATCCAGTCATCCTTCCCCTATGGCCTCCCTATTCCCACTTCTCCTTGCTCTGGTCTCCTCCTTCTCATGTACGCAGGGTTTGAAATTTCCATTCCGTTCATTCTGCTAACAGTGGGCTATTGCTTCTTCTGTTTCAACTGTGTCTCAAATTTCTTCCCCACCAGGCGCCCTCTCACAGCAGGTGGTTCTGACCCAATCAGAGTCAGTACTGAAGAAACCTGGAGAAGCCCATAAACTGGCCTGTGCCGTCACTGGCTTCAATGTTAACAGCTACTGGATGGATTGGGTCCGGCAGAAGCCTGGCAAAGGCTTGGAATGGCTGGTTCGCTACTATAGCCCTAGCAGTAGCAATGACTATTCCCCTGCAATCCAAGGGAGATTCACAGCCTCCAAGGACAGCTCCAACTTCTACCTGCAAATGAACAGCCTGAAAGCAGAAGACACAGCCATGTATTACTGTGCAAGAGACACAGTGAGAGGGATTCTGCTACAGCTCAGTCAAAAAACCCTCTGCCTGCATAAGCTCTGGAGAGAAACCAGCACAGGGGGAGCTCAAGTGCCACAAAGCACAAGAACACAGGCATTGAGCACAAAGGAACAGCACTGTCATTCTTTGATTGGCAGTCGCCTGTGATGTGTTGTGGCAGGATCATCCTTTTCCAAAGAACTATCCTCCACAGTATTCCTACACACCTCTTTGTTGAGGGCCACATATTGCTCCTGTTCTCTAAGGGACCCTGTTCTCTTCAGAGTTTGGAAGCAGGCAGGGGTTTCTCGGGAGCAGCTTCTCTTATCCTGTATTGTTGTGGTGTGAGGAAAAGGCACACAGGCTGACCTCTGTACACAGCCCCAGATTGGGCTGCTGCCCACAGACAGGGCTGGTCCAAGACCCCCGGATGGCTGAGCCAGCCTGTCAAATGGGGACCCCCAACCCATGACCTGCCTGCCTCTGCTCCTCCCATTCGCCAATATTCTGACCAGACCTCTCCTCCCAAGCACATTTCCACTGCTTCTCTGCCCTTCAGCTGCAATCCAGGGGGTGAAAGGAGAAGGGGCAGCAGTGGTGGCAAGACCACTCCTCCCTCCCTCCCTCCCTCCCACTCAGGTGCAAAAGGAAGCATTAACCCTTTCCTGCCTTCAGGAAGTTCCCTGCTGCTCCCCTGGTTGAAATGCTGGCCCTAAGAGGTTTTTCACACCACAAAAACAGTAAGCAAACACACCCAGATGCAGGCAGACTTGAGTCTGCATATGTGGGTAGAAGTGCCGAGTCAGGGGGCTCCTGACTTGAGTGTTTAATGAGTCTTCCACGTGTGTAGCTCACAAGTCAATGAGTCAGCAAAAAACATGCATTTTCACGACTCAGGTCCAAGTCATCCGAGTTGAGTTCCCAACCCAGGGAGCTTCTCAGGAGTAGATTCTCTTACCCTGTGTTGTTACAGTGTGAGATATAGGCACATAGACTGACCTTTGTATACAGTGGTGTCACTAGGGTTCGCATCACCCTGTGCGGGATGCCAGCGTGTCACCCCCATGCAGTGGGCGGGGCAATACCCCAGGTGGTGGGCGTGGTGATGTACCATCACTCCACCCCACTAGTTTTTTGGCTGTACCTTTTTATAGAACAAAGATACAACACATTCTGCATGAAATTATGCATTGATCGATACATAACATGATGGAATTATTCTTCCAAATTATGATTTTGGTCACTAGTGGTGTCACCCCCCCCCCCAAAAAGGGTGTCAACTTACTAACATCTTGTTGCAGCAGTTCTCAAACGTTTAGCACTGGGACTCACTTTTTAGAATGACAATCTGTTCAATACCCACCAGAAGTGATGTCAGACGGGGCTGGTCCAAAACCCTCACCCTATGATCTGCCAGCCTCTGCCCATCCCATTCTCCAATATTCTGCCTCAGTACTCCCCTCCCTTGCACATTTCTTCATTGCCTCTGCCTCCCTCTTCCTTTCCAATCCAAGGGGTGGAAGGAGAAGGAGCAGCTGTGGAGGCAAGTGGGCAAACAGAAGTGGGTTCCCCCACCCTACTGTATCAAGCAACCGTTTCGGTCGATCCCATGGACGGGCCAGCTCTACCCACAGACCATGAGAAGTAACAGGTTCCCACAGAAATAAGCCTCCAGAATGCATGCCTCAAGGCAGTGAGTCAAGCCAATGCAAAAGGGAAATTATAACTCATCCACTTTTGAGAAATATGGCTGTCAGAGAGTCTGTCCTCCTCTTTGCTCCCATATTAATACTGCTCTGTCTTATGCTGACCAACTTATGCAAAGTGATGCATATTTGGGCTTGCTACTTAAACCCTCCCACCTTCTCACCTCACACACAGTTCCTAGCACGGTTCACCCAGTCCTGCTGAGATCCAGTCATCCTTCCCCTACGGCCTCCCTATTCCCACTTCTCATTGCTCTGGTCTCCTCCTTCACATGTACGCAGGGTTTGAAATTTTCATTTCATTCATTCGGCTAACGGTGGGCTGTTGCTTCTTCTGTCTCAACTGTGTCTCAAATTGCTTCCCTACCAGATGCCCTCTCACAGCAGGTGGTTCTGACCCAATCAGAGTCAGTACTGAAGAAACCTGGAGAAGCCCATAAACTGGCCTGTGCCGTCACTGGCTTCAATGTTAACAGCTACTACATGAGCTGGGTCCAGCAGAAGCCTGGCAAAGGCTTGGAATGGCTTGTTTACAATGCTAATCCTAGTAGTACCAATTACTATTCCCCTGCAATCCAAGGGAGATTCACAGCCTCCAAGGACAGCTCCAACTTCTACCTGCAGATGAACAGCCTGAATGCAGATGACACGGCCATGTATTACTGTACGAGAGACACAGCGAGAAGGATCTCACTACAACTCAGTCAAAAACCCCTCTGCCTGCATGAGCTCTGGAGAGAAAGCAGCACAGGGGGAGCTCCAGTGCCACAAACAACAAGAATGGAGGCATTGAGTGCAAAGGACCAGCACTGTCATTCTTTGATTGGCAGCAGCCTGTGACGTGTTATGGCAGGATCATCCTTTTCCAAAGAAATATCACCTACATCAAAGCCTCCACTGTATTCCTACACGCCCCTCTGTTGAGGGCCACATAATGCTCCTGTTCTCTAAGGGACCCTGTTCTCTCCACAGTTTGGAAGCAGGCAGGTGTTTCTCAGGAGCAGCTTCTCTTATCCTATGTTATTGTGGTGTGAAGAAAAGGCACACAGACTGACCTCCGTACACATCCCCAGATCAGATCAGTCAGTCCAAGACCCCCTGATGGCTGAGCCAGCCTGTCAAATGGGGCCCCCCACCCCATGACCTGCCCGCCTCTGCTCCTCCCATTCGCCAATATTCTGACCAGCCCTCTCCTCCCAAGCACATTTCCACTGCTTCTCTGCCCTTCAGCTGCAATCCAGGGGGTGAAAGGAGAAGGGGCAGCAGTGGTGGCAAGTCTGCGGACAGAGATGGGCGCCCTGCACCCATTTGCTGGATAAAGCGATCACTTCTGTCAGCCTCCCGTATGGGCCAGCCCTACCCTACCCACTGCTCAGGATGACTCAAGCCAGTGAGTCAAGCCAGAAGAAACAGAATTGTGGCTCCACCCCCTTCCAGAAACCTGGCTCTCGGAGGGTCTGTCCTCCTCTCTGCTCCCATATTAATACTGCCCTGTCTTACCCTGACCCACTTATGCAAAGCCATGCAGATTTGGGCTTGCTACTTAAACCCTCCCACCTTCTCCCCTCGCACACATTTCTGAGCACAACTTGGTGTGAGATCCAGTCCACCCTTCCGCTATGCCCTCCTTATTACCGCTACTCATTGCTCTGGCTGCCTCATCCTCATGTACGCTGGTTTGGATAATGTCACTCAGGCCATTTTGCTAACTGCGAGCTGTGGCTTCTTCTCTCTCAACTCTGTCTCTGTTTCCTTCCCCACCAGGCGCCCTCTCACAGCAGGTGGTTCTGACCCAATCAGAATCGGTAACGAAAAAACCTGGAGAAGCCCATAAACTAGCCTGTGCTGTCACTGGCTTCGATGTTAACAGCTACTACATGGAGTGGGTCCGGCAGAAGCCTGGCAAAGGCTTGGAATGGCTTGTTAGCTACTATAGCTCTGGTAGCAATTATTATTCCCCTGCAATTCGTGGACGGTTCACAGCCTCCAAGGACAGCTCCAACTTCTACCTGCAGATGAACAGCCTGAAAGCAGAAGACACAGCCATGTATTACTGTGCAAGAGAGACACAGTGAGACAGATCTCGCTAGAGCTCAGTCAAAAACCCTTCTGCCTGCTTACAGTGAGCGCTGGAGAGAAATTGGCATAGGGGGAGCTCAAGTGCCACAAACCTCAAGAAGTTAGGCATTGAATGTAAATGGCCAACTCTGTCATTCTTTGTTCTGTTCTATCCTGGTGTGTGTTTTATTAGGATCTTCCTTTTTAAGTTATTATAATACAGATCAGAGCCCCCAAAGCATCTCCCCACACATGCCCCCCCCCAATTGCTCCTTCAAAGGATCCTGTTCTCTTAAGAATTTGGAAGCAGGCTGGAGCTTCTAGGGATGGAAAGGTCCAGCACAGCTTGACTTGCGTCAGTTCTAGAGCTACCACCCCTCTGCGACTCGACTTGAAAAGGAGTCATAACGGGGGCACTTTCCAAGTCACCCTTTTGTGACTCTAAAAGACTCAAGTTCCCCCCCCCCCCATTTAAAAAATGAACTGCGGAAAAAACGGGATTGCTGACAGGGGGTATGTGTGTCAGTTCTACTTTAATACTTCCCTGCTGCCCCACCTCAGCCCCATTCTGTCTATAAACAGGGTGAGAAGGGTGGGGTGTACTGCGAGAAAGTAGGGAGAGAAGTGGCAAGAGGGAGGAGGGTCACGTGCAGCGGCTGTAAGGCTCACCAGGATGACCTGATGCTTGGCAGCTCTATGCAGATGTAGTCCCGCTATAGCCAGTCATTCAGTGGGGCTTCCCCCTCCCCACCAGCCATGCAGCAGAAAGCATGATAGCTATGATCTGCCTCCCCCCTGCCTGCCTCCTACCTCTCCCTGGGCTTCTGCAGCCAATCCTAAGGCAAGAACCCCCTTGGACTCCTCCTGCCCCACCTCAGCCACAGAAAATATGAGAATGCCCATCCTTTGTCCAATGATCATTGGTTCCTTCCTTCCTAACGGAGATGGGTAAAAAGCCGACCCTGCACATGCCTGATCTCATCTGATCTCAGAAGCTAAGCAGGGTCAGGCCTGGTTAGTACTTGGATGGGAGACCACCTGGGAATACCGGGTGCTGTAGGCTCATACCATAGTCCTTCAAGACTGAAGGTTGCCAACCATTCAGTGGTGCCTCTCCCCTCCCACTTGGCTGCCAAAGGAAACATTAACCCTTCCCTGCCCCCTCGCTGGAACTCCCCTGCTACTCCCCCAGTTGGAATGCTGGCCCTATGAGGCTTTCAACACTGTGAAAACAGTGAGCAAGCACACCCAGACACAGGCAGACTCAAGTCTGCACATGTGGGGACGAGTGCCGAGTCAGAGGGCCCCTGAGTGGAGTGTTTTTTGAGTCTTCCATGCATGAAACTCACAAGTTAATGAGTTGGCAAAAACATGCATTTTTGCAACTCATGTCCGAGTCATCCAAGTCAGGTTCCAACCCAGGGAGCTTCTCAGGAGTAGATTCTCTTATCCTATGTCGTTGCAGTGTGAGAAATAGGCATATAGACTGACCTCTGTACACACCAACAGATCTGGTTACTGACCACAGATCAGGCTGGTCCAAGACCTCCTGATGGCTGAGCCAGCCTGCCAAGTGCTGTCCCCTACCCAATGATCTGCCAGCCCCTGCCCATCCAATTCTCCAATATTCTTCCCCAGCCCTCTCCTCCCTAGCACATTTCCTCTCCCCCTCTGACCCCTCTTCCTTTCCAATCCAAGGGGTGGAAGGAGGTACAGCAGCAGTGGAGGCAAGCGGGCTCACATAGGTGGGGGCCCCCACCCCAATTTACTGCATGAAGCAACCAATTCAGTCAACTTCATGGATGGGCCAGCCCTATCAGCAGACCAAGAGAAGGAACAGGTCTCCACAGCAATAACCCTGCAGAGCGCATGCCTCAAGGCAGTGAGTCAAGCCAGATGGAACAGGGAAATTTTAACCCCGCCCCTTTCCAGAAACCTGGCTCTCTGAGGGTCTGTCCTCCTGTTTGCTCCTATATTAATACTGTTCTGTCTTACACTGACCCACTTATGCAAAACAACGCATATTTGGGCTTGCTACTTAATTTTGGGCCTCCCACTGTCTCACCACACACACATTTCCTAGCATGGTTCACACTGTTCTGCTGAGATCCAGTCATCCTTCCACTATGCCCTCCCTATTTCCACTTCTCATTGCTCTGGTCTCCTTCTCAGGTACGCAGGGTTTGAAATGTTTAATTTCGTCACATTTGCTAACTGTGGGCTGCTGCTTCTTCTATCTCAACCATGTCCCTCTTTCCTTCACCACCAGGTGTCTTCTCACAGCAGGTGGTTCTGACCCAATCAGAGTCCGTACTGACAAGACCTGGAGAAGCCCATAAACTGACCTGTGCGGTCACCGGCTTCAATGTCAACAGCTACTGGATGAATTGGGTCCGGCAGAAGCCTGGGAAAGGCTTGGAATGGCTTGTCCGCCACTATACTTCTAGTAACAATTATTATTCCCCTGCAATTCGTGGACGGTTCACAGCCTCCAAGGACAGCTCCAACTTCTACCTGCAGATGAACAGCCTGAATGCAGAAGACACAGCCCTGTATTACTGTGCGGGAGACACAGTGAGAGGGATCTCGCTAGAGCTCAGTCAAAAACCCTTCTGCCTGCATAAGCTCTGGAGAAAAACCAGCACAGGGGGAGCTCCAGTGCCACAAACCACAAGAAGTGATGCAGTGGGCATTAAACTGGCAAGACTGTCATTCTTTTTTTCAGTTACACCCTGCATTGTGCTGCTTCAAGATCTTTCTTTTCCAAAGCGCTGTAAGCAAGATGAGAGCCGCCACCCCAATCCATACCCCACACACACACACACATACTCCTCTCTAGTGCTCCTTCAAAGAGAGCTTGTTCTCTGAAGAATTTGGAAGCAGTTAGGAGTTTCTCAGGAGCAGCTTCTTTCAGCCTGTGTGGTTGTGGTGCGAGGAATACACACATAGACAGACCTCCATACACACCTACAGAGCAGGCTGCTGCCCACAGACAGGGCCGGCCTAAGACCTCCTGATGACTGAGCCAGTCTCCCAAATGCGGTCCCCCACCCAATGATGTGCCAGCCCCTGCCCACCCCATTCTCCAATATTTGGCCTCAGCCCTTTCCTCCCTTGCACATTTCCTCTCCCCTCTGCCCCCTCTTCCTTTCCAATCCGAGGGGTGGAAGGAGAAGGAGCAGCTGTGGAGGCAAGTGGACCAACAGAGGTGGTTACCCCCACCCTACTGCATGAAGCATCCATTTCAGTTGATTTCATGGATGGGCCAGCCCTCCCCTCAACAATTCCTCTCCTTCTTTGTCCCCTTCTTCCTTCTTAATTCAGGGGATTGAAGGAGAAGAAGCAGCAGTACAAGCAAGTGGGTAGACAGAGGAGCCCCCGTCCCTGATCTTTTCCGTGAAGTGATTCCTTCAGTTGGCTTCACAGATGGGCCAGGCCTACCCACAGACCCGCACGGGGAGAGAACGTGTCCCCACCGAAATAACCCTGCAGAGCACACGCCTCCAGGTGACTCGAGGCAGTGAGTCAAGCCGGATGTAACAAGAAAATTTTAACTCTTTTGCAGAAACCTGGGGGTCTGGTTTAACCTCTCTGGGGGTCTGTCCTCCTCTTTGCTCCCATTTAAATACTGCCCTGTCTTACCCTGATCCACTTATGCAAAGCCATGCAGATTTGGGCTTGCTACTTAAACCCTCCCACCTTCTCACCTCACACACATTTCCTAGCTCAGCTCAGAGTGAGATCTAGTCCACCCTTCCACTATGCCCTCCTTATTACCACTAATCATTGCTCTGGCTGCCTCATCCTCATGTACGCTGGTTTGGATAATATCACTCAGGCCATTTTGCTAACTGCGAGCTGTGGCTTCTTCTCTCTCAACTCTGTCTGTTTCCTTCCCCACCAGGCGCCCTCTCACAGCAGGTGGTTCTGACCCAATCAGAATCGGTAACAAAAAAACCTGGAGAGTCCCATAAACTGAGCTGTGCCGCCACTGGATTTAACATTAACAGCTACTGGATGAGTTGGGTCCGGCAGAATCCAGGCAAAGGCTTAGAATTGCTTGCGTACTACTATACCGCGAGTAGCAACAGTTATGCCCCTGCAATCCAAGGGCGATTTACAGCCTCTACGGACAGCTCCAATCTCTATCTGCAGATGAACAGCTTGAAAGCAGAAGACACAGCCATGTATTACTGTGCGAGAGACACAGTGAGAGGGATCTCCCTAGAGCTCAGTCAAAAACCCTCCTGCCTGCATAAGCTCTGCAGAAAAACCAGCACAGGGGGAGCTCCGGTGCCACAAACCACAAGATGTTATGCAGTGTGGTTTAAAGAACCAGGACTGTCATTCTTTGCTCTGTTGTAGCCTGTGGTGTGTTTCACCAGGATCATCCTTTTCCAAACTGCTATAGGCCAGAGAACAGCAGTCACCCCATCTCTCCCCCACATCTCTCTATTTCTCCTTCAAAGGGAGCCTGTTTTCTTAAGAATTTGGAAGCACATGGGGATTTCTCAGGAGCAACTTCTCCTATCCTATGTGGTTGTGGTGCAAGGAATAGGCACAGCCAGAAGATTTTTTGTGATGTCTTCAGAGCTGTCAGAGAAGCAGAAAATCCACCCCAGGGTAGTAGTATTATTACTGCATGAAATCTCAAAAAGCTTAGAGATCTGTGGTCTGTGGTTTCAGGGTTGAGCCTGGAGATATCCTCAGCTGTGCGCTGCAGAACAAACACTGTCTGCTCCCTCGAGAGTTGGGCTTCTCCGGAGGCTTCTCCACCATTTCCTCTGGAAGCCAAGGCAAACTGAGTGACACGGATGCAGCCTAGTTGTTAACGTCCCCTTGCATCTATTTCTGTACTCCCAACAGCTGTTTACTTTTCAAAGATGTCTCACTTCATCCTCCACCTCTGATTAGTCTCCTTGTAAGGCTACTTTATAGGTGTGAAACAAAGAGTGTCTTGCATGCCATCGAGGCTGCAATCCTATACAGTGGGCCCTTGTTATCCGTGTTCCCGGGGTTCCTGAATAATGGATCCTGAAATCTGAGGACATTCAAATCCCCGAATTACGCCACAAAAACCCTCTGAACGCAAGCAGAGCTATGCTTGGAGGAAATTGGAAGTGATGTTTTAATGCCCTTATAAGGCATTCTGAGGCTTAAGGAAACCACCCAGGCTTCCTCGACCATCAGAATGGCTTAAAAGGGCATAAAAACATCACTTCTGATTACCTCACAGAAGCTGGAAGTTGTGCTAAATGCCTATAGAAGGCACTCTGAGGGTTGTGGAGGCCACACTCCACCTCTCTGGCCCCAGAACACCCTCGGGTCAACTTTTGAGATCTGCAGGTACTGAATCCACAGAGAAAAAGAGTCAACCTGTACTTGCTTTCCTGGAAGTAAGCCCCACTGAACTCAATGGGGCTTACTTCTTAGATGCGTATAGGATTGCATGGTCCAGAAACCCAGGGATGTGATTCCATGTGCAGCTTTTTTTTCTATTGCTTAGCTTTTCTTCTTGTCACAGCTTGGAAACTGCATCCCAAGACAGTTTCAGCACACAGATATTCACATTCAAGGGACATACAGGCTAGACTATCATAATGCATTAAACGTTGACAGCCTTTGAAACACATCCAGAATCCAGTGGTGTACCTGGCGGGGTGGTGGGAATTAAAGGCAAATGCTCCAGGTTCCAGGCTTGGGGGAGCAGGGCCTCAACCCGCCCCTTCCCACCACCGGAGTTTTGGAATAGTCCAGAACTGTGCCGAAAGTGGCTTTCCCACCTTTGAAGTCACCACTTTGGTCAGCCTCACAGAAGGGCCAGTGCTACCCACAGACCATGGGAAGGAACAAGTCCCCACAGAAATAACCCCACAGAGCACTTGCCTCCAGGTGACTCAAGCCAGTGAGTCAAGCCAGATGGAACAGGGAAATTTTAACTCCTCCCCTTTCCAGAAACATGGCTCTCTGAGGGTCTGTCCTCTTCTTTGCTCCTATATAAACACTGCCCAGTCTTATGCTGACCGACTTATGCAAAGCGATGCAGATTTGGGCTTGCTACTTAAACCCTCCCACCTTCTCACCCCACACACAGTTCCTAGCACGGTTCACCCTGTCCTGCTGAGATCCAGTCATCCTTCCCCTATGGCCTCCCCATTCCCACTTCTCATTGCTCTGGTCTCCTCCTTCTCAGGTACGTAGGGTTTGAAATTTCCATTTTGTTCATTCCGCTAATGGTGGGCTGTTGCTTCTTCTGTCTCAACTGTGTCTCAAATTTCTTCCCCACCAGGCGCCCTCTCACAGCAGGTGGTTCTGACCCAGTCAGAGTCAGTGCTCAAGAAACCTGGAGAAGCCCATAAACTGGCCTGTGCCGTCACTGGCTTTGATGTTAACAGCTACTGGATGAGCTGGGTCCGGCAGAAGCCTGGGAAAGGCTTGGAATGGCTTGTTGACTACCTTACTTGTTTACTATGCTAATCCTAGTAGTACCAATAACTATTCCTCTGCAATCCAAGGGCGGTTCACAGCCTCCAAGGACAGCTCCAACTTTTACCTGCAGATGAACAGCCTGACGGCCGAAGACACAGCCATGTATTACTTTGCAAGAGACACAGTGAGAGGAATCCTGCTACAGCTCAGTCAAATACCTCACTGCCTGCATAAGCTCTGGGGAGAAACCAGCACAGGGGGAGCTCCAGTGCCACAAACCACAAGATGTTATGTTATGGGCATTAAACGGGCAACACTGTCATTCTTTGTTCAGTTACACCCTGTAGTGTGCTGCTTCAAGATCTCTCTTATCCAAAGCGCTGTAAGCAAGACGAGAGCCCCCACCCCAATCCATCCCCCCCCACACACATACTCCTCTCTAGTGCTCCTTCAAAGAGAGCCTGTTCTCTGAAGAATTTGGAAGCAGTTAGAAGCTTCTCAGGAGCAGCTTCTTTCAGGCTGTGTGGCTGTGGTGTGAGGAATACACACATAGACTGACCTCCATACACACCTACAGAGCAGGCTGCTGCCCACAGACAGGGCCAGCCTAAGACCTCCTGATGACTGAGCCAGCCTGCCAAATGCAGTCCCCCAACCAATGATCTGCCAGCCCCTGCCCACCTCATTCTCCCGTATACTTCCCCAGCCCTTTCTTCCCAAGCACATTTCCTCTTCCCTCTGCCCCTTCTTCCTTTCCAATCCAAGGGGTGGAAGGAGAAGGAGCAGCCGTGGAGGCAAGTGGGCAAACAGAGGTCGTCGCCCCCACCTGACTCCATGAAGCAACCGTTTCAGTCGATTTCATGGATGGGCCAGCCCTCCCCTCCACATTTCCTCTCTTCTTTGTCCCCTTCTTCCTTCTTAATTCAGGGGATTGAAGGAGAAGATGCAGCAGTACAGGCAAGTGGGTAGACAGAGGAGCCCCCATCCCTGATCTATTCCATGAAGTGATTCCTCCTTTCCCATAATTTCCTCTTAAAGCCAAGGCAGAGCAGCCCAACGTACTGAATCAAATGCAGCCCAGTTGCTCATACTCCTCACATTTGCCAAACAGCCAGTGAGTGTTTCTGTTCCAAAGATATTTTGCTTCTGCATCTCCCTCTGATTATTTATTTATTCATTTACTAACTAACTAACTAACTAACTAACTAACTAACTAACTAACTAACTAACTAACTAACTAACTAACTAACTAACTAACTAACTAACTAACTAACTAACTAACTAATTCATCCCCCCCACACACACATACTCTTCTCTGGTGCTCCTTCAAAGAGAGCCTGTTCTCTGAAGAATTTGGAAGCAATTAGAAGTTTCTCAGGAGCAGCTTCTTTCAGCCTGTGTGGTTGTGGTGTGAGGAATACACACATAGGTGGTGACTGGTGATATTCGTGGAACCTCTGGACACCTGCCACCCAGCAGCAAGACATATCAAACAGAGGTAGGAGGCTGGGCTTGGCAGGTAGTCCTCCAAAGCAGGTTTTTCCACACTCAGAAAAGCCCTCCCGTCTTCCCTGAGCCTCCTGCAGGCATTTGTCATGTCGCATCTGGCCTCCCAACCAGGACGGTCAATGATGTCATTGCCAGTTACATCTGGTGGTACTTCAAATAGGTGGTCCATGAGAAATGGTGCGACGAATGAGAAACACTGAAAAACACTCATCTGATGGATTTCTGTCTTGTCTTCCTTCTGGTAAGGGCTCCCCGAAGGTGGATTACAACCATTAAAACACTGAACAACATCAATCAATCAGTCAATCAATCAATCCACCTAATCACCAGCACCAGTTGAATTACCAGTCAAATCATATCTGAGAGTCAGTCAGCATCCAGAGTCAAAAACCATTCTAAAGGAAAATGTCTTAAGGCCCCAACAGAAGGTCTCTGAGGAGAGAGCAGTTCTCATTTCCAAGGGGGAGGAAATTCCATTTTTTGAGGTGCCACCACCGAGAAGACTCCGTTTCTCACCACCATCCACTTCATAAATGCTAAAGAGCTTAACGAGCTTTCTCATTGGATGGGATGAATTATATGAAATAAGATGTTCCCTCAAATACTGTAATGAAGGGAATGTAATGTTCCTTTGCATTCATTAGCTTCAGGATTATTTCTTTTAGTATTTCTTGAGATAAAGGAGTGCAATCCTATGCAGGTCTACTCAGGACTAAGACCCATTCAATTTAATTCTTCCCAGGAAGTTGTTCCCAGGGAGTATTTCTCAGGTACCTTTCCCAAATCATATGCCCCATGAATGCAAAACACGTAGATCACCAAAAACTCTGAACGGTTCCTCTTTTATAGCAAGGGATATGTAAATGCTGGGTCAATTTCCTGTATAAATCAGCTTGTAGGCTTGTCCTGCCCCAGCTTGGTTCAGAGGCACAACCCCCCATATCTGTGGGCACACTCCAGTCAGTCCTCCACTAAGCAATGGATAGAAAAATGAACTTTTGGCTCTCATTTGTTCTCCTATCAGCAGCCATAAAAGGTGATTGTTCTTCCCATGATATAGTTGTCAACCAGAAGACAGCTATGTTCTAGGGGGCGACAGTGTAAAGGGTCTTTCTAATATCTCTTTCTTTCTAGATGCTGAATCACAGGTCCAGCTGGTGGAGTCTGGAGGGGACACAAAAAGACCTGGGGAGTCCCTCCGCCTCTCCTGTCAAGCCACCGGGTTCACCTTCAGTAGCTATGGCATGGACTGGGTGCGACAGGCTCCTGGGAAGGGACTGGAATGGGTTGCTTATATTAACAGCAACGGGGGCACAACATACTATGCTGACTTTGCCAAAAGCCGCTTCACCATCTCCAGAGACAACCCCTCCAACATGCTCTATCTGCAAATGAACAGCTTGAAATCCGAGGACACTGCCATGTACTACTGCGCGAGAGACACACTGAGAGGAAGTGAATCTGAAGCCTGGCAAAAACCCTCCTTTGCTCTTGGCAGTGCTCCAAGTTGACTCAGCTGAAAAGTCACAAGAAATTAGGACAAGCGAGCCCAAGAACCTAACGAATACCCTTCCAAGTCCAGTCCTTTATTTATATGGATTTTCCTGAACATCTTGAATGGGACCATTAAACGTACATTCAGATTTTTCAGCATGTGCATTATATGATATGGCAGGAAGAAATGTGGAAGATCTATTTGCATTCTCACATTTCATAACTGAGCTCCCAAACTTGTGATCCACTCTACCTTTCAAATTATACCATGGAAATCTGTCTGGAGAGGGAGAGTTGATATATTTGGAAGCTGGAAAGGGAGCTGAACATGCAAAAAAGGCCTTTTTATGGGAGGAGCCTTTCTTCACAAAAGCAGGCCTGAGAACTCCCTCCTTCCCTTTCTTCTCACTTGGGGGCAGCAGAGGTGCAGAGAATAAACACCACAAAACGCCACATACTGCATAGGGAATAAAACAGGACTGCCAAAGATGGTGGTTTGTGGTTTCAACAGCCAGGCTGATGATGTCCTCAGCTGGGTGCTGCAGGGATAACCCTGTCCACTCCCTTGTGAGTTGGACTCCTGGGGGGACTTCCCCACAATTTCCTCTGAAAGCCAAGTCGGAGAGTTCCAACTTACTGATGCAGATGCAGCCTAGTTAATAGTCCCTCACCTCTATCGAAATACTGCCAGTGAGTGTTTCCATTCCAACAAGGTTTCACTTCTGCATCTCCCTCTGATTATTTACTTATTATTAATCTGATGGATTTCTGTCTTGTCTTTCTCCAGGTAAGGGTCCCAAGGTGGCTTTCAGCCATTAAAATACTGAACAGCATAACAACAATCAATCAATCAATCAATCAATCACCAGCACCAGTTGGATACCAGTCAAAATCATATCTGGGAGTCCAGTCACAGTCAGTATTCACATTCAAAAGCCATTCTAAAAAAATGTCTTCAGGACTCAACAGAAGGCTTCCAAAGAGAGAGCAGTTGTCATTTCCAAGGGGGAGGGAATTCCATTTTTGAGGTGCCACCACTGAGAAGACCCCATTCCTCACCACCATCCACCTCACCTTCATCAATGCTAAAGAGCTAAAAAGAGCTCTCTCAGTGGATGGGTCGCATTATATGGAATAAGGTGTTTCCTCAAACACTGTAGTGATGTGAATGTAGTTCATTCTTTTGCATTCATTAGCTCAAGGATCTTTTTTCCCTTTTACTAGTTCTTGAGATAAAACAATTCAGTCCTATGTATACTCGTATGTTTACTCAGGGCTAAGCCCCATTCTGAGGAAATTGTTATAAGATTACAGCGCAAGTCTCTTTTCCTCTCCCTTGTTTGGAAACTGCACCCCAAGAGATGATCAGCCCACAAATAAGCACGCTCTGGGGGCACCAAGGCCAGACTAAGTGTGGCCTGCCTTTGAGATGCTTTCAATATCTCCAACTTTCTGTGTAGCTTCCACCATTTTTAATATTTTTATTATTCACTCTTATTTGTATATATCGTGGTATAAAAATTCAAGCTTCCACATGGAAGCTTTAGCTGCAAATGTGTAGAAATGCCTCAAGAGAACACAATAAATATAAAATATCTAATCCAGAATTCCTGTCCTAGGAACTTCCATGAATGTAGGAAATAATTCTTCAGGTTCACCTACCACCCTGTGTACTGTGTATGCACAACAGGTTGCAAATGCCAGAATCTGACTTTTATCCTGAGCAATATGTAAATGTAGGGCCAGTTTCCTGTTTAAATCAGCTGAATGCTGGCCCTGCCCCAGCCAGGCTGAGAGACACAACCCCTGTGGGTCTGGGGCCACATTCCAGTCAGTCTTCCTCAAAGCAGCAGAGAGAAAAATGATCTTTTGGCTCTCATTTCTTGCCTTTTCGGCAGCCATCAGAGGTACTTTTTCTTCCCAAGATATAATTGTCATAAAAAAGTATATTCTAGGGGATAACATGAAGGCTAATTTTAAATAATATCTCGTTTTTCTAGATATTGAATCCCAAATCCAATTGGTGGAGTCTGGAGGGGACATCAAAAAACCTGGGGAGTCCCTCCGCCTCTCCTGCCGAGCCTCTGGGTTCACCTTCAGCAGCTATTACATGAACTGGGTGCGACAGGCTCCCGGGAAGGGACTGGAATGGGTTGCACGAATTAGCAACACTGGGAGCTCACAATGGTATCCTGACTTTGCAAAGGGCCGCTTCACCATCTCCAGGGACAACCCCTCCAACATGCTCTATCTGCAAATGAACAGCCTGAAACCCGAGGACACGGCCAAGTATTACTGTGCGAGGGACACAGTGAGGGAAAGTGAATCTGAAGCCTGGCAAAAACTTCCCCTTTTACTCCTGGCAGCTCTCTCAGGGCACAATTCTACCCTGCACTGAAACAGGCAAGCCAAGAGGCTTGCGCTGTATCCAGTACAGGATAGGGGCCAAGGCGGCTCAGCCAGAGGCAAGGGGAAACTTTTTCCTTATCTCTGGGTAAGGCGCCCTTTTCCCTAAGGGTCTCCTTGGACCCACGCTACTTCCTGAGGCGGCACAAATCTGAGGAGAGCAGTGCGGCTTCAAGTCGCTCCAAACTCCCCAGGGATGAGGGTTGGGATCCAGCACATGTGCTGGATACCAGCCCCATCTCCCACTCCCTGCCCGCCCACCCCAGGGATTCCCACCACCAGCCCTCTTCCCGTCCAGGAACACCTTCTCTTTCCTTCACAATTGTGGGCAGCAGTGATGCACAGGGGGGGAAAATGCAAACGACCAACAGCCATGAAGGAAATAAGGTCAGACTGTCAACGGTGTGGTTTATGGTTTCAATGGCAAGGCTAAAGATTTCTTCATCCATATGCTTCAGAAGACTATCCACTCCTTTGAGAGGTTCCCTCCTCAGGAGACTTCCCCTCAAGTTCCTCTGAAAGTCATAGCAGAGTTACCCAATTTACAGCCCAGTCTGATCCCCCTAAAAGCCCCCTCCAATATTCTCCTTTGAAAAGGATGGTCTTCTTACTTCATCCTTGACCTAAATGTGCCTTCTTGCCACTTCAGAATTCTAATTTCTGCCCTGTTTCTCTATTAGCATAAAATGGGTTGGCACATCTCAATCAACACCCCGGAATGCCGTATACAAGGGATGGCAACAGGATGCAGGTCTCTTGTTGCCTTGTGTGAACCCTGGGGAAGTTGGTGGGCCACTGTCAGATACAGGAAGCTGGACTAGATGGGCCTTTGGGCTGATCCAGTGGGGCTGTTCTTATGTTCTTATCCACTGGGCTTGCATGGCCAGAGAGGAGTTGGAGCTGTAGACAATTTTTTTCTTTCTTTCAGGGAATTGAAAGTAACTGGAGAAGTGACCCTTTCCTTGGTGTGCACACACATTCATCTGGTCTCTGTGTCACTTTTGATCACTTGCAGCCTACACAGCAGCCTGGCAAGCCTGTTTCTGGGAGACAAAATCAGTTGGACTTTATGCAACTCGAGCTGCAGTTGTCTCTCCAATGCTTTCAAGCGTCTTCCAAAGACCCTGTTAACCAAAGGGCTGTGCTTCTCTTTTATCTTGAGCTGTATGCAAATGCAAGGGCAGCTTTCACTTTAAATGTGCATCCACCTTTCCCCAGCTATACCCACAGCCAAAGCCCCCATGTGCCTCAAACCACAATCTATCCAGAATCTATCCAGTTCCGATCAACAGGGCTAACAATGATGTTTTGGATTCATTTCCTTTTCTTTTCAGCAGCCATCCGAGGTAAATTTCATTTTTCAATATGTAATTGGACAGAGGAAGGAAGAGACATTCCAGGGGATCACATGAAGGGGGAGTAATACTCTCTTTTCTTTCCAGGGGTCCAATCACAGGTGCGGCTGGAGGAGTCTGGAGGAGATGTCAAGAGTCCTGGAGAGTCCCTCCGTCTCTCCTGTCAGGCCTCCGGGTTCACCTTCAGCAGCTACAACATGGAGTGGGTGCAACAGGCTCCTGGGAAGGGGCTGGAATGGATTGCAGAAATTAGCAGCAGTGGGAGCACTCAGTACTATGCCGACTTTGCCAAAGGTCGCTTCACCATCTCCAGGAACAACCCCTCAAATATGGTCCATCTGCAAATGAACAGTCTGAAACCTGAGGACACGGCCATATATTATTGTGCGAGAGGCACAGTGAAAGGAACTGAATCTGAAGCCTGGCAAAAACCTCCTACCTACTCCTAGCAACTCTCCAAGATGACTCAGCTTGACAGCCACAGGCTGAATGAAAAAATGAGGCCAAGTGAGACCAAGACCCTAACAGATAACCTTCGGAGAACTAGTCTTTAACTGATACAGATTGACATAATCATCGTAAATGGGACCATACAGTTAAGTTCAAATCATTCAAGTCATGGGCAGAATGAAATTTAGAAATTATACTTCCTTTGTAGATACCATACTTGTGATCAGCACTTCTCAGATCACCAGTGGGAACTGGATCTATACATCATGTTTTCATCATTCTCCTACTTTCGCCACATCTCCAAGATAAAAGGGGGCCTTTCCCAAAAGCTCTTTGTCCCATCAGCTTTGGGTAACACTACAATGGCTGTTTATCAGAATTGTAGGATTCTTCTTTTTCTCAAACTAAGCTTCTGGTCTTTAAGTATGCAAAGAGAGCCTGAAATTGTGTGTGGGAAGCTTCGGAAAGCCGGAAAGGGAGCTAAACATGCAAACAGGGATTTCATGTTTAGAAACTTGCACAAATGGGCACTGGTGGAGACTCAACTCAGGTTGCCCCAAAATGTGTTTGTGGATGATTCATGTCAACTCGAGTCTTGGATGTCACTGACGTCACTTAAGTTTATTTTTTTTTATTTATTTTTTCAACTGCACAAGAGTTCTTTCTCAAAATGACCCATGACTTGGCTTGAAAGACTAAGGGCACAATCCTAACCCCTTATGGCAGTGCTTTTCAGCACTGGCATAGCTTTGCCAATGGGGCATGTGCTGCACCCTGCAGTTGTGTCACTCACGGAGGCCTCCTCAAAGTAAGGGAATGTTTGTTCCCTTACCTCAGAGCTGCACTGCCCTTATGTCAGTGCTGGAAAACACTGACATAAGGGGTTAAGATTGCGCCCTAAATTTCTTGTGGGTCGAGTCGGAATGGCTGCATGTTGTGACTCAGAAGTTTAGTCACAGGTCGCTGAGTCAGGTCTCTACCCAGGCTCAGTGACTGGAGCACATCCCTTGCACCCTGCCTTTGTATGAGAAGAGCATTTCTTTGGAGATCCAGATCTGACAATTTGTTTCTTCCCTTTACTCTCACATGAGGGCAGCAGTGATGCACAGGGGAAAAAAAAGTACCAAATGCCAAAGACCATGAGGAAAATGGCATGATGCTGGCAGAGATCTGTGGTCTGTGGTTTCAGGGTTGAGCCTGGAGATATCCTCAGCTGTGCGCTGCAGAACTAACACTGTCTGCTCCCTCGAGAGTTGGGCTTCTCCGGAGGCTTCGCCACCATTTCCTCTGGAAGCCAAGGCCAAGTTACCCAACTGAGTGACACGGATGCAGCCTAGTTGTTAACGCCCCTCGCATCTATTTCCGTACTCCCAACGGCTGTTTACTTTTCAAAGATGTTCCACTTCATCCTCCACCTCTGATTAGTCTCCTTGTAAGGCTACTTCATAGGTGGGAAACAAAGAGTGTCTTGCATTGACATTAAATGCCATCAAGGCTGCAATCCTATACAGTGGGCCCTTGTTATCCGTGTTCCCGGGATTCCTGAATAATGGATCCTGAAATCCGTGGACAATCAAATCCCCGAATTACACGACGAAAACCCTCTGAACGCAAGCAGAGCTCTGCTTGGAGTAAACTGGAAGTGAAGTTTTAATGCCCTTATAAGGCATTCTGAGGCTTAAGGAAACCACCCAGGCTTCCCCGACCATCAGAATGGCTTAAAAGGGCATAAAAACATCACTTCTGTTTACCTCACAGAAGCTAGAAGTTGTGCTAAATGCCTACAGAAGGCACTCTGAGGGTTGTGGAGGCCACACCCCACCTCTCCGCCCCCCAGAACACCCTCAGGTCAACTTTTGAGATCTGCAGGTACTGAATCCGCTGAGAAAGAGTCCACCTGTACTTGCTTTCCTGGAAGTAAGCCCCACTGACCTCAATGGGGTTTACTTCTTAGATGTGTATAGGATTGCATTGTCCAGAAACCCAGGGATGTGATTCCATGTGGAGCCTTCTCTCTATTGCTTTGCTTTCATGTTTTTCTTCTTGTCACATCTTGGAAACTGCATCCCAAGACAGTTTCAGCACACAGATATTCATATTCAAGGGACATACAGGCTAGACTATCATAATGCATTAAACGTTGACAGCCTTTGAAACACATCCAGAATCCAGTGGTGTACCTGGCGGGGTGGTGGGAATTAAAGGCAAATGCTCCAGGTTCCAGGCTTGGGGGAGCAGGGCCACAACCCGCCCCTTCCCACCACCGGAGTTCTGGAATAATCCAGAACTGTGCCGAAAGTGGCTTTCCCACCTTTGAAGTCACCACTTTGGTCAGCCGTACAGATGGGCCAGCACTACCCACAGACCATGGGAAGGAACAAGTCCCCACAGAAATAACCCAGCAGAGCGCATGCCTCCAGGCGACTCAAGCCAGTGAGTCAAGCCAGGTGGAACAGGGAAATTTTAACCCCTCCCCTTTCTGGAAACATGGCTCTCTGAGGGTCTGTCCTCTTCTTTTCTCCTATATAAATACTTCCCAGTCTTATGCTGACTGCCTTATGCAAAGCGATGCAGATTTGGGCTTGCTACTTAAACCCTCCCACCTTCTCACCCCACACACAGTTCCTAGCACGGTTCACCCTGTCCTGCTGAGATCCAGTCATCCTTCCCCTATGGCCTCCCTATTCCCACTTCTCATTGCTCTGGTCTCCTCCTTCTCATGTACGCAGGGTTTGAAATTTTCATTTCGTTCATTCTGCTAAGGGTGGGCTGTTGCTTCTTCTGTCTCAACTGTGTCTCAAATTTCTTCCCTACCAGGCGCCCTCTCACAGCAGGTGGTTCTGACCCAATCCGAGTCAGTGCTGAAGAAACCTGGAGAAGCCCATAAACTGGCCTGTGCCGTCACTGGCTTCGATGTTAACAGCTACTACATGAGCTGGGTCCGGCAGAAGCCTGGCAAAGGCTTGGAATGGCTGGTTCGCTACCATACTTCTAGTAGCAACAACTATTCCCCTGCAATCCAAGGGAGATTCACAGCCTCCAAGGACAGCTCCAACTTCTACCTGCAGATGAACAGCCTGAAAGCAGAAGACACAGCCATGTATTACTGTGCGAGAGACACAGTGGGAGGGATCTCACTACAACTCAGTCAAAAACCCCTCTGCCTGCAGAAGCCAAAGAGAGAAACCAGCACAGGGGGAGCTCAAGTGCCACAAACCACAAGAAAAGAGGCACTGAGCGCAAAGGACCAGCACTGTCATTCTTTGATTGGCAGCAGCCTGTGGTGTGTTGTGGCAGGATCTTCCAAAGAACTATCAGCTGGATCAGAGCCCCCCTGGCATCCCCCCCTGCCCCTCTCTGTTGTGGGCCACAAGCCCCTCTCTAGTGCTCCTTCAAGAGGACCCTGTTCTCTTCAGAGTTTGGAAGCAGGCAGGGGTTTCTCAGGAGCAGCTTCTCTTATCCTATGTTGTTGTGGTGTGGGGAAAAGGCACACAGACTGACCTCCGTACACATCCCCAGATCAGATCAGTCAGTCCAAGACCCCCTGATGGCTGAGCCAGCCTGTCAAATGGGGCCCCCCACCCCATGACCTGCCTGCCTCTGCTCCTGCCAGTCGCCAATATGGACAGAGATGGGCACCCCAGCTCCAATCTGCTGGATGAAGTGATCAATTCATGGTTGTGCCAGGGCTACCCACAGGAAATGGGAAGGAACAGGTCCCCACAGGTATCACACATGCCTCCAGATGCCTCCAGCCAGTGAGACAAGTCAAATGTAAGAGGGAATTAGTAACTTTCCGAGGGTCTGTCTTCCTCCTATATCAATCCTGCCCTGTCTTACGCTGACCCACTTATGCAAAGCCATGCAGATTTGGGCTTGCTACTTAAACCCTCCCACCTTCTCACCACACACACATTTCCCAGCACAGCTCAGAGTGAGATCCAGCCCATCCTTCCACTATGCCCTCCTTATTGCCATTACTCATTGCTCTGGCTGCCTCCTCCTCATGTAAGCTGGTTTGGATAAAGTCATTTGGGGCATTTTGCTAACTGTTGCTGTTGCTTCTTTTGCCTCAGTCATGTCTCTGTTTCCTTCCCCACCAGGTGTCCTTTCACAGCAGGTGGTTCTGACCCAATCGGAATCAGTGCTGAAAAAACCTGGAGAAGCCCACAAACTGACTTGTGCCATCACTGGCTTCAATGTTAACAGCTACTGGATGGATTGGGTCCGGCAGAAGCCCGGCAAAGGCTTGGAATGGCTTGTTCACTACTATAGCTCTAGTAACAATTATTATTCCCCTGCAATTCGTGGACGGTTCACAGCCTCCAAGGACAGCTCCAACTTCTACCTGCAGATGAACAGCCTGAATGCAGAAGACACAGCCATGTATTACTGTGCGGGAGACACAGTGAGAGGGATCTTGCTAGAGCTCAGTCAAAAACCCCTCTGACTGCTTACAGTGAGCGCTGGAGAGAAATTGGCGCAGGGGGAGCTCAAGTGCCACAAACCTCAAGAAGTTAGGCATTGAATGTAAATGGCCAGCACTGTCTTTCTTTGTTCTGTTCTATCCTGGTGTTTGTGTTGTATCAGGATATTCCTTTTTAAGTTATTATAGTACAGATCAGAGCCCCCAAAGCATCTCCCCACACGTGCCCCTCTCAAGTGCTCCTTCAAAGGACCCTGTTCGCTTGAGAATTTGGAAGCAGGCTGGAGCTTCCAGGGATGGAAAGGTCCAGGGCAGCTTGACTTGAGTCGAGTCTAACAGAGATGGGTAAAAAGCCGGCCCTGCACATGCCTGATCTCATCTGATCTCGGAAGCTAAGCAGGGTCAGGCCTGGTTAGTACTTGGATGGGAGACCGCCTGGGAATACCGGGTGCTGTAGGCTTATACCATAGTCTTTCAAGACTGAAGGTTGCCAACCATTCAGTGGTGCCTCTCCCCTCCCACTTGGCTGCCAAAGGAAACATTAACCCTTCCCTGCCTCCTCGCTGGAACTCCCCTGCTACTCCTCCAGTTGGAATGCTGGCCCTATGAGGCTTTCCACACTGTGAAAACAGTGAGCAAGCACACCCAGACACAGGCAGACTCCAGTCCGCACATGTGGGGATGAGTGCCGAGTCAGAGGGCCCCTGAGTGGAGTGTTTTTCTGAGTCTTCCATGCATGAAACTCACAAGTTAATGAGTTATTTTATACACCAGGAAATGTCTGCCCTGTCCCTATGTCCCCAGCTGTTTGTCCTGTAAGTTCAGCCACTCCTTTACAGCTGCTGGTTTGCATGTGATTTTTTACTACTGATCTGGTCTGTGTTGCTTTCCTTGCAATTCTTGAAGGTTGTGTTTCTCTCCACTGTCCCTTTTCTGCTGTAACTAGCAAAAAAAATCGCAAGGCACCTGGAAGCTTATGTCTCCAAAGTGCAGCCTAGAAACACCACAATGGAACAATCAGCCATGAATGTGCAAGCCATGAATGTGTTGAGGCGTGCGTTGTTTGCTTTTTATGTAAAGGCAGGGTCTCCATGCCCACATGTGAACAAGCACCCCATAGCAGTCTCCTGGTTCCATCACTGGAGACATCTATGTGGACCTGAATACAAGAACTTCCTTATATAAAAAACATAAGAAGAGTCCCGCTGGATCAGGACAGAGGCCCATCTAGTCCAGCTTCCTGTATCTCACAGTGGCCCACCAAATGCCCCACGGAGCACCCAAGAAAACAGACGCAATCTGTGCCCTCCCCTGCATCTGGCAATCAGAGGCAGCCTGCCTCTAAAACCAAGAGTTTGCGCTTACCTACTAAGACGTGTAACCCATGATGAACGTTTCCTCCAGAAATTTGTCCAATCCCCTCTTAAAGGCATCCAGGTAAGATGCCATCACTACTTCCTGTGGCAAAGAGTTCCACACACTAATGACACACTAGGTAAAGAAATATTTTCTTTTGTATGTTCTAACTCTCCCAAAACTCAGCTTTCATGGATGTCCCCTGGTTCTGGTGTTATGTGAGAGGGAAAAGAGCATCCCTCTATCCACTCTGTCCGCTTCCTGCATAATTTTGTATGTCTCAATCATGTCCCCCCTCAGGCACCTCTTTTCTAGACTGAAAAACCCCAAACGCTGTAGCCTTCTGGTTCAACTTGGAGAAATCACATCCCTGGCTCCCATAACGAAACTTTCTGCTTGACACATTACAGGAGAGGATCTTCTCTCTATCCTGAGAAGGACAGGAACAAGAAAGAAAAGTAGAGCAGTAACATTAAAGCTTCATCCAGTATTCTTCTCCCAAGCAAGATATTTAGACTTAAACTATTCCAGGTGAACTTTAATCCCACCTTCTGTTGGAACCCAGAGACGTGATTCCATAATGGTTCCTTTTCCATTGCTTACCTCCTGTATTTTTCTCTAAACTTTTTTTCTTTAAATCCATCTCCCTTCCTGTCACATACTTGGAACCTGCATTCCAAGACAGTTTCAGCCACAAATATTCATGTTCTAGAGATACCCAGGCTAAACCATCATATTGTATTAAATGCAGACGGCCTTTGAAAAACATTCAATACTTCATCCTTTTCTGTTGCTTTCACCAGTTGCTTTATTATTCACTTTTTTGGGGTGAATTCACTTTATTGTCAGCTGCCTTGGGGCTTTGTTTTCCTAAATTAGTGTTGAAATGCTTAAGTTAATCACAAGACACAAATAATATTCAATCTAGAATTCCTGTTCTGTAGGAATTTAGATGTGGGGAGCATTTCTTCCGGTCCCTTTCCCAAATCCTATCCCCTATTAATGTAAAAAACATAGATCACCAAAAGCTCTGAATGGTTCCTCTTTTATAGCAAGGGATATGTAAATGCTGGATCAATTTCCTGTTTAAATCAGCTTGTACGCTTGTCCTGCCCCAACTTGGTTCAGAGGCACAACCCCCATATCTGTGGGCACACTCCAGTCAGTCCTCCACTAAGCAATGGAGAGAAAAATGATCTTTTGGCTCTCATTTGTTTTCCTGTCAGCAGCCATCAAAGGTAACTGTTTTTCCCAAGATATAGTAGGCAAGCAGAAGACAGCCATGTTCTAGGGGACAATGTGTTGTTTTTTTTCTAATATCTCTTTCTTTCTAGATGCTGAATCACAGGACTTCGATCTTACTGATTTTTTACCAGCGTCTACCAGAGCTACTGGATTTCAGACCAGTCCATATGCTGAATCGCAAGTCCAGCTGGAGGAATCTGGAGGGGACATAAAAAAACCTGGGGAGTCCCTCCGCCTCTCTTGTCAAGCCTCCGGGTTCACCTTCAGCAGCTATGAGATGGACTGGGTGCGACAGGCTCCTGGGAAGGGACTGGAATGGGTTGCAGGTATTAGCTACGATGGGGGCTCACAATACTATGCTGCCTTCGCCAAAGGCCGCTTCACCATCTCCAGGAACAACCCCTCCAATATGCTGTATCTGCAAATGAACAGTCTGAAATCCGAAGACACGGCCACGTATTACTGTGCAAGAGACACAGTGAGAGGAAGTGAATCTGAAGCCCGACAAAAACCCTCCTTTGCTCTTGGCAGCACTCCAAGTTGATTCAGCAGGAAAGTGACCAGCTGAATGCAGAGATTAGGACAAGTGAGACCAAGAACCTAACAGATACCCTTCCAAGTCCAGTCCTTCATGTATATGGATTTTCCGAAACATCTTGAATGGGACCGTAAATCAGACATTCAGATTCTTCAGCAAGTGTGTTATATGAAATGGCAAAAAGAACTGTGTAAGATGCATTTCCATTCTCACATTTCATAACTGAGCTAGCCAGCGTGTGATCCACTGGGTTCAGATCACCTCTAGCCATTGGCTCAGTGGATCTTGCTTTGTACCGTACCATAAAATTATACCATGGAAATCTATTTGGAGAGGGAGAATTGATATATTTAGAAGATGGAAATGGAGCTAAACATGCAAACACGGACTGCATGCTTGGCTCCTTCCCTTTTCACAAAAGCTGGCCTGAGAACTCCCTCCTTCCCTTTCTTCACACTTGGGGGCAGCAGCGGTCCAGAGGAAAAAACACCACAAAACACCACATACTGCAAGGGAAATAAGACATGAGTGCCAAAGGCGGTGGTTTGTGGTTTCAGTAGCCAGGCTAGTGATGTCCTCGGCTGCGTGCTGCAGAACTAACACAGTCCACTCCCCTAAGAACTGGACTCCTCATGAGACTTCCCCACAATTTCCTCTGAAAGTAACAGCAGAGCATGCCAGCTTACTGTTATGGATGCAGTCTGGTTCATGTTTCCTAACAACTATTGCCATACAGCCAGTGAGTGTTTCTGTTCCAAAGACATTTCGCTTCTGCATCTCCCTCTGATTATTTATTTATTATTCATGTGATGGACTTCTATATTGCCTTTCCCATGGTAACAGTCCCCCCCCCCAAGGTCATTTACAGCCATTAAACAGCAAAACAGCCGTCAATCAAACAATCAAGCAATCAATCAAAACATCGAATCACCAGCACCAGTTGGATTACCAGTCAAATCATAGCTGGGAGTCCAGTCACAGTCAGCATCCACATTCAAAAGCTATTCTAAAAAAATGTCTTCATATTTCCTCACATCTGTTGCCGTACTGTCAGTGAGTATTTCCATCCAAAGAGACTGTTTCACTGTTGTATCTCCCTCTGATTATTTACTTATTATTCATGTGATGAACTTCAAGTATATTGGCTTTCTCATGGCTTTCTCAGTCCCCCCAAGGTGGTTTACAGTCATTAAACAACAAAACATCAATCAATCCATTTAATCACCAGCACGAGTTGGATTACCAGTCAAATCATATCTGGGAGTCCAGTCACAGTCAGCATCCACAGTCAAAAGCCATTCTAAAAAACTTCTTTAGGCCTCAACAGAAGAGCTCCAAAGAGAGAGCAGTTGTCATTTCCAAGGAGGAGGGAATTCTATTTTTGAGGTGCCACCATCAAGAAGACCCCATTCCTCACCACCATCCACTTCACCTTCATAAATGCTAAAGAGCTAAAAAGAGCTCTCAGTGGATGGGTTGGATTATATGGAATAAGGTGTTCCCACAAACACTGTAGTGATGTGAATGTAGTTCATTCTTTTGCATTCATTAGGTCAAAGATTTTTTTTCCCTTTTAATATTTCATGAGATAAAACAATACAACCCTATGTGTGTCTACTCAGGGCTAAGCCCCATTCAGCTTAACTCTCCTCAGGAAGTTGTTATACGATTACAGCATAAGTCTCCTTTCCTCTCCCATGTTTGGAGACTGCACCCCAAGGAACGATCAGCCCACAGATAAACATGCTCTGGGGCACCAAAGCCAGACTAAGTGTGGCCTGCCTTTGGGATGCTTTCAACATCTCCGACTTTCTGTGCAGCTTCCACCATTTTTAATATTTCTAAGGCCAAGTTACCCAACTGAGTGACATGGATGCAGCCTAGTTGTTAACGCCCCTCGCATCTATTTCCGTACTCCCAACGGCTGTTTACTTTTCAAAGATGTTCCACTTCATCCTCCACCTCTGATTAGTCTCCTTGTAAGGCTACTTTATAGGTGTGAAACAAAGAGTGTCTTGCATTGACATTAAATGCCATCAAGGCTGCAATCCTATACAGTGGGCCCTTGTTATCCGTGTTCCCGGGGTTCCTGAATAATGGATCCTGAAATCTGTGGACAATCAAATCCCCGAATTACGCCATGAAAATCCTCTGAACGCAAGCACAGCTGTGCTTGGAGGAAACTGGAAGTGATGTTTTAATGCCTTTATAAGGCATTATGAAGCTTAAGGAAACCACCCAGGCTTCCCCGGCTGTCAGAATGGCTTAAAAGGGCATAAAAACATCACTTCTGATTACCTCATGGAAGCTGGAAGTTGTGCTAAATGCCTATAGAAGGCACTCTGAGGGTTGTGAAGGCCACACACTACCTCTCCGCCCCCCAGAACACCCTCAGGTCAACTTTTGAGATCTGCAGGTACTGAATCCGCTGAGAAAGAGTCAACCTGTACTTGCTTTCCTGGAAGTAAGCCCCACTGAACTCAATGGGGCTTACTTCTTAGATGCGTAAAGGATTGCATTGTCCAGAAACCCAGGGATGTGATTCCATGTGGAGCTTTTTTTTCTATTGCTTCGCTTTCATGTTTTTCTTCTTGTCACATCTTGGAAACGGCTTCCCAAGACAGTTTCAGCACACAGATATTCATATTCAAGGGACATACAGGCTAGACTATCATAATGCATTAAACGTTGACAGCCTTTGAAACACATCCAGAATCCAGTGGTGTACCTGGCGGGGTGGTGGGAATTAAAGGCAAATGCTCCAGGTTCCAGGCTTGGGGGAGCAGGGCCTCAACCCGCCCCTTCCCACCACCGGAGTTTTGGAATAGTCCAGAACTGTGCTGAAAGTGGCTTTCCCCCCTTTGAAGTCACCACTTTGGTCAGCCGTACAGATGGGCCAGCACTACCCACAGACCATGGGAAGGAACAACTACCCATAAAAATAACCCAGCAGAGTGCATGCCTCCAGGTGACTCAAGCCACTGAGTCAAGCCAGATGCAACAGGGAAATTTTAACCCCTCCCCTTTCCAGAAACATGGTTCTCTGAGGGTCTGTTCTCTTCTTTTCTCCTATATAAATACTTCCCAGTCTTATGCTGACTGACTTATGCAAAGCGATGCAGATTTGGGCTTGCTACTTAAACCCTCCCACCTTCTCACCTCACACACAGTTCCTAGCACGGTTCACACTGTCCTGCTGAGATCCAGTCATCCTTCCCCTATGGCCTCCCTATTCCCACTTCTCATTGCTCTGGTCTCCTCCTTCTCATGTACGCAGGGTTTGAAATTTTCATTTCGTTCATTCTGCTAAGGGTGGGCTGTTGCTTCTTCTGTCTCAACTGTGTCTCAAATTTCTTCCCTACCAGGCACCCTCTCACAGCAGGTGGTTCTGACCCAGTCAGAGTCAGTACTGAAGAAACCTGGAGAAGCCCATAAACTGGCCTGTGCTGTCACTGGCTTCGATGTTAACAGCTACTACATGAGCTGGGTCCGGCAGAAACCAGGCAAAGGCTTGGAATGGCTGGTTCGCTATGCTAATCCTAGTAGTACCAATTACTATTCCCCTGCAATCAGAGGGCGGTTCACAGCCTCCAAGGACAGCTCCAACTTCTACCTGCAGATGAACAGCCTGAAAGCAGAAGACACAGCCATGTATTACTGTGCGAGAGACACAGTGAGAGGGATCTCACTACAACTCAGCCAAAAACCCCTCTGCCTGCATGAGCTCTGGAGAGAAACCAGCACAGGGGGAGCTCCAGTGCCACAAACCACAAGAATGGAGGCATTGAGTGCAAAGGACCAGCACTGTCATTCCTTGATTGGCAGCAGCCTGTGACGTGTTATGGCAGGATCATCCTTTTCCAAAGAAATATCACCTCGATCAGAGCCTCCACTGTATTCCTACACACCCCTCTGTTGAGGGCCACATAATGCTCCTGTTATCTAAGGGACCCTGTTCTCTTCAGAGTTTGGAAGCAGGCAGGGGTTTCTCGGGAGCAGCTTCTCTTATCCTGTATTGTTGTGGTGTGAGGAAAAGGCACACAGGCTGACCTCTGTACACAGCCCCAGATTGGGCTGCTGCCCACAGACAGGGCTGGTCCAAGACCCCCTGATGGCTGAGCCAGCCTGTCAAATGGGGCCCCCCACCCCATGACCTGCCTGTCTCTGGTCCTCCCATTCGCCAATATTCTGACCAGGCCTCTCCTCCCAAGCACATTTCCACTGCTTCTCTGCCCTTCAGCTGCAATCCAGGGGGTGAAAGGAGAAGGGGCAGCAGTGGTGGCAAGTCAGGCCTGCCTTTGAGATGGTTTCAACATCTCCAACTTTCTGTGCAGCTTCCACCATTTTTAATATTTTTATTATTCACTTTTATTTGTATATATCATGGTATAAAAATTCAAGCTTCCATCTGGAAGCTTTAGCTGCAAATGTGTAGAAATGCCTCTGTTGGCAACCTTCAGCCTCGAAAGACTCTGGCATCGCGCTCTGAATGGTGGTTCTGGAACAGCGTCTAGTGTGGCTGAAAAGGCCAATCCGGGAGTGACAATCCCTTCCACACTGGGAGCAAGTGCAGTCTGTCCCTGGCCTGTCTCCCTGGCTATGGGCCTTCCTTCTTTGCCTCTTTGCCTCAGTCTGTTGGCCAAGTGTCTCTTCAAACTGGGAAAGGCCATGCTGCACAGCCTGCCTCCAAGCGGGCCGCTCAGAGGCCAGGGTTTCCCACCTGTTGAGGTAGACTCCTAAGGCCTTCATGCTGATGATGCTGAGGGGGAGGGGGGAGGGAGTAGAAATGCCTCAAGTGAACACAATAAATATATAATATTAAATCCAGAATTCCTGTTGTAGGACTTTCCATGGATGTGGGAAGCAATTCTTCAGGTTCACCTACCGCCCTGTGTACTGCGTAAGCACAATAGTTTGCAAATGCCTGAATTTGTCTTTTATCCTGAGTGATATGTAAATGTAGGGCCAGCTTCCTGTTTAAATCAGTTGAATGCTGGCCCTGCCCCAGCCAGGCTGAGAGACACAACCCCTGTGGGTCTGGGGCCACATTCCAGTCACTCTTCCTCAAAGCGGCAGAGAGAAAAAATGATCCTTTGGCTCTCATTTCTTGTCTTTTCAGCAGCCATCAGAGGTACTTTTTCTTCCCAAGATAGTCGTAATTGGCATATAAAAGCAAGTTATATTCTAAGTTAGGTTATGAAGGTTATTTTAAAATAATGTCTCATTCTTTCCAGATGTTCAATCCCAAATCCAACTGGTGGAATCTGGAGGGGACATCCGAAAACCTGGGGAGTCCCTCAGCCTCTCCTGTTGAGCCTCCGGGTTCATCTTCGGCAGCTACTGGATGAGCTGGGAGCGACAGTCTCCCTGGAAGGGACTGGAATGGGTTGCAGGAAAAACCAACATTGATGACCGACAATACTATGCTGACTCTGTGAAAGGCCGCTTCACCGTCTCCAGAAACAACCCTTCAAACATGCTCTACCTGCAAATGAGCAATCTGAAGCCCGAGGACACGGCGACATATTACTGTGCGAGGGACACAGTGAGGGGAAGTTAATCTGAAGCCCGGCAAAAACCTCCCCTTTTACTCCTGGCAGCTCTCCAAGTTGACCCAGCTGGGCAGCCATAATTTAAATGAAGGAATCAGGACAACTGAGGCCAGGAGATTAATGGATTCCCCTTTAAGACCAGATTCTTAATTTAAATGCACATCTTTCTCTTATGTGGGATCATACATAGCACATAAATTCAGGCACTTCAACTAGGGTGTGATGTGGAAAGCAGAAATCTAGACATTGTATTTCACATATGATATCACTGGCCAAGAGGGATGCACTCCACCTTTTTAGTCCTATTTAGTACAGGTCATCAATCAAGGCAACCAAGGCCAACTCCACAGCCTGACCTGACACCAAAGTGAAGAAGGTCCAGGTAATCCGTTTCTTCCACAGTTCAAACCCACACTCAGCCACACAGCTTCCTGGTTGGCGTTGAGCCAGCCACTACCTCTCAGCCTAACCTTCCTCACAGGGTTGTTGTGAAGACAAAAAAAGAGGGCAAAAATTTGAAAAATGAACAAACAAATATGCATGGGATAACTTTTGTTTCCTTGGGGTTATGACTGCAAAAGGATTATATGCCTATAATTCTGAACCTCATCTTCTTCGCTAGTCATGATAAATAATTACTAGTATCTTGCAAGTATTTTTAGAGAGGGAGTCTGAATCTATTCATCTCTACCTAAATCTGCGCAGGGGGAGCTAGAGTGCCAGAATCCAGACGAAATTGCGCATTGAGTGTAACCAGCCAGCACTGTCATTCTTTTGTCTGCTGTAGCCTGTGCTGTGTGACTTCAGAATCTTTGGTTTTGAAACTGTTATAACCCAGATCAGAGCCCCCCACCCCATCCTCACAGGCATACACCACTCTATTCCTACTTCAGAGGGAATCCCTGTACTCTCAAGAAATTGGAAGCAGATAGGAGTTACTCAGGAGCAGCTCCTCCTCTCCTATGTAGATGTGGTGCGAGGAATAGGCGCATCCGGAAGAGTTCTTATGATGTCCTCAGAGCTGCCAGAAAAATAGAAGGCCCACCCTAGAATATTATTATTACTACTCCTTGAAATTCAGCAGATACCTTAACTTGGACATCCATGATGCAACCACTGAGGAAATCTACTCTGCCTGGAACCTGCCTGTGGAGTCATTGCAAATAGTCCTGTTTGGACGGGGAGGGGCACAAGGTGCTCACTTCCTCTTGGATCCAATTGGGGTGCGCACAAAATTTGGGGGGCCGGAAATAGGGGCAGTGTATCTATTCATTTCTTTGATTCGCACCCCATTTCTCTGTGCTCTTCCTCCGAGGTAGGGGAAAGGCATCCAGCACAACCTGCTTATGTCAGAGGGGTCATTGCAGAGGAGCAAGCAGGGAAGTAGCCTGCAGAAAAGGAGATCATACTACTGCTGTCCCTCCCATTGCCTGACCTTGAACCCAAAACAGTTCCCCTGTACTTAGTATACAGCTATATACACTATATTTAATTTTCTTTGGAAAGGACAAATTCCCCCCTTCCCTCATGTGTTGGTACTTCAGTACCCTGCAAATTGGGCTCTGAAGGGATGCCCTCCTCCCAAAGAAACCTGCCGGTTATAATCACTTTCAAAGCTCCTTCTGCGGGTGTCTTAACTTTGGTGCTCAGGTAAATCCTGAAGATTGAGGCTTTTTGGTGGTGGCACCAAAGTAGGGAACTCCCTCGCTGGGCATGTGCACCTCTCCCCTTCCTTGCTTTATCTCCCTTGCTTTATTTTATACACCAGGAAATGCCTGCCCTGACCCTGTGTCCCCAGCTGTTTGTCCTGTAAGCTCAGCCACTCCTTTACAGCTGCTGGTTTGCATGTGATTTTTTTCTACTGCTCTGGTCTGTATTGCTTTCCTTGCAATTCTCACATGTTGTGTTTCTCTCCACTGTCCCTTTTCTGCTGTAACTAGCAAAAAAAATCACAAGGCACCTGGAAGCTTATATTTCCAAAGTGCAGCCTAGAAACACCACAATGGAACAATCAGCCATGAATGTGCAAGCCATGAATGTGTTGAGGCGTGCGTTGTTTGCTTTTTATGTAAAGGCAGGGTCTCCGTGCCCACACGTGAACAAGCACCCCATAGCAGTCTCCTGGTTCCATCACTGGAGACATCTATGTGGACCTGAATACAAGAACTTCCTTATATAAGAACATAAGAAGAGTCCCGCTGGATCAGGCCAAAAGCCCATCTAGTCCAGTTTCCTGTATCTCACAGTGGCCCACCAAATGCCCCACAGAGCACACAAGACAACAGACACAATCTGTGCCCTCCCCTGCATCTGGCAATCAGAGGCAGCCTGCCTCTAAAACCAAGAGTTTGCGCTTACCTACTATGACTTGTAACCCATAATGAACGTTTCCTGCTAGAAATTTGTCCAATCCCCTCTTAAAGGCATCCAGGTAAGATGCCATCACTACTTCCTGTGGCAAAGAGTTCCACACACTAATGACACACTAGGTAAAGAAATATTTTCTTCTGTCTGTTCTAACTCTCCCAAAACTCAGCTTTCATGGATGTCCCCTGGTTCTGGTGTTATGTGAGAGGGAAAAGAGCATTCCTCTATCCACTCTGTCCGCCTCCTGCATAATTTTGTATGTGTCAATCATGTCCCCCCTCAGGCACCTCTTTTCTAGACTGAAAAACCCCCAATGCTGTAGCCTTCTGGTTCATCTTGGAGAAATCACATCCCTGGCTCCCATAACAAAACTTTCTGCTTGACACATTACAGGAGAGGATCTTCTTTCTATCCTGAGAAGGACAGGAACAAGAAAGAAAAGTAAAGCAGTAACATTAAAGCTTCATCCAGTATTCTTCTCCCAAGCAAGATACTTAGACTTAAACTATTCCAGGTGAACTTTAATCCCACCTTCTGTTGGAACCCAGAGACATGATTCCATAATGGATCCCTTTCCATTGCTTATCTCCCGTATTTTTCTCTAAACTGTTTGTTTGTTTTTAATCCATCTCCCTTCCTGTCACATACTTGGAACCTGCATCCCAAGACAGTTTCAGCCACAAATATTCATGTTCTAGAGATACCCAGACTAAACCATCATATTGTATTAAATGCGGATGGCCTTTGAAAAACATTCAATACTTTCATCCTTTTCTGCTGCTTTCACCAGTTGCTTTATTATTCACTCTTTATGGGTGAATTCACTTTATTGTATGCTGCCTTGGGGCTTTGTTTTCCTAAAGTAGTGTTGAAATGCTTAAGAACATAAGATAATTCAATCCAGAATTCCTGTTCTGTAGAACTTGATAGATGTGGGGAGCATTTCTTCCGGTCCCTTTCCCAAATCCTAGCCCCTATTAATGCAAAACACATAGAGCACCAAAAGCTCTGAACTGTTCCTCTTTTATACCAAGGGATATGTAAATGCTGGGTCAATATCCTGTTTAAATCAGCTTGTACGCTTGTCCTGTCCCAGCTTGCTTCAGAGACATAACCCCCTGACTGGCAGTCCTCCACTAAGCAATGGAGAGAAAAATGATCTTTTGGCTCTCATTTGTTTTCCTGTCAGCAGCCATCAAAGGTAACTGTTCTTCCCAAGATATAGTAGGCAAGCAGAAGACAGCCGTGTTCTAGGGGACAATGTGTTGTTGCTTTTTTCTAATATCTCTTTCTTTCTAGATGCTGAATCACAGGACTTCGATCTTACTGATTTTTTACCAGAGTACGAGGACTTCAGACCAGATTCTGAATCGCAAGTCCAGCTGGAGGAATCTGGAGGGGACATAAAAAAACCTGGGGAGTCCCACCGCCTCTCTTGTTAAGCCTCCGGGTTCACCTTCAGCAGCTATGAGATGGACTGGGTGCGTCAGGCTCCTGGGAAGGGACTGGAATGGGTTGCAGGTATTAGCTACGATGGGGGCTCACAATACTATGCTGCCTTCGCCAAAGGCCGCTTCACCATCTCCAGGAACAACCCCTCAAATATGGTCCATCTGCAAATGAACAGCCTGAAGCCCGAAGACACCACCATGTATTACTGTGCAAGAGACACAGTGAGAGGAAGTGAATCTGAAGCCGGACAAAAACCCTCCTTTGCTCTTGGCAGCACTCCAAGTTGATTCAGCAGGAAAGTGACCAGCTGAATGCAGAGATTAGGACAAGTGAGACCAAGAACCTAACAGATACCCTTCCAAGTCCAGTCCTTCAGGTATATGGAGTTTCCTAAACATCTTGAATGGGACCGTAAAACAGACATTCAGATTCTTCAGCAAGTGTGTTATATGAAATGGCAAGAACTGTGTAAGATACATTTCCATTCTCACATTTCATAACTGAACTAGCCAGCGTGTGATCCACTGGGTTCAGATCACATCTGGCCATTGGTTCGGTGGATCTTGCTTTGTACCATACCATACAAATTGTACCATGGAAATCTATTTGGAGAGGGAGAATTGATATATTTAGAAGATGGAAATGGAGCTAAACATGCAAACACGGACTGCATGCTTGGCTCCTTCCCTTGTGTGCCTAGCAACTGTTACCCTGCACATGCCTGATCTTGTCTGCTCTCAGAAGCTAAGCAGGGTTAGGCCTGGTTAGTACTTGGATGGGAGACCACCTAGGAATACTGGGTGGTGTAGGCTTATACCATAGTCTTTCGAGACTGAAGGTTGCCAACCATTTTCACAAAAGCTGGCCTGAGAACTCCCTTCTTCCCTTTCTTCACACTTGGGGGCAGCAGTGGGGCAGCAAACAAACACCACAAAACCGCAAGGGAAATAAAACAGGACTGTCAAAGATGCTGGTTTGCGGTTTCAACAGCCAGGCTAGTGATGTCCTCAGCTGTGTGCTGCAGAACTAAGTGTCCACTCTCTTGAGAACTGGATTCCTCATGAGACTTCCCCACAATTTCCTCTGAAAGCAACAACAGAGTATGCCGACTTACTGTTACGGATGCAGCCTAGTTCATATTCCCTCACATCTATTGCCATACTCTCAGTGAGTGTTTCCATCCAAAGATGTTTCAGTTCTGCATCTCCCTCTGATTATTTATATAGCCTGCGTTGGCTTGGTCATGTCGTGAGAATGGATGATGGCCGGATCCCAAAGGATCTCCTCTATGGAGAACTCGTGCAAGGAAAGCGCCCTACAGGTAGACCACAGCTGCGATACAAGGACATCTGCAAGAGGGATCTGAAGGCCTTAGGGATGAACCTCAACAAGTGGGAAACCCTGGCCTCTGAGCGGCCCGCTTGGAGGCAGGCTGTGCAGCATGGCCTTTCCCAGTTTGAAGAGACACTTTGCCAACAGTCTGAGGCTAAGAGGCAAAGAAGGAAGGCCCATAGCCAGGGAGACAGAGCAGGGACAGACTGCACTTGCTCCCGGTGTGGAAGGGATTATCACTCCCGGATTGGCCTTTTCAGCCACACTAGACGCTGTGCCAGAACCACCTTTCAGAGCGCGATACCATAGTCTTTCGAGACTGAAGGTTGCCAATACAATACATGTGATGAACTTCTACTTTGTCTTTCTCCTGGTAAGGTTCCCAAGGTCATCAACACTGAACAACAAAACAGCAATCAATCAATCAATCAATCAATCAATCAATCAATCAATCAATCAATCAATCTATCTATCTATCTATCTATCTATCTATCTATCTATCTATCTATCTATCTAATCACTAGCACCAGTGGATTAACATTAAAATCATATTTGAGAGTCCAGTCACAGTCAGTAACCACATTCAACAGCTATTCTAAAGAGAAGAAAAAAATGTATTTAGGCCCCAAAAGAAGTCCTCTGTGGAGAGAGCAGTTCTCATTTCCAGGGGGGAGCGAATTTCATTTTTGAGGTGCCACCACTGAGAAGGCCCTATTCCTCACCTCCATCCACTTCACCTTCATCAATGCTAAATGGCTAAAAAGACCTATAAGAGCCTTACCAGTGGATGAGTTTGACTGTATGGAATAAGGCGTCCCCTCAAATACTCTGGCCCTTGAGCCACAAAGGGCCTTAAAGGCACAGGGCAGCCTGCTGAATCAAAACAATGAGTAGGCACAACAGGGGTGGATGCATTCTGCAGTTGCAGCAGTTTTTAAACAGTCTTCAAGGGCAGCCCCATGTAGAGTGCATTACTAAGGCATGGGTCACCATGGCCAGGTTTGAATGACCCAGGTAATGTTGCAGATGTTGAATCAGCCGAAGCTGAATGAAGGCTCCCCAAGCCACAGCCACCACATGGATATTGAAGATCAGCTGTGGATCCAGAAGAAACCCCAGACCAGAAATTAGTCTCTTCCTTGTAAGGAAACTTCATAAATATTTGAGACCCAGGATGGTGCAGTGCTTCTGGTGTTGGAGTAAAGCTGGAAGATCCAGGTTCAAACTTCTGGGGTGAACCTGGGCCAGTCACTATCTCTCCGCTTCATCTACCTCGCAGGGTTGTTGTGAAGTCAAAAAGGAGGGAAGGGTTCAAGTGCATCACCCTCAGCTCCTTGGAGAAAGGACGATGTAAAAATATGAAATACAGACATGAGATAATGTTTTGGTTTCCTCGGTTTTATGACAGCCAAAGGATTGTGTGCCTATAATTCTGAACCTCATCTTCTTAGCTAGCCATGAAGGAATGACTACCTTGATAGTATTCATATGGAGGAAGCCTGTTCTATTCTGTTCATCTCTACCTAAAACTAACCATATGTCCTTAACTTGGCCATCTGTTATCCAATCTTTGCATTAACCTCCCTTATTTGTCCCCAACTAGCACTGGGAATATTCCCAGATGGTTTAAAAAAAATCAAAAAGGGCATTAATTCTGAATCTTGGGGGGGGGGGGGGAGATGTAAAACTGAGGCACTGGAAACAGGGGGTGGTATTGTATAAATCTTTCCTGTTTGATACCCTCCCTCACTGTGCCCCACAAATTAACCATGGCAGGAAGAAAGAGAAGCCGCATGACCTACCTATATCAAAATCATGCAAATCGATCAGAATGAGGCACTAACCTGGAATCAACACATAATTAAACCCCAGGGTTCAGTTAATGGGGCCTGCACGAAGAGAGTGTTCAGGTGATCTGCTTATTAGCCTGAACCTGGTTGTCTTCTAAGGAGAAGGTCATGCATAAGCAGGCACCATATAGCATTTTCCTCATCGCACCACTGGAGAATTTGATAATGATGTGAATGCAATACATTAGCTCAAGGATTTTTCTCTTTTAATCATTCTTGAGATAAAACAGTGCAATCCTATGTACGTCTACTCAGGGCTAAGCCCCATTCAATTTAATTCTTCCCAGGACGTGGTTATAAGATTGCAGCATAAATCTCCCTTCCTCTCCCATGCTTGGAAACTGCACCCCAAGAGATGATTTGCCCACAGATAAACATGCGCTAAGGCCAGACTATAGTAATGCGTGAATTTGTGGGTTGCCTTTGAGAAGCTTTCAAAATCGCCAACTTTCTCGGCGGCTTCCACTGTTTTAATGTTTTCATTACTCATGCTTATTTGTATACATTATGGTGTGAAAATTCAGGCTTCCAAGTGGAAGCTTCAGCAGCAAATGGGTCAAAATGCCTCAAGTGAACCCAATAAAATATCATGTTAAATCCAGACTTCCTGTCCTGGGACATTTTGTGGATGTGGGAAGTAATTCTTCAGGTTCACCCACCACCATCTACACTGTGTGCAGAATGGTTTGCAAATGCCTGAATTTGTCTTTTATCCTGAGCGATATGTAAATGTAGGGCCAGTTTCCTGTTTAAATCAGTTGAAGGTTTCCCCTGCCATAGCCACCTTGAGAGACACAACCCTGAGGGGCTGTGGCCACATTCCAGTCAGTCTTCCTCAAAGCAGCAGCGAGAAAAATGATCTTTTGGCTCTCATTTCTTGTCTTTTCAGCAGGCATCAGAGGTAATTCTTCTTCCCAAAATACAGTTAGCATAAAAAGTATATTCTAGGGGATAACATGAATGTCATTAAAATTATATCTCTTTCTTTCCAGATGTCCAATCTCAGGTCCAGCTGGTGGAGTCTGGAGGAGACATCAAAAAGCCTGGGGAGTCCCTCCGCCTCTCCTGCCGAGCCTCTGGGTTCACCTTCAGCAGCTACTGGATGAGCTGGGTGCGTCAGGCTCCTGGGAAGGGACTGGAATGGGTTGCTTATATTAACAGCAACGGGGGCACAACATACTATGCTGACTTTGCCAAAGGCCGCTTCACCATCTCCAGAGACAACCCCTCCAACATGCTCTATCTGCAAATGAATAGCCTGAAATCTGAGGACACGGCCAAGTATTACTGTGCAAGAGACACAGTGAGGGAAAGTGAATCTGAAGCCTGACAAAAACTTCCCCTTTTACTCCTGGCAGCTCTCTAGGGGCACATTCCTACCCTACGTTGGAACAGGCAAGCTAAGAGGCTTGTGCTGTATCCAGTACAGGATAGGGGCCCAAGGCGACTCAGCCAGAGGCAAGGGGAAACTTTTCCTCTTACCTCCGGTTAAGGCGCCCTTGCCCCTATGGATCTCCTTGGACTTGCGCCACTTCCACATTCATCAATCAAGGCCATCCAGATCGTCTCCATCTCATAGCCTGATCTGAAAGACATCCAGGTAATCTGCTTGTTCCAGAGTTCAAATCCACACTCAGCTACACAGCTTCCTAGGTGGCCTTGAACCAGTCACTACCTCTCAGCCTAACCTTCCTCACAGGGTTGTTGTGAAGACAAACAAAAGGGCAAAAAATGTGAAAAATAAACAAACATATATGAGGTAATGAGTGCTTTGGTTTCCTCAGTACTATTGCAAGAGGAGTATGTGCCTTTAATACTGACTCTCATCTATTTAGCTAGTTATTTATTAACATTTATTATTAACAGTATTTATATACCGCTTTTCAACTAAAAGTTCACAAAGCGGTTTACAGAGAAAAATCAAATAACTAAATGGCTCCCTGTCCCAAAAGGGCTCACAATCTAAAAAGATCCAAATGAATACCAGCAGACAGCCACTAGAACAGACAGTGCTGGGGTGACGTGGTCCAGTTACTCTCCCCCTGCTAAAAAAAGGAGCACTCACTTGAAAAAGTGCCTCTTACCCAATTAGCAGGTAAGTCATTAGTTATGAAAAATGACTACCTTGAAAGTATTTATAGAGAGGGAGCCTGAGTCTATTCATCTCTACCTAAGGTTACTCATATATGCCTTAACTTGGCCATTGGTTCTCTAGTCTTTGCATTCACCTCCCCTGGAATTCAACTAGCTCTGGACTAGCTAGTCCAACTAGTATCTCCCAACTAGCTCTGGAAATAGTCCCAAATAAGAACTTAAAATGGGAAAGAGTACTAATTTTTGAATCAAATTTATTGGGGGGGAGAGTGAAATGTGGGCACTGGAAAAAGGGGGAGGCATTGATGTAGAAGTCTTTTCTAATTTCTGCCTCTCCCTCTGTGTACCATAAATTATCCATGGCGGGTAGACAGAGAAGCAGCATGGCCTGCCTGTGTTGAGATATTGCAAATCCATCAGGATGAGGCACTAAACTGGAATGAAGACATAGTGAAACCCCAGCGTCCAGACCACAGAGAGCCTGCAAAGGGGATGTTCAGGTGATCAGCTTATTAGCTTGAATCTGGCTCTTGGTCTCTTCTTCAGGTGACCAGCTTACTAGCCTGAACCTGGCTTTCTTCTCTTTTCTATGGGGTGTGAACAGTTTCACCACCTATTTCCACTTATGTGTTGATGTGAATGCAGTATGTTCCTTTTGCATTCATTCGTTCCAGTATTTTTCTTTTACCATTATTTGAAATAATGCAATCCTATGCATGTCTATTCAGAACTAAGCCCCAATAAATTTAATGATCTATCTATCTATCTATCTATCTATCTATCTATCTATCTATCTATCTATCTATCTATCTATCTATCTATCTATCTATCTATCTATCTGTCTCTCTGTCTCTCTGTCTCTCTCTCTGTCCTCCTTTTTCCGTCACAACAACCCTGTGAGGTAGGTAAGAATGATAGTGACTGGCTCAAGGTCACATAGGTAGCTTCATGACTGGGTAGGGATTTGAATCAGCATCAATCTCCCTTCCTTTCACATGCTTGAAAACCTGAACCCCAAGAGATGATCCCCCCCCCTCAGAAAAAAAAACATGCTCTAAGGACACCCAGGCCAGACTATTCTGTTAAACGTGGGCTGCCTTTGAGAAGCATTCAAAAGCTCCAAGGTTTTCTGCTTCTTCCCCCAGTTGCTTTAATATTCATTCTTATTTGTATCTGTTGGCATCCTTCAGTCTCGGAAGACTATGGTATCACGCTCTGAATGGTGGTTCTGGAACAGAGTGTCCTCTCCAGTGCGCGAAGCCTGGGTAAAGTAGATATGGAGGATAGCAAATCCCCCCTCTCCATGTCACTGAAATGATCCAATGGAAAGGCAGAGGCCAATACGGTTGGTTCCAGTGGCGTCGCAGGAGTTGCCAGAACGTGACTGTTTTCAGCCATGACCTGCCTCAGGGACTCCGGCTCCAGATTTTGCCTCAAGGTTGACTCCTGAAGGCTTTTCCATAACTGGATGTAGCCACAAGGCAGTGGAGGTTTGGGATCAGAGTTTTCCTGCTCTCAGATGAGCTGCCTTCACAGGCCGACGAGTCCCATCTACCGGGTGGCTGTTTAGTCGCCTCTTATGACAAGTACAGTCAAACTGAGGGACTATTCTTATCCCCAGCCCCCAGGGGATTTATTTGTATATGTTACGTAAAATAATTCTTATTTTATTGTAAGATGCATGGAAATGCCTAAAATTTAGCTACAGAGAAACCTAAAATGAACACAATAAAAATATAATGTTAAACCCAGAATTCCTGACCTTGGTCATTCCATAGATATGAGAAGTAATGCTTCAGGTTCACCTATGTCTATGCAAAAAGCAATACAGTTGACAAATGCCTCTGTTTGTCTTTTATCCTGAGTGATATGCAAACACTGGTTCAGGTTCCTGTTTAAATCAGCAGAATGCATGCCCTTTCCAGATGCAGAGACACAACCTCTGTGTGTCAGTGGCCACCCTTTCAAAGCAACAAAGAGAAAAATGATATTGTGGCTCCCATTTCTTGTCTTTTCAGCAGTCATTGGAGGTTTGTTTTTCTTCCCAAGATGTAATCTAGATAGAAAAGCAAGTTTTATTTGAGAGATATCATGAAATTTTTTTAAAAAAATAATATCTTGTTCTTTCCAGATATCAGATCCCAAGTCGAAATGATGGAGTCTGGAGGGGACATCAGAAAACCTGGGGAGTCCATCCACCTCTCCTGTTAAGCCTCTGGGTTCTCCTTCAGCAGCTACTGGATGGGCTGGGTGCGACAAGCTCCTGGGAAGGGACTGGAATGGGTTGCACGAATTAGCAATACTGGAAGCGAAATATACAATGCTGACTTTGCACAAGGCCGCTTCACCATCTCCAGAAACAACCCTTCAAACATGCTCTATCTGCAAATGAAGTATCTGAGACCCAAAGACACGGCCATGTATTACTGTGTGAGGGACACAGTGAGAGGAAGTGAATCTGAAGCCTGGTTAAAACCTCCCCATTACTGCTGGCATCTCTCCAAGTTGACACAGGTTGAATGAAGAAATTAGGACAAGTGAGGCCAGGATCCCAACGGACACCCTTATGAGTCCCAATCCCTAATTAAATGGATTCACACAGTATTGGCTTAAGTGGGACCATAACACATAAATTCAAGTATTTCAACTAGTGTGTGAAATGATGCAGCAAGAATAAATCTAGACATTGTATTTCCATATTCAGATATCATAACTCAGCTAATACACTTGTTATCAGCTCTGTTCAAACCATCAATAGTCGTTGGCTCTACAGATCTTGTTATCACCATTCCCAAGATGTCAGGACTCCAGGGTCCAAGACCTTCTCATCTCACCAGTTTTTGGGAACATTATTATTAACAGTATTTATTTACATAAGAACATAAGAAGAGCCCTGCTGGATCAGGCCAAAGGCCCATCTAGTCCAGTTTCCTGTATCTCACAGTGGCCCACCAAGTGCCCCAGGGAGCACACAAAACAACAGATACAATCTGTGTCCCGGTGCCCTCCCCTGCATCCAGCAATCAGAGGCAGCCTTGCTATACTTTCACCTTTCTTTCAGTCTTGGTTTCTACTAGTTCTTAACTATGCAAAAGAAGTGGTGTTTGCATATGGGGGAGGCAGGCCTGATAGATCTGGAAACTGGAAAGGAACATGCAAACAGGGACTTGATGCTTAATTCATTGCTTGCTTATATAGGAAGCATTTCTTCGCAAAAACTGACATGGCACCTCCTTCCTTCCTTCTCATCTGGGGGCAGTAGTGATACACAGGGGGGAAAAATGCAAAAAACTGACAGCCATGACTGCCAATGATGTGGTTTATGCTTTCAATGGCAAGGCTAGGGATTTCTTCAGCCATGTACTTCAGAAGACTGTCCACTCCTTTGAGAGGTTCCCTCCTCAGGAGATTTCCCCTCAATTTCCTCTGAAAGTCATAGCAGAGTTACCCAATTTATAGCCCACTCCGATCCCCCTAAAAGCCCCCTCCAATATTCTCCTTTGAAAAGGATGGTCTTCTTACTTCATCCTTGACCTAAATGTGCCTTCTTGCCACTTCAGAAATATAATTTCTGCCCTACTTCTCTATTAGCATAAAATGGGTTGGCACATCTCAATCAACACCCCAGAATGCCATATACAAGGGATGGCACCAGGATGCAGGACTCTTGTTCCCTTGTGTGCTCCCTGGGGCATTTGGAGGGCCACTGTCAGATACGGGAAGCTGGACTAGATGGACCTTTGGGCTGATCCAGTGGGGCTGTTCTTATGTAAAAAATTTTCTGCTTGATGATGTCACTTCTGGTCATCACATCACTTCTGGTGGGTCCTGACAGATTCTCATTCTAAAAATTGGGTCTAGAATATGTGAGAATTATTCTAGAGATATTCAGGATAGACTATCACAATGTATTAAATGTGAATGTCCTTTGAAAAACATTCAGTACCTCCATCCTTTTCTGCTGCTTTCACCAGTTGCTTTATTATTCACTCTCTTTTTTTGGTATGCATTAAGGTACAATCATTCACTTTATCATAAGCTGCCTTTGGACTTTGCTTGCCTAAAAGCTGTTGAAATGCTTAACGGCGCAATCCTAACCAACTTTCCAGCACTGACCTAACCACAACGCAGCTCCAAGGGAAGGTAACACATGCCCTTACCTTAAGGAGGCCCGCTTGACTGCCTCCCCACTGCAGGATGCAGTGCACACCACATTGGCACAGCTAAGTCAGTGCTGGAAAGTTGGTTAGGATTGTGCCCTAAATCAATCACACGACACAAATAACATTCATTCCAGAATTCCTATCCTGGGGCATTCAAGAGATGTGGGAAGTATTTCTTCAGGTCTCTTTCCCAAATCACATGCCTAATGAATGCAAAACATGTAGATCACCAAAAGCTCTGAATGGTTCCTCTTTTATACTGAGGGATATGGAAATACTGGGCCATTTTCTTGTTTAAATCAGCTTGTAGGCTTGTCCTGCCCCAGCTTGATTCAAAGACACAACCCCCATGGCTGTGGACATGAGGCACGGTGACCTTGGACCCTAGAGCCACTGTATAGCCCAGAAATACTATAGCATGCACACAATGGTAAAGAGCTGCTTGATTTTAAAGCAATGAGGTTGGTCAGACTGACTTTGGGCCTCAAAGGCTGTGTTACAGAATAACCAGGGTGACAGCAACCTGGGGAGCATACCATTCGTGCAAAAGGCTTAGAAGCCACATTGCTAAAGCATGGAAACACAGAGAATAGTGCAAAGCTGCTTGAAAGAAAGCTGTTGGTTAGTTTCACAGAAGTAGTTCGACCTCAAAGTCTGGAGATAAGCAAGTATCAGCAAGAGGGCCTCACGACCTTGGCAGAAAATACACTTAATGCCAGAATGCACTAGAGAGACTCTGTAACTTTTGAATTTCATACTTTCAATACATATGGAGACCAAGTAACCTCTGATACCAAACCAACGTATGTACCCCAAGTCAAAGGGTCACAATAGTTATATAGAATTAGCCATAGAAGTAGGTCTTAAAGAACCAAAATGCTTGATTTTAGAAAAGTCTTAAGAACAGACAAAAGCTTTAATATTGCAGGAAGGCTTCACAGGTGTATCTATGTTGACCTTAGCATAGGAGAAAGGCATGCGGAGAGACATGACGGTCATCTCTTAATGAGGATGGTACAGAGACCTGTCAAGGAAGTCCCTAATTGGATTGACAAATGTGAGCAAGGGTCAGTACTGGGTCAGTACTGGATAAAATGATGTTACAGCGTACCCTACTGGTTTTTGAAAACTTTTGGAAATTGTGTAATTTTGGCAAAGTTTTAAGGTAAAACACACCTGTATGTAAATCAGAGCCAATCAATGGTTTTGCCCACTTATTGCCCACCTATTTTCTATCTTTTATGTAAATGGTATCTTATTTGCATCCTATTAGGAGTTAACCCCATTTCTGATGTCAAATATCAGCCAATGGGAAATCGAGATTTTCAAACAAAGAGCCGAGAAATCTATAAGAGTTCTGGATACCATCCAACTGGGTCCATGCTTTGGACATGAGTCCCGTGGACCAACTGTATACAATTCAATAAAAGCCTGTGATCCTTCATCCCTGTGTACCGAGTCATTCTGAGTTGCTTATCTGCCATGCAACAAGTCCTCCACAAAGCAATGGAGAGAAAACTGATCTTTTGGCTCTCATTTGTTTTCCTATCAGCTGCCATCAAAGGTGATTGTTCTTCCCAAGATATAGTTGGCAAGCAGAAGACAGTGATGTTCTACGGAACAATGTGAAGGGTGTTTTGTTTTGTTTTTAATTTCTAATATCTCTTTCTTTCTAGATGCTGAATCACAGGACTTTGATCTTTCCGATATTGTACCAGAGGACTTATGTCTAGATGCTGAATCGCAAGTCCAGCTGGAGGAATCTGGAGGGGACATAAAAAAACCCGGGGAGTCCCTCCGCCTCTCCTGTCAAGTCTCTGGGTCCACCTTCAGCAGCTACTGCATGAACTGGGTGCGACAGGTTCCTGGGAAGGGACTGGAATGGGTTGCAAGTATTAGCTACGATGGGGGCTCAGAATACTGTGCTGACTCCGTGGAAGGCCGCTTCACCATCTCCAGGAATGACCCCTCCGATATGCTCTATCTGCAAATGAACAGTCTGAAATCCGAAGACACGGCCACGTATTACTGTGCAATAGGCACAGTGAGTGGAAGTGAATCTGAAACCCGACAAAAACCCTCTTTACTCTTGGCAGTGCTCCAAGTTGATTCAGCAGGAAAGTGACAAGCTGAATGCAGAGATTAGGATAAGGGAGACCAATAACCTAAGAGATACCCTTCCAAGTCCAGTCCTTCATGTATATGGATTTTCCTAAACATCTTGAATGGGACCGTAAAACAGACATTCAGATTCTTCAGCAAGTGTGTTATATGAAATGGCAAGAACTGCATAAGATACATTTCCATTCTCACATTTCATAACGGAGCTAGCGAACGTGTGTTCCACTCGGTTCAGATCACCTCTGGCCATTGGCTTGGTGGATCTTGCTTTGTACCATACCATACAAATTGTACCATGGAAATCTGTCTGGAGAGGGAGAGTTGAAATATTTAGAAGCCGGAAATGGAGCTAAACATGCAAACAGGGACTGAATACTTGGCTCCTTCCCTTTTCACAAAAGCTGGCCTGAGAACTCCCTCCTTCCCTTTCTTCACACTTGGGGGCAGCAGCGGTCCAGAGGAAAAAACACCACAAAACACCACATACCGCAAGGGAAATAAGACATGAGTGCCAAAGGCGGTGGTTTGGGGTTTCAGTAGCCAGGCTAGTCATGTCCTCGGCTGCGTGCTGCAGAACTAACACAGTCCACTCCCCTGAGAACTGGACTCCTCATGAGACTTCCCCACAATTTCTTCTGAAAGTAACAGCAGAGCATGCCAGCTTATTGTTATGGATGCAGCCCGGTTCATGTTTCCTAACATCTATTGCCATACAGCCAGTGAGTGTTTCTGTTCCAAAGACATTTCGCTTCTGCATCTCCCTCTGATTATTTATTTATTATTCATGTCATGGACTTCTATACTGCCTTTCCCATGGTAACAGACCCCCCTCCCCCGGTCGTTTACAGTCCTTAAACAGCAAAACAGCCATCAATCAAACAATCAAGCAATCAATCAAACCATCGAATCACCAGCACGAGTTGGATTACCAGTCAAATCATATCTGGGAGTCCAGTCACAGTCAGCATCCACAGTCAAAAGCCATTCTAAAAAAATGTCTTCAGGCTCCAACAGAAGGTCTCCGAGGAGAGATCAGTTGTCACTTTGAAGGGGAAGGGAATTCCATTTTTGAGGTGCCACCACGGAGAAGACCCTATTCCTCACCACCAACCACTTCACCTTCATAAATGCTAAAGGGCTAAAAGAGCTCTCTCAGTGGATGGGTTGGATTATATGGAATAAGGTGTTCCCACAAACACTGTAGTGATGTGAATGTAGTTCATTCTTTTGCATTCATTAGCTCAAAGATTTTTTTTCCCCTTTTAATATTTCATGAGATAAAACAATACAACCCTATGTGTGTCTACTCAGGGCTAAACCCCATTCAATTTAGTTCTCCTCAGGAAGTTGTTATACGATTACAGCACAAGTCTCTTTTCCTCGCCCATGTTTGGAAACTGCACCCCAAGGAACGATCAGCCCACAAATAAACATGCTCTGGGGCACCAAAGCCAGACTAAGTGTGGCCTGCCTTTGAGATGCTTTCAACATCTCCAACTTTCTGTGCAGCTTCCACCATTTTTAATATTTCTATTATTCACTCTTATTTGTATATATCGTGGTATAAAATTTCAAGCTTCCAAGTGGAAGCTCTAGCTGTAAATGGCTAGAAATGTCTCAAGAGAACACAATAAATATAAAATATCTAATCCAGAATTCCTGTCCTAGGACCTTCCATGAATGTGGGAAGCAATTCTTCAGGTTCACCTACCACCCTGTGTACTGTGTAAGCACAATAGTTTGCCAATTCCAGAATGTGACTTTTATCCTGAGTGATATGTAAATGTAGGGCCAGTTTCCTGTTTAAATCAGCTGAATGCTGGCCCTGCCCCAGCCAGGCTGAGAGACACAACCCCTGTGGGTCTGTGGCCACATTCCAGTCAGTCTTCCTCAAAGCAGCAGAGAGAAAAATGATCCTTTGGCTCTCATTTCTTGTTTTTTTAGCAGCCATCAGAGGTACTTTTTCTTCCCAAGATATAATTGGCATAAAAAGTATATTCTAGGGGATAACATGAAGGCCAATTTTAAATAATATTTCGTTCTTTCTAGATATTGAATCTCAAATCCAATTGGTGGAGTCTGGAGGGGACATCAAAAGACCTGGGGAGTCCCTCCGCCTCTCCTGCCGAGCCTCTGGGTTCACCTTCAGCAACTACTGGATGAGCTGGGTGCGACAGGCTCCCGGGAAGGGACTGGAATGGGTTGCACGAATTAGCAACTCTGGGAGCCCACAATACTATGCTGACTCTGTGAAAGGCCGCTTCACCATCTCCAGAGACAACCCCTCCAACACGCTCTATCTGCAAATGAACAGCCTGAAACCCGAGGACACGGCCAAGTATTACTGTGCGAGGAACACAGTGAGGGAAAGTGAATCTGAAGCCTGGCAAAAACTTCCCCTTTCACTCCTGGCAGCTCTCTCAGGGCACAAGTCTCCCCTGCACTGAAACAGGCAAGTCAAGAGGCTTGCACTGTATCCAGTACAGGATAGGGGCCAAGGCAGCTCAGCCAGAGGCAAGGGGAAACTTTTTCCTTACCTCTGGGTAAGGCGCCCCTGCCCCTAAGGGTCTCCTCGGACATGCGCTACTTCCTGAGGTGGCAGAAATCTGAGGAGAGCAGAGCGGCTTCAAGTCGCTCCAAACTCCCCAGGGATGAGGGTTGGGATCCTGCATATGTGCTGGATACCAGCCCCATCTCCCACTCCCTCCTCGCCCACCCCAGGGTCTCCCACCACCAGCCCTCTTCCCGTCCAGGAACGCCTTTCTCTTTCCTTCACAATTGTGGGCAGCAGTGATGCACAGGGGGGAAAAATGCAAACGACCAACAGCCATGAAGGAAATAAGGTCGGACTGTCAACGGTGTGGTTTATGGCTTCAATGGCAAGGCTAAATATTTCTTCATCCATATGCTTCAGAAGACTATCCACTCCTTTGAGAGGTTCCCTCTTCAGGAGACTTCCCCTTAAGTTCCTCTGAAAGTCATAGCAGAGTTACCCAATTTATAGCCCACTCCGATCCCCCTAAAAGCCCCCTCCAATATTCTCCTTTGAAAAGGATGGTCTTCTTACTTCATCCTTGACCTAAATGTGCCTTCTTGCCACTTCAGAATTATAATTTCTGCCCTACTTCTCTATTAGTATAAAATGGGTTGGAACATCTCAATCAATGCCCCAGAATGCCATATACAAGGGAGGGCACCAGGATGCAGGTCTCTTGTTGCCTTGTGTGAGCCCTGGGGCATTTGGTGGGCCACTGTCAGATACAGGAAGCTGGACTAGATGGGCCTTTGGGCTGATCCAGTGGGGCTGTTCTTATCCACTGGGCTTGCATGGCCAGAGAGGAGTTGGAGCTGTAGACAATTTTTTTTTCCTTCAGGAAATTGAAAGTAACTGGAGAAGTGACCCTTTCCTTGGTGTGCACACACATTCATCTGGTCTCGGTGTCACTTTTGATCACTTGTAGCCTACACAGCAGCCTGGCAAGCCTGTTTCTGGGAGCCAAGATCAACTGGACTTTATGCAACTCGAGCTGCAGTCCTCTCTCCAATGCTTTCAAGCTTCTTCCAAAGCTCCTCCCAGACTGTTAACCAAAGGGCTGTGCTTCTCTTTTATCTTGAGCTGTATGCAAATGCAGGGACAGCTTTCATTTTAAATGTGCATCCACCTTGCCCCAGCTATACCCACAGCCACAGCCCCTATGTGCCTCAAACCACAATCTATCCAGAACCTATCCAGTTCAGATCAACAGGGCTAACAATGATATTTTGGATTCATTTCCTTTTCTTTTCAGCAGCCATCAGAGGTAAATTTCATTTTTCAAGATGTAATTGGCCAGAGGAAGGAAGAGACATTCCTGGGGATCACATGAAGGGGGAGTAATACTCTCTTTTCTTTCCAGGGGTCCAATCACAGGTGCGGCTGGAGGAGTCTGGAGGAGATGTCAAGAGTCCTGGAGAGTCCCTCCATCTCTCCTGTCAGGCCTCCGGGTTCACCTTCAGCAGCTACAACATGGAGTGGGTGCGACAGGCTCCAGGGAAGGGCCTGGAATGGACTTTGCCAAAGGTTGCTTCACCATCTCCAGGAACAACCCCTCAAGTATGGTCCATCTGCAAATGAACAGTCTGAAACCTGAGGACACGGCCATGTATTATTGTGCGAGAGACACAGTGAAAGGAACTGAATCTGAAGCCTGGCAAAAACCTCCTGGCTACTCCTAGCAACTCTCCAAGATGCCTCAGCTTGACAGCCACAGACTGAATGAAAAAATTAGGCCAAGTGAGACCAACAGCCTAACAGATAACCTTCGGAGAGCTAGTCTTTAACTGATACAGTTTGACATCATCATCGTAAATGGGACCATACAGTTTAAGTTCAAAGCATTCAAGTCATGGGCAGAATGAAATCTAGAAATTATACTTCCTTTGTAGATACCATACTTGTGATCCGCACTGCTCAGATCACCAGTGGGAACTGGATCTATAGATCATGTTTTCATCATTCTCCTACTTTCGCCACATCTCCAAGATAAAAGGTGGCCTTTCCCAAAAGCTCTGTGTCCCACCAGCTTTGGGTAACACTACAGTGTCTGCTTACCAGAATTGTAGGATTCTTCTTTTTCTTAAACTAAGCTTCTAGTCCTTAAGTATGCAAAGAGCAGCCTGAAATTGTGTGTGGGAAGCTTCGGAAAGCCGGAAAGGGAGCTAAACAAGCAAACAGGAATTTCATGTTTAGAAACTTGCACAAATGGGCACTGGTGTTGACTCAACTCAGGTTGCCCCAAAATGTGTTTGTGGATGATTCATGTCAACTCGAGTCTTGGATGTCACTGACGTCACTTAAGTTTATTTTTATTTATTTTTTTCAACTGCACTAGAGTTCTTTCTCAAAATGACCCATGACTTGGCTTGAAAGACTAAGGGCACAATCCTAACCCCTTATGGCAGTGCTTTTCAGCACTGGCATAGCTTTGCCAATGGGACATGTGCTGCACCCTGCAGTTGGGTGTCACTCACAGAGGCCTCCTCAAAGTAAGGGAATGTTTGTTCCCTTACCTCCGAGCTGCACTGCCCTTATGTCAGTGCTGGAAAGCACTGACATAAGGGGTTAGGATTGTGCCCTAAATTTCTTGTGGGTCGAGTCGGAATGGCTGCATGTTGTGACTCAGAAGTTTAGTCACAGGTCGCTGAGTCAGGTCTCTACCCAGGCTCAGTGACTGGAGCACATCCCTTGCACCCTGCCTTTGTATGAGAAGAGCATTTCTTTGGAGATCCAGATCTGACAATTTGTTTCTTCCCTTTACTCTCACATGAGGGCAGCAGTGATGCACAGGGGAAAAAAAAGTACCAAATGCCAAAGACCATGAGGAAAATGGCATGATGCTGGCAGAGATCTGTGGTCTGTGGTTTCAGGGTTGAGCCTGGAGATATCCTCAGCTGTGCGCTGCAGAACTAACACTGTCTGCTCCCTCGAGAGTTGGGCTTCTCCGGAGACTTCTCCACCATTTCCTCTGGAAGCCAAGGCCAAGTTACCCAACTGAGTGACACGGATGCAGCCTAGTTGTTAACGCCCCTCGCATCTATTTCCGTTCTCCCAACGGCTGTTTACTTTTCAAAGATGTTCCACTTCATCCTCCACCTCTGATTAGTCTCCTTGTAAGGCTACTTCATAGGTGGGAAACAAAGAGTGTCTTGCATTGACATTAAATGCCATCAAGGCTGCAATCCTATACAGTGGGCCCTTGTTATCCATGTTCCCGGGGTTCCTGAATAATGGATCCTGAAATCCGTGGACAATCAAATCCCCGAATTACGCCACGAAAACCCTCTGAACGCAAGCAGAGCTGTGCTTGGAGGAAACTGGAAGTGATGTTTTAATGCCCTTATAAGGCATTCTGAGGCTTAAGGAAACCACTCAGGCTTCCCCAACCGTCAGAATGGCTTAAAAGGGCATAAAAACATCACTTCTGATTACCTCACGGAAACTGGAAGTTGTGCTAAATGCCTATAGAAGGCACTCTGAGGGTTGTGGAGGCCACACCCCACCTCTCCGGCCCCAGAACACCCTCGGGTCAACTTCTGATATCTGCAGGTACTGAATCTGCTGAGAAAAAGAGTCAACTTGCTTTCCTGGAAGTAAGCCCCACTGAACTCAATGGAGTTTACTTCTTAGATGTGTAGAGGATTGCATTGTCCAGAAACCCAGGGATGTGATTCCATGTGGAGCCTTTTCTCTATTGCTTAGCTTTCATGTTTTTCTTCTTGTCACATCTTGGAAACTGCACCCCAAGACAGTTTCAGCACACAGATATTCATATTCAAGGGACATACAGGCTAGACTATCTTAATGCATTAAACGTTGACAGCCTTTGAAACACATCCAGAATCCAGTGGTGTACCTGGCGGGGTGGTGGGAATGGAGGCAAATGCTCCAGGTTCCAGGCTTGGGGGAGCAGGGCCGCAACCCGCCCCTTCCCACCACCGGAGTTCTGGAATAGTCCAGAACTGTGTCGAAAGTGGCTTTCCCCCCTTTGAAGTCACCACTTTGGTCAGCCTCACAGAAGGTCCAGTGCTACCCACAGACCATGGGAAGGAACAAGTTCCCACAGAAATAACCCCACAGAGCACTTGCCTCCAGGTGACTCAAGCCAGTGAGTCAAGCCAGATGGAACAGGGAAATTTTAACCCCTCCCCTTTCCAGAAACATGGCTCTCTGAGGGTCTGTCCTCTTCTTTTCTCCTATATAAACACTGCCCAGTCTTATGCTGACCGACTTATGCAAAGCGATGCAGATTTGGGCTTGCTACTTAAACCCTCCCACCTTCTCACCTCACACACAGTTCCTAGCACGGTTCATCCTGTCCTGCTGAGATCCAGTCATCCTTCCCCTATGGCCTCCCTATTCCCACTTCTCATTGCTCTGGTCTCCTCCTTCTCATGTACGCAGGGTTTGAAATTTCCATTCCGTTCATTCTGCTAACGGTGGGCTGTTGCTTCTTCTGTCTCAACTGTGTCTCAAATTTCTTCCCCACCAGGCGCCCTCTCACAGCAGGTGGTTCTGACCCAATCCGAGTCAGTGCTGAAGAAACCTGGAGAAGCCCATAAACTGGCCTGTGCCGTCACTGGCTTCGATGTTAATAGCTACTGGATGAGCTGGGTCCGGCAGAAGCCTGGCAAAGGCTTGGAATGGCTGGTTCGCTACTATAGCCCTAGCAGTAGCAATGACTATTCCCCTGCAATCCAAGGGAGATTCACAGCCTCCAAGGACAGCTCCAACTTCTACCTGCAAATGAACAGCCTGAAAGCAGAAGACACGGCCATGTATTACTGTGCAAGAGACACAGTGAGAGGGATTCTGCTACAGCTCAGTCAAAAACCCCTCTGCCTGCATGAGCTCTGGAGAGAAACCAGCACAGGGGGAGTTCAAGTGCCACAAAGCACAAGAACACAGGCATTGAGCACAAAGGAACAGCACTGTCATTCTTTGATTGGCAGTAGCCTGTGATGTGTTGTGGCAGGATCATCCTTTTCCAAAGAACTATCCTCCACAGTATTCCTACACACCCCTTTGTTGATGGCCACATATTGCTCCTGTTCCCTAAGGGACCCTGTTCTCTTCAGAGTTTGGAAGCAGACAGGGGTTTCTCGGGAGCAGCTTCTCTTATCCTGTATTGTTGTTGTGTGAGGAAAAGGCACACAGGCTGACCTCTGTACACAGCCCCAGATTGGGCTGCTGCCCACAGACAGGGCTGGTCCAAGACCCCCTGATGGCTGAGCCAGCCTGTCAAATGGGGACCCCCAACCCATGACCTGCCTGCCTCTGCTCCTCCCATTCGCCAATATTCTGATCAGCCCTCTCCTCCCAAGCACATTTCCACTGCTTCTCTGCCCTTCAGCTGCAATCCAGGGGGTGAAAGGAGAAGGGGAAGCTGTGGTGGCAAGACCACTCCTCCCTCCCTCCCTCCCACTCAGGTGCAAAAGGAAGCATTAACCCTTCCCTGCCTCCTGCCTTCAGGAAGTTCCCTGCAGCTCCCCTGGTTGAAATGCTGGCCCTAAGAGGTTTTTCACACCACAAAAACAGTAAGCAAACACACCCAGATGCAGGCAGACTTGAGTCTGCATATGTGGGTAGAAGTGCCGAGTCAGGGGGCTCCTGACTTGAGTGTTTTATGAGTCTTCCACGTGTGTAGCTCACAAGTCAATGAGTCAGCAAAAAACATGCATTTTCACGACTCAGGTCCAAGTCATCCGAGTTGAGTTCCCAACCCAGGGAGCTTCTCAGGAGTAGATTCTCTTACCCTGTGTTGTTACAGTGTGAGATATAGGCACATAGACTGACCTTTGTATACAGTGGTGTCGCTAGGGTTCGCATCACCCTGTGCGGGATGCCAGCGTGTCACCCCCATGCAGTGGGCGGGGCAATACCCCAGGTGGTGGGCGTGGTGATGTACCATCACTCCACCCCACTAGTTTTTTGGCTGTACCTTTTTATAGAACAAAGATACAACACATTCTGCATGAAATTATGCATTGATTGATACATAACATGATGGAATTATTCTTCCAAATTATGATTTTAGTGATTTCGGTCACTAGTGGTGTCACCCCCCCCCCCCAAAAGGGTGTCAACTTACTAACATCTTGTTGCAGCAGTTCTCAAACGTTTAGCACTAGGACCCACTTTTGAGAATGACAGTCTGTCCAAGACCCACCAGAAGTGATGTCATTGTGGAAGTGACATCATGGGGGAAATTAAAATAAATAAGTATAAATAAAATAAAACAAATAATTAAATAAGCAGAAGCCAGCCCTGGTCCACCAAGTGAAATTCCTCTGTAGCCTGCCTGCAGTAACACCCTCCCTCCAAAACCAGTAAGGTTTTCAGTCCCGCCCAGTGCCCAGTTCAATTTAAGAACTTCTGTTTAAACCAGATCACTGTCAGGATCCACCTGGCTTTGCAAGTCTCAAAAAGATTTGCCTTATCTGCTGAAGCCTGTGTTTTGAAGGCTGGCTTCTGGAGCACTTGTTTTGCTCCAAGTGCATAGGATCAGGACCATTTGGTAGCCTTGCACTGTCCTTCACCTGATCTTCCACACCAGAACAAATATATATATAGAACATATATATATATAAATATATATATATAACAAAGATACAACACATTCTGCATGAAATTATGCATTGATTGATACATAACATGATGGTATTATTCTTCCAAATTATGATTTTAGTGATTTTGGTCACTAGTGGTGTCACCCCCCCCCCCCCAAAAGGGTGTCAACTTACTAACATCTTGTTGCAGCAGTTCTCAAACGTTTAGCACTGGGACCCACTTTTTAGAATGACAATCTGTTCAATACCCACCAGAAGTGATGTCAGACGGGGCTGGTCCAAAACCCTCACCCTATGATCTGCCAGCCTCTGCCCATCCCATTCTCCAATATTCTGCCTCAGTACTCCCCTCCCTTGCACATTTCTTCATTCCCTCTGCCTCCCTCTTCCTTTCCAATCCAAGGGGTGGAAGGAGAAGGAGCAGCAGTGGAGGCAAGTGGGCAAACAGAAGTGGGTTCCCCCACCCTACTGTATCAAGCAACCGTTCCGGTCGATCCCATGGACGGGCCAGCTCTACCCACAGACCATGAGAAGTAACAGGTTCCCACAGAAATAAGCCTCCAGAATGCATGCCTCAAGGCAGTGAGTCAAGCCAATGCAAAAGGGAAATTATAACTCATCCACTTTTGAGAAATATGGCTGTCAGAGAGTCTGTCCTCCTCTTTGCTGCCATATTAATACTGCTCTGTCTTATGCTGACCAACTTATGCAAAGTGATGCATATTTGGGCTTGCTACTTAAACCCTCCCACCTTCTCACCTCACACACAGTTCCTAGCACCAGTCCTAGGTTCACCCAGTCCTGCTGAGATCCAGTCATCCTTCCCCTATGGCCTCCCTATTCCCACTTCTCATTGCTCTGGTCTCCTCCTTCTCATGTACGCAGGGTTTGAAATTTTCATTTCATTCATTCGGCTAACGGTGGGCTGTTGCTTCTTCTGTCTCAACTGTGTCTCAAATTGCTTCCCTACCAGATGCCCTCTCACAGCAGGTGGTTCTGACCCAATCAGAGTCAGTACTGAAGAAACCTGGAGAAGCCCATAAACTGGCCTGTGCCATCACTGGCTTCGATGTTAACAGCTACTACATGAGCTGGGTCCGGCAGAAGCCTGGCAAAGGCTTGGAATGGCTTGTTTACAATGCTAATCCTAGTAGTACCAATTACTATTCCCCTGCAATCCAAGGGAGATTCACAGCCTGCAAGGACAGCTCCAACTTCTACCTGCAGATGAACAGCCTGAATGCAGAAGACACGGCCATGTATTACTGTACGAGAGACACAGCGAGAAGGATCTCACTACAACTCAGTCAAAAACCCCTCTGCCTGCATGAGCTCTGGAGAGAAACCAGCACAGGGGGAGCTCCAGTGCCACAAACCACAAGAATGGAGGCATTGAGTGCAAAGGACCAGCACTGTCATTCTTTGATTGGCAGCAGCCTGTGACGTGTTATGGCAGGATCATCCTTTTCCAAAGAAATATCACCTCGATCAGAGCCTCCACTGTATTCCTACAGGCCCCTCTGTTGAGGGCCACATAATGCTCCTGTTCTCTAAGGGACCCTGTTCTCTCCACAGTTTGGAAGCAGGCAGGTGTTTCTCAGGAGCAGCTTCTCTTATCCTATGTTATTGTGGTGTGAAGAAAAGGCACACAGACTGACCTCCATACACATCCCCAGATCAGATCAGTCAGTCCAAGACCCCCTGATGGCTGAGCCAGCCTGTCAAATGGGGCCCCCCACCCCATGACCTGCCCGCCTCTGCTCCTCCCATTTGCCAATATTCTGACCAGCCCTCTCCTCCCAAGCACATTTCCACTGCTTCTCTGCCCTTCAGCTGCAATCCAGGGGGTGAAAGGAGAAGGGGCAGCAGTGGTGGCAAGTCTGCGGACAGAGATGGGCGCCCTGCACCCATTTGCTGGATAAAGCGATCACTTCTGTCAGCCTCCCGTATGGGCCAGCCCTACCCTACCCACTGCTCAGGATGACTCAAGCCAGTGAGTCAAGCCAGAAGAAACAGAATTGTGGCTCCACCCCCTTCCAGAAACCTGGCTCTCGGAGGGTCTGTCCTCCTCTCTGCTCCCATATTAATACTGCCCTGTCTTACCCTGACCCACTTATGCAAAGCCATGCAGATTTGGGCTTGCTACTTAAACCCTCCCACCTTCTCCCCTCGCACACATTTCTGAGCACAACTTGGTGTGAGATCCAGTCCACCCTTCCGCTATGCCCTCCTTATTACCGCTACTCATTGCTCTGGCTGCCTCATCCTCATGTACGCTGGTTTGGATAATGTCACTCAGGCCATTTTGCTAACTGCGAGCTGTGGCTTCTTCTCTCTCAACTCTGTCTCTGTTTCCTTCCCCACCAGGCGCCCTCTCACAGCAGGTGGTTCTGACCCAATCAGAATCGGTAACGAAAAAACCTGGAGAAGCCCATAAACTAGCCTGTGCTGTCACTGGCTTCGATGTTAACAGCTACTACATGGAGTGGGTCCGGCAGAAGCCTGGCAAAGGCTTGGAATGGCTTGTTAGCTACTATAGCTCTGGTAGCAATTATTATTCCCCTGCAATTCGTGGACGGTTCACAGCCTCCAAGGACAGCTCCAACTTCTACCTGCAGATGAACAGCCTGAAAGCAGAAGACACAGCCATGTATTACTGTGCAAGAGAGACACAGTGAGACAGATCTCGCTAGAGCTCAGTCAAAAACCCCTCTGACTGCTTACAGTGAGCGCTGGAGAGAAATTGGCATAGGGGGAGCTCAAGTGCCACAAACCTCAAGAAGTTAGGCATTGAATGTAAATGGCCAGCTCTGTCATTCTTTGTTCTGTTCTATCCTGGTGTGTGTTTTATTAGGATCTTCCTTTTTAAGTTATTATAATACAGATCAGAGCCCCCAGAGCATCTCCCCACACATGCCCCCCCCAATTGCTCCTTCAAAGGATCCTGTTCTCTTAAGAATTTGGAAGCAGGCTGGAGCTTCTAGGGATGGAAAGGTCCAGCACAGCTTGACTTGCGTCAGTTCTAGAGCTACCACCCCTCTGCGACTCGACTTGAAAAGGAGTCATAACGGGGGCACTTTCCAAGTCACCCTTTTGTGACTCTAAAAGACTCAAGTTCCCCCCCCCCCATTTAAAAAATGAACTGCGGAAAAAACGGAATTGCTGACAGGGGGTATGTGTGTCAGTTCTACTTTAATACTTCCCTGCTGCCCCACCTCAGCCCCATTCTGTCTATAAACAGGGTGAGAAGGGTGGGGTGTACTGCGAGAAAGTAGGGAGAGAAGTGGCAAGAGGGAGGAGGGTCACGTGCAGCGGCTGTAAGGCTCACCAGGATGACCTGATGCTTGGCAGCTCTATGCAGATGTAGTCCCGCTATAGCCAGTCATTCAGTGGGGCTTCCCCCTCCCCACCAGCCATGCAGCAGAAAGCATGATAGCTATGATCTGCCTCCCCCCTGCCTGCCTCCTACCTCTCCCTGGGCTTCTGCAGCCAATCCTAAGGCAAGAACCCCCTTGGACTCCTCCTGCCCCACCTCAGCCACAGAAAATATGAGAATGCCCATCCTTTGTCCAATGATCGTTGGTTCCTTCCTTCCTAACGGAGATGGGTAAAAAGCCGACCCTGCACATGCCTGATCTCATCTGATCTCAGAAGCTAAGCAGGGTCAGGCCTGGTTAGTACTTGGATGGGAGACCGCCTGGGAATACCGGGTGCTGTAGGCTTATACCATAGTCCTTCAAGACTGAAGGTTGCCAACCATTCAGTGGTGCCTCTCCCCTCCCACTTGGCTGCAAAAGGAAACATTAACCCTTCCCTGCCCCCTCGCTGGAACTCCCCTGCTACTCCCCCAGTTGGAATGCTGGCCCTATGAGGCTTTCCACACTGTGAAAACAGTGAGCAAGCACACCCAGACACAGGCAGACTCCAGTCCGCACATGTGGGGACGAGTGCCGAGTCAGAGGGCCCCTGAGTGGAGTGTTTTTCTGAGTCTTCCATGCAAGAAAATCACAAGTTAATGAGTTGGCAAAAAACATGCATTTTTGCAACTCATGTTCAAGTCATCCAAGTCAGGTTCCAACCCAGGGAGCTTCTCAGGAGTAGATTCTCTTATCCTATGTCATTGCAGTGTGAGAAATAGGCATATCGACTGACCTCTGTACACACCAACAGATCTGGTTACTGCCCACAGATCAGGCTGGTCCAAGACCTCCTGATGGCTGAGCCAGCCTGCCAAATGCTGTCCCCCACCCAGTGATCTGCCAGCCCCTGCCCATCCCATTCTCAAATATTCTTCCCCAGCCCTTTCCTCCCTAGCACATTTCCTCTCCCCCTCTGCCCACTCTTCCTTTCCAACCCAAGGGGTGGAAGGAGAAGGAGCAGCTGTGGAGGCAAGCAGGCTCACATAGGTAGGGGCCCCCACCCTGATTTACTGAATGAAGCAACCAATTCAGTCAACCTCATGGATGGGCCAGCCCTAACAGCAGACCAAGAGAAGGAACAGGTCCCCACAGCAATAACCCTGCAAAACGCATGCCTCAAGGCAGTGAGTCAAGCCAGATGGAACAGGAAAATTTTAACCCCTCCTCTTTCCAGAAACCTGGCTCTCTGAGGGTCTGTCCTCCTATTTGCTCCCATATTAATACTGATCTGTCTTACACTGACCCTCTTATGCAAAGCGACACATATTTGGGTTTGCTACTTAAACCCTCCCACCTTTTCACCCCACACACATTTCCTAGCATGGTTCACACTGTTCTGCTGAGATCCAGTCATCCTTCTACTATATCCTCCTTACTTCCACTTCTCATTGCTCTGGTCTCCTCCTTCTCATGTAGGCAGGGTTTGAAATGTTTAATTTCTGCACATTTGCTAACTGTGGGCTGCTGCTTCTTCTATCTCAACCATGTCCCTCTTTCCTTCCCCACCAGGCGTCTTCTCACAGCAGGTGGTTCTGACCCAATCAGAGTCAGAACTGACAAGACCTGGAGAAGCCCATAAACTGACCTGTGCGGTCACCGGCTTCAATGTCAACAGCTACTGGATGAATTGGGTCCGGCAGAAGCCTGGCAAAGGCTTGGAATGGCTTGTTCGCTATGATACTTCTAGTAGAAACTACTATTCCCCTGCAATCCAAGGGAGATTCACAGCCTCCAAGGACAGCTCCAATTTCTATCTGCAGATGAACAGCCTGAATGCAGAAGACACGGCCATGTATTACTGTGCGAGAGACACAGTGAGATGCATGTTGCTAGAGCTCAGTCAAAAACCCCTCTGCCTGCATGAGCTCTGGGGAGAAACCAGCACAGGGGGAGCTCCAGTGCCACAAACCACAAGAAGTGATGCAGTGGGCATTAAAGGGGCAACACTGTCATTCTTTGTTCAGCTACACCCTGTAGTGTGCTGCTTCAAGATCTCTCTTCTCCAAAGTGCTGCAAGCAAGATGAGAGCCCCCACGCCAATCCATCCCCCCCCCACACACACATACTCCTCTCCAGTGCTCCTTCAAAGAGAGCCTGTTCTCTGAAGAATTTGGAAGCAGTTAGAAGTTTCTCAGGAGCAGCTTCTTTCAGCCTGTGTGGTTGTGGTGTGAGGAATACACACATAGACCGATCTCCATACACACCTACAGAGCAGGCTGCTGCCCACAGACAGGGCCGGCCTAAGACCTCCTGATGGCTGAGCCAGCCTGCCAAATGCTGCCCCCCACCCAATGATCCGCCAGCCTCTGCCCACCCCATTCTCCAATATTCGGCCTCAGCCCTTTCCTCCCTTGCACAATTCCTCTCCCCTCTGCCCCCTCTTCCTTTCCAATCGAAGGGGTTGAAAGAGAAGGAGCAGCTGTGGAGGCAAGTGGGCGAACAGAGATGGGTGCTCCCACCCTAAAGCATGAAGCAACCATTTCAGTCACGGATGGGCCAGCCCTCCCCTCCACATTTCCTCTCCATCTTTGTCCCCTTCTTCCTTCCTAATTCAGGGGATTGAAGGAGAAGAAGCAGCAGTACAGGCAAGTGGGTAGACAGATGAGCCCCCATCCCTGATCTATTCCATGAAGTGATTCCTTCAGTTGGTCTCACAGATGGGCCAGGCCTACCACAGACCCACACGGGGGGAGAATGTTTCCCACCAAAATAACCCTGCAGAGCACATGCCTCCAGATGACTCGAGGCAGTGAGTCAAGCCAGATGCAACAAGAAAATTTTAACCCTTTTGCAGAAACCTGGCTCTCTGAGGGTCTGTCCTCCTCTTTGCTCCCATTTAAATACTGCCCTGTCTTACCCTGATCCACTTATGCAAAGCCATGCAGATTTGGGCTTGCTACTTAAACCCTCCCACCTTCTCCCCTCACACACATTTCCCAGCACAGCTCAGAGTGAGATCCAGTCCACCCTTCCGCTATGCCCTCCTTATTACCGCTACTCATTGCTCTGGCTGCCTCATCCTCATGTACGCTGGTCTGGATAATGTCACTCAGGCCATTTTGCTAACTGCGAGCTGTGGCTTCTTCTCTCTCAACTCTGTCTCTGTTTCCTTCCCCACCAGGCGCCCTCTCACAGCAGGTGGTTCTGACCCAATCAGAATCGGTAACGAAAAAACCTGGAGAAGCCCATAAACTAGCCTGTGCTGTCACTGGCTTCAATGTTAACAGCTACGACATGGAGTGGGTCCGGCAGAAGCCTGGCAAAGGCTTGGAATGGCTTGTCCACTACTATACTTCTAGTAGCAACTCCTATTCCCCTGCAATCCGAGGGAGATTCACAGCCTCCAAGGACAGCTCCAACTTCTATCTGCAGATGAACAGCTTGAAAGCAGAAGACACAGCCATGTATTACTGTGCAAGAGACACAGTGAGAGGGATCTTGCTAGAGCTCAGTCAAAAACCCTTCTGCCTGCATAAGCTCCAGGGAGAAATCAGCACAGGGGGAGCTCCAGTGCCACAAACCACAAGATGTTACGCAGTGTGGCTTAAAGGACCAGCAGTGTCCTTCTTTGTTCTGCTGTAGCCTGTGGTGTGTTGCACCAGGATAATCCTTTTCCAAACTGCTCTAGGTCAGAGAACAGCAGTCACCCCGTCTCTCCCCCACATCTCTCTATTTCTCCTTCAAAGGGAGCCTGTTTTCTTAAGAATTTGGAAGCACACAGGAATTTCTCAGGAGCAGCTTCCCCTATACATAGGTTGTGGTGCAAGGAATAGGCACATCCAGAATATTTTTTGTGATGTCCTCAGAGCTGCCAGAGAAGCAGAAAGTCCACCCCATGGTAGTAGTATTATTACTGCATGAAATCTCAAATAGCTTAACCTGGACATCCATTATGCAACCTGTGTAAAAATCTACCCTGCACTGAACACTCCTGTAGAGCCTTTGCAAATAGTCCTGTTTGGACTGAGATGGTTACGATGTCCTCACTTCCTATTGGATCAAATGGAGGCACACACAAAATTTGGGGGCCTGAAAACAGGGGCAATCTATATAGTCATAAGAACATAAGAACAGCCCCACTGGATCAGGCCATAGGCCCATCTAGTCCAGTTTCCTGTATCTCACAGCGGCCCACCAAATGCCCCAGGGAGCACACCAGATCACAAGAGACCTCATCCTGGTGCTCTCCCTTGCATTGGCATTCTGACATAGCCCATTTCTAAAATCAGGAGGTTGCACATGCACATCATGGCTTGTACCCCATAATGGATTTTTCCTCCAGAAACTTGTCCAATCCCCTTTTAAAGATGTCTAGGCTAGACGCGATCACCACATCCTGTGGCAAGGAGTTTCACAGACCGACCACACGCTGAGTAAAGAAATATTTTCTTTTGTCTGTCCTAACCCACCCAACACTCAATTTTAGTGGATGTCCCCTGGTTCTGGTATTATGTGAGAGTGTAAAGAGCATCTTCCTATCCACTCTGACCATCCCCTGCATAATTTTGTATGTCTCAATCATGTCCCCCCTCAGGCGCCTATTTTCTAGGCTGAAGAGGCCTAAACGCCGTAGCCTTTTCTCATAAGGAAGGTGCCCCAGCCCCGTAATCATCTTAGTCGCTCTCTTTTGCACCTTTTCCATTTCCACTATGTCTTTTTTGAGATGCGGCGACCAGAACTGGACACAATACTCCAGGTGTGGCCTTACCATCGATTTGTACAACGGCATTATAATACTAGCCGTTTTGTTCTCAATACCCTTCCTAATGATCCCAAGCATAGAATTGGCCTTCTTCACTGCCGCCGCACATTGGGTCGACACTTTCATCGACCAGTCCACCACCACCCCAAGATCTCCCTCCTGATCTGTCACAGACAGCTCAGAACCCATCAGCCTATATCTAAAGTTTTGATTTTTTGCCCCAATGTGCATGACTTTACACTTACTGACATTGAAGCGCATCTGCCATTTTGCTGCCCATTCTGCCAGTCTGGAGAGATCCTTCTGGAGCTCCTCACAATCACTTCTGGTCTTTACCTCTCGGAAAAGTTTGGTGTCGTCTGCAAACTTAGCCACTTCACTGCTCAACCCTGTCTCCAGGTCATTTATGAAGAAGTTGAAAAGCACCGGTCCCAGGACAGATCCTTGGGGCACACCGCTTTTCACCTCTCTCCATTGTGAAAATTGCCCATTGACACCCACTCTCTGCTTCCTGGCCTCCAACCAGTTCTCAATCCACGAGAGGACCTGTCCTCTAATTCCCTGACTGTGGAGTTTTTTCAGAGGGACCGTGTCAAACGCCTTCTGAAAGTCCAGATATATAATGTCCATGGGTTCTCCCGCATCCACATGCCTGTTGACCTTTTCAAAGAATTCTATAAGGTTTGTGAGGCAAGACTTACCCTTACAGAAGCCATGCTGACTCTCCCTCAGCAAGGCCTGTTCGTCTATGTGTTTTGAGATCCTATCTTTGATGAGGCATTCCACCATCTTACCCGGTATGGATGTTAGGCTGACCGGCCTATAGTTTCCCGGGTCCCCCCTCTTTCCCTTTTTAAAAATAGGCATGACATTTGCTATCCTCCAATCTTCTGGCACCGTGGCCGTTTTGAGGGACAAGTTGCATACCTTAGTCAAGAGGTCTGCAACTTCATTCTTCAATTCCTTAATAACTCTTGGGTGGATGCCATCAGGGCCCGGTGACTTATTGATCTTTAATTTATCAATGAGGTCTGAAACATCTTCTCTTTTAACCTCTATCTGACTTAACTCCTCTATCTTAACTCCTCTATCTGACTTAACTCCTCCTCGGCCAGGTGGGGCCGTTCGGGCAGCGGTATCTGCCCGAGGTCTTCTGCAGTGAAGACAGATGCAAAGAACTCATTTAATTTCTCTGCCATCTCTAAGTCTCCTTTTATCTCCCCTTTCCCTCCCTCACCATCCAGATAAAGCAGTGCAATCCTATGCAGGTCTACTCAGGGCTAAGACTCATTCAATTTAATTCTTCCCAGGAAGTTGTTCCCAGGGAGTATTTCGTCAGGTCCCTTTCCCAAATCATATGTCCCATGAATGCAAAACATGTAGATCACCAAAAGCTCTGAAGGGTTCCTCTTTTATAGCAAGGGATATGTAAATGCGAGGTCAATTTCCTGTTTAAATCAGCTTGTACGCTTCTCCTGCCCCAGTTTGGTTCAGAGGCACAACCCCCATATCTGTGGGCACACTCCAGTCAGTCCTCCATGAAGCAATGGAGAGAAAACTGATCTTTTGGCTCTCATTTGTTCTCCTGTCAGCAGCCTTCAAAGGTGATTGTTCTTCCCATGATATAGTTGTCAAGCAGAAGACAGCTATGTTCTAGGGGACGACAGTGTAAAGGGTCTTTCTAATATCTCTTTCTTTCTAGATGCTGAATCACAGGTCCAGCTGGTGGAGTCTGGAGGGGACACAAAAAGACCTGGAGAGTCCCTCCGCCTCTCCTGCCGAGCCTCCGGGTTCACCTTCAGCAGCTATAGCATGGACTGGGTGCGACAGGCTCCTGGGAAGGGACTGGAATGGGTTGCTTATATTAACAGCAACGGGGGCACAACATACTATGCTGACTTTGCCAAAGGCCGCTTCACCATCTCCAGAGACAACCCCTCCAACATGCTCCATCTGCAAATGAACAGCTTGAAATCCGAGGATACGGCCATGTATTACTGCGCGAGACACACAGTGAGAGGAAGTGAATCTGAAGTCTGGCAAAAACCCTCCTTTGCTCTTGGCAGTGCTCCAAGTTGACTCAGCTGAAAAGTCACAAGAAATTAGGACAAGCGAGACCAAGAACCTAACAAATACCCTTCCAAGTCCAGTCCTTTATTTATATGGATTTTCCTGAACATCTTGAATGGGACCATAAAACGTACACTCAGATTTTTCGGCATGCACATTATATGATGTGGCAGGAAGAAATGTGGGAGATCTATTTCCATTCTCACATTTCATAACTGAGCTCCCAAACTTGTGATCCACTCTGTTCAGATCACTGATGGCCATCGGCTCGGTGGATCTTGCTTTGTACCATACCATACAAATTATACCATGGAAATCTGTCTGGAGAGGGAGAGTTGATATATTTGGAAGCTGGAAAGGGAGCTGAACATGCGAAAAAAGGCCTTTTTATGGGAGGAGCCTTTCTTCACAAAAGCAGGCCTGAGAACTCCCTCCTTCCCTTTCTTCACACTTGGGGGCAGCAGTGGTGCAGAGAATAAACACCACAAAACGACACATATTGCATAGGGCAGGGGTGCCCAAACCCCGGCCCGGGGGCCACTTGTGGCCCTCGAGGCCTCTCAATGCGGCTGTCAGGGAGTCCCCAGTCTCCAATGAGCCTCTGGCCCTCTGGAGATTTGTTGAAGCTCGCACTGGTCCAACGCAACTTCTCTCAGTGTGAGGGCGACTGTTTGACCTCTTATGTGAGCTGTGGGATGAGAGCTCCCTCCACTGCTTGCTCTTTCACATCTGTGATGCAGCAGTGGCAGTGAAGGAAAGGCTGGCCTTGCTTTGTGCAAGGCCTTTTATAGGTCTTGAGCTATTGCAAGACCTTCATTCATTCATATAAGTTCATCTTTAATATATTCATTTATGTAAATTGATTCAAATCTTAAATGTAAATTAATTCTTCCCCCCCCCCCCGGCCCCTGACACAGTGTCAGAGAACTGATGTGGCCCTCCTGCCAAAAACTTTGGACACCCCTGGCATAGGGAATAAAACAAGACTGCCAAAGATGGTGGTTTGTAGTTTCAACAGCCAGGCTGATGATGTCCTCAGCTGTGTGCTGCGTGGCTAACCCTGTCCACTCCCTTGAGAGCTGGACCCCTGGGGAGACTTCCCCACAATTTCCTCTGAAAGCCAAGTCAGAGAGTTCCAACTTACTGATGCAGATGCAGCCTAGTTGTTAATAGTCCCTCACCTCTATTGAAATACTGCCAGTGAGTGTTTCCATTCCAACAAGGTTTTACTTCTGCATCTCCCTCTGATTATTTACTTATTATTAATCTGATGGATTTCTGTCTTGTCTTTCTCCAGGTAAGGGCCCCAAGGTGGCTTTCAGCCATTAAAATACTGAACAACAAAACAGCAATCAATCAATCACCAGCATCAGTTGGATACCAGTCAAAATCATATCTGGGAGTCCAGTCACAGTCAGTATTCACATTCAACAGCAATTCTAAAGAGAGGGGGGGGGGGAAAGTCTTTAGGCCCCAAAAGAAGGCCTCTGTGGAGAGAGCAGTTCTCATTTCCAGGGGGGATTTCATTTTTGAGGTGCCACCACCAAGAAGGCCCTATTCCTCATCTCCATCCACTTCACCTTCATCAATGCTAAATGGTTAAAAAGACCATAAGAGCTCTACTAGTGAATGGGTTGGACTGTATGGATTAAGGCATCCCCTCAAATACTCTGGCCCTTGAGCCATAAAGGGCCTTAAAGGTAAAAACCAGCACCTTGAATTGTTCTCGGAAACAAACTGGCAGCCAGTGTAACTGCCACAGAGCAGCCTGCTGAATTAAAACAATGAGTAGGCACAACAGGGGTGGATGCATTCTGCAGTAGTAACAGTTTTTAAACAGTCTTCAAGGGCAGCCCCATGTAGAGTGCATTACTAAGGCATGGGTCACCATGGCCAGGTTTGAATGACCCAGGTAATGTTGCAGATGTTGAATCAGCCAAAGCTGAATGAAGGCCCCCCAAGACACAGCCACCACATGGATATGGAAGATCAGCTGTGGATCTAGAAGAAACCCCACACCAGAAATTAGTCTCTTCCTTGTAAGGAAACTTCATAAATATTTGAGACCCAGGATGGTGCAGTGCTTCTGGTGTTGGAGTAAAGCAGGAAGATCCAGGTTCAAATTTCTGGGGTGAACCTGGGCCAGTCACTATGTCTCAGCTTCATCTACCTCGCAGGGTTGTTGTGAAGTCAAAAAGGAGGGAAGGGTTCAAGTACATCACCCTCAGCTCCTTGGAGAAAGGGCGATATAAAAATATGAAATATAGACATGAGATAATGTTTTGGTTTCCTCGGTTTTATGACAGCCAAAGGATTGTGTGCCTATAATTCTGAACCTCATCTTCTTAGCTAGCCATGAAGGAATGACTACCTTGATAGTATTCATATGGAGGAAGCCTGTTCTATTCTGTTCATCTCTACCTAAAATTAACCATATGTCCTTAACTTGGCCATCTGTTATCCAATCTTTGCATTAACCTCCCTTATTTGTCCCCAACTAGCACTGGGAATATTCCCAGATGGTTTAAAAAAAAAAAATCAAAAAGGGCATTAATTCTGAATCTTTTCTTTAGGGACGGAGGGAGTGGGAGATGTAAAACTGAGGTACTGGAAACAGGGGGTGGTATTGTATAAATCTTTCCAGTTTGATACCGTCCCTCACTGTGCCCCACAAATTAACCATGGCAGGAAGAAAGAGAAGCCACATGACCTACCTATATCAAAATCATGCAAATCGATCAGAATGAGGCACTAACCTGGAATCAACACATGATTAAACCCCAGGGTTCAGTTAATGGGGCCTGCGCAAAGAGGATGTTCAGGTGATCTGCTTATTAGCCTGAACCTGATTGTCTTTCTAAGGAGAAGGTCATGCATAAGCAGGCACCATATAGCATTTTCCTCATCGCACCACTGGAGAATTTGATAATGATGTGAATGCAATACATTAGCTCAAGGATTTTTCTCTTTTAATAATTCTTGAGATAAAACAGTGCAATCCTATGTACGACTACTCAGGGCTAAGCCCCATTCAATTTAATTCTTCCCAGGAAGTTGTTATAAGATTGCAGCATAAATCTCCCTTCCTCTCCCATGCTTGGAAACTGCACCCCAAGAGATGATTCGCCCACAGATAAACATGTGCTAAGGCCAGACTATAGTAATGTGTGAATTGTGGGCTGCCTTTGAGAAGCTTTCAAAATCTCCAACTTTCTCGGCGGCTTCCACTGTTTTTAATGTTTTCGTTACTCATTCTTATTTGTATACATTATGGTGTGAAAATTCAGGCTTCCATGTGGAAGCTTTAGCGGCAAATGGGTCGAAATGCCTCAAGTGAACCCAATAAAATATCATGTTAAATCCAGACTTCCTGTCCTAGGACATTTTGTGGATGTGGGAAGTAATTCTTCAGTTCACCCACCACCATCTACACTGTATGCAGAATGCTTTGCAAATGCCTGAATTTGTCTTTTATCCTGAGCGATATGTAAATATAGGGCCAGTTTCCTGTTTAAATCAACTGAATGCTGGCCCTGCCCCAGCCAGGCTGAGAAAGACAACCCCTGTGGGTCTGTGGCCACATTCCAGTCAGTCTTCCTCAAAGCAGCAGAGAGAAAAATGATCTTTTGGCTCTCATTTCTTGTCTTTTCAGCAGGCATCAGAGGTAATTCTTCTTCCCAAGATATAATTAGCACAAAAAGTATATGCTAGAGGATAGCATGAATCTCATTAAAATAATATCTCTTTTTTTCCAGATATTGAATCCCAATTGGTGGAGTCTGGAGGAGACATCAAAAAACCTGGAGAGTCCCTCCGCCTTTCCTGCCGAGCCTCTGGGTTCACCTTCAGCAGCTTCTGGATGAACTGGGTGCGACAGGCTCCCGGGAAGGGACTGGAATGGGTTGCACGAATTACCAACACTGGGAGCTCACAATGGTATCCTGACTTTGCAAAGGGCCGCTTCACCATCTCCAGGGACAACCCGTCCAACATGCTCTATCTGCAAATGAACAGCCTGAAACCTGAGGACACGGCCAAGTATTACTGTGCACGGGACACACACAGTGAGAGGAAGTGAATCTGAAGCCTGGCAAAAACTTCCCCTTTTACTCCTGGCAGCTCTCTAAGGGTGCAATCCTACCGTGTGCTGGAACAGGCAAGCCAAGAGGCTTGCACTGTATCCAGCACAGGATAGGGCCCAAGGAGGCTCAGTCAGAGACAAAGGGAAACTTTTCCTCTTACCTCCGGGTAAGGCGCCCTAGCCCCCATGAATCTCCTTGGACTTGTGCCACTTCCACATTCATCAATCAAGGCAATCCAGATTGTCTCCATCTCATAGCCTGATCTGAAAGAGATCCAGGTAATCTGCTTCTTCCAGAGTTCAAATCCACGCTCAGCCACACAGCTTCCTGGGTGGCCTTGAACCAGTCACTACCTCTCAGCCTAACCTTCCTCACAGGGTTGTTGTGAAGACAAAAAAGAGGCCAAAAAATGTGAAAAATAAATAAATATATATGAGGTAATGAGTGCTTTGGTTTCCTCAGTATCATGACTGCAAGAGGAGTATGTGCCTTTAATGTTGACTCTCATCTATTTAGCTAGTTATGAAAAATGACTACCTTGAAAGTATTTATCGAGAGGGAGCCTGAGTCTATTCATCTCTACCTAAGGTTACTCATATATGCCTAAACTTGGCCATTGGTTCTCGAGTCTTTGCATTCACCTGCCCTGTGAATGCAACTAGCTCTGGACTAGCTAGTCCAACTAGTATCTCCCAACCAGCTCTGGAAATACTCCCAAATAAGCACTTAAAATGGGAAAGAGTACTGATTTTTGAATCAAATTTATTTGGGGGGGGGAGTGAAATTTGGGCACTGGAAAAAGGGGGAGGCATTGATGTAGAAGTCTTTTCTGATTTATGCCTCTCCCTCTGTGTACCATAAATTATCCATGGCAGGTAGACAGAGAAGCAGCATGGCCTGCCTGTGTTGAGATATTGCAAATCCATCAGGATGAGGCACTAAACTGGAATGAAGACTTAGTGAAACCCCAGGATCCAGACCACAGAGAGCCTGCAAAGGGGATGTTCTGGTGACCAGCTTACTAGCCTGAACCTGGCTCTTGGTCTCTTCTTCAGGTGACCAGCTTACTAGCCTGAACCTGGCTTTCTTCTCTTTTCTATGGGGTGTGAATAGGCACCACACAGTTTCACCAACTATTTCCACTTATGTGTTGATGTGAAAGCAGTATGTTCCTGGAAAATTAGTTCCAGTATTTTTCTTTTACCATTATTTGAAATAATGCAATCCTATTCGTGTCTAATCAGAACTAAGCCCCAATAAATTTAATGACATCTATCTAATGACATTTTATCTATCTATCTATCTATCTATCTATCTATCTATCTATCTATCTATCTATCTATCTATCTATCTATCCGTCCTCCTTTTTCCCTCACAACAACCCTGTGAGGTCGGTAAGAATGAAAGTGACTGGCTCAAGGTCATATAGGTAGCTTCATGACTGAGTAGGGATTTGAATCAGCATCAATCTCCCTTCCTCTCACATGTTTGAAAACCTGAACCCCAAGAGATGATTCCCCCCCCCCCTCAGAAAAACATGCTCCTAGGACACCCAGGCCAGACTATTGTGTTAAACATGGGCTGCCTTTGAGAAGCATTCAAAAGCTCCAAGGTTTTCTGCTTCTTCCCTCAATTGCTTTAATATTCATTCTTATTTGTATCTGTTGGTATCCTTCAGTCTCGGAAGATTATGGTATCGCGCTCTGAATGGTGGTTCTGGAACAGAGTGTCCACTCCAGTGTGCGAAGCCTGGGTAAAGTAGATATGGAGGATAGACTGTTTCCCATGCACCAAATCCCCCCTCTCCATATCGCTGAAATGGTCCAACGGAAAGGCAGAGGCCAATATGGTTGGTTCCAGTGGCGTCGCAGGAGTTGCCAGAACGTGACTGTGTTCAGCCATGAACTGCCTCAGGGACTCCGGCTCCGGATTTTGCCACAGAGGTCGACTCCTGAAGGCTTTTCCATAACTGGATGTAGCCACAAGGCAGTGGAGGTTTGGGATCAGAGTTTCCTTCTCTCAGATGAGCTGCATTCCCAGGCTAACGAGTCCCATCTACCCGGTGGCTGTTTAGTCGCCTCTTACGACAAGTACAGCCAAACGGAGGGACTATTCTTATCCCCAGCCCCCAGGGGATTTATTTGTATATGTTACATAAAATAATTCTTTTTATTAAGATGCCTGGAAATGCCTAAAATTTAGCTGCAGAAATACCTAAAATGAACACAATAAAAATATAATGTTAAACCCAGAATTCCTGACCTCGGTCATTCCATAGATATGAGAAGTAATGCTTCAGGTTCACCTATGTCTATGCAAAAAGCAATACAGTTGACAAATTCCTCTGTCTTTTATCCTGAGTGATATGCAAACGCTGGTTCCAGTTCCTGTTTAAATCAGCAGAATGCATGCCCTTTCCAGATGCAGAGACGCAACCCCTGTGTGTCAGTGGGCAACCCTCTCAAAGCAACAAAGAGAAAAATGATATTGTGGCTCCCATTTCTTGTCTTTTCAGCAGTCATTAGAGGTTTGTTTTTCTTCCCAAGATGTAATTTAGATATAAAAGCAAGTTTTATTTGACAGATATCATGAAATTTTTTTTAAAAAAATAATATCTTGTGCTTTCCAGATATCAGATCCCAAGTCAAAACGATGGAGTCTGGAGGGGACATCAGAAAACCTGGGGAGTCCATCCACCTCTCCTGTCAAGCCTCTGGGTTCTCCTTCAGCAGCTACTGGATGGGCTGGGTGCGACAAGCTCCTGGGAAGGGACTGGAATGGGTTGCACGAATTAGCAATACTGGAAGCGAAATATACTATGCTGACTTTGCACAAGGCCGCTTCACCATCTCCAGAAACAGCCCTTCAAACATGCTCTACCTGCAAATGAACTATCTGAGACCCAAAGACGCGGCCATGTATTACTGTGTGCGGGACACAGCGAGAGGAAGTGAATCTGAAGCCTGGCTAAAACCTCCCCATGACTGCTGGCATCTCTCCAAGTTGACTCAGGTTGAATGAAGAAATTAGGACAAGTGAGGCCAGGATCCCACCGGACACCCTTTTGAGTCCCAATCCCTAATTAAATGGATTCACACAGCATTGGCTTAAGTGGGACCATAACACATAAATTCAAGTATTTCAACTAGTGTGTGAAATGATGCAGCAAGAATAAATCTAGACATTGTATTTCCATATTCAGATATCATAACTCAGCTAATACACTTGTTATCAGCTCTGTTCAAACCATCAATAGTCGTTGGCTCTACAGATCTTGTTATCACCATTCCCAAGATGTCAGGACTCCAGGGTCCAAGACCTTCTCATCCCACCAGTTTTTGGGAACATTATTATTAACAGTATTTATTTACATAAGAACATAAGAAGAGCCCTGCTGGATCAGGTCAAAGGCCCATCTAGTCCAGCTTCCTGTATCTCACAGTGGCCCACCAAATGCCCCAGGGAGCACACAAGACAACAGACAGAATCTGTGTCCCGGTGCCCTCCCCTGCATCTGGCAATCAGAGGCAGCCTTGCTATACTTTCACCTTTCTTTCAGTCTTGGTTTCTACTAGTTCTTTACTATGCAAAAGAAGTGGTGTTGCATATGGGGGAGGCAGGCCTGATAGATTTGGAAGCTGGAAAGTAACATGCAAACAGGGACTTGTAAATCATTGCTTGCTTATATGGGAAGCATTTCTTCACAAAAACTGGCATGCCACCTCCTTCCTTCCTTCTCAACTGTGGTGATACACAGGGGAAAAAATGCAAAATGCTGACAGCCATGAAGGAAATAAGGTTGGACTGCCAATAATATGGTTTATGCTTTCAATGGCAAGGCTAGGAATTTCTTCAGCCATGTGCTTCAGAAGACTGTCCACTCCTTTGAGAGGTTCCCTCCTCAGGAGATTTCCCCTCAATTCTCTTTCCTATGACTTTCCTCTGAAAGTCATAGCAGAGTTACTCAATTTATAGCCCAGTCCTATCCCACTAAAAGCCCCCTCCAGTATTCTCCTTTGAAAAGGATGGTCTCCCTCTGAAGGAGCAGGTCCGCAGCTTGGGGGTCCACCTGGACTCGCAGCTGCTCCTGGATTCCCAGGTGGTGGCGGCTGTGGCTAGGGGGGGCCTTCACTCAGCTTCGGCTGGTGCACCAGCTGCGGCTGTACTTGGATCGTGCAGACCTGGCCATGGTGATCCATGCCTCGGTGACATCGAGATTAGATTACTGTAACGCCCTCTATGTGGGGCTGCCCTTGAAGACGGTTTGGAAACTGCAACTAGTGCAGAATGCGGCGGCCCGTGTGGTTACTGGAGGTAGGCGGTTCGACTCTGTCAGTCCGCTTCTCCAGTGGCTGCATTGGCTGCCCATTCGTTTCCGGGCCCAATTCAAGGTGCTGGTATCGACCTTTAAAGCCCTTTAAACCAACAGAAGGTTTCCGAGGAAAGAGCAGTTGTCACTTCGAAGGGGGAGGGAATTCCATTTTTGAGGTGCCACCACTGAGAAGTTCCCATTCCTCACCACCATCCACTTCACCTTCATAAATGCTAAAGAGCTAAAAAGAGCTCTCTCAGTGAATGGGTCGGATTATATGGAATAAGGTGTTCCCACAAACACTATAGTCTGTGTGGACAGGAGGTCTGGTCTAGACGGTAGAGCCTCCGTCTGCCTGAAGATAACATCCACAAAGTCGCCAGTTTGAGGCCACCGTGCGACCTTGGAGCAGCTGACAAGCTGAAGCCGCGCAATTCCATCTGCTCTGAGCGTGGGAGGATGGAGGCCAGAATGTGAAGCCAGATCGGAATGAAACACCTTGAATGTAGTCGTTCTTGAAAGAAAGAAACTTCTTTGAAATTGTAAAAATCCCTAATTAATAAGGGATTTAATAAAGCCTGCCTATGTAAACCGCCTTGAATAAAGTCTTGAATAAAGACCAAGAAAGGCGGTATATAAATACCTGTTGCTGTTGTTGCTGTTATTATTATTATTATTATTATTATTATTATTATTATTATTATTATTATTATTAGTATTATTAGTATTATTATTAGTGATGTGAATGCAGTACGTTCTTTTGCATTCACTAGCTCAAGAATTTTTTTTTTCCTTTTACTACTACTGCACCCCAAGGGACGATCAGCCCACAGATAAACATGCTCTGGAGCACCAAGGCCAGACTAAGTGTGGCCTGCCTTTGAGATGCTTTCAACATCTCCAACCTTCTGTGCAGCTTCCACCATTTTTAATATTTCTATTATTCACTCTTATTTGTATATATCGTGGTATAAAAATTCAAGCTTCCACATGGAAGCTTTAGCTGCAAATGGCTAGAAATGCCTCAAGAGAACACAATAAATATAAAATATCTAATCCAGAATTCCTGTCCTAGGAACTTCCATGAATGTAGGAAATAATTCTTCAGGTTCACCTACCACCCTGTGTACTGTGTATGCACAACAGGTTGCAAATGCCAGAATCTGACTTTTATCCTGAGTGATATGTAAATGTAGGGCCAGTTTCCTGTTTAAATCAGCTGAATGCTGGCCCTGCCCCAGCCAGGCTGAGAGACACAACCCCTGTGGGTCTGGGGCCACATTCCAGTCACTCTTCCTCAAAGCAGCAGAGAGAAAAATGATCTTTTGGCTCTCATTTCTTGCCTTTTCGGCAGCCATCAGAGGTACTTTTTCTTCCCAAGATGGAATTGGCATAAAAAAGTATATTCTAGGGGATAACATGAAGGCCAATTTTAAATAATATCTCGTTCTTTCTAGATATTGAATCCCAAATCCAATTGGTGGAGTCTGGAGGGGACATCAAAAAACCTGGCGAGTCCCTCCGCCTCTCCTGCCGAGCCTCTGGGTTCACCTTCAGCAGCTACTGGATGAGCTGGGTGCGACAGGCTCCCGGGAAGGGACTGGAATGGGTTGCACGAATTAGCAACCCTGGGAGCGCACAATACTATGCTGACTCTGTGAAAGGCCGCTTCACCATCTCCAGAGACAACCCCTCCAACACGCTCTATCTGCAAATGAACAGCCTGAAACCCGAGGACACGGCCAAGTATTACTGTGCTAGAAACACAGTGAGAGGAAGTGAATCTGAAGCCTGGCAAAAACTTCCCCTTTTACTCCTGGCAGCTCTCTCAGGGCACAATTCTACCCTGCACTGAAACAGGCAAGTCAAGAGGCTTGCGCTGTATCCAGTACAGGATAGGGGCCAAGGCGGCTCAGCCAGAGGCAAGGGGAAACTTTTTCCTTACCTCTGGGTAAGGCGTCCTTGCCCCTATGGGTCTCCTCGGACATGCGCTACTTCCTAAGGCGGCACAAATCTGAGGAGAGCAGTGCGGCTTCAAGTCGCTCCAAACTCCCCAGGGATGAGGGTTGGGATCCAGCATATGTGCTGGATACCAGCCCCATCTCCCACTCCCTGCCCGCCCACCCCAGGGTCTCCCACCACCAGCCCTCTTCCCGTCCAGGAACGCCTTTCTCTTTCCTTCACAATTGTGGGCAGCAGTGATGCACAGGGGAAAAATATGCCAACGACCAACAGCCATGAAGGAAATAAGGTCGGACTGTCAACGGTGTGGTTTATGGTTTCAATGGCAAGGCTAAAGATTTCTTCAGCCATATGCTTCAGAAGACTATCCACTTCTTTGAGAGGTTCCCTCCTCAGGAGACTTCCCCTCAAGTTCCTCTGAAAGTCATAGCAGAGTCACCCAATTTATAGCCCAGTTCGATCCCCCTAAAAGCCCCCTCCAATATTCTCCTTTGAAAAGGATGGTCTTCTTACTTCATCCTCGACATAAATGTGCCTTCTTGCCACTTCAGAATTCTAATTTCTGCCCTGTTTCTCTATCAGGATAAAATGGGTTGGCACATCTCAATCAACACCCCAGAATGCCATATACAAGGGATGGCACCAGGATGCAGGTCTCTTTTTGCCTTGTGTGAGCCCTGAGGCATTTGGTGGGCTACTGTCAGATATGGGAAGCTGGATGAGATGGGCCTTTGGGCTGATCCAGTGGGCTTATGTTCTTATCCACTGGGCTTGCATGGCCAGAGAGGAGTTGGAGCTGTAGACAATTTTTTTCTTTCATTCAGGGAATTGAAAGTAACTGGAGAAGTGACCCTTTCCTTGGTGTGCACACACATTCATCTGGTCTCTGTGTCACTTTTGATCACTTGCAGCCTTCACAGCAGCCTGGCTAGCCTGTTTCTGGGAGCCAAGATCAGTTGGACTTTATGCAACTTGAGCTGCAGATGTCTCTCCAATGCTTTCAAGTGTCTTCCAAAGCTCCTCCCAGACTGTTAACCAAAGGGCTGTGCTTCTCTTTTATCTTGAGCTGTATGCAAATGCAAGGGCAGCTTTCACTTTAAATGTGCATCCACCTTGCCCCAGCTATACCCACAGCCAAAGCCCCTATGCGCCTCAAACCACAATCTATCCAGAACCTATCCAGTTCAGATCAACAGGGCTAACAATGATATTTTGGATTCTTTTCCTTTGCTTTTCAGCAGCCATCAGAGGTAAATTTCATTTTTCAAGATATAATTGGACAGAGGAAGGAAGAGACATTCCTGGGGATCACATGAATGGGGATTAATACTCTCTTTTCTTTCCAGAGGTCCAATCACAGGTGCGGCTGGAGGAGTCTGGAGGAGATGTCAAGAGTCCTGGAGAGTCCCTCCGTCTCTCCTGTCAGGCCTCCGGGTTCACCTTCAGCAGCTACAGCATGGAGTGGGTGCGACAGGCTCCTGGGAAGGGACTGGAATGGACTTTGCCAAAGGTCGCTTCACCATCTCCAGGAACAACCCCTCAAGTATGGTCCATCTGCAAATGAACAGTCTGAAACCTGAGGACACGGCCATGTATTATTGTGCGAGAGGCACAGTGAAAGGAATTGAATCTGAAGCCTGGCAAAAACCTCCTACCTACTCCTAGCAACTCTCCAAGATGACTCAGCTTGACAGCCACAGACTGAATGAAAAAATGAGGCCAAGTGAGACCAACAGCCTGACAGATAACCTTCGGAGAGCTAGTCTTTAACTGATACAGATTGACATCATCATCGTAAATGGGACCATACAGTTAAGTTCAAAGCATTCAAGTCATGGGCGGAATGAAATCTAGAAATTATACTTCCTTTGTAGATACCATACTTGTGATCAGCACTGCTCAGATCACCAGTGGGAACTGGATCTATAGATCATGTTTTCATCATTCTCCTACTTTCGCCACATCTCCAAGATAAAAGGTGGCCTTTCCCAAAAGCTCTATGTCCCACCAGCTTTGGGTAACACTACAGTGTCTGCTTACCAGAATTGTAGGATTCTTCTTTTTCTCAAACTAAGCTTCTAGTCCTTAAGTATGCAAAGAGCAGCCTGAAATTGTGTGTGGGAAGCTTCGGAAAGCCGGAAAGGGAGCTAAACAAGCAAACAGGAATTTCATGTTTAGAAACTTGCACAAATGGGCACTGGTGTTGACTCAACTCAGGTTGCCCCAAAATGTGTTTGTGGATGATTCATGTCAACTCGAGTCTTGGATGTCACTGACGTCACTTAAGTTTATTTTTATTTATTTTTTTCAACTGCACTAGAGTTCTTTCTCAAAATGACCCATGACTTGGCTTGAAAGATTAAGGGCGCAATCCTAACCCCTTATGGCAGTGCTTTTCAGCACTGGAATAGCTTTGCCAATGGGACATGTGCTGCACCCTGCAGTTGGGTGTCACTCCCGGAGGCCTCCTCAAAGTAAGGGAATGTTTGTTCCCTTACCTCCGAGCTACACTGCCCTTATGTCAGTGCTGGAAAGCACTGACATAAGGGGTTAGGATTGTGCCCTAAATTTCTTGCGGGTTGAGTCAGAATGGCTAAATGTTGCGACTCAAAAGTTGAGTCACAGGTCGCTGAGTCAGGTCTCTACCCGGACTCAGTGACTGGAGCACATCCCTTGTACCCTGCCTTTGTATGAGAAAAGCATTTCTTCGGAGATCCAGATCTGACAACTTGTTTCTTCCCTTTACTCTCACATGGGGGCAGCAGTGACACACAGGGAAAAAAAATACAAAACGCCAAAGTCCATGAGGAAAACAGCATGATGCTGGCAGAGATCTGTGGTCTGTGGTTTCAGGATTGAGCCTGGAGATATCCTCAGCTGTGCGCTGCAGAACTAACACTGTCTGCTCCCTCGAGAGTTGGGCTTCTCTGGAGACTTCTCCACCATTTTCTCTGGAAGCCAAGGCCAAGTTACCCAACTGAGTGACACGGATGCAGCCTAGTTGTTAACGTCCCCTCGCATCTATTTCCGTACTCCCAACAGCTGTTTACTTTTCAAAGATGTCTCACTTCATCCTCCACCTCTGATTAGTCTCCTTGTAAGGCTACTTCATAGGTATGAAACAAAGATTGTCTTGCGTTGGCATTAAATGCCATCGAGGCTGCAATCCTGTACAGTGGGCCCTTGTTATCCATGTTCCTGGGATATTATCCTGAATAATGGATCCTAAAATCTGTGGACAATCAAATCCCCAAATTAGGGCACTAAAACCCTCTGAACGCAACCAGAGCAGTGCTTGGAGGAAACTGGAAGTGATGTTTTAATGCCCTTATAAGGCATTCTGAGGCTTAAGGAAACCACCCAGGCTTCCCCGACCGTCAGAATGGCTTAAAAGGGCATAAAAACATCACTTCTGATTATCTCACGGAAACTGGAAGTTGTGCTAAATGCCTATAGAAGGCACTCTGAGGGTTGTGGAGGCCACACCCCACCTCTCCGGCCCCAGAACACCCTCGGGTCAACTTTTGAGATCTGCAGGTACTGAATCCGCTGAGAAAAAGAGTCAACCTGTACTTGCTTTCCTGGAAGTAAGCCCCACTGAACTCAATGGGGCGTACTTCTTAGATGCGTAAAGGATTGCATTGTCCAGAAACCCAGGGATGTGATTCCATGTGGAGCTTTTTTTTCTATTGCTTCGCTTTCATGTTTTTCTTCTTGTCACATCTTGGAAACTGCATCCCAAGACAGTTTCAGCACACAGATGGGCCAGCACTACCCACAGACCATGGGAAGCAACAAGTTCCCACAGAAATAACCCAGCAGAGCGCCTGCCTCCAGGCGACTCAAGCCAGTGAGTCAAGCCAGGTGGAACAGGGAAATTTTAACCCCGCCCCTTTCCAGAAACATGGCTCTCTGAGGGTCTGTCCTCTTCTTTGCGCCTATATAAATACTGCCCAGTCTTATGCTGACGGACTTATGCAAAGCGATGCAGATTTGGGCTTGCTACTTAAACCCTCCCACCTTCTCACCCCACACACAGTTCCTAGCACGGTTCACCCTGTCCTGCTGAGATCCAGTCATCCTTCCCCTACGGCCTCCCTATTCCCACTTCTCCTTGCTCTGGTCTCCTCCTTCTCAGGTACGCAGGGTTTGAAATTTCCATTTCGTTCATTCTGCTAACGGTGGGCTGTTGCTTCTTCTGTCTCAACTGTGTCTCAAATTTCTTCCACACCAGGCGCCCTCTCACAGCAGGTGGTTCTGACCCAATCAGAGTCAGTACTGAAGAAACCTGGAGAAGCCCATAAACTGGCCTGTGCCGTCACTGGCTTTGATGTTAACAGCTACTGGATGAGCTGGGTCCGGCAGAAGCCTGGCAAAGGCTTGGAATGGCTGGTTCGCTACTATACTTCTAGTAGCAACAACTATTCCCCTGCAATCCAAGGGCGGTTCACAGCCTCCAAGGACAGCTCCAACCTCTACCTGCAGATGAACAGCCTGAAAGCAGAAGACACAGCCATGTATTACTGTGCGAGAGACACAGTGAGAGGGATTCTGCTACAGCTCAGTCAAAAACCCCTCTGCCTGCATGAGCTCTGGAGAGAAACCAGCACAGGGGGAGCTCAAGTGCCACAAAGCACAAGAACACAGGCATTGAGCACAAAGGAACAGCACTGTCATTCTTTGATTGGCAGTCGCCTGTGATGTGTTGTGGCAGGATCATCCTTTTCCAAAGAACTATCCTCCACAGTATTCCTACACACCCCTCTGTTGAGGGCCACATATTGCTCCTGTTCTCTAAGGGACCCTGTTCTCTTCAGAGTTTGGAAGCAGGCAGGGGTTTCTCGGGAGCAGCTTCTCTTATCCTGTATTGTTGTTGTGTGAGGAAAAGGCACACAGGCTGACCTCTGTACACAGCCCCAGATTGGGCTGCTGCCCACAGACAGGGCTGGTCCAAGACCCCCTGATGGCTGAGCCAGCCTGTCAAATGGGGACCCCCAACCCATGACCTGCCTGCCTCTGCTCCTCCCATTCGCCAATATTCTGATCAGACCTCTCCTTCCAAGCACATTTCCACTGCTTCTCTGCCCTTCAGCTGCAATCCAGGGGGTGAAAGGAGAAGGGGAAGCAGTGGTGGCCAGACCACTCCTCCCTCCCTCCCTCCCACTCAGGTGCAAAAGGAAGCATTAACCCTTTCCAGCCTCCAGCCTCCTGCCTTCAGTAAGTTCCCTGCTGCTCCCCTGGTTGAAATGCTGGCCCTAAGAGGTTTTTCACACCACAAAAACAGTAAGCAAACACACCCAGATGCAGGTAGACTTGAGTCTGCATATGTGGGTAGAAGTGCCGAGTCAGGGGGCTCCTGACTTGAGTGTTTTATGAGTCTTCCACGTGTGTAGCTCACAAGTCAATGAGTCAGCAAAAGCATGCATTTTCATGACTCAGGTCCAAGTCATCCGAGTTCAGTTCCCAACCCAGGGAGCTTCTCAGGAGTAGATTCTCTTACCCTGTGTTGCTACAGTGTGAGATATAGGCACATAGACTGACCTTTGTATACAGTGGTGTCACTAGGGTTCGCATCACCCTGTGCGGGATGCCAGCGTGTCACCCCCATGCAGTGGGCAGGGCAATACCCCAGGTGGTGGGCGTGGTGATGTACCATCACTCCACCCCACTAGTTTTTGGCTGTACCTTTTTATAGAACAAAGATACAACACATTCTGCATGAAATTATGCATTGATTGATACATAACATGATGGAATTATTCTTCCAAATTATAATTTTAGTGATTTTGGTCACTAGTGGTGTCACCCCCCCCCCCCCCAAAAAAGGGTGTCAACTTACTAACATCTTGTTGCAGCAGTTCTCAAACGTTTAGCACTGGGACCCACTTTTTAGAATGACAATCTGTTCAATACCCACCAGAAGTGATGTCAGATGGGGCTGGTCCAAAACCTACTGAAGGCTGAGACAGCCTGCTAAATGCTGCCCCTCACCCTATGATCTGCCAGCCTCTGCCCCTCCCATTCTCCAATATTCTGCCTTAGCACTCTCCTCCCTTGCACATTTCCTCTCCCCTCTGCCCCTCTTCCTTTCCAATCCAAGGGGTGGAAAGAGATGGAGCAGCAGTGGAGGCAAGTGGGCAAACAGAAGTGGGCTTCCCCCACCCTACTGTATCAAGCAACCGTTCCAGTCGATCCCATGGACGGGCCAGCTCTACCCACAGACCATGAGAAGTAACAGGTTCCCACAGAAATAAGCCTCCAGAATGCATGCCTCAAGCCAGTGAGTCAAGCCACGTGTAACAGGGAAATTTTAACCCCGCCCCTTTCCAGAAACATGGCTCTCTGAGGGTCTGTCCTCTTCTTTGCTCCTATATAAACACTGCCCAGTCTTATGCTGACCGACTTATGCAAAGCGATGCAGATTTGGGCTTGCTACTTTAACCCTCCCACCTTCTCACCTCACACACAGTTCCTAGCACGGTTCACCCTGTCCTGCTGAGATCCAGTCATCCTTCCCCTATGGCCTCCCTATTCCCACTTCTCATTGCTCTGGTCTCCTCCTTCTCATGTACGCAGGGGTTGAAATTTTCATTTCATTCATTCGGCTAACGGTGGGCTGTTGCTTCTTCTGTCTCAACTGTGTCTCAAATTGCTTCCCTACCAGATGCCCTCTCACAGCAGGTGGTTCTGACCCAATCAGAGTCAGTACTGAAGAAACCTGGAGAAGCCCATAAACTGGCCTGTGCCGTCACTGGCGTCGATGTTAACAGCTACTACATGAGCTGGGTCCGGCAGAAGCCTGGCAAAGGCTTGGAATGGCTTGTTTACAATGCTAATCCTAGTAGTACCAATTACTATTCCCCTGCAATCCAAGGGAGATTCACAGCCTCCAAGGACAGCTTCAACTTCTACCTGCAGATGAACAGCCTGAATGCAGAAGACACGGCCATGTATTACTGTACGAGAGACACAGCGAGAAGGATCTCACTACAACTCAGCCAAAAACCCCTCTGCCTGCATGAGCTCTGGAGAGAAAGCAGCACAGGGGGAGCTCCAGTGCCACAAACAACAAGAATGGAGGCATTGAGTGCAAAGGACCTGCACTGTCATTCTTTGATTGGCAGCAGCCTGTGACGTGTTATGGCAGGATCATCCTTTTCCAAAGAAATATCACCTACATCAAAGCCTCCACTGTATTCCTACACGCCCCTCTGTTGAGGGCCACATAATGCTCCTGTTCTCTAAGGGACCCTGTTCTCTCCACAGTTTGGAAGCAGGCAGGGGTTTCTCAGGAGCAGCTTCTCTCATCCTATGTTATTGTGGTGTGAAGAAAAGGCACACAGACTGACCTCCGTACACATCCCCAGATCAGATCAGTCAGTCCAAGACCCCCTGATGGTTGAGCCAGCCTTGTCAAATGGGGCCCCCCACCCCATGACCTGCCTGCCTCTGCTCCTCCCATTCGCCAATATTCTGACCAGCCCTCTCCTCCCAAGCACATTTCCACTGCTTCTCTGCCCTTCAGCTGCAATCCAGGGGGTGAAAGGAGAAGGGGTAGCAGTGGTGGCAAGTCTGCGGACAGAGATGGGCGCCCTGCACCCATTTGCTGGATAAAGCGATCACTTCTGTCAGCCTCCCATATGGGCCAGCCCTACCCTACCCACTGCTCAGGATGACTCAAGCCAGTGAGTCAAGCCAGAAGAAACAGAATTGTGGCTCCACCCCCTTTCAGAAACCTGGCTCTCGGAGGGTCTGTCCTCCTCTTTGCTCCCATATTAATACTGCCCTGTCTTACCCTGACCCACTTATGCAAAGCCATGCAGATTTGGGCTTGCTACTTAAACCCTCCCACCTTCTCCCCTCACACACATTTCTGAGCACAACTTGGTGTGAGATCCAGTCCACCCTTCCGCTATGCCCTCCTTACTGCCATTACTCATTGCTCTGGCTGCCTCATCCTCATGTACGCTGGTTTGGATAATGTCACTCAGGCCATTTTGCTAACTGCGAGCTGTGGCTTCTTCTCTCTCAACTCTGTCTCTGTTTCCTTCCCCACCAGGCGCCCTCTCACAGCAGGTGGTTCTGACCCAATCAGAATCGGTAACGAAAAAACCTGGAGAAGCCCATAAACTAGCCTGTGCTGTCACTGGCTTCGATGTTAACAGCTACTACATGGAGTGGGTCCGGCAGAAGCCTGGCAAAGGCTTGGAATGGCTTGTTCACTATTATACTTCTAGTAACAATTACTATTCCCCTGCAATCCGAGGGAGATTCACCGCCTCCAAGGACAGCTCCAACTTCTACCTGCAGATGAACAGCCTGAATGCAGAAGACACAGCCATGTATTACTGTGGGAGAGGCACAGTGAGAGGGATCCCGCTAGAGCTCAGTCAGAATCCTCTGCCTGCAGAAGCCCAAGAGAGAAACCAGCACAGGGGGAGCTCAAGTGTCACAAACCACAATAAGTTATGCAATGGGTTTAAATGGGCAACACTGTCATTCTTTGGGTCAGCTGCAGTCTGTGGTCTGCTGCTTCAGGATCTTCCATTTCCAAAGTGCTTTAGGCAAGATGAGAGCCCCCACCCCAATTCATCTCCCCACACATACTCCTCTCTAGTGCTCCTTCAAAGAGAGCCTCTTCTCTGAAGAATTTGGAAGCAGTTAGGAGTTAGTGAGGGAGAGTTCACCACCTCTCTAGGAACAGATTGCTGGGAGAGGTGGTAGACTCTCCCTCACTAGAGCTATTCGACAAGCACCTGTTGGAGATGCTCTAAGAGGATTCCCTGCCTAAGGCAGGGGGTTGGACTAGTTGTCTAGTTGATTAGGCCCCGTCCAACTCTATGATTCTATGATTTCCCGACCCTCAGAATGCCTTAAAGGGCATAAAAATGTCGCTTCCAATTACTTCAGAGAAGCTAGAAGGTGTGTTAAACCGCCTGCAGAAGGCATTCTGATGGTTGTGGAGGCCGTGCTTCACCTCTCCAGCCCCGAGAGCACCTTGCGGTCACATCCTGAGATACATGGGTACTGAATCTGCAGATAAAAAGCAGCAACCATTTGGGGCTTTTCAGTCTAGAAAAGAGGTGCCTGGGGGGGACACACGATTGAGACATACAAAATTATGCAGGGGATGGACAGAGTAGGTAGAGAGACGCTCTTTTCCCTCTCACTTACCACCAGAACCAGGGGACATCCACGAAAGTTGAGTGTTGGGAGAGTTAGGACAAAAGAAAATATTTCTTTACCCAGAGTGTAATTAGTCTGGGGAACTCCTTGCCACAGGAAATAGTGATGGCCTCTTGCCTAGATGCCTTTAAGAGGGGATTGGATAAATTTCTGATGGAAAAGTTCATCACGGGTTGCAAGTCATGGTGGGTATGTGGAAGCTCCTGGTTTTAGAGGTAGGCTGCCTCTGATTGCCAGATGCAGGGGAGGGCACCAGGACACAGGTTGTGTCTGTTGTCTTGTGTGCTCCCTGAAGCATTTGGTGGGCCACTGTGAGATACAGGAGGCTGGACTAGATGGGCCTCTGGCCTGATCCAGCGGGGCTCTTCTTATGTTCTAACCTGTACTTGCTTTCCTGGGAATAAGCCCCACTGAACCCAATGCGGCTTACTTCTTAGTTGTGCATAGGATTGCATTGTTTATAACCTAGGGATATGATTCAATGCAGAGCCTTTTTACCTTGATTAGCTTGTGTATTTTCTTCTTGAAGCCTGCATCCCAAGACAGTTTCAGCACACAGAAATTCATGTTTCAAGGACACACAGGCTGGACTAACATAACACATTAAACGTTGACAGTCTTAGAAAAACATCCAGATGGTGTGCCTGGGGGTGGAATGGAGGCAAATGCTCCAGATTCCAGGTTGGGGGTGCAGGGTTGCGACCCGCTCCCTCCCACCACCGGATTTTTGGAACAATCCAGAACTGCGCCGAAAGTGTTTGCCCCCCCTTGAAGTCACCACTTTGGTCAACCGTACAGATGGGCAGGCGCTACCCACAGACGATGGAAAGGAACAAGCCCCCCCCCCCCAGAAATAATGCAGCAGAGCGCATGCCTCCAGGTGACTCAAGCCAGTGAGTCAAGCCACATGTAACAGGGAAATTTTAACCCCTCCCCTTTCCAGAAACATGGCTCTCTGAGGGTCTGTCCTCTTCTTTTCTCCTATATAAACACTGCCCAGTCTTATGCTGACCGACTTATGCAAAGCGATGCAGATTTGGGCTTGCTACTTAAACCCTCCCACCTTCTCACCTCACACACAGTTCCTAGCACGGTTCACCCTGTCCTGCTGAGATCCAGTCATCCTTCCCCTATGGCCTCCCTATTCCCACTTCTCATTGCTCTGGTCTCCTCCTTCTCATGTACGCAGGGTTTGAAATTTTCATTTCGTCACATTTGCTAACTGTAGGCTGCTGCTGCTTCTATCTCAACCATGTCCCTCTTTCCTTCCCCACCAGGCGCCCTCTCTCAGCAGGTGGTTCTGACCCAATCGGAGTCAGTGCTGAAGAAACCTGGAGAAGCCCATAAACTGGCCTGTGCCGTCACTGGCTTCAATGTTAACAGCTACTACATGAGCTGGGTCCGGCAGAAGCCTGGCAAAGGCTTGGAATGGCTGGTTAGCTACTATACTTCTAGTAGCAACAACTATTCCCCTGCAATCCAAGGGAGATTCACTGCCTCCAAGGACAGCTCCAACTTCTACCTGCAGATGAACAGCCTGAAAGCAGAAGACACAGCCATGTATTACTGTGCGAGAGACACAGTGAGAGGAATCCCTCTAGAGCTCAGTCAAAATCCTCTGCCTGCAGAAGCCCAAGAGAGAAACCAGCACAGGGGGAGCTCAAGTGCCACAAACCACAAGAACAGAGGCACTGAGCGCAAAGGACCAGCACTGTTATTCTTTGATTGGCAGCAGCCTGTGGTGTGTTGTGGCAGGATCTTCCAAAGAACTATCGGCTGGATCAGAGCCCCCATGGCATCCCCCCCTGCCCCTCTCTGTTGTGGGCCACAAGCCCCTCTCTAGTGCTCCTTCAAGAGGACCCTGTTCTCTTCAGAGTTTGGAAGCAGGCAGGGGTTTCTCAGGAGCAGCTTCTCTTATCCTATGTTGTTGTGCTGTGAGGAAAAGGCACACAGACTGACCTCTGTAGACACCCACAGTTCAGGCTGCTGCCCACAGACAGGGCCAGCCTAAGACCTCCTGACGGCTTTGCCAGCCTGCCAAATGCTGCCCCTCACCCAATGATCTGCCCGCCTCTGCCCCTCCCATTCTCCAAAATTCTGCCTCAGCCCTCTCCTCCCCTGCACATTTCCACTGCCTCTCTGCCCCCCCCCCACTGCAATCCAGGGGGTGAAAGGAGAAGGAGCAGAAGTGGTGGCAAGTCGGTGAACAGAGATGGGCACCCCAGCCCCAATCTGCTGGATGAAGTGATCACTTCATGGTTGTGCCAAGGCTACCCTCAGGAAATGGGAAGGAGCAGGTCCCCACATATATCACACATGCCTCCAGATGCCTCCAGCCACTGAGACAAGTCAAATGTAAGAGGGAATTAGTAACTTTCCGAGGGTCTGTCTTCCTCCTATATCAATCCTGCCCTGTCTTACGCTGACCCACTTATGCAAAGCCATGCAGATTTGGGCTTCCTACTTAAACCCTCCCACCTTCTCACCACACACACATTTCAAAGCACAGCTCAGAGTGAGATCCAGCCCATCCTTCCACTATGCCCTCCTTATTGCCATTACTCATTGCTCTGGCTGCCTCCTCCTCATGTAAGCTGGTTTGGATAAAGTCATTTGGGGCATTTTGCTAACTGTTGCTGTTGCTTCTTTTGTCTCAGATGTCTCTGTTTCCTTCCCCACCAGGTGTCCTTTCACAGCAGGTGGTTCTGACCCAATCGGAATCAGTGCTGAAAAAACCTGGAGAAGCCCACAAACTGACTTGTGCCATCACTGGCTTCAATGTTAACAGCTACTGGATGGATTGGGTCCGGCAGAAGCCCGGCAAAGGCTTGGAATGGCTTGTTCACTACTATAGCTCTAGTAACAATTATTATTCCCCTGCAATTCGTGGACGGTTCACAGCCTCCAAGGACAGCTCCAACTTCTACCTGCAGATGACCAGCCTGAATTCAGAAGACACAGCCATGTATTACTGTGCAAGAGAGACACAGTGAGACAGATCTCGCTAGAGCTCAGTCAAAAACCCCTCTGACTGCTTACAGTGAGCGCTGGAGAGAAATTGGCGCAGGGGGAGCTCAAGTGCCACAAACCTCAAGAAGTTAGGCATTGAATGTAAATGGCCAGCACTGTCTTTCTTTGTTCTGTTCTATCCTGGTGTTTGTGTTGTATCAGGATCTTCCTTTTTAAGTTATTATAGTACAGATCAGAGCCCCCAAAGCATCTCCCCACACGTGCCCCTCTCAAGTGCTCCTTCAAAGGATCCTGTTCGCTTGAGAATTTGGAAGCAGGCTGGAGCTTCCAGGGATGGAAAGGTCCAGGGCAGCTTGACTTGAGTCGAGTCTAACAGAGATGGGTAAAAAGCCGGCCCTGCACATGCCTGATCTCATCTGATCTTGGAAGCTAAGCAGGGTCAGGCCTGGTTAGTACTTGGATGGGAGACCACCTGGGAATACTGGGTGCTGTAGGCTTATACCGTAGTCTTTCAAGACTGAAGGTTGCCAACCATTCAGTGGTGCCTCTCCCCTCCCACTTGGCTGCCAAAGGAAACATTAACCCTTCCCTGCCTCCTCGCTGGAACTCCCCTGCTACTCCTCCAGTTGGAATGCTGGCCCTATGAGGCTTTCCACACTGTGAAAACAGTGAGCAAGCACACCCAGACACAGGCAGACTCCAGTCCGCACATGTGGGGATGAGTGCCGAGTCAGAGGGCCCTGAGTGGAGTGTTTTTCTGAGTCTTCCATGCATGAAACTCACAAGTTAATGAGTTATTTTATACACCAGGAAATGTCTGCCCTGTCCCTATGTCCCCAGCTGTTTGTCCTGTAAGTTCAGCCACTCCTTTACAGCTGCTGGTTTGCATGTGATTTTTTACTACTGATCTGGTCTGTATTGCTTTCCTTGCAATTCTTGAAGGTTGTGTTTCTCTCCACTGTCCCTTTTCTGCTGTAACTAGCAAAAACAATCGCAAGGCACCTTGAAGCTTATGTCTCCAAAGTGCAGCCTAGAAACACCACAATGGAACAATCAGCCATGAATGTGCAAGCCATGAATGTGTTGAGGCGTGCGTTGTTTGCTTTTTATGTAAAGGCAGGGTCTCCATGCCCACATGTGAACAAGCACCCCATAGCAGTCTCCTGGTTCCATCACTGGAGACATCTATGTGGACCTGAATACAAGAACTTCCTTATATAAAAAAACATAAGAAGAGTCCCGCTGGATCAGGACAGAGGCCCATCTAGTCCAGCTTCCTGTATCTCACAGTGGCCCACCAAATGCCCCACGGAGCACACAAGAAAACAGACGCAATCTGTGCCCTCCCCTGCATCTGGCAATCAGAGGCAGCCTGCCTCTAAAACCAAGAGTTTGCGCTTACCTACTAAGACTTGTAACCCATGATGAACGTTTCCTCCAGAAATTTGTCCAATCCCCTCTTAAAGGCATCCAGGTAAGATGCCATCACTACTTCCTGTGGCAAAGAGTTCCACACACTAATGACACACTAGGTAAAGAAATATTTTCTTTTGTATGTTCTAACTCTCCCAAAACTCAGCTTTCATGGATGTCCCCTGGTTCTGGTGTTATGTGAGAGGGAAAAGAGCATCCCTCTATCCACTCTGTCCGCCTCCTGCATAATTTTGTATGTCTCAATCATGTCCCCCCTCAGGCACCTCTTTTATAGACTGAAAAACCCCAAACGCTGTAGCCTTCTGGTTCAACTTGGAGAAATCACATCCCTGGCTCCCATAACGAAACTTTCTGCTTGACACATTACAGGAGAAGATCTTCTCTCTATCCTGAGAAGGACAGGAACAAGAAAGAAAAGTAGAGCAGTAACATTAAAGCTTCATCCAGTATTCTTCTCCCAAGCAAGATATTTAGACTTAAACTATTCCAGGTGAACTTTAATCCCACCTTCTGGTGGAACCCAGAGACGTGATTCCATAATGGTTCCTTTTCCATTGCTTACCTCCTGTATTTTTCTCTAAACTTTTTTTCTTTAAATTCATCTCCCTTCCTGTCACATACTTGGAACCTGCATTCCAAGACAGTTTCAGCCACAAATATTCATGTTCTAGAGATACCCAGGCTAAACCATCATATTGTATTAAATGCAGACGGCCTTTGAAAAACATTCAATACTTCATCCTTTTCTGTTGCTTTCACCAGTTGCTTTATTATTCACTTTTTTTGGGGTGAATTCACTTTATTGTCAGCTGCCTTGGGGCTTTGTTTTCCTAAATTAGTGTTGAAATGCTTAAGTTAATCACAAGACACAAATAATATTCAATCTAGAATTCCTGTTCTGTAGGAATTTAGATGTGGGGAGCATTTCTTCCGGTCCCTTTCCCAAATCCTATCCCCTATTAATGTAAAAAACATAGATCACCAAAAGCTCTGAATGGTTCCTCTTTTATAGCAAGGGATATGTAAATGCTGGATCAATTTCCTGTTTAAATCAGCTTGTACGCTTGTCCTGCCCCAACTTGGTTCAGAGGCACAACCCCCATATCTGTGGGCACACTCCAGTCAGTCCTCCACTAAGCAATGGAGAGAAAAATGATCTTTTGGCTCTCATTTGTTTTCCTGTCAGCAGCCATCAAAGGTAACTGTTTTTCCCAAGATATAGTAGGCAAGCAGAAGACAGCCATGTTCTAGGGGACAATGTGTTGTTTTTTTTCTAATATCTCTTTCTTTCTAGATGCTGAATCACAGGACTTCGATCTTACTGATTTTTTACCAGCGTCTACCAGAGCTACTGGATTTCAGACCAGTCCATATGCTGAATCGCAAGTCCAGCTGGAGGAATCTGGAGGGGACATAAAAAAACCTGGGGAGTCCCTCCGCCTCTCTTGTCAAGCCTCCGGGTTCACCTTCAGAAGCTATGAGATGGACTGGGTGCGACAGGCTCCTGGGAAGGGACTGGAATGGGTTGCAGGTATTAGCTACGATGGGGGCTCACAATACTATGCTGCCTTCGCCAAAGGCCGCTTCACCATCTCCAGGAACAACCCCTCCAATATGCTGTATCTGCAAATGAACAGTCTGAAATCCAAAGACACGGCCACGTATTACTGTGCAAGAGACACAGTGAGAGGAAGTGAATCTGAAGCCCGACAAAAACCCTCCTTTGCTCTTGGCAGCACTGCAAGTTGATTCAGCAGGAAAGTGACCAGCTGAATGCAGAGATTAGGACAAGTGAGACCAAGAACCTAACAGATACCCTTCCAAGTCCAGTCCTTCATGTATATGGATTTTCCGAAACATCTTGAATGGGACCGTAAATCAGACATTCAGATTCTTCAGCAAGTGTGTTATATGAAATGGCAAAAAGAACTGTGTAAGATGCATTTCCATTCTCACATTTCATAACTGAGCTAGCCAGCGTGTGATCCACTGGGTTCAGATCACCTCTAGCCATTGGCTCAGTGGATCTTGCTTTGTACCGTACCATAAAATTATACCATGGAAATCTATTTGGAGAGGGAGAATTGATATATTTAGAAGATGGAAATGGAGCTAAACATGCAAACACGGACTGCATGCTTGGCTCCTTCCCTTTTCACAAAAGCTGGCCTGAGAACTCCCTCCTTCCCTTTCTTCACACTTGGGGGCAGCAGCGGTCCAGAGGAAAAAACACCACAAAACACCACATACCGCAAGGGAAATAAGACATGAGTGCCAAAGGCGGTGGTTTGTGGTTTCAGTAGCCAGGCTAGTGATGTCCTCGGCTGCGTGCTGCAGAACTAACACAGTCCACTCCCCTAAGAACTGGACTCCTCATGAGACTTCCCCACAATTTCCTCTGAAAGTAACAGCAGAGCATGCCAGCTTACTGTTATGGATGCAGCCTGGTTCATGTTTCCTAACAACTATTGCCATACAGCCAGTGAGTGTTTCTGTTCCAAAGACATTTCGCTTCTGCATCTCCCTCTGATTATTTATTTATTATTCATGTGATGGACTTCTATATTGCCTTTCCCATGGTAACAGTCCCGTCCCCCCCAAGGTCATTTACAGCCATTAAACAGCAAAACAGCCGTCAATCAAACAATCAAGCAATCAATCAAAACATCGAATCACCAGCACCAGTTGGATTACCAGTCAAATCATATCTGGGAGTCCAGTCACAGTCAGCATCCACATTCAAAAGCTATTCTAAAAAAATGTCTTCATATTTCCTCACATCTGTTGCCGTACTGTCAGTGAGTATTTCCATCCAAAGTGAGTGTTTCACTTTTGTATCTACCTCTGATTATTTACTTATTATTCATGTGATGAACTTCAAGTATATTGGCTTTCTCATGGCTTTCTCAGTCCCCCCAAGGTGGTTTACAGTCATTAAACAACAAAACATCAATCAATCCATTTAATCACCAGCACGAGTTGGATTACCAGTCAAATCATATCTGGGAGTCCAGTCACAGTCAGCATCCACAGTCAAAAGCCATTCTAAAAAACTTCTTTAGGCCTCAACAGAAGAGCTCCAAAGAGAGAGCAGTTGTCATTTCCAAGGAGGAGGGAATTCTATTTTTGAGGTGCCACCATCAAGAAGACCCCATTCCTCACCACCATCCACTTCACCTTCATAAATGCTAAAGAGCTAAAAAGAGCTCTCAGTGGATGGGTCGGATTATATGGAATAAGGTGTTCCCACAAACACTGTAGTGATGTGAATGTAGGTCATTCTTTTGCATTCATTAGCTCAAAGATTTTTTTTCCCTTTTAATATTTCATGAGATAAAACAATACAACCCTATGTGTGTCTACTCAGGGCTAAGCCCCATTCAACTTAATTCTCCTCAGGAAGTTGTTATACGATTACAGCATAAGTCTCCTTTCCTCTCCCATGTTTGGAGACTGCACCCCAAGGAACGATCAGCCCACAGATAAACATGCTCTGGGGCACCAAAGCCAGACTAAGTGTGGCCTGCCTTTGGGATGCTTTCAACATCTCCGACTTTCTGTGCAGCTTCCACCATTTTTAATATTTCTAAGGCCAAGTTACCCAACTGAGTGACACGGATGCAGCCTAGTTGTTAACGCCCCTCGCATCTATTTCCGTACTCCCAACGGCTGTTTACTTTTCAAAGATGTTCCACTTCATCCTCCACCTCTGATTAGTCTCCTTGTAAGGCTACTTCATAGGTGTGAAACAAAGAGTGTCTTGCATTGACATTAAATGCCATCAAGGCTGCAATCCTATACAGTGGGCCCTTGTTATCCATGTTCCCGGGGTTCCTGAATAATGGATCCTGAAATCTGTGGACAATCAAATCCCCGAATTACGCCATGAAAATCCTCTGAACGCAAGCATAGCTGTGCTTGGAGGAAACTGGAAGTGATGTTTTAATGCCTTTATAAGGCATTCTGAAGCTTAAGGAAACCACCCAGGCTTCCCCGACCGTCAGAATGGCTTAAAAGGGCATAAAAACATCACTTCTGATTACCTCACGGAAACTGGAAGTTGTGCTAAATGCCTATAGAAGGCACTCTGAGGGTTGTGAAGGCCACACACCACCTCTCCGGCCCCCAGAACACCCTCAGGTCAACTTTTGAGATCTGCAGGTACTGAATCCGCTGAGAAAGAGTCCACCTGTACTTGCTTTCCTGGAAGTAAGCCCCACTGACCTCAATGGGGTTTACTTCTTAGATGTGTAGAGGATTGCATTGTCCAGAAACCCAGGGATGTGATTCCATGTGGAGCCTTTTTTCTATTGCTTCGCTTTCATGTTTTTCTTCTTGTCACAGCTTGGAAACTGCATCCCAAGACAGTTTCAGCACACAGATATTCACATTCAAGGGACATACAGGCTAGACTATCATAATGCATTAAACGTTGACAGCCTTTGAAACACATCCAGAATCCAGTGGTGTACCTGGCGGGGTGGTGGGAATTAAAGGCAAATGCTCCAGGTTCCAGGCTTGGGGGAGCAGGGCCACAACCCGCCCCTTCCCACCACCGGAGTTCTGGAATAGTCCAGAACTGTGCCGAAAGTGGCTTTCCCCCCTTTGAAGTCACCACTTTGGTCAGCCTCACAGAAGGGCCAGCACTACCCACAGACCATGGGAAGGAACAACTACCCATAAAAATAACCCCACAGAGCACTTGCCTCCAGGTGACTCAAGCCACTGAGTCAAGCCAGATGCAACAGGGAAATTTTAACCCCTCCCCTTTCTGGAAACATGGCTCTCTGATGGTCTGTCCTCTTCTTTTCTCCTATATAAATACTTCCCAGTCTTATGCTGACTGACTTATGCAAAGCGATGCAGATTTGGGCTTGCTACTTAAACCCTCCCACCTTCTCACCCCACACACAGTTCCTAGCACGGTTCACCCTGTCCTGCTGAGATCCAGTCATCCTTCCCCTATGGCCTCCCTATTCCCACTTCTCATTGCTCTGGTCTCCTCCTTCTCATGTACACAGGGTTTGAAATTTTAATTTTGTTCATTCTGCTAAGGGTGGGCTGTTGCTTCTTCTGTCTCAACTGTGTCTCAAATTTCTTCCCTACCAGGCGCCCTCTCACAGCAGGTGGTTCTGACCCAGTCAGAGTCAGTACTGAAGAAACCTGGAGAAGCCCATAAACTGGCCTGTGCCGTCACTGGCTTCGATGTTAACAGCTACTACATGAGCTGGGTCCGGCAGAAACCAGGCAAAGGCTTGGAATGGCTGGTTCGCTATGCTAATCCTAGTAGTACCAATTACTATTCCCCTGCAATCAGAGGGCGGTTCACAGCCTCCAAGGACAGCTCCAACTTCTACCTGCAGATGAACAGCCTGAAAGCAGAAGACACAGCCATGTATTACTGTGCGAGAGACACAGTGAGATGGATCTCACTACAACTCAGTCAAAAACCCCTCTGCCTGCATGAGCTCTGGAGAGAAACCAGCACAGGGGGAGCTCCAGTGCCACAAACCACAAGAATGGAGGCATTGAGTGCAAAGGACCAGCACTGTCATTCTTTGATTGGCAGCAGCCTGTGACGTGTTATGGCAGGATCATCCTTTTCCAAAGAAATATCACCTCGATCAGAGCCTCCACTGTATTCCTACACACCCCTCTGTTGAGGGCCACATAATGCTCCTGTTATCTAAGGGACCCTGTTCTCTTCAGAGTTTGGAAGCAGGCAGGGGTTTCTCGGGAGCAGCTTCTCTTATCCTGTATTGTTGTGGTGTGAGGAAAAGGCACACAGGCTGACCTCTGTACACATCCCCAGATTGGGCTGCTGCCCACAGACAGGGCTGGTCCAAGACCCCCTGATGGCTGAGCCAGCCTGTCAAATGGGGCCCCCCAACCCATGACCTGCCTGTCTCTGCTCCTCCCATTCGCCAATATTCTGACCAGCCCTCTCCTCCCAAGCACATTTCCACTGCTTCTCTGCCCTTCAGCTGCAATCCAGGGGGTGAAAGGAGAAGGGGCAGCAGTGGTGGCAAGTCAGGCCTGCCTTTGAGATGGTTTCAACATCTCCAACTTTCTGTGCAGCTTCCACCATTTTTAATATTTTTATTATTCACTTTTATTTGTATATATCATGGTATAAAAATTCAAGCTTCCATCTGGAAGCTTTAGCTGCAAATGTGTAGAAATGCCTCTGCTGGCAACCTTCAGTCTCGAAAGACTCTGGTATCGCGCTCTGAATGGTGGTTCTGGAACAGCGTCTAGTGTGGCTGAAAAGGCCGATTCGGGAGTGACAATCCCTTCCACACAGGGAGCAAGTGCAGTCTGTCCCTGGTCTGTCTCCCTGGCTATGGGCCTTCCTTCTTTGCCTCAGACTGTTGGCCAAGTGTCTCTTCAAACTGGGAAAGGCCATGCTGCACAGCCTGCCTCCAAGCGGGCCACTCAGAGGCCAGGGTTTCCCACCTGTTGAGGTAGACTCCTAAGGCCTTCATGCTGATGATGCTGAGGGGGAGGTGGGGAGGGAGTAGAAATGCCTCAAGTGAACACAATAAATATATAATATTAAATCCAGAATTCCTGTTGTAGGACTTTCCATGGATGTGGGAAGCAATTCTTCAGGTTCACCTACCACCCTGTGTACTGCGTAAGCACAATAGTTTGCAAATGCCTGAATTTGTCTTTTATCCTGAGTGATATGTAAATGTAGGGCCAGCTTCCTGTTTAAATCAGCTGAATGCTGGCCCTGCCCCAGCCAGGCTGAGAGACACAACCTCTGTGGGTCTGGGGCCACATTCCAGTCACTCTTCCTCAAAGCGGCAGAGAGAAAAAATGATCCTTTGGCTCTCATTTCTTGTCTTTTCGGCAGCCATCAGAGGTACTTTTTCTTCCCAAGATAGTCGTAATTGGCATATAAAAGCAAGTTATATTCTAAGTTAGGTTATGAAGGTTATTTTAAAATAATGTCTCATTCTTTCCAGATGTTCAATCCCAAATCCAACTGGTGGAATCTGGAGGGGACATCCGAAAACCTGGGGAGTCCCTCAGCCTCTCCTGTTGAGCCTCCGGGTTCATCTTCGGCAGCTACTGGATGAGCTGGGAGCGACAGTCTCCCTGGAAGGGACTGGAATGGGTTGCAGGAAAAACCAACATTGATGACCGACAATACTATGCTGACTCTGTAAAAGGCCGCTTCACCATCTCCAGCAACAACCCTTCAAACATGCTCTACCTGCAAATGAACAATCTGAAACCCGAGGACACGGCCACATATTACTGTGCGAGGGACACAGTTAGGGGAAGTTAATCTGAAGCCCGACCAAAACCTCCCATTTTACTCCTGGCAGCTCTCCAAGTTGACCCAGCTGGGCAGCCATAATTTAAATGAAGGAATCAGGACAACTGAGGCCAGGAGATTAATGGATTCCCCTTTAAGACCAGATTCTTAATTTAAATGCACATCTTTATCTTATGTGGGATCATACATAGCACATAAATTCAGGCACTTCAACTAGGGTGTGATGTGGAAAGCAGAAATCTAGACATTGTATTTCACATATGATATCACTGGCCAAGAGGGATGCACTCCACCTTTTTAGTTCTGTTTAGTACAGGTCATCAATCAAGGCAACCAAGGCCAACTCCACAGCCTGACCTGACACCAAAGTGAAGAAGGTCCAGGTAATCCGTTTCTTCCACAGTTCAAACCCACACTCAGCCACACAGCTTCCTGGTTGGCGCTGAGCCAGCCACTACCTCTCAGCCTAACCTTCCTCACAGGGTTGTTGTGAAGACAAAAAAAGAGGGCAAAAATTTGAAAAATGAACAAACAAATATACATGGGATAACTTTTGTTTCCTTGGGGTTATGACTGCAAAAGGATTATATGCCTATAATTCTGAACCTCATCTTCTTCGCTAGACATGATAAATAATTACTAGTATCTTGCAAGTATTTTTAGAGAGGGAGTCTGAATCTATTCATCTCTACCTAAATCTGCGCAGGGGGAGCTAGAGTGCCAGAATCCAGACGAAATTACGCATTGAGTGTAACCGGCCAGCACTGTCATTCTTTTGTCTGCTGTAGCCTGTGCTGTGTGACTTCAGAATCTTTGGTTTTGAAACTGTTATAACCCAGATCAGAGCCCCCACCCCATCCTCACAGGCATACACCACTCTATTTCTACTTCAGAGGGAATCCCTGTACTCTCAAGAAATTGGAAGCAGGTAGGAGTTACTCAGGAGCAGCTCCTCCTCTCCTATGTGGTTGTGGTGCGAGGAATAGGCGCATCCGGAAGAGTTCTTATGATGTCCTCAGAGCTGCCAGAAAAACAGAAGGCCCACCCTAGAATATTATTATTACTACTCCTTGAAATTCAGCAGATACCTTAGCTTGGACATCCATGATGCAACCACTGAGGAAATCTACTCTGCCTGGAACCTGCCTGTGGAGTCATTGCAAATAGTCCTGTTTGGACGGGGAGGGGCACAAGGTGGTCACTTCCTCTTGGATCCAATTGGGGTGCGCACAAAATTTGGGGGGCCGGAAATAGGGGCAGTGTATCTATTCATTTCTTTGATTCGCACCCCATTTCTCTGTGCTCTTCCTCCGAGGCAGGGGAAAGGCAACCAGCACAACCTGCTTATCTCAGAGGGGTCATTGCAGAGGAGCAAGCAGGGAAGTAGCCTGCAGAAAAGGAGATCATACTACTGCTGTCCCTCCCATTGCCTGACCTTGAACCCAAAACAGTTCCCCTGTACTTAGTATACAGCTATATACACTATATTTAATTTTCTTTGGAAAGGACAAGTTCCCCCCTTCCCTCATGTGTTGGTACTTCAGTACCCTGCAAATTGGGCTCTGAAGGGATGCCCTCCTCCCAAAGAAACTTGCCGGTTATAATCACTTTCAAAGCTCCTTCTGCGGGTGTCTTAACTTTGGTGCTCAGGTAAATCCTGAAGATTGAGGCTTTTTGGTGGTGGCACCAAAGTAGGGAACTCCCTCGCTGGGCATGTGCACCTCTCCCCTTCCTTGCTTTATCTCCCTTGCTTTATTTTATACACCAGGAAATGCCTGCCCTGACCCTGTGTCCCCAGCTGTTTGTCCTGTAAGCTCAGCCACTCCTTTACAGCTGCTGGTTTGCATGTGATTTTTTTCTACTGCTCTGGTCTGTATTGCTTTCCTTGCAATTCTCACATGTTGCGTTTCTCTCCACTGTCCCTTTTCTGCTGTAACTAGCAAAAAAAATCACAAGGCACCTGGAAGCTTATGTTTCCAAAGTGCAGCCTAGAAACACCACAATGGAACAATCAGCCATGAATGTGCAAGCCATGAATGTGTTGAGGCATGCGTTGTTTGCTTTTTATGTAAAGGCAGGGTCTCCGTGCCCACACGTGAACAAGCACCCCATAGCAGTCTCCTGGTTCCATCACTGGAGACATCTATGTGGACCTGAATACAAGAACTTCCTTATATAAGAACATAAGAAGAGTCCCGCTGGATCAGGCCAAAGGCCCATCTAGTCCAGTTTCCTGTATCTCACAGTGGCCCACCAAATGCCCCACAGAGCACACAAGACAACAGACACAATCTGTGCCCTCCCCTGCATCTGGCAGTCAGAGGCAGCCTGCCTCTAAAACCAAGAGTTTGCGCTTACCTACTATGACTTGTAACCCATAATGAACGTTTCCTGCTAGAAATTTGTCCAATCCCCTCTTAAAGGCATCCAGGTAAGATGCCATCACTACTTCCTGTGGCAAAGAGTTCCACACACTAATGACACACTAGGTAAAGAAATATTTTCTTCTGTCTGTTCTAACTCTCCCAAAACTCAGCTTTCATGGATGTCCCCCGGTTCTGGTGTTATGTGAGAGGGAAAAGAGCATTCCTCTATCCACTCTGTCCGCCTCCTGCATAATTTTGTATGTGTCAATCATGTCCCCCCTCAGGCACCTCTTTTCTAGACTGAAAAACCCCAAATGCTGTAGCCTTCTGGTTCATCTTGGAGAAATCACATCCCTGGCTCCCATAACGAAACTTTCTGCTTGACACATTACAGGAGAGGATCTTCTTTCTATCCTGAGAAGGACAGGAACAAGAAAGAAAAGTAGAGCAGTAACATTAAAGCTTCATCCAGTATTCTTCTCCCAAGCAAGATACTTAGACTTAAACTATTCCAGGTGAACTTTAATCCCACCTTCTGTTGGAACCCAGAGACATGATTCCATAATGGATCCCTTTCCATTCCTTATCTCCTGTATTTTTCTCTAAACTGTTTGTTTGTTTTTAATCCATCTCCCTTCCTGTCACATTCTTGGAACCTGCATCCCAAGACAGTTTCAGCCACAAATATTCATGTTCTAGAGATTCCCAGGCTAAAACATCATATTGTATTAAATGCGGACGGCCTTTGAAAAACATTCAATACCTTCACACTTTTCTGCTGCTTTCACCAGTTGCTTTATTATTCACTCTTTATGGGTGAATTCACTTTATTGTATGCTGCGTTGGGGCTTTGTTTTCCTAAAGTAGTGTTGAAATGCTTAAGTTAATCACAAGACACAAATAATATTCATAAGAACATAAGATAATTCAATCCAGAATTCCTGTTCTGTAGGACTTGATAGATGTGGTGAGCATTTCTTCCAGTCCCGTTCCCAAATCCTAGCCCCTATTAATGCAAAACGCATAGATCACCAAAAGCTCTGAACTGTTCCTCTTTTATACCAAGGGATATGTAAATGCTGGATCAATTTCCTGTTTAAATCAGCTTGTACGCTTGTCCTGCCCCAGCTTGGTTCAGAGACACAACCCCCATATCTGTGGGCACACTCCAGTCAGTCCTCCACTAAGCAATGGAGAGAAAAATGATCTTTTGGCTCTCATTTGTTTTCCTGTCAGCAGCTATCAAAGGTAACTGTTCTTCCCAAGATATAGTAGGCAAGCAGAAGACAGCCGTGTTCTAGGGGACAATGTGAAGGTGTTTTTTTTTCCTAATATCTCTTTCTTTCTAGATGCTGAATCACAGGACTTCGATCTTACTGACTTTTTACCAGAGTACGAGGACTTCAGTCCAGATGCTGAATCACAAGTCCAGCTGGAGGAATCTGGAGGGGACATAAAAAAACCTGGGGAATCCCTCCGCCTCACTTGTCAAGCCTCCGGGTTCACCTTCAGCAGCTACTGGATGCACTGGGTGCGACATGTTCCTGGGAAGGGACTGGAATGGGTTGCAGGTATTAGCTACGATGGGGGCTCACAATACTATGCTGCCTTCGCCAAAGGCCGCTTCACCATCTCCAGGAACAACCCCTCCAATATGCTGTATCTGCAAATGAACAGCCTGAAAATCGAGGACACCGCCATGTATTACTGTGCAAGAGACACAGTGAGAGGAAGTGAATCTGAAGCCGGACAAAAACCCTCCTTTGCTCTTGGCAGCACTCCAAGTTGATTCAGCAGGAAAGTGACCAGCTGAATGCAGAGATTAGGACAAGTGAGACCAAGAACCTAACAGACACCCTTCCAAGTCCAGTCCTTCAGGTATATGGAGTTTCCTAAACATCTTGAATGGGACCGTAAAACAGACATTCAGATTCTTCAGCAAGTGTGTTATATGAAATGGCAAGAACTGTGTAAGATACATTTCCATTCTCACATTTCATAACTGAACTAGCCAGCGTGTGATCCACTGGGTTCAGATCACATCTGGCCATTGGCTCGGTGGATCTTGCTTTGTACCATACCATACAAATTGTACCATGGGAATCTATTTGGAGAGGGAGAATTGATATATTTAGAAGATGGAAATGGAGCTAAACATGCAAACACGGACTGCATGCTTGGCTCCTTCCCTTGTGTGCCTAGCACCTGTTACCCTGCACATGCCTGATCTTGTCTGCTCTCAGAAGCTAAGCAGGGTTAGGCCTGGTTAGTACTTGGATGGGAGACCACCTAGGAATACTGGGTGGTGTAGGCTTATACCATAGTCTTTCGAGACTGAAGGTTGCCAACCATTTTCACAAAAGCTGGCCTGAGAACTCCCTCCTTCCCTTTCTTCACACTTGGGGGCAGCAGTGGGGCACCAAACAAACACCACAAAACCGCAAGGAAAATAAAACAGGACTGTCAAAGATGCTGGTTTGCGGTTTCAACAGCCAGGCTAGTGATGTCCTCAGCTGTGTGCTGCAGAACTAACAGTGTCCACTCTCTTGAGAACTGGATTCCTCATGAGACTTCCCCACAATTTCCTCTGAAAGCAACAACAGAGTATGCCGACTTACTGTTACGGATGCAGCCTAGTTCATATTCCCTCACATCTCTTGCCATACTCTCAGTGAGTGTTTCCATCCAAAGATGTTTCAGTTCTGCATCTCCCTCTGATTATTTATATATTATTCATGTGATGAACTTCTACTTTGTCTTTCTCCTGGTAAGGTTCCCAAGGTCATCAACACTGAACAACAAAACAGCAATCAATCAATCAATCAATCAATCAATCAATCAATCAATCAATCTATCTATCTATCTATCTATCTATCTATCTATCTATCTATCTATCTATCTATCTATCTAATCACTAGCACCAGTTGGATTAACATTAAAATCATATTTGAGAGTCCAGTCACAGTCAGTAACCACATTCAACAGCTATTCTAAAGAGAAGAAAAAAATGTATTTAGGCCCCAAAAGAAGTCCTCTGTGGAGAGAGCAGTTCTCATTTCCAGGGGGGAGCGAATTTCATTTTTGAGGTGCCACCACTGAGAAGGCCCTATTCCTCACCTCCATCCACTTCACCTTCATCAATGCTAAATGGCTAAAAAGACCTATAAGAGCCTTACCAGTGGATGAGTTTGACTGTGTGGAATAAGGCGTCCCCTCAAATACTCTGGCCCTTGAGCCACAAAGGGCCTTAAAGGCACAGAGCAGCCTGCTGAATCAAAACAATGAGTAGGCACAACAGGGGTGGATGCATTCTGCAGTTGCAGCAGTTTTTAAACAGTCTTCAAGGGCAGCCCCATGTAGAGTGCATTACTAAGGCATGGGTCACCATGGCCAGGTTTGAATGACCCAGGTAATGTTGCAGATGTTGAATCAGCCGAAGCTGAATGAAGGCTCCCCAAGCCACAGCCACCACATGGATATCGAAGATCAGCTGTGGATCCAGAAGAAACCCCAGACCAGAAATTAGTCTCTTCCTTGTAAGGAAACTTCATAAATATTTGAGACCCAGGATGGTGCAGTGCTTCTGGTGTTGGAGTAAAGCTGGAAGATCCAGGTTCAAACTTCTGGGGTGAACCTGGGCCAGTCACTATCTCTCCGCTTCATCTACCTCGCAGGGTTGTTGTGAAGTCAAAAAGGAGGGAAGGGTTCAAGTACATCACCCTCAGCTCCTTGGAGAAAGGGCGATGTAAAAATATGAAATACAGACATGAGATAGTGTTTTGGTTTCCTCGGTTTTATGACAGCCAAAGGATTGTGTGCCTATAATTCTGAACCTCATCTTCTTAGCTAGCCATGAAGGAATGACTACCTTGATAGTATTCATATGGAGGAAGCCTGTTCTATTCTGTTCATCTCTACCTAAAATTAACCATTTGTCCTTAACTTGGCCATCTGTTATCCAATCTTTGCATTAACCTCCTTTATTTGTCCCCAACTAGCACTGGGAATATTCCCAGATGGTTTAAAAAAAATCAAAAAGGGCATTAATTCTGAATCTTGGGGGGGGGGGGAGATGTAAAACTGAGGCACTGGAAACAGGGGTTGGTATTGTTGTATAAATCTTTCCTGTTTGATACCCTCCCTCACTGTGCCCCACAAATTAACCATGGCAGGAAGAAAGAGAAGCCGCATGACCTACCTATATCAAAATCATGCAAATCGATCAGAATGAGGCACTAACCTGAATCAACACATAATTAAACCCCAGGGTTCAGTTAATGGGGCCTGCACAAAGAGGATGTTCAGGTGATCTGCTTATTAGCCTGAACCTGATTGTCTTTCTAAGGAGAAGGTCATGCATAAGCAGGCACCATATTGCATTTTCCTCATCGCACCACTGGAGAATTTGATAATGATGTGAATGCAATACATTAGCTCAAGGATTTTTCTCTTTTAATCATTCTTGAGATAAAACAGTGCAATCCTATGTAGGTCTACTCAGGGCTAAGCCCCATTCAATTTAATTCTTCCCAGGAAGTTGTTATAAGATTGCAGCATAAATCTCCCTTCCTCTCCCATGCTTGGAAACTGCACCCCAAGAGATGATTTGCCCACAGATAAACATGCGCTAAGGCCAGACTATAGTAATGCGTGAATTGTGGGCTGCCTTTGAGAAGCTTTCAAAATCTCCAACTTTCTCGGCAGCTTCCACTGTTTTAATGTTTTCATTACTCATTCTTATTTGTATACATTATGGTGTGAAAATTCAGGCTTCCATGTGGAAGCTTTAGTGGCAAAGGTGTTGAAATGCCTCAAGTGAACCCAATAAAATATCATCTTAAATCCAATTTCCTGTCCTAGGACATTTTGTGGATGTGGGAAGTAATTCTTCAGGTTCACCCACCACCATCTACACTGTGTGCACAATGGTTTGCAAATGCCTGAATTTGTCTTTTATCCTGAGCGATATGTAAATGTAGAGCCAGTTCCCTGTTTAAATCAGTTGAAGGTTCCCCCTGCCCCAGCCACTTTGAGAGACACAACCCCTGTGGGTCTGTGGCCACATTCCAGTCAGTCTTCCTCAAAGCAGCAGAGAGAAAAATGATCTTTTGGCTCTCATTTCTTGTCTTTTCAGCAGGCATCAGAGGTAATTCTTCTTCCCAAAATATAATTCGCATAAAAAGTATATTCTAGGGGATAACATGAATGTCATTAAATGTCATCTCTTTCTTTCCAGATATCGAATCCCAAATCCAATTGGTGGAGTCTGGAGGAGACATCAAAAAACCTGGAGAGTCCCTCCGCCTCTCCTGCCGAGCCTCTGGGTTCACCTTCAGCAGCTACTGGATGAGCTGGGTGCGACAGGCTCCCGGGAAGGGACTGGAATGGGTTGGACGTATGCACCCTGACGGGAGCACGCAACAGTATTCTGATTTTGCCAAAGGCCGCTTCACCATCTCCAGGGACAACCCGTCCAACATGGTCTATCTGCAAATGAACAGTCTGAAATCTGAGGACACGGCCAAGTATTACTGTGCGAGAGACACAGTGAGGGAAAGTGAATCTGAAGCCTGGCAAAAACTTCCCCTTTTACTCCTGGTAGCTCTCTAAGGGCACAATCCTACCCTACGTTGGAACAGGGAAGCTAAGAGGCTTGTGCTGTATCCAGTACAGGATAGGGGCCCAAGGCGACTCAGCCAGAGGCAAGGGGAATCTTTTCCTCTTACCTCCGGTTAATGCGCACTTGCCCCTATGGATCTCCTTGGACTTGCGCCACTTCCACATTCATCAATCAAGGCAATCCAGATCGTCTCCATCTCATAGCCTGATCTGAAATAGATCCAGGTAATCTGCTTCTTCCAGAGTCCTAGGTGGCCTTGAACCAGTCACTACCTCTCAGCCTAACCTTCCTCACAGGGTTGTTGTGAAGAGGGCAAAAAATGTGAAAAATAAATAAACATATATGAGGTAATGAGTGCTTTGGTTTCCTCAGTACTATTGCAAGAGGAGTATGTGCCTTTAATACTGACTCTCATCTATTTAGCTAGTTATTTATTAACATTTAATATTAATTAAATGTTATTTAATTAATTAAACATATTAACAGTATTTATATACCGCTTTTCAACTAAAAGTTCACAAAGTGGTTTACAGAGAAAAATCAAATAACTAATGGCTCCCTGTCCCAAAAGTGCTCACAATCTAAAAAGATGCCAAGGAATACCAGCAGACAGCCACTAGAACAGACACTGCTGGGGTGAGGTAGGCCAGTTACTCTCCCCCTGCTAAAAAAAGGAGCACCCACTTGAAAAAGTGCCTCTTACCCAATTAGCAGGTAAGTCATTAGTTATGAAAAACTACCCAATTAGTCATTAGTTATGAAAAAAATGACTACCTTGAAAGTATTTATAGAGAGGGAACCTGAGTCTATTCATCTCTACCTAAGGTTACTCATATATGCCTTAACTTGGCCATTGGTTCTCGAGTCTTTGCATTCACCTCCCCTGGAATTCAACTAGCTCTGGACTAGCTAGTTCAACTAGTATCTCCCAACTAGCTCTGGAAATACTCCCAAATAAGCACTTAAAATGGGAAATAGTACTAATTTTTGAATCAAATTTATTTGGGGGGGGGGGGAGTGAAATGTGGGCACTGGAAAAAGGGGGAGGCATTATGCCTCTCCCTCTGTATACCATAAATTATCCATGGCAGGTAGACAGAGAAGCAGTATGGCCTGCCTGTGTTGAGATATTGCAAATCCATCAGGATGAGGCACTAAACTGGAATGAAGACATAGTGAAACCCCAGGATCCAGACCTCAGGGAGTCTGCAAAGGGGATGTTCAGGTGACCAGCTTATTAGCTTGAATCTGGCTCTTGGTCTCTTCTTCAGGTGACCAGCTTACTAGCCTGAACCTGGCTTTCTTCTCTTTTCTATGGGGTGTGAATAGGCACCACACAGCTTCACCACCTATTTCCATTTATGTGTTGATGTGAATGCAGTATGTTCCTTTTGCATTCATTAGTTTCAGTATTTTTCTTTTACCATTGTT